>NW_027459486.1:760000-1510000 GCF_050624435.1 Tenrec ecaudatus
GCAGCATCTGGGTACAGAGGCATGGGAACCTCAAAGGAGTTTCTTCCATGTGAAAATAACAACCAGGCTGAACTTCATGGCAGGTTTCCAAATTCCTAGGAATTCCACGAGCTGTATTGCTCAGAGATAGAACCTACTGCTTGGGGCACAATCTGAAAAGCTTGCTGGACTCACGGCTTTCCCAAAGACCCATGATTCTCAAAGAGCGAGAGTAAGTTTGACGGAAAAAACAAACTGTCGGTGTTGCCTTTTTTACCTTGAAACCAGCAAGAAGCAAGATTTCCCTTAAACCTTGAATCTTAGAAACATTTTGATCGTGAAGGAAAACCAGTGAGAGCCGATGTACTTCCAATAATCCAACACTTAAATTAAACCTCAAACCTAAATCCTATCCTAAAACCAACCCTAATCCTAACCCTAACCTAGGTGATAACCTAACCCTAGGTGTAAACCTAAACAGAGATGTAACCCTAAGCCTAGGTCTAACTGTATTCTCTTAACCTTAAACTTGACCCTAACCTAAGGCTCACCCTAAACCAAGCCCTAACCCTAACCGTATGTCTACCCTAAGGCTAACCCTAATCCTAACTCCAAATCGGATGTGAACATGCAGCTCCCCCTACAACTAACCTTCCTCCTAACCGTCATTCTTCGCCTGAACCTAACTTAACTCTATCCCTCACCTTCAATCGATACCTCAATTTCACCGTTAATGTAAACCAATCCCTTAAACTAGACAGAGAGCTAAACTTAACCTTAATGAAAACGGATGTAACACAAACCGTAAGCCTGACCCCAACTCAACCTCTCACACTGTCTAACCCTCACACAAATATTAACCCCAACCCATATCTAAACAGTCAAGTTAACCATAAGCCTAAATGAGACAATAGGTTCGCTCATCCTTAAGCACTAAACCCTACTATTACCTTCAACCTCACACTCACCCTACATTTGATCCTCAGACTTACCATAACCCGAATCCTCACACAGCCGTAACTCTAACGTGAACTGTAACTCTGTCACTAAACATGCCCAAATGCCTGTACCTATGCCCGTCTAAAGTTAAACCTAAACCGAAATCTTCTGTGCCACCATTTTGCAGCAGTTTAAAGAAGTACACTGGGAAAGATTTTTCTGCAAGAAAGAAACTGCAGGCGGCGTGCCTGAAGTGAGAATATCATACTGCACGACCTCTTTGGCCTCAGATGCTAGAAGTGACATGAGTGGGCACTATAAAGAAATGGGAGTTTACTTTCTCCGTGATCATCAACCTTTGTGGATTCTCTTTGGTCTAGACGCCTGAAATAAAGACAGTTGTCCTGAGTCACATAAACCTCCACCGAGTGGTCTTAGTGAGGCGCGGGTACTTGCCGGTATCAGAGAATTCCGAAGAAGGCTGAACGTCCACAATTAAATGCTCATTGCCCAGAAATGAAGCGCCAGCCAGAGCAGCCTGGGAAACAAGCTTCCATTAGACAATGAAGATGTGAGAATCTGGTACGGCCACAGTTCACGGTTTCCATAGATCCATGCAATTCCGTGTTGAATTTCAGTCCGAAAATGAAACCGCTGGAGCCTCTGTTCAGCAGGCCCTGGTGTAGCTCCCAGAGGCACAATGGTGCTCCTCTAGAATTTGGACGAAAAACGTTTTCACGGGAATAAGCAACCTTGATCAAGCCAGGTGGGTCTTGGAAAAACGAAATTGCTGCGTGTGCCTAGAATACTGACAAGCACACACGTATGTCACTCCAAGGCGCATTCAGCAAGGAATCTGCATCGATTGAGCCAAGACAAAGGAAAGTTCAGGGAGGCAGCACCCGTGTAGAAAAGCGTTTGTTCTTCAAAGAGGAGGCCAATATTGTGAAACGACATACCCATGGCAAATAGTTTTCATCGGCAGAGTTTCATGGAGCAATATTGCGGGGAGAGAAAAGGCACCACCTGAGGGAGGCACGCTCAAAAAACTACCTATGGCAGGAGACGGGTCGCCCCCGGCACTAGGGGTGTCGGGCCTCAACATTGTAAGCAGAGTTCACTGAAGTCCCTGAGTGAAGTTTTCTCCAGTATCCTACGTCTACGTTCCTAAAATTTACTGTGCGGTTTCTGATGACTCTGGGTTACGAACGGCCACTATTCACCGTTCTCCTTACACTCGTGCGTCTCCATCGACCTTAAAGGAAAGGGAGGACACGCAGATGCTGGCAGCTAAATTCAGCAGAGTTTGTCTCAACACAAAAGAGACATCTCTGTGGGGACCCGTCTTCCATGGTAAAACATTTCCAAGGGAATAAGAAATCTTCCCATCGCAATGACAATATGAGAGAATTGCCACCGATGGATTTGCCGATGTGCCTACAAACATCTTCAGGCCATGAAGTAGTGAAGCACGAGAACCCAGGCGCTTCACCATTTTCCCTAGACCAGTGAAACTTAAGGAGCCACTATTGACCTGTGAGACATGACGTTGCTGGAAGCATCAGGGTACAGAGGCATGGGAACCTCAAAGGAGTTTCTTCTGTGTGAAAATAACAACCAGGCTGAACTTCATGGCAGGGTTCCAGATTCCTAGGAATTCCACGGGCTGTATTGCTCAGATAGAACCTACTGCTTGGGGCACAATCTGAAAAGCTTGCTGGACTCACGGCTTTCCCAAAGACCCATGATTCTCAAAGAGCGAGAGTAATTTTGACGGAAAAAACAAACTGTCGGTGTTGCCTTTTTTACCTTGAAACCAGCAAGAAGCAAGATTTCCCTTAAACCTTGAATCTTAGAAACATTTTGATCGTGAAGGAAAACCAGTGAGAGCCGATGTACTTCCAATAATCCAACACTTAAATTAAACCACAAACCTAAATCCTATCCTAAAACCAACACTAATCCTAACCCTAACCTAGGTGAAAACCTAACCCTACGTGTAAACCTAAACAGAGATGTAACCCTAAGCCTTGGTCTAACTCTGTATACTCCTAAACTTAAACTTAACCCTAACCTAAGGCTCACCCTAAACCAAGCCCTAACGCTAACCGTATGTCTACCCTAAGGCTAAGCCTAATCCTAACTCTAAATCTGACGTGAACATGCAGTTCCCCCTACAACTAACCTTCCTCCTAACCGTCATCCTTCGCCTGAACCTAACTTAACTCTATCCCTCACCTTCAATCGATACCTCAATTTCACCGTTAATGTAAACCAATCCCTTAAACTAGACAGAGAGCTAAACTTAACCTTAATGAAAACGGATGTAACACAAACCGTAAGCCTGACCCCAACTCAACCTCTCACACTGTCTAACCCTCACACAAATATTAACCCCAACCCATATCTAAACAGTCAAGTTAACCATAAGCTTAAATGAGACAATAGGTTCGCTCATCCTTAAGCACTAAACCCTACTATTACCTTCAACCTCACACTCACCCTACATTTGATCCTCAGACTTACCATAACCCGAATCCTCACACAGCCGTAACTCTAACGTGAACTGTAACTCTGTCACTAAACATGCCCAAATGCCTGTACCTATGCCCGTCTAAAGTTAAACCTAAACCGAAATCTTCTGTGCCACCATTTTGCAGCAGTTTAAAGAAGTACACTGGGAAAGATTTTTCTGCAAGAAAGAAACTGCAGGCGGCGTGCCTGAAGTGAGAATATCATACTGCACGACCTCTTTGGCCTCAGATGCTAGAAGTGACATGAGTGGGCACTATAAAAAATGGGAGTTTACTTTCTCCGTGATCATCAACCTTTGTGGATTCTCTTTGGTCTAGACGCCTGAAATAAAGACAGTTGTCCTGAGTCACATAAACCTCCACCGAGTGGTCTTAGTGAGGCGCGGGTACTTGCCGGTATCAGAGAATTCCGAAGAAGGCTGAACGTCCACAATTAAATGCTCATTGCCCAGAAATGAAGCGCCAGCCAGAGCAGCCTGGGAAACAAGCTTCCATTAGACAATGAAGATGTGAGAATCTGGTACAGCCACAGTTCACGGTTTCCATAGATCCATGCAATTCCGTGTTGAATTTCAGTCCGAAAATGAAACCGCTGGAGCCTCTGTTCAGCAGGCCCTGGTGTAGCTCCCAGAGGCACAATGGTGCTCCTCTAGAATTTGGACGAAAAACGTTTTCACGGGAATAAGCAACCTTGATCAAGCCAGGTGGGTCTTGGAAAAACGAAATTGCTGCGTGTGCCTAGAATACTGACAAGCACACACGTGTGTCACTCCAAGGCGCATTCAGCAAGGAATCTGCATCGATTGAGCCAAGACAAAGGAAAGTTCAGGGAGGCAGCACCCGTGTAGAAAAGCGTTTGTTCTTCAAAGAGGAGGCCAATATTGTGAAACGACATACCCATGGCAAATAGTTTTCATCGGCAGAGTTTCATGGAGCAATATTGCCGGGAGAGAAAAGGCACCTCCTGAGGGAGGCACGCTCAAAAAAACTACCTAGGGCAAGAGACGGGTCGCCCCCGGCACTAGGGTTGTCGGGCCTCAACATTGTAAGCAGAGTTCACTGAAGTCCCTGAGTGAAGTTTTCTCCAGTATCCTACGTCTACGTTCCTAAAATTTACTCAGCGGTTTCTGATGACTCTGGGTTACGAACGGCCACCATTCACCGTTCTCCTTACACTCGTGCGTCTCCATCGACCTTAAAGGAAAGGGAGGACACGCAGATGCTGGCTGCTAAATTCAGCAGAGTTTGTCTCAACACAAAAGAGACAGCTCTGTGGGGTCCCGTCTTCCATGGTAAAACATTTCCAAGGGAATAAGAAATCTTCCCATCGCAATGACAATATGAGAGAATTGCCACCGATGGATTTGCCGATGTGCCTACAAACATCTTCAGGCCATGAAGTAGTGAAGCACGAGAACCCAGGCGCTTCACCCTTTTCCCTAGACCAGTGAAACTTAAGGAGCCACTATTGACCTTTGAGACATGACGTTGCTGCAAGCATCAGGGTACAGAGGCATGGGAACCTCAAAGGAGTTTCTTCTGTGTGAAAATAACAACCAGGCTGAACTTCATGGCAGGGTTCCAGATTCCTAGGAATTCCACGGGCTCTATTGCTCAGAGATAGAACCTACTGCTTGGGGCACAATCTGAAAAGCTTGCTGGACTCACGGCTTTCCCAAAGACCCATGATTCTCAAAGAGCGAGAGTAAGTTTGACGGAAAAAACAAACTGCCGGTGTTGCCTTTTTTACCTTGAAACCGGCAAGAAGCAAGATTTCCCTTAAACCTTGAATCTTAGAAACATTTTGATCGTGAAGGAAAACCAGTGAGAGCCGATGTACTTCCAATAATCCAACACTTAAATTAAACCTCAAACCTAAATCCTATCCTAAAACCAACCCTAATCCTAACCCTAATCTAGGTGAAAACCTAACCCTACGTGTAAACCTAAACAGAGATGTAACCCTAAGCCTTGGTCTAACTCTGTATACTCCTAAACTTAAACTTAACCCTAACCTAAGGCTCACCCTAAACCAAGCCCTAACCCTAACCGTATGTCTACCCTAAGGCTAAGCCTAATCCTAACCCCAAATCTGACGTGAACATGCAGTTCCCCCTACAACTAACCTTCCTTCTAACCGTCATCCTTCGCCTGAACCTAACTTAACTCTATCCCTCACCTTCAATCGATACCTCAATTTCACCGTTAATGTAAACCAATCCCTTAAACTAGACAGAGAGCTAAACTTAACCTTAATGAAAACGGATGTAACACACAAACCGTAAGCCTGACCCCAACTCAACCTCTCACACTGTCTAACCCTCACACAAATATTAACCCCAACCCATATCTAAACAGTCAAGTTAACCCTAAGCCTAAATGAGACAATAGATTCGCTCATCCTTAAGCACTAAACCCTACTATTACCTTCAACCTCACACTCACCCTACATTTGATCCTCAGACTTACCATAACCCGAATCCTCACACAGCCGTAACTCTAACGTGAACTGTAACTCTGTCACTAAACATGCCCAAATGCCTGTACCTATGCCCGTCTAAAGTTAAACCTAAACCGAAATCTTCTGTGCCACCATTTTGCAGCAGTTTAAAGAAGTACACTGGGAAAGATTTTTCTGCAAGAAAGAAACTGCAGGCGGCGTGCCTGAAGTGAGAGTATCATACTGCACGACCTCTTTGGCCTCAGATGCTAGAAGTGATATGAGTAGGCACTATAAAGAAATGGGAGTTTACTTTCTCCGTGATCATCAACCTTTGTGGATTCTCTTTGGTCTAGACGCCTGAAATAAAGACAGTTGTCCTGAGTCACATAAACCTCCACCGAGTGGTCTTAGTGAGGCGCGGGTACTTGCCGGTATCAGAGAATTCCGAAGAAGGCTGAACGTCCACAATTAAATGCTCATTGCCCAGAAATGAAGCGCCCGCCGGATCAGCTTGGGAAACAAGCTTCCATTAGACAATGAAGATGTGAGAATCTGGTACGGCCACAGTTCACGGTTTCCATAGATCCATGCAATTCCGTGTTGAATTTCAGTCCGAAAATGAAACCGCTGGAGCCTCTGTTCAGCAGGCCCTGGTGTAGCTCCCAGAGGCACAATGGTGCTCCTCTAGAATTTGGACGAAAAACGTTTTCACGGGAATAAGCAACCTTATCAAGCCAGGTGGGTCTTGGAAAAACGAAATTGCTGCGTGTGCCTGGAATACTGACAAGCACACACGTGTGTCACTCCAAGGCGCATTCAGCAAGGAATCTGCATCGATTGAGCCAAGACAAAGGAAAGTTCAGGGAGGCAGCACCCGTGTAGAAAAGCGTTTGTTCTTCAAAGAGGAGGCCAATATTGTGAAACGACATACCCATGGCAAATAGTTTTCATCGGCAGAGTTTCATGGATCAATATTGCGGGGAGAGAAAAGGCACCACCTGAGGGAGGCACGCTCAAAAAAACTACCTAGGGCAAGAGACGGGTCGTCCCCGGCACTAGGGTTGTCGGCCCTCAACATTGTAAGCAGAGTTCACTGAAGTCCCAGAGTGAAGTTTTCTCCAGTATCCTACGTCTACGTTCCTAAAATTTACTCAGCGGTTTCTGATGACTCTGGGTTACGAACGGCCACCATTCACCGTTCTCCTTACACTCGTGCGTCTCCATCGACCTTAAAGGAAAGGGAGGACACGCAGATGCTGGCAGCTAAATTCAGCAGAGTTTGTCTCAACACAAAAGAGACAGCTCTGTGGGGACCCGTCTTCCATGGTAAAACATTTCCAAGGGAATAAGAAATCTTCCCATCGCAATGACAATATGAGAGAATTGCCACCGATGGATTTGCCGATGTGCCTACAAACATCTTCAGGCCATGAAGTAGTGAAGGACGAGAACCCAGGCGCTTCACCCTTTTCCCTAGACCAGTGAAACTTAAGGAGCCACTATTGACCTGTGAGACATGACGTTGCTGGAAGCATCAGTGTACAGAGGCATGGGAACCTCAAAGGAGTTTCTTCCGTGTGAAAATAACAACCAGGCTGAACTTCATGGCAGGGTTCCAGATTCCTAGGAATTCCACGGGCTCTATTGCTCAGAGATAGAACCTACTGCTTGGGGCACAATCTGAAAAGCTTGCTGGACTCACGGCTTTCCCAAAGACCCATGATTCTCAAAGAGCGAGAGTAAGTTTGACGGAAAAAACAAACTGCCGGTGTTGCCTTTTTTACCTTGAAACCGGCCAGAAGCAAGATTTCCCTTAAACCTTGAATCTTAGAAACATTTTGATCGTGAAGGAAAACCAGTGAGAGCCGATGTACTTCCAATAATCCAACACTTAAATTAAACCTCAAACCTAAATCCTATCCTAAAACCAACCCTAATCCTAACCCTAACCTAGGTGAAAACCTAAACCTAGGTTTAAACCTAAACAGAGATGTAACCCTAAGCCTTGGTCTAACTCTGTATACTCCTAACCTTAAACTTAACCCTAATCTGAGGCTCACCCTAAACCAAGCCCTAACCCTAACCGTATGTCTACCCTAAGGCTAACCCTAATCCTAACCCCATATCTGATGTGAACATGCAGTTCCCCCTACAACTAACCTTCCTCCTAACCGTCATCCTTCGCCTGAACCTAACTTAACTCTATCCCTCACCTTCAATCGATACCTCAATTTCACCGTTAATGTAAACCAATCCCTTAAACTAGACAGAGAGCTAAACTTAACCTTAATGAAAACGGATGTAACACAAACCGTAAGCCTGACCCCAACTCAACCTCTCACACTGTCTAACCCTCACACAAATATTAACCCCAACCCATATCTAAACAGTCAAGTTAACCATAAGCCTAAATGAGACAATAGGTTCGCTCATCCTTAAGCACTAAACCCTACTATTACCTTCAACCTCACACTCACCCTACATTTGATCCTCAGACTTACCATAACCCGAATCCTCACACAGCCGTAACTCTAACGTGAACTGTAACTCTGTCACTAAACATGCCCAAATGCCTGTACCTATGCCCGTCTAAAGTTAAACCTAAACCGAAATCTTCTGTGCCACCATTTTGCAGCAGTTTAAAGAAGTACACTGGGAAAGATTTTTCTGCAAGAAAGAAACTGCAGGCGGCGTGCCTGAAGTGAGAATATCATACTGCACGACCTCTTTGGCCTCAGATGCTAGAAGTGACATGAGTGGGCACTATAAAGAAATGGGAGTTTACTTTCTCCGTGATCATCAACCTTTGTGGATTCTCTTTGGTCTAGACGCCTGAAATAAAGACAGTTGTCCTGAGTCACATAAACCTCCACCGAGTGGTCTTAGTGAGGCGCGGGTACTTGCCGGTATCAGAGAATTCCGAAGAAGGCTGAACGTCCACAATTAAATGCTCATTGCCCAGAAATGAAGCGCCAGCCAGAGCAGCCTGGGAAACAAGCTTCCATTAGACAATGAAGATGTGAGAATCTGGTACGGCCACAGTTCACGGTTTCCATAGATCCATGCAATTCCGTGTTGAATTTCAGTCCGAAAATGAAACCGCTGGAGCCTCTGTTCAGCAGGCCCTGGTGTAGCTCCCAGAGGCACAATGGTGCTCCTCTAGAATTTGGACGAAAAACGTTTTCACGGGAATAAGCAACCTTGATCAAGCCAGGTGGGTCTTGGAAAAACGAAATTGCTGCGTGTGCCTAGAATACTGACAAGCACACACGTGTGTCACTCCAAGGCGCATTCAGCAAGGAATCTGCATCGATTGAGCCAAGACAAAGGAAAGTTCAGGGAGGCAGCACCCGTGTAGAAAAGCGTTTGTTCTTCAAAGAGGAGGCCAATATTGTGAAACGACATACCCATGGCAAATAGTTTTCATCGGCAGAGTTTCATGGAGCAATATTGCGGGGAGAGAAAAGGCACCACCTGAGGGAGGCACGCTCAAAAAACTACCTATGGCAGGAGACGGGTCGCCCCCGGCACTAGGGGTGTCGGGCCTCAACATTGTAAGCAGAGTTCACTGAAGTCCCTGAGTGAAGTTTTCTCCAGTATCCTACGTCTACGTTCCTAAAATTTACTGTGCGGTTTCTGATGACTCTGGGTTACGAACGGCCACTATTCACCGTTCTCCTTACACTCGTGCGTCTCCATCGACCTTAAAGGAAAGGGAGGACACGCAGATGCTGGCAGCTAAATTCAGCAGAGTTTGTCTCAACACAAAAGAGACATCTCTGTGGGGACCCGTCTTCCATGGTAAAACATTTCCAAGGGAATAAGAAATCTTCCCATCGCAATGACAATATGAGAGAATTGCCACCGATGGATTTGCCGATGTGCCTACAAACATCTTCAGGCCATGAAGTAGTGAAGCACGAGAACCCAGGCGCTTCACCATTTTCCCTAGACCAGTGAAACTTAAGGAGCCACTATTGACCTGTGAGACATGACGTTGCTGGAAGCATCAGGGTACAGAGGCATGGGAACCTCAAAGGAGTTTCTTCTGTGTGAAAATAACAACCAGGCTGAACTTCATGGCAGGGTTCCAGATTCCTAGGAATTCCACGGGCTGTATTGCTCAGATAGAACCTACTGCTTGGGGCACAATCTGAAAAGCTTGCTGGACTCACGGCTTTCCCAAAGACCCATGATTCTCAAAGAGCGAGAGTAATTTTGACGGAAAAAACAAACTGTCGGTGTTGCCTTTTTTACCTTGAAACCAGCAAGAAGCAAGATTTCCCTTAAACCTTGAATCTTAGAAACATTTTGATCGTGAAGGAAAACCAGTGAGAGCCGATGTACTTCCAATAATTCAACACTTAAATTAAACCACAAACCTAAATCCTATCCTAAAACCAACACTAATCCTAACCCTAACCTAGGTGAAAACCTAACCCTACGTGTAAACCTAAACAGAGATGTAACCCTAAGCCTTGGTCTAACTCTGTATACTCCTAAACTTAAACTTAACCCTAACCTAAGGCTCACCCTAAACCAAGCCCTAACGCTAACCGTATGTCTACCCTAAGGCTAAGCCTAATCCTAACCCCAAATCTGACGTGAACATGCAGTTCCCCCTACAACTAACCTTCCTCCTAACCGTCATACTTCGCCTGAACCTAACTTAACTCTATCCCTCACCTTCAATCGATACCTCAATTTCACCGTTAATGTAAACCAATCCCTTAAACTAGACAGAGAGCTAAACTTAACCTTAATGAAAACGGATGTAACACAAACCGTAAGCCTGACCCCAACTCAACCTCTCACACTGTCTAACCCTCACACAAATATTAACCCCAACCCATATCTAAACAGTCAAGTTAACCATAAGCTTAAATGAGACAATAGGTTCGCTCATCCTTAAGCACTAAACCCTACTATTACCTTCAACCTCACACTCACCCTACATTTGATCCTCAGACTTACCATAACCCGAATCCTCACACAGGCGTAACTCTAACGTGAACTGTAACTCTGTCACTAAACATGCCCAAATGCCTGTACCTATGCCCGTCTAAAGTTAAACCTAAACCGAAATCTTCTGTGCCACCATTTTGCAGCAGTTTAAAGAAGTACACTGGGAAAGATTTTTCTGCAAGAAAGAAACTGCAGGCGGCGTGCCTGAAGTGAGAATATCATACTGCACGACCTCTTTGGCCTCAGATGCTAGAAGTGACATGAGTGGGCACTATAAAAAATGGGAGTTTACTTTCTCCGTGATCATCAACCTTTGTGGATTCTCTTTGGTCTAGACGCCTGAAATAAAGACAGTTGTCCTGAGTCACATAAACCTCCACCGAGTGGTCTTAGTGAGGCGCGGGTACTTGCCGGTATCAGAGAATTCCGAAGAAGGCTGAACGTCCACAATTAAATGCTCATTGCCCAGAAATGAAGCGCCAGCCAGAGCAGCCTGGGAAACAAGCTTCCATTAGACAATGAAGATGTGAGAATCTGGTACAGCCACAGTTCACGGTTTCCATAGATCCATGCAATTCCGTGTTGAATTTCAGTCCGAAAATGAAACCGCTGGAGCCTCTGTTCAGCAGGCCCTGGTGTAGCTCCCAGAGGCACAATGGTGCTCCTCTAGAATTTGGACGAAAAACGTTTTCACGGGAATAAGCAACCTTGATCAAGCCAGGTGGGTCTTGGAAAAACGAAATTGCTGCGTGTGCCTAGAATACTGACAAGCACACACGTGTGTCACTCCAAGGCGCATTCAGCAAGGAATCTGCATCGATTGAGCCAAGACAAAGGAAAGTTCAGGGAGGCAGCACCCGTGTAGAAAAGCGTTTGTTCTTCAAAGAGGAGGCCAATATTGTGAAACGACATACCCATGGCAAATAGTTTTCATCGGCAGAGTTTCATGGAGCAATATTGCCGGGAGAGAAAAGGCACCTCCTGAGGGAGGCACGCTCAAAAAAACTACCTAGGGCAAGAGACGGGTCGCCCCCGGCACTAGGGTTGTCGGGCCTCAACATTGTAAGCAGAGTTCACTGAAGTCCCTGAGTGAAGTTTTCTCCAGTATCCTACGTCTACGTTCCTAAAATTTACTCAGCGGTTTCTGATGACTCTGGGTTACGAACGGCCACCATTCACCGTTCTCCTTACACTCGTGCGTCTCCATCGACCTTAAAGGAAAGGGAGGACACGCAGATGCTGGCTGCTAAATTCAGCAGAGTTTGTCTCAACACAAAAGAGACAGCTCTGTGGGGTCCCGTCTTCCATGGTAAAACATTTCCAAGGGAATAAGAAATCTTCCCATCGCAATGACAATATGAGAGAATTGCCACCGATGGATTTGCCGATGTGCCTACAAACATCTTCAGGCCATGAAGTAGTGAAGCACGAGAACCCAGGCGCTTCACCCTTTTCCCTAGACCAGTGAAACTTAAGGAGCCACTATTGACCTTTGAGACATGACGTTGCTGCAAGCATCAGGGTACAGAGGCATGGGAACCTCAAAGGAGTTTCTTCTGTGTGAAAATAACAACCAGGCTGAACTTCATGGCAGGGTTCCAGATTCCTAGGAATTCCACGGGCTCTATTGCTCAGAGATAGAACCTACTGCTTGGGGCACAATCTGAAAAGCTTGCTGGACTCACGGCTTTCCCAAAGACCCATGATTCTCAAAGAGCGAGAGTAAGTTTGACGGAAAAAACAAACTGCCGGTGTTGCCTTTTTTACCTTGAAACCGGCAAGAAGCAAGATTTCCCTTAAACCTTGAATCTTAGAAACATTTTGATCGTGAAGGAAAACCAGTGAGAGCCGATGTACTTCCAATAATCCAACACTTAAATTAAACCTCAAACCTAAATCCTATCCTAAAACCAACCCTAATCCTAACCCTAATCTAGGTGAAAACCTAACCCTACGTGTAAACCTAAACAGAGATGTAACCCTAAGCCTTGGTCTAACTCTGTATACTCCTAAACTTAAACTTAACCCTAACCTAAGGCTCACCCTAAACCAAGCCCTAACCCTAACCGTATGTCTACCCTAAGGCTAAGCCTAATCCTAACCCCAAATCTGACGTGAACATGCAGTTCCCCCTACAACTAACCTTCCTTCTAACCGTCATCCTTCGCCTGAACCTAACTTAACTCTATCCCTCACCTTCAATCGATACCTCAATTTCACCGTTAATGTAAACCAATCCCTTAAACTAGACAGAGAGCTAAACTTAACCTTAATGAAAACGGATGTAACACACAAACCGTAAGCCTGACCCCAACTCAACCTCTCACACTGTCTAACCCTCACACAAATATTAACCCCAACCCATATCTAAACAATCAAGTTAACCCTAAGCCTAAATGAGACAATAGATTCGCTCATCCTTAAGCACTAAACCCTACTATTACCTTCAACCTCACACTCACCCTACATTTGATCCTCAGACTTACCATAACCCGAATCCTCACACAGCCGTAACTCTAACGTGAACTGTAACTCTGTCACTAAACATGCCCAAATGCCTGTACCTATGCCCGTCTAAAGTTAAACCTAAACCGAAATCTTCTGTGCCACCATTTTGCAGCAGTTTAAAGAAGTACACTGGGAAAGATTTTTCTGCAAGAAAGAAACTGCAGGCGGCGTGCCTGAAGTGAGAGTATCATACTGCACGACCTCTTTGGCCTCAGATGCTAGAAGTGATATGAGTAGGCACTATAAAGAAATGGGAGTTTACTTTCTCCGTGATCATCAACCTTTGTGGATTCTCTTTGGTCTAGACGCCTGAAATAAAGACAGTTGTCCTGAGTCACATAAACCTCCACCGAGTGGTCTTAGTGAGGCGCGGGTACTTGCCGGTATCAGAGAATTCCGAAGAAGGCTGAACGTCCACAATTAAATGCTCATTGCCCAGAAATGAAGCGCCCGCCGGATCAGCTTGGGAAACAAGCTTCCATTAGACAATGAAGATGTGAGAATCTGGTACGGCCACAGTTCACGGTTTCCATAGATCCATGCAATTCCGTGTTGAATTTCAGTCCGAAAATGAAACCGCTGGAGCCTCTGTTCAGCAGGCCCTGGTGTAGCTCCCAGAGGCACAATGGTGCTCCTCTAGAATTTGGACGAAAAACGTTTTCACGGGAATAAGCAACCTTATCAAGCCAGGTGGGTCTTGGAAAAACGAAATTACTGCGTGTGCCTGGAATACTGACAAGCACACACGTGTGTCACTCCAAGGCGCATTCAGCAAGGAATCTGCATCGATTGAGCCAAGACAAAGGAAAGTTCAGGGAGGCAGCACCCGTGTAGAAAAGCGTTTGTTCTTCAAAGAGGAGGCCAATATTGTGAAACGACATACCCATGGCAAATAGTTTTCATCGGCAGAGTTTCATGGATCAATATTGCGGGGAGAGAAAAGGCACCACCTGAGGGAGGCACGCTCAAAAAAACTACCTAGGGCAAGAGACGGGTCGTCCCCGGCACTAGGGTTGTCGGCCCTCAACATTGTAAGCAGAGTTCACTGAAGTCCCAGAGTGAAGTTTTCTCCAGTATCCTACGTCTACGTTCCTAAAATTTACTCAGCGGTTTCTGATGACTCTGGGTTACGAACGGCCACCATTCACCGTTCTCCTTACACTCGTGCGTCTCCATCGACCTTAAAGGAAAGGGAGGACACGCAGATGCTGGCAGCTAAATTCAGCAGAGTTTGTCTCAACACAAAAGAGACAGCTCTGTGGGGACCCGTCTTCCATGGTAAAACATTTCCAAGGGAATAAGAAATCTTCCCATCGCAATGACAATATGAGAGAATTGCCACCGATGGATTTGCCGATGTGCCTACAAACATCTTCAGGCCATGAAGTAGTGAAGCACGAGAACCCAGGCGCTTCACCCTTTTCCCTAGACCAGTGAAACTTAAGGAGCCACTATTGACCTGTGAGACATGACGTTGCTGGAAGCATCAGTGTACAGAGGCATGGGAACCTAAAAGGAGTTTCTTCCGTGTGAAAATAACAACCAGGCTGAACTTCATGGCAGGGTTCCAGATTCCTAGGAATTCCACGGGCTGTATTGCTCAGAGATAGAACCTACTGCTTGGGGCACAATCTGAAAAGCTTGCTGGACTCACGGCTTTCCCAAAGACCCATGATTCTCAAAGAGCGAGAGTAAGTTTGACGGAAAAAACAAACTGCCGGTGTTGCCTTTTTTACCTTGAAACCGGCCAGAAGCAAGATTTCCCTTAAACCTTGAATCTTAGAAACATTTTGATCGTGAAGGAAAACCAGTGAGAGCCGATGTACTTCCAATAATCCAACACTTAAATTAAACCTCAAACCTAAATCCTATCCTAAAACCAACCCTAATCCTAACCCTAACCTAGGTGAAAACCTAAACCTAGGTGTAAACCTAAACAGAGATGTAACCCTAAGCCTTGGTCTAACTCTGTATACTCCTAACCTTAAACTTAACCCTAATCTGAGGCTCACCCTAAACCAAGCCCTAACCCTAACCGTATGTCTACCCTAAGGCTAACCCTAATCCTAACCCCATATCTGATGTGAACATGCAGTTCCCCCTACAACTAACCTTCCTCCTAACCGTCATCCTTCGCCTGAACCTAACTTAACTCTATCCCTCACCTTCAATCGATACCTCAATTTCACCGTTAATGTAAACCAATCCCTTAAACTAGACAGAGAGCTAAACTTAACCTTAATGAAAACGGATGTAACACAAACCGTAAGCCTGACCCCAACTCAACCTCTCACACTGTCTAACCCTCACACAAATATTAACCCCAACCCATATCTAAACAGTCAAGTTAACCATAAGCCTAAATGAGACAATAGGTTCGCTCATCCTTAAGCACTAAACCCTACTATTACCTTCAACCTCACACTCACCCTACATTTGATCCTCAGACTTACCATAACCCGAATCCTCACACAGCCGTAACTCTAACGTGAACTGTAACTCTGTCACTAAACATGCCCAAATGCCTGTACCTATGCCCGTCTAAAGTTAAACCTAAACCGAAATCTTCTGTGCCACCATTTTGCAGCAGTTTAAAGAAGTACACTGGGAAAGATTTTTCTGCAAGAAAGAAACTGCAGGCGGCGTGCCTGAAGTGAGAATATCATACTGCACGACCTCTTTGGCCTCAGATGCTAGAAGTGACATGAGTGGGCACTATAAAGAAATGGGAGTTTACTTTCTCCGTGATCATCAACCTTTGTGGATTCTCTTTGGTCTAGACGCCTGAAATAAAGACAGTTGTCCTGAGTCACATAAACCTCCACCGAGTGGTCTTAGTGAGGCGCGGGTACTTGCCGGTATCAGAGAATTCCGAAGAAGGCTGAACGTCCACAATTAAATGCTCATTGCCCAGAAATGAAGCGCCAGCCGGATCAGCTTGGGAAAAAAGCTTCCATTAGACAATGAAGATGTGAGAATCTGGTACGGCCACAGTTCACGGTTTCCATAGATCCATGCAATTCCGTGTTGAATTTCAGTCCGAAAATGAAACCGCTGGAGCCTCTGTTCTGCAGGCCCTGGTGTAGCTCCCAGAGGCACAATGGTGCTCCTCTAGAATTTGGACGAAAAACGTTTTCACGGGAATAAGCAACCTTGATCAAGCCAGGTGGGTCTTGGAAAAACGAAATTGCTGCGTGTGCCTGGAATACTGACAAGCACACACGTGTGTCACTCCAAGGCGCATTCAGCAAGGAATCTGCATCGATTGAGCCAAGACAAAGGAAAGTTCAGGGAGGCAGCACCCGTGTAGAAAAGCGTTTGTTCTTCAAAGAGGAGGCCAATATTGTGAAACGACATACCCATGGCAAATAGTTTTCATCGGCAGAGTTTCATGGAGCAATATTGCGGGGAGAGAAAAGGCACCACCTGAGGGAGGCACGCTCAAAAAAACTACCTAGGGCAAGAGACGGGTCGTCCCCGGCACTAGGGTTGTCGGGCCTCAACATTGTAAGCAGAGTTCACTGAAGTCCCTGAGTGAAGTTTTCTCCAGTATCCTACGTCTACGTTCCTAAAATTTACTCAGCGGTTTCTGATGACTCTGGGTTACGAACGGCCACCATTCACCGTTCTCCTTACACTCGTGCGTCTCCATCGACCTTAAAGGAAAGGGAGGACACGCAGATGCTGGCAGCTAAATTCAGCAGAGTTTGTCTCCACACAAAAGAGACATCTCTGTGGGGACCCGTCTTCCATGGTAAAACATTTCCAAGGGAATAAGAAATCTTCCCATCGCAATGACAATATGAGAGAATTGCCACCGATGGATTTGCCGATGTGCCTACAAACATCTTCAGGCCATGAAGTAGTGAAGCACGAGAACCCAGGCGCTTCACCCTTTTCCCTAGACCAGTGAAACTTAAGGAGCCACTATTGACCTGTGAGACATGACGTTGCTGGAAGCATCAGTGTACAGAGGCATGGGAACCTCAAAGGAGTTTCTTCCGTGTGAAAATAACAACCAGGCTGAACTTCATGGCAGGGTTCCAGATTCCTAGGAATTCCACGGGCTGTATTGCTCAGAGATAGAACCTACTGCTTGGGGCACAATCTGAAAAGCTTGCTGGACTCACGGCTTTCCCAAAGACCCATGATACTCAAAGAGCGAGAGTAAGTTTGACGGAAAAAACAAACTGCCGGTGTTGCCTTTTTTACCTTGAAACCAGCAAGAAGCAAGATTTCCCTTAAACCTTGAATCTTAGAAACATTTTGATCGTGAAGGAAAACCAGTGAGAGCCGATGTACTTCCAATAATCCAACACTTAAATTAAACCTCAAACCTAAATCCTATCCTAAAACCAACCCTAATCCTAACCCTAATCTAGGTGAAAACCTAACCCTACGTGTAAACCTAAACAGAGATGTAACCCTAAGCCTTGGTCTAACTCTGTATACTCCTAAACTTAAACTTAACCCTAACCTAAGGCTCACCCTAAACCAAGCCCTAACGCTAACCGTATGTCTACCCTAAGGCTAAGCCTAATCCTAACCCCAAATCTGACGTGAACATGCAGTTCCCCCTACAACTAACCTTCCTCCTAACCGTCATCCTTCGCCTGAACCTAACTTAACTCTATCCCTCACCTTCAATCGATACCTCAATTTCACCGTTAATGTAAACCAATCCCTTAAACTAGACAGAGAGCTAAACTTAACCTTAATGAAAACGGATGTAACACACAAACTGTAAGCTTGACCCCAACTCAACCTCTCACACTGTCTAACCCTCACACAAATATTAACCCCAACCCATATCTAAACAGTCAAGTTAACCCTAAGCCTAAATGAGACAATAGATTCGCTCATCCTTAAGCACTAAACCCTACTATTACCTTCAACCTCACACTCACCCTACATTTGATCCTCAGACTTACCATAACCCGAATCCTCACACAGCCGTAACTCTAACGTGAACTCTAACTCTGTCACTAAACATGCCCAAATGCCTGTACCTATGCCCGTCTAAAGTTAAACCTAAACCGAAATCTTCCGTGCCACCATTTTGCAGCAGTTTAAAGAAGTACACTGGGAAAGATTTTTCTGCAAGAAAGAAACTGCAGGCGGCGTGTCTGAAGTGAGAATGTCATACTGCACGACCTCTTTGGCCTCAGATGCTAGAAGTGACATGAGTGGGCACTATAAAGAAATGGGAGTTTACTTTCTCCGTGATCATCAACCTTTGTGGATTCTCTTTGGTCTAGACGCCTGAAATAAAGACAGTTGTCCTGAGTCACATAAACCTCCACCGAGTGGTCTTAGTGAGGCGCGGGTACTTGCCGGTATCAGAGAATTCCGAAGAAGGCTGAACGTCCACAATTAAATGCTCATTGCCCAGAAATGAAGCGCCAGCCGGATCAGCTTGGGAAAAAAGCTTCCATTAGACAATGAAAATGTGAGAATCTGGTACGGCCACAGTTCACGGTTTCCATAGATCCATGCAATTCCGTGTTGAATTTCAGTCCGAAAATGAAACCGCTGAAGCCTCTCTTCAGCAGGCCCTGGTGTAGCTCCCAGAGGCACAATGGTGCTCCTCTAGAATTTGGACGAAAAACGTTTTCACGGGAATAAGCAACCTTGATCAAGCCAGGTGGGTCTTGGAAAAAGGAAATTGCTGCGTGTGCCTGGAATACTGACAAGCACACACGTGTGTCACTCCAAGGCGCATTCAGCAAGGACTCTGCATCGATTGAGCCAAGACAAAGGAAAGTTCAGGGAGGCAGCACCCGTGTAGAAAAGCGTTTGTTCTTCAAAGAGGAGGCCAATATTGTGAAATGACATACCCATGGCAAATAGTTTTCATCGGCAGAGTTTCATGGAGCAATATTGAGGGGAGAGAAAAGGCACCACCTGAGGGAGGCACTCTCAAAAAAACTACCTAGGACAAGAGACGGGTCGCCCCCGGCACTAGGGGTGTCGGGCCTCAACATTGTAAGCAGAGTTCACTGAAGTCCCTGAGTGAAGTTTTCTCCAGTATCCGACGTCTACGTTCCTAAAATTTACTGTGCGGTTTCTGATGACTCTGGGTTACGAACGGCCACCATTCACCGTTCTCCTTACACTCGTGCGTCTCCATCGACCTTAAAGGAAAGGAAGGAAACGCAGATGCTGGCAGCTAAATTCAGCAGAGTTTGTCTCAACACAAAAGAGACAGCTCTGTGGGGACCCGTCTTCCAAGGTAAAACATTTCCAAGGGAATAAGAAATCTTCCCATCGCAATGACAATATGAGAGAATTGCCACCGATGGATTTGCCGATGTGCCTACAAACATCTTCAGGCCATGAAGTAGTGAAGCACGAGAACCCAGGCGCTTCACCCTTTTCCCTAGACCAGTGAAACTTAAGGAGCCACTATTGACCTGTGAGACATGACGTTGCTGGAAGCATCAGTGTACAGAGGCATGGGAACCTAAAAGGAGTTTCTTCCGTGTGAAAATAACAACCAGGCTGAACTTCATGGCAGGGTTCCAGATTCCTAGGAATTCCACGGGCTGTATTGCTCAGAGATAGAACCTACTGCTTGGGGCACAATCTGAAAAGCTTGCTGGACTCACGGCTTTCCCAAAGACCCATGATTCTCACAGAGCGAGAGTAAGTTTGACGGAAAAAACAAACTGCCGGTGTTGCCTTTTTTACCTTGAAACCGGCAAGAAGCAAGATTTCCCTTAAACATTGAATCTCAGAAACATTTTGATCGTGAAGGAAAACCAGTGAGAGCCGATGTACTTCCAATAATCCAACACTTAAATTAAACCTCAAACCTAAATCCTATCCTAAAACCAACCCTAATCCTAACCCTAACCTAGGTGAAAACCTAACCCTAGGTGTAAACCTAAACAGAGATGTAACCCTAAGCCTAGGTCTAACTGTATTCTCCTAACCTTAAACTTAACCCTTACCTAAGGCTCACCCTAAACCAAGCCCTAACCCTAACCGTATGTCTACCCTAAGGCTAACCCTAATCCTAACCCCAAATCGGATGTGAACATGCAGTTCCCACTACAACTAACCTTACTCCTAACCGTCATTCTTCGCCTGAACCTAACTTAACTCTATCCCTCACCTTCAATCGAAGCCTCCATAGCACCGTTAATGTAAACCAATCCCTTAAACTAGACAGAGAGCTAAACTTAACCTTAATGAAAACGGATGTAACACACAAACCGTAAGCCTGACCCCAACTCAACCTCTCACACTGTCTAACCATCACACAAATATTAACCCCAACCCATATCTAAACAGTCAAGTTAACCATAAGCCTAAATGAGACAATAGATTCGCTCATCCTTAAGCACTAAACCCTACTATTACCTTCAACCTCACACTCACCCTACATTTGATCCTCAGACTTACCATAACCCGAATCCTCACACAGCCGTAACTCTAACGTGAACTCTAACTCTGTCACTAAACATGCCCAAATGCCTGTACCTATGCCCGTCTAAAGTTAAACCTAAACCGAAATCTTCTGTGCCACCATTTTGCAGCAGTTTAAAGAAGTACACTGGGAAAGATTTTTCTGCAAGAAAGAAACTGCAGGCGGCGTGCCTGAAGTGAGAATATCATACTGCACGACCTCTTTGGCCTCAGATGCTAGAAGTGACATGAGTGGGCACTATAAAGAAATGGGAGTTTACTTTCTCCGTGATCATCAACCTTTGTGGATTCTCTTTGGTCTAGACGCCTGAAATAAAGACAGTTGTCCTGAGTCACATAAACCTCCACCGAGTGGTCTTAGTGAGGCGCGGGTACTTGCCGGTATCAGAGAATTCCGAAGAAGGCTGAACGTCCACAATTAAATGCTCATTGCCCAGAAATGAAGCGCCAGCCGGATCAGCCTGGGAAACAAGCTTCCATTAGACAATGAAGATGTGAGAATCTGGTATGGCCACAGTTCACGGTTTCCATAGATCCATGCAATTCCGTGTTGAATTTCAGTCCGAAAATGAAACCGCTGGAGCCTCTGTTCAGCAGGCCCTGGTGTAGCTCCCAGAGGCACAATGGTGCTCCTCTAGAATTTGGACGAAAAACGTTTTCACGGGAATAAGCAACCTTGATCAAGCCAGGTGGGTCTTGGAAAAACGAAATTGCTGCGTGTGCCTGGAATACTGACAAGCACACACGTGTGTCACTCCAAGGCGAATTCAGCAAGGAATCTGCATCGATTCAGCCAAGACAAAGGAAAGTTCAGGGAGGCAGCACCCGTGTAGAAAAGCATTTGTTCTTCAAAGAGGAGGCCAATTTTGTGAAACGACATACCCATGGCAAATAGTTTTCATCGGCAGAGTTTCATGGAGCAATATTGCGGGGAGAGAAAAGGCACCACCTGAGGGAGGCACGCTCAAAAAACTACCTAGGGCAGGAGACGGGTCGCCCCCGGCACTAGGGGTGTCGGGCCTCAACATTGTATGCAGAGTTCACTGAAGTCCCTGAGTGAAGTTTTCTCCAGTATCATACGTCTACGTTCCTAAAATTTACTGTGCGGTTTCTGATGACTCTGGGTTACGAACGGCCACTATTCACCGTTCTCCTTACACTCGTGCGTCTTCATCGACCTTAAAGGAAAGGGAGGACACGCAGATGCTGGCAGCTAAATTCAGCAGAGTTTGTCTCAACACAAAAGAGACAGCTCTGTGGGGACCCGTCTTCCATGGTAAAACATTTCCAAGGGAATAAGAAATCTTCCCATCGCAATGACAATACTAGAGAATTGCCACCGATGGATTTGCCGATGTGCCTACAAACATCTTCAGGCCATGAAGTAGTGAAGCACGAGAACCCAGGCGCTTCACCCTTTTCCCTAGACCAGTGAAACTTAAGGAGCCACTATTGACCTTTAAGACATGACGTTCCTGGAAGCATCAGTGTACAGAGGCATGGGAACCTCAAAGGTGTTTCTTCCGTGTGAAAATAACAACCAGGTTGAACTTCATGGCAGGGTTCCAGATTCCTAGGAATTCCACGGGCTGTATTGCTCAGAGATAGAACCTACTGTTTGGGGCACAATCTGAAAAGCTTGCTGGACTCACGGCTTTCCCAAAGACCCATGATTCTCAAAGAGCGAGAGTAAGTTTGACGGAAAAAACAAACTGCCGGTGTTGCCTTTTTTACCTTGAAACCGGCAAGAAGCAAGATTTCCCTTAAACCTTGAATCTCAGAAACATTTTGATCGTGAAGGAAAACCAGTGAGAGCCGATGTACTTCCAATAATCCAACACTTAAATTAAACCTGAATCGTATCCTAAAACCAACCCTAATCCTAACCCTAACCTAGGTGAAAACCTAACCCTAGGTGTAAACCTAAACAGAGATGTAACCCTAAGCCGAGGTCTAACTCTGTATACTCCTAAACTTAAACTTAATCATAACCTAAGGCTCACCCTAAACCAAGCCCTAACGCTAACTGTATGTCTACCCTAAGGCTAACCCTAATCCTAACCCCAAATCGGATTTGAACATGCAGTTCCCACTACAATTAACATTACTCCTAACCGTCATCCTTCGCCTGAATCTAACTTAACTCTATCCCTCACCTTCAATCGATACATCAATTTCACCGTTAATGTAAACCAATCCCTTAAACTAGACAGAGAGCTAAACTTAACCTTAATGAAAACGGATGTAACACAAACCGTAAGCCTGACCCCAACACAACCTCTCACACTGTCTAACCCTCACACAAATATTAACCCCAACCCATATCTAAACAGTCAAGTTTACCATAAGGCTAAATGAGACACTAGTTTCCCTCATCCTTAAGCACTAAACCCTACTATTACCTTCAAACTCACACTCACCCTACATTTGATCCTCAGACTTACCATAACCCGAATCCTCACACAGCCGTAACTCTAACGTGAACTCTAACTCTGTCCCTAAACATGCCCAAATGCCTGTACCTATGCCCGTCTAAAGTTAAACCTAAACCAAAATCTTCTGTGCCACCATTTTGCAGCAGTTTAAAGAAGTAGAGTGGGAAAGATTTTTCTGCAAGGAAGAAACTGCAGGCGGCGTGCCTGAACTGAGAATATCATGCTGCACGAGCTCTTTGGCCTCAGATGCTAGAAGTGCCATGAGTGGGAAGTATGAAGAAACGGGAGTTTACTTTCTCCGTGATCATCAACCTTTGTGGATTCTCTTTGTTCTAGACGCCTGAAATAAAGACAGTTGTCCTGGGTTCCCCTGCCTCTGTACACTGATGCTTCCAGCAACGTCATGTCTCACAGGTCAATAGTGGGTCTTTAAGTTTTTCTGCTACAGGGAAAAGGGTGAAGCGCCTGGGTTCCCCTTGCTTCACTACTTCATGGCCTGAAGAAGATGTTTATAGGCACATCGGCAATTCCACCGGTGGCAATTATCTCATATTGTCATTGAGATGGGAAGATTTCTTATTTGTTAGGAAATGGTTTACCATGGAAAACGGGTCACCACAGAGCTGTCTCTTTTGTGTTGACACTAACTCTGCTGAATTTAGCTTCCAGCATCTGCGTGTCCTCCCTTTCCTTTAAGGTCGAAGGAGACGCATGAGTGTAAGGAGAACGGTGAATGGTGGCCGTTCGTAACCCAGAGTCATCAGAAACCGCAGAGTAAATTTTAGGAACGTAGACGTAGGACACCGGAGAAAACTTCACTCAGGGATTTCAGTGAACTCTCCTTACAATGCTGAGGCCTGACATCCCTAGTGCCTGGGGGCAACGCGGCTCATGCCCTAGGTAGTTTTTTGAGCATGCCTCCCTCAGGTGGTGCCTTTCCTCTCCCAGCAATATTGGTCCGTGAAATTCTGCCGATGATGAAAACTATTTGCCATGGGTATGTCGATTCACAATATTGGCCTCCTCTTTGAAGTACAAATGCTTTTCTACACAGGTGCTGCCTCCCTGAACTTTCCTTTGTCTTGGCTCAATCGATGCAGATTCCTGTGCTGAATGCGCCATGGAGTGACACACTTGTGTACTTGTCAGTATTCCAGGCACACGCAGCAATTTCGTTTTTCCAAGACCCACCTGGCTTAATCAAGGTTGCTTATTCCCTTGAAAACGTTTTTCGTCCAAATTCTAGAGGAGCACCATTGTGCCTCTGGGAGCTACACCAGGGCCTGCTGAACAGAGGCTCCAGCGGTTTCATTTTCGGACTGAAATTCAACACGGAATTGCATGGATCTATGGAAACCATGAAGTGTGGCCGTACCAGATTCTCACATCTTCATTGTCTAATGGAAGCTTGTTTCCCAGGCTGATCTGGCTGGCGCTTAATTTCTGGCAATGACCATTCAATTGTGGACGTTCAGCCTTCTTCGGAATTCTCTGATACCGGCAAGTTCCCGTGCCTCACTAAGACCTCTCGGTGGAGGTTTATGTGACTCAGGACAACTGTCTATATTTCAGTCGTCTAGAACAAGGAGAATCCACAAAGGTTGATGATCACGGAGAAAGCAAACTCCCGTTTCTTTATAGTGCCCACTCACGTCACTTCTAGCATCTGAGGCCAAAGAGCTCGTGCAGCATGATATTCTCAGTTCAGGCACGCAGCCTGCAGTTTCTTTCTTGCAGAAAAATCTTTCCCAGTGTACTTCTTTAAACTGCTGCAAAATGGTGGCACAGAAGATTTCGGTTTAGGTTTAACTTTAGACGGGCATAGGTACAGGCATTTGGGCATGTTTAGTGACAGAGTTAGAGTTCACGTTAGAGTTACGGCTGTGTGAGGATTCGGGTTATGGTAAGTCTGAGGATCAAATGTAGGGTGAGTGTGAGGTTGAAGGTAATAGTAGGGTTTAGTGCTTAAGGATGAGCGAATCTATTGTCTCATTTAGGCTTAGGGTTAACTTGACTGTTAAGATATGGGTTGGGGTTAATATTTGTGTGAGGGTTAGACAGTGTGCGAGGTTAAGAGTTGGGTTCAGGCTTACGGTTTGTGTGTTACATCCGTTTTGGTTATGGTTAAGTTTAGCTCTCTGTCTAGTTTAAGGGATTGGATTACATTAACGGTGATATGGAGGCTTCGATTGAAGGTGAGGGATAGAGTTATGTTAGGCTCAGGCGAAGGATGACGGGTAGGAATAAGGTTAGTTGTAGGGGGAGCTGCATGTTCACATCCGATTTGGGGTTAGGATTAGGGTTAGCCTTAGGGTAGACATACGGTTAGGGTTCGGGCTTGGTTTAGGGTGAGCCTTAGGTTAGGGTTAAGTTTAAGGTTAGGAGAATACAGTTAGACCTAGGCTTAGGGTTACATCTCTGTTTAGGTTTACACCTAGGTTTAGCTTTTCACCTAGTTTAGGGTTAGCATTAGGGTTGTTTAGGATAGGATTTAGGTATGAGGTCTAATTTAAGTGTTGGAGTACTGGAAGTACATCTGCTCTCCCTGGTTTTCCTTCACTGTCACAATGTTTCTGAGATTCATGGTTTAAGGCAAATCTTGCTTCTTGCCGGTTTCAAGGTCAAAAGGCGACACCGGCAGTTTGTTTTTCCGTCAAACTTACGCTCGCTCTTTGAGAATCTTGGGTCTTTGGGAAAGCCGTGAGTCCAGCAACTTTTTCAGATTAAGTGTGCCCCAAGCAGTAGGTTCTATCTATGAGCAATAAGCCCGTGGAATTCCTGGGAATCTGGAACCATGCCATGAAGTTCAGCCTGGTTGTTATTTTCACACGGAAGAAACTCCTTTGAGGTTCCCATGCCACTGTACACTGATGCTTCCAGCAAGGTCATGTCTCACAGGTCAATAGTGGCTCTTTAAGTTTCTCTGCTATAGGGAAAAGGGTGAAGCGCCTGGTTTCCCGTGCTTCAATACTTCATGGCCTGAGGAAGATGTTTATAGGCACATCGGCAATACCACCGGTGGCAATTCTCTCATATTGTCATTGCGATGGGAAGATTTCTTATTCCCTTGGAAATGTTTTACCATAGAAGACGGGTCACCACAGAGCTGTCTCTTTTGTGTTGACACTAACTCTACTGAATTTAGCTGCCAGCATCTGCGTGTCCTCCCTTTCCTTTAAGGTCGATGGAGACGCACGAGTGTAAGGAGAATGGTGAATGGTGGCCGTTCGTAACCCAGAGTCATCAGAAACCACAGAGTAAATTTTAGGAACGTAGACGTAGGACACCGGAGAAAACTTCACTCAGGGATTTCAGTGAACTCTCCTTACAATGCTGAGGCCTGACACGCCTAGTGCCTGGGGGCAACCCGGCTCCTGCCCTAGGTAGTTTTGTTGAGCGTGCCTCCCTCAGGTGGTGCCTTTTCTCTCCCAGCAATATTGCTCCGTGAAATTCTGCCGTTGATCAAAACTGTTTGCCATGGCTTTGTCCTTTCACCTCATTGGCCTCATCTTTGAAGTACAAATGCTTTTCTACACGGGTGCTGCCTCCCTGAGCTTTCCTTTGTCTTGGCTCAATCTATGCAGATTCCTGTGCTGAATACGCCATGGACTAGCACAGGTGGGTTCTTGTCAGTATACCGGGCAAACGCAGCAATTTCGATGGTCAAGACCCACCTGGCTTGATCAGGGTTCTTTATTCCAGTGAAAACGATTTTTATCCAAATTCTAGAGGAGCACCAGTGTGCCTCTGGGAGCTACACCCGGGCCTGCTGAACAGCGGCTCCGGAGTTTTCATTTTCTGACTAAAATTCAACACGGAATTTCATGGATCTAAGGAAACCGTGAATTGTGGACGTACCAGATTCTCACATCTTCATTGTCTAATGGAAGCTGAAGTTTCCCAGTCTGATCCGGCTGCCACTTCATTTCTGGCAATGACCATTCAATTGTGGACGTTCAGCCTTCTTCGGAATTCTCTGATACCGGCAAGTTCCCGTGCCTCACTAAGACCTCTCGGTGGAGGTTTATGTAACTCAGGACAACTGTCTATATTTCAGTCGTCTAGAACAAGGAGAATCCACAAAGGTTGATGATCACGGAGAAAGTAAACTCCCGTTTCTTTATAGTGCCCACTCACGTCACTTCTAGCATCTGAGGCCAAAGAGCTCGTGCAGCATGATATTCTCAGTTCAGGCACGCAGCCTGCAGTTTCTTTCTTGCAGAAAAATCTTTCCCAGTGTACTTCTTTAAACTGCTGCAAAATGGTGGCACAGAAGATTTCGGTTTAGGTTTAACTTTAGACGGGCATAGGTACAGGCATTTGGGCATGTTTAGTGACAGAGTTAGAGTTCACGTTAGAGTTACGGCTGTGTGAGGATTCGGGTTATGGTAAGTCTGAGGATCAAATGTAGGGTGAGTGTGAGGTTGAAGGTAATAGTAGGGTTTAGTGCTTAAGGATGAGCGAATCTATTGTCTCATTTAGGCTTAGGGTTAACTTGACTGTTAAGATATGGGTTGGGGTTAATATTTGTGTGAGGGTTAGACAGTGTGCGAGGTTAAGAGTTGGGTTCAGGCTTACGGTTTGTGTGTTACATCCGTTTTGGTTATGGTTAAGTTTAGCTCTCTGTCTAGTTTAAGGGATTGGATTACATTAACGGTGATATGGAGGCTTCGATTGAAGGTGAGGGATAGAGTTATGTTAGGCTCAGGCGAAGGATGACGGGTAGGAATAAGGTTAGTTGTAGGGGGAGCTGCATGTTCACATCCGATTTGGGGTTAGGATTAGGGTTAGCCTTAGGGTAGACATACGGTTAGGGTTCGGGCTTGGTTTAGGGTGAGCCTTAGGTTAGGGTTAAGTTTAAGGTTAGGAGAATACAGTTAGACCTAGGCTTAGGGTTACATCTCTGTTTAGGTTTACACCTAGGGTTAGCTTTTCACCTAGTTTAGGGTTAGCATTAGGGTTGTTTAGGATAGGATTTAGGTATGAGGTCTAATTTAAGTGTTGGAGTACTGGAAGTACATCTGCTCTCCCTGGTTTTCCTTCACTGTCACAATGTTTCTGAGATTCATGGTTTAAGGCAAATCTTGCTTCTTGCCGGTTTCAAGGTCAAAAGGCGACACCGGCAGTTTGTTTTTCCGTCAAACTTACGCTCGCTCTTTGAGAATCTTGGGTCTTTGGGAAAGCCGTGAGTCCAGCAAGTTTTTCAGATTAAGTGTGCCCCAAGCAGTAGGTTCTATCTATGAGCAATAAGCCCGTGGAATTCCTGGGAATCTGGAACCATGCCATGAAGTTCAGCCTGGTTGTTATATTCACACGGAAGAAACTCCTTTGAGGTTCCCATGCCACTGTACACTGATGCTTCCAGCAAGGTCATGTCTCACAGGTCAATAGTGGCTCTTTAAGTTTCTCTGCTATAGGGAAAAGGGTGAAGCGCCTGGTTTCCCGTGCTTCAATACTTCATGGCCTGAGGAAGATGTTTATAGGCACATCGGCAATACCACCGGTGGCAATTCTCTCATATTGTCATTGCGATGGGAAGATTTCTTATTCCCTTGGAAATGTTTTACCATAGAAGACGGGTCACCACAGAGCTGTCTCTTTTGTGTTGACACTAACTCTACTGAATTTAGCTGCCAGCATCTGCGTGTCCTCCCTTTCCTTTAAGGTCGATGGAGACGCACGAGTGTAAGGAGAACGGTGAATGGTGGCCGTTCGTAACCCAGAGTCATCAGAAACCGCAGAGTAAATTTTAGGAACGTAGACGTAGGACACCGGAGAAAACTTCACACAGGGATTTCAGTGAACTCTCCTTACAATGCTGAGGCCTGATACCCTAGTGCCTGGGGGCAACACGTCTCCAGCCCTAGGTAGTTTTTTTCAGCGTGCCTCCCTCAGGTGGTGCCTTTCCTCTCCCAGCAATATTGGTCCCCGAAATTCTGCCTATGATGAAAACTATTTGCCATGGGCATGTCGATTCACAATATCGGCCTCCTCTTTGAAGTACAAATGCTTTTCTACACGGGTGCTTCCTCCTTGAACTTTCCTTTGTCTTGGCTCAATCGATGCATATTCCTGTGCTGAATACGCCATGGATTAGCACAGGTGGGTTCTTGTCAGTATACCTGGCAAACGCAGCAATTTCGATTGTCAAGACCCACCTGGCTTGATCAAGGTTCTTTATTCCAGTGAAAACGATTTTTATCCAAATTCTGGAGGAGCACCAGTGTGCCTCTGGGAGCTACACCCTGGCCTGCTGAATAGCGGCTCCGGAGTTTTCATTTTCTGACTAAAATTCAACACGGAATTTCATGGATCTAAGGAAACCGTGAATTGTGGACGTACCAGATTCTCACATCTTCATTGTCTAATGGAAGCTGAAGTTTCCCAGTCTGATCCGGCTACCACTTCATTTCTGGAAATGACCATTCAATTGTGGACGTTCAGCCTTCTTCGGAATTCTCTTATACCGGCATGTTCCCGCGCCACATAAAGACCTCTCGGTGGAGGTTTATGTGACTCAGGACAACTCTTTATTTCAGGCGTCTAGAACAAAGGGAATTCACAGAGGTTGATGATCACTTATTAAAGTCCCGTTTCTCTATGATGCCCACTGATGACACTTCTACATCTGAGGGCAAAGAGCTCGTGCAGCATGATATTCTCATTTCAGCCACCACGCAGCCTGCAGTTCCTTCCTTACAGAAAAATCTTTCCCAGTGTACTTCTTTAAAATGCTGCAAAATAGTGGGACAGAAGATTTCGGTTTAGCGTTAACTTTAAACGGGCATAGATACAGGCATGTGGGCATGTTTAGAGACAGTGTTTCACTGGTCTAGGGTAAAGGGTGAAGCGCCTGGGATCCCGTGCTTCACTACTGTATGGCCTCAAGATGATGTGTAGGCACAGCGGCAAATCCATCGGTGGCAATTCTCTCATATTGTCATTGCGATGGGAAGATTCCTTATTCGCTAGGAAATGTTTTACCGTGGAAGACGGGTCACCACAGAGCTGTCTCTTTTGTGTTGAGACAAACTTTGCTGAATTTACCTGCCAGCAGTTGCGTGTCCTCCCTTTCTTTTAAGGCCGATGGAGACGCACGAGTGTAAGGAGAACGGTGAATGGTGGCCGTTCATAAGCCAGGATCATCAGAAACCGCAGAGTAAATTTTAGGAACGTAGACGTAGGACAGCGGAGAATACTTCACTCAGGGACTTCAGTGAACTCTCCTTACAATGCTGAGGCCTGACACGCCTAGTGCCTGGGGGCAACCCGGCTCCTGCCCTAGGTAGTTTTGTTGAGCGTGCCTCCCTCAGGTGGTGCCTTTTCTCTCCCAGCAATATTGCTCCGTGAAATTCTGCCGATGATCAAAACTGTTTGCCATGGCTTTGTCCTTTCACCTCATTGGCCTCATCTTTGAAGTACAAATGCTTTTCTATGCGGGTGCTGCCTCCCTGAGCTTTCCTTTGTCTTGGCTCAATCGATGCAGATTCCTGTGCTGAATACGCCATGGACTAGCACAGGTGGGTTCTTGTCAGTATACCGGGCAAACGCAGCAATTTCGATGGTCAAGACCCACCTGGCTTGATCAGGGTTCTTTATTCCAGTGAAAACGATTTTTATCCAAATTCTAGAGGAGCACCAGTGTGCCTCTGGGAGCTACACCCGGGCCTGCTGAACAGCGGCTCCGGAGTTTTCATTTTCTGACTAAAATTCAACACGGAATTTCATGGATCTAAGGAAACCGTGAATTGTGGACGTACCAGATTCTCACATCTTCATTGTCTAATGGAAGCTGAAGTTTCCCAGTCTGATCCGGCTGCCACTTCATTTCTGGCAATGACCATTCAATTGTGGACGTTCAGCCTTCTTCGGAATTCTCTTATACCGGCATGTTCCCGCGCCACATAAAGACCACTCGGTGGAGGTTTATGTGACTCAGGACAACTCTTTATTTCAGGCGTCTAGAACAAAGGGAATTCACAGAGGTTGATGATCACTTATTAAAGTCCCGTTTCTCTATGATGCCCACTGATGACACTTCTACATCTGAGGGCAAAGAGCTCGTGCAGCATGATATTCTCATTTCAGCCGCCACGCCGCCTGCAGTTCCTTCCTTGCAGAAAAATCTTTGCCAGTGTACTTCTTTAAAATGCTGCAAAATAGTGGGACCGAAGATTTCGGTTTAGCGTTAACTTTAAACGGGCATAGATACAGGCATGTGGGCATGTTTAGAGACAGTGTTTCACTGGTCTAGGGTAAAGGGTGAAGCGCCTGGGATCCCGTGCTTCACTACTGTATGGCCTCAAGATGATGTGTAGGCACAGCGGCAAATCCATCGGTGGCAATTCTCTCATATTGTCATTGCGATGGGAAGATTCCTTATTCACTAGGAAATGTTTTACCGTGGAAGACGGGTCACCACAGAGCTGTCTCTTTTGTGTTGAGACAAACTTTGCTGAATTTACCTGCCAGCAGTTGCGTGTCCTCCCTTTCTTTTAAGGCCGATGGAGACGCACGAGTGTAAGGAGAACGGTGAATGGTGGCCGTTCATAAGCCAGGATCATCAGAAACCGCAGAGTAAATTTTAGGAACGTAGACGTAGGACAGCGGAGAAAACTTCACTCAGGGACTTCAGTGAACTCTCCTTACAATGCTGAGGCCTGACACGCCTAGTGCCTGGGGGCAACCCGGCTCCTGCCCTAGGTAGTTTTGTTGAGCGTGCCTCCCTCAGGTGGTGCCTTTTCTCTCCCAGCAATATTGCTCCGTGAAATTCTGCAGATGATCAAAACTGTTTGCCATGGCTTTGTCCTTTCACCTCATTGGCCTCATCTTTGAAGTACAAATGCTTTTCTACACGGGTGCTGCCTCCCTGAGCTTTCCTTTGTCTTGGCTCAATCGATGCAGATTCCTGTGCTGAATACGCCATGGACTAGCACAGGTGGGTTCTTGTCAGTATACCGGGCAAACGCAGCAATTTCGATGGTCAAGACCCACCTGGCTTGATCAGGGTTCTTTATTCCAGTGAAAACGATTTTTATCCAAATTCTAGAGGAGCACCAGTGTGCCTCTGGGAGCTACACCCGGGCCTGCTGAACAGCGGCTCCGGAGTTTTCATTTTCTGACTAAAATTCAACACGGAATTTCATGGATCTAAGGAAACCGTGAATTGTGGACGTACCAGATTCTCACATCTTCATTGTCTAATGGAAGCTGAAGTTTCCCAGTCTGATCCGGCTGCCACTTCATTTCTGGCAATGACCATTCAATTGTGGACGTTCAGCCTTCTTCGGAATTCTCTTATACCGGCATGTTCCCGCGCCACATAAAGACCTCTCGGTGGAGGTTTATGTGACTCAGGACAACTCTTTATTTCAGGCGTCTAGAACAAAGGGAATTCACAGAGGTTGATGATCACTTATTAAAGTCCCGTTTCTCTATGATGCCCACTGATGACACTTCTACATCTGAGGGCAAAGAGCTCGTGCAGCATGATATTCTCATTTCAGCCACCACGCAGCCTGCAGTTCCTTCCTTACAGAAAAATCTTTCCCAGTGTACTTCTTTAAAATGCTGCAAAATAGTGGGACAGAAGATTTCGGTTTAGCGTTAACTTTAAACGGGCATAGATACAGGCATGTGGGCATGTTTAGAGACAGTGTTTCACTGGTCTAGGGTAAAGGGTGAAGCGCCTGGGATCCCGTGCTTCACTACTGTATGGCCTCAAGATGATGTGTAGGCACAGCGGCAAATCCATCGGTGGCAATTCTCTCATATTGTCATTGCGATGGGAAGATTCCTTATTCGCTAGGAAATGTTTTGCCGTGGAAGACGGGTCACCACAGAGCTGTCTCTTTTGTGTTGAGACAAACTTTGCTGAATTTACCTGCCAGCAGTTGCGTGTCCTCCCTTTCTTTTAAGGCCGATGGAGACGCACGAGTGTAAGGAGAACGGTGAATGGTGGCCGTTCATAAGCCAGGATCATCAGAAACCGCAGAGTAAATTTTAGGAACGTAGACGTAGGACAGCGGAGAAAACTTCACTCAGGGACTTCAGTGAACTCTCCTTACAATGCTGAGGCCTGACACGCCTAGTGCCTGGGGGCAACCCGGCTCCTGCCCTAGGTAGTTTTGTTGAGCGTGCCTCCCTCAGGTGGTGCCTTTTCTCTCCCAGCAATATTGCTCCGTGAAATTCTGCCGATGATCAAAACTGTTTGCCATGGCTTTGTCCTTTCACCTCATTGGCCTCATCTTTGAAGTACAAATGCTTTTCTACACGGGTGCTGCCTCCCTGAGCTTTCCTTTGTCTTGGCTCAATCGATGCAGATTCCTGTGCTGAATACGCCATGGACTAGCACAGGTGGGTTCTTGTCAGTATACCGGGCAAACGCAGCAATTTCGATGGTCAAGACCCACCTGGCTTGATCAGGGTTCTTTATTCCAGTGAAAACGATTTTTATCCAAATTCTAGAGGAGCACCAGTGTGCCTCTGGGAGCTACACCCGGGCCTGCTGAACAGCGGCTCCGGAGTTTTCATTTTCTGACTAAAATTCAACACGGAATTTCATGGATCTAAGGAAACCGTGAATTGTGGACGTACCAGATTCTCACATCTTCATTGTCTAATGGAAGCTGAAGTTTCCCAGTCTGATCCGGCTGCCACTTCATTTCTGGCAATGACCATTCAATTGTGGACGTTCAGCCTTCTTCGGAATTCTCTTATACCGGCATGTTCCCGCGCCACATAAAGACCACTCGGTGGAGGTTTATGTGACTCAGGACAACTCTTTATTTCAGGCGTCTAGAACAAAGGGAATTCACAGAGGTTGATGATCACTTATTAAAGTCCCGTTTCTCTATGATGCCCACTGATGACACTTCTACATCTGAGGGCAAAGAGCTCGTGCAGCATGATATTCTCATTTCAGCCGCCACGCCGCCTGCAGTTCCTTCCTTGCAGAAAAATCTTTGCCAGTGTACTTCTTTAAAATGCTGCAAAATAGTGGGACAGAAGATTTCGGTTTAGCGTTAACTTTAAACGGGCATAGATACAGGCATGTGGGCATGTTTAGAGACAGTGTTTCACTGGTCTAGGGTAAAGGGTGAAGCGCCTGGGATCCCGTGCTTCACTACTGTATGGCCTCAAGATGATGTGTAGGCACAGCGGCAAATCCATCGGTGGCAATTCTCTCATATTGTCATTGCGATGGGAAGATTCCTTATTCACTAGGAAATGTTTTACCGTGGAAGACGGGTCACCACAGAGCTGTCTCTTTTGTGTTGAGACAAACTTTGCTGAATTTACCTGCCAGCAGTTGCGTGTCCTCCCTTTCTTTTAAGGCCGATGGAGACGCACGAGTGTAAGGAGAACGGTGAATGGTGGCCGTTCATAAGCCAGGATCATCAGAAACCGCAGAGTAAATTTTAGGAACGTAGACGTAGGACAGCGGAGAAAACTTCACTCAGGGACTTCAGTGAACTCTCCTTACAATGCTGAGGCCTGACACGCCTAGTGCCTGGGGGCAACCCGGCTCCTGCCCTAGGTAGTTTTGTTGAGCGTGCCTCCCTCAGGTGGTGCCTTTTCTCTCCCAGCAATATTGCTCCGTGAAATTCTGCCGATGATCAAAACTGTTTGCCATGGCTTTGTCCTTTCACCTCATTGGCCTCATCTTTGAAGTACAAATGCTTTTCTACACGGGTGCTGCCTCCCTGAGCTTTCCTTTGTCTTGGCTCAATCGATGCAGATTCCTGTGCTGAATACGCCATGGACTAGCACAGGTGGGTTCTTGTCAGTATACCGGGCAAACGCAGCAATTTCAATGGTCAAGACCCACCTGGCTTGATCAGGGTTCTTTATTCCAGTGAAAACGATTTTTATCCAAATTCTAGAGGAGCACCAGTGTGCCTCTGGGAGCTACACCCGGGCCTGCTGAACAGCGGCTCCGGAGTTTTCATTTTCTGACTAAAATTCAACACGGAATTTCATGGATCTAAGGAAACCGTGAATTGTGGACGTACCAGATTCTCACATCTTCATTGTCTAATGGAAGCTGAAGTTTCCCAGTCTGATCCGGCTGCCACTTCATTTCTGGCAATGACCATTCAATTGTGGACGTTCAGCCTTCTTCGGAATTCTCTTATACCGGCATGTTCCCGCGCCACATAAAGACCTCTCGGTGGAGGTTTATGTGACTCAGGACAACTCTTTATTTCAGGCGTCTAGAACAAAGGGAATTCACAGAGGTTGATGATCACTTATTAAAGTCCCGTTTCTCTATGATGCCCACTGATGACACTTCTACATCTGAGGGCAAAGAGCTCGTGCAGCATGATATTCTCATTTCAGCCACCACGCAGCCTGCAGTTCCTTCCTTACAGAAAAATCTTTCCCAGTGTACTTCTTTAAAATGCTGCAAAATAGTGGGACAGAAGATTTCGGTTTAGCGTTAACTTTAAACGGGCATAGATACAGGCATGTGGGCATGTTTAGAGACAGTGTTTCACTGGTCTAGGGTAAAGGGTGAAGCGCCTGGGATCCCGTGCTTCACTACTGTATGGCCTCAAGATGATGTGTAGGCACAGAGGCAAATCCATCGGTGGCAATTCTCTCATATTGTCATTGCGATGGGAAGATTCCTTATTCGCTAGGAAATGTTTTGCCGTGGAAGACGGGTCACCACAGAGCTGTCTCTTTTGTGTTGAGACAAACTTTGCTGAATTTACCTGCCAGCAGTTGCGTGTCCTCCCTTTCTTTTAAGGCCGATGGAGACGCACGAGTGTAAGGAGAACGGTGAATGGTGGCCGTTCATAAGCCAGGATCATCAGAAACCGCAGAGTAAATTTTAGGAACGTAGACGTAGGACAGCGGAGAAAACTTCACTCAGGGACTTCAGTGAACTCTCCTTACAATGCTGAGGCCTGACACGCCTAGTGCCTGGGGGCAACCCGGCTCCTGCCCTAGGTAGTTTTGTTGAGCGTGCCTCCCTCAGGTGGTGCCTTTTCTCTCCCAGCAATATTGCTCCGTGAAATTCTGCCGATGATCAAAACTGTTTGCCATGGCTTTGTCCTTTCACCTCATTGGCCTCATCTTTGAAGTACAAATGCTTTTCTACACGGGTGCTGCCTCCCTGAGCTTTCCTTTGTCTTGGCTCAATCGATGCAGATTCCTGTGCTGAATACGCCATGGACTAGCACAGGTGGGTTCTTGTCAGTATACCGGGCAAACGCAGCAATTTCGATGGTCAAGACCCACCTGGCTTGATCAGGGTTCTTTATTCCAGTGAAAACGATTTTTATCCAAATTCTAGAGGAGCACCAGTGTGCCTCTGGGAGCTACACCCGGGCCTGCTGAACAGCGGCTCCGGAGTTTTCATTTTCTGACTAAAATTCAACACGGAATTTCATGGATCTAAGGAAACCGTGAATTGTGGACGTACCAGATTCTCACATCTTCATTGTCTAATGGAAGCTGAAGTTTCCCAGTCTGATCCGGCTGCCACTTCATTTCTGGCAATGACCATTCAATTGTGGACGTTCAGCCTTCTTCGGAATTCTCTTATACCGGCATGTTCCCGCGCCACATAAAGACCTCTCGGTGGAGGTTTATGTGACTCAGGACAACTCTTTATTTCAGGCGTCTAGAACAAAGGGAATTCACAGAGGTTGATGATCACTTATTAAAGTCCCGTTTCTCTATGATGCCCACTGATGACACTTCTACATCTGAGGGCAAAGAGCTCGTGCAGCATGATATTCTCATTTCAGCCACCACGCAGCCTGCAGTTCCTTCCTTACAGAAAAATCTTTCCCAGTGTACTTCTTTAAAATGCTGCAAAATAGTGGGACAGAAGATTTCGGTTTAGCGTTAACTTTAAACGGGCATAGATACAGACATGTGGGCATGTTTAGAGACAGTGTTTCACTGGTCTAGGGTAAAGGGTGAAGCGCCTGGGATCCCGTGCTTCACTACTGTATGGCCTCAAGATGATGTGTAGGCACAGCGGCAAATCCATCGGTGGCAATTCTCTCATATTGTCATTGTGATGGGAAGATTCCTTATTCGCTAGGAAATGTTTTGCCGTGGAAGACGGGTCACCACAGAGCTGTCTCTTTTGTGTTGAGACAAACTTTGCTGAATTTACCTGCCAGCAGTTGCGTGTCCTCCCTTTCTTTTAAGGCCGATGGAGACGCACGAGTGTAAGGAGAACGGTGAATGGTGGCCGTTCATAAGCCAGGATCATCAGAAACCGCAGAGTAAATTTTAGGAACGTAGACGTAGGACAGCGGAGAAAACTTCACTCAGGGACTTCAGTGAACTCTCCTTACAATGCTGAGGCCTGACACGCCTAGTGCCTGGGGGCAACCCGGCTCCTGCCCTAGGTAGTTTTGTTGAGCGTGCCTCCCTCAGGTGGTGCCTTTTCTCTCCCAGCAATATTGCTCCGTGAAATTCTGCCGATGATCAAAACTGTTTGCCATGGCTTTGTCCTTTCACCTCATTGGCCTCATCTTTGAAGTACAAATGCTTTTCTACACGGGTGCTGCCTCCCTGAGCTTTCCTTTGTCTTGGCTCAATCGATGCAGATTCCTGTGCTGAATACGCCATGGACTAGCACAGGTGGGTTCTTGTCAGTATACCGGGCAAACGCAGCAATTTCGATGGTCAAGACCCACCTGGCTTGATCAGGGTTCTTTATTCCAGTGAAAACGATTTTTATCCAAATTCTAGAGGAGCACCAGTGTGCCTCTGGGAGCTACACCCGGGCCTGCTGAACAGCGGCTCCGGAGTTTTCATTTTCTGACTAAAATTCAACACGGAATTTCATGGATCTAAGGAAACCGTGAATTGTGGACGTACCAGATTCTCACATCTTCATTGTCTAATGGAAGCTGAAGTTTCCCAGTCTGATCCGGCTGCCACTTCATTTCTGGCAATGACCATTCAATTGTGGACGTTCAGCCTTCTTCGGAATTCTCTTATACCGGCATGTTCCCGCGCCACATAAAGACCACTCGGTGGAGGTTTATGTGACTCAGGACAACTCTTTATTTCAGGCGTCTAGAACAAAGGGAATTCACAGAGGTTGATGATCACTTATTAAAGTCCCGTTTCTCTATGATGCCCACTGATGACACTTCTACATCTGAGGGCAAAGAGCTCGTGCAGCATGATATTCTCATTTCAGCCGCCACGCAGCCTGCAGTTCCTTCCTTGCAGAAAAATCTTTCCCAGTGTACTTCTTTAAAATGCTGCAAAATAGTGGGACCGAAGATTTCGGTTTAGCGTTAACTTTAAACGGGCATAGATACAGGCATGTGGGCATGTTTAGAGACAGTGTTTCACTGGTCTAGGGTAAAGGGTGAAGCGCCTGGGATCCCGTGCTTCACTACTGTATGGCCTCAAGATGATGTGTAGGCACAGCGGCAAATCCATCGGTGGCAATTCTCTCATATTGTCATTGCGATGGGAAGATTCCTTATTCGCTAGGAAATATTTTACCGTGGAAGACGGGTCACCACAGAGCTGTCTCTTTTGTGTTGAGACAAACTTTGCTGAATTTACCTGCCAGCAGTTGCGTGTCCTCCCTTTCTTTTAAGGCCGATGGAGACGCACGAGTGTAAGGAGAACGGTGAATGGTGGCCGTTCATAAGCCAGGATCATCAGAAACCGCAGAGTAAATTTTAGGAACGTAGACGTAGGACAGCGGAGAAAACTTCACTCAGGGACTTCAGTGAACTCTCCTTACAATGCTGAGGCCTGACACGCCTAGTGCCTGGGGGCAAATCCGGCTCCTGCCCTAGGTAGTTTTGTTGAGCGTGCCTCCCTCAGGTGGTGCCTTTTCTCTCCCAGCAATATTGCTCCGTGAAATTCTGCCGATGATCAAAACTGTTTGCCATGGCTTTGTCCTTTCACCTCATTGCCCTCATCTTTGAAGTACAAATGCTTTTCTAAGCGGGTGCTGCCTCCCTGAGCTTTCCTTTGTCTTGGCTCAATCGATGCAGATTCCTGTGCTGTATACGCCATGGACTAGCACAGGTGGGTTCTTGTCAGTATACCGGGCAAACGCAGCAATTTCGATGGTCAAGACCAACCTGGCTTGATCAGGGTTCTTTATTCCAGTGAAAACGATTTTTATCCAAATTCTAGAGGAGCACCAGTGTGCCTCTGGGAGCTACACCCGGGCCTGCTGAACAGCGGCTCCGGAGTTTTCATTTTCTGACTAAAATTCAACACGGAATTTCATGGATCTAAGGAAACCGTGAATTGTGGACGTACCAGATTCTCACATCTTCATTGTCTAATGGAAGCTGAAGTTTCCCAGTCTGATCCGGCTGCCACTTCATTTCTGGCAATGACCATTCAATTGTGGACGTTCAGCCTTCTTCGGAATTCTCTTATACCGGCATGTTCCCGCGCCACATAAAGACCACTCGGTGGAGGTTTATGTGACTCAGGACAACTCTTTATTTCAGGCGTCTAGAACAAAGGGAATTCACAGAGGTTGATGATCACTTATTAAAGTCCCGTTTCTCTATGATGCCCACTGATGACACTTCTACATCTGAGGGCAAAGAGCTCGTGCAGCATGATATTCTCATTTCAGCCGCCACGCCGCCTGCAGTTCCTTCCTTGCAGAAAAATCTTTGCCAGTGTACTTCTTTAAAATGCTGCAAAATAGTGGGACAGAAGATTTCGGTTTAGCGTTAACTTTAAACGGGCATAGATACAGGCATGTGGGCATGTTTAGAGACAGTGTTTCACTGGTCTAGGGTAAAGGGTGAAGCGCCTGGGATCCCGTGCTTCACTACTGTATGGCCTCAAGATGATGTGTAGGCACAGCGGCAAATCCATCGGTGGCAATTCTCTCATATTGTCATTGCGATGGGAAGATTCCTTATTCGCTAGGAAATGTTTTACCGTGGAAGACGGGTCACCACAGAGCTGTCCCTTTTGTGTTGAGACAAACTTTGCTGAACTTACCTGCCAGCAGTTGCGTGTCCTCCCTTTCTTTTAAGGCCGATGGAGACGCACGAGTGTAAGGAGAACGGTGAATGGTGGCCGTTCATAAGCCAGGATCATCAGAAACCGCAGAGTAAATTTTAGGAGCGTAGACGTAGGACAGCGGAGAAAACTTCACTCAGGGACTTCAGTGAACTCTCCTTACAATGCTGAGGCCTGACACGCCTAGTGCCTGGGGGCAACCCGGCTCCTGCCCTAGGTAGTTTTGTTGAGCGTGTCTCCCTCAGGTGGTGCCTTTTCTCTCCCAGCAATATTGCTCCGTGAAATTCTGCCGATGATCAAAACTGTTTGCCATGGCTTTGTCCTTTCACCTCATTGGCCTCATCTTTGAAGTACAAATGCTTTTCTACACGGGTGCTGCCTCCCTGAGCTTTCCTTTGTCTTGGCTCAATCGATGCAGATTCCTGTGCTGTATACGCCATGGACTAGCACAGGTGGGTTCTTGTCAGTATACCGGGCAAACGCAGCAATTTCGATGGTCAAGACCAACCTGGCTTGATCAGGGTTCTTTATTCCAGTGAAAACGATTTTTATCCAAATTCTACAGGAGCACCAGTGTGCCTCTGGGAGCGACACCCGGGCCTGCTGAACAGCGGCTCCGGAGTTTTCATTTTCTGACTAAAATTCAACACGGAATTTCATGGATCTAAGGAAACCGTGAATTGTGGACGTACCAGATTCTCACATCTTCATTGTCTAATGGAAGCTGAAGTTTCCCAGTCTGATCCGGCTGCCACTTCATTTCTGGCAATGACCATTCAATTGTGGACGTTCAGCCTTCTTCGGAATTCTCTTATACCGACATGTTCCCGCGCCACATAAAGACCACTCGGTGGAGGTTTATGTGACTCAGGACAACTCTTTATGTCAGGCGTCTAGAACAAAGGGAATTCACAGAGGTTGATGATCACTTATTAAAGTCCAGTTTCTCTATGATGCCCACTGATGACACTTCTACATCTGAGGGCAAAGAGCTCTTGCAGCATGATATTCTCATTTCAGCCGCCACGCCGCCTGCAGTTCCTTCCTTGCAGAAAAATCTTTCCCAGTGTACTTCTTTAAAATGCTACAAAATAGTGGGACCGAAGATTTCGGTTTAGCGTTAACTTTAAACGGGCATAGATACAGGCATGTGGGCATTTTTAGAGACAGTGTTTCACTGGTCTAGGGTAAAGGGTGAGGCGCCTGGGATCCCGTGCTTCACTACTGTATGGCCTCAAGATGATGTGTAGGCACAGCGGCAAATCTATCGGTGGCAATTCTCTCATATTGTCATTGCGATGGGAAGATTCCTTATTCGCTAGGAAATGTTTTACCGTGGAAGACGGGTCACCACAGAGCTGTCTCTTTTGTGTTGAGACAAACTTTGCTGAATTTACCTGCCAGCAGTTGCGTGTCCTCCCTTTCTTTTAAGGCCGATGGAGACGCACGAGTGTAAGGAGAACGGTGAATGGTGGCCGTTCGTAACCCAGGATCATCAGAAACCGCAGAGTAAATTTTAGGAACGTAGACGTAGGACAGCGGAGAAAACTTCACTCAGGGACTTCAGTGAACTCTCCTTACAATGCTGAGGCCTGACACGCCTAGTGCCTGGGGGCAACCCGGCTCCTGCCCTAGGTAGTTTTGTTGAGCGTGCCTCCCTCAGGTGGTGCCTTTTCTCTCCCAGCAATATTGCTCCGTGAAATTCTGCGGATGATCAAAACTGTTTGCCATGGCTTTGTCCTTTCACCTCATTGGCCTCATCTTTGAAGTACAAATGCTTTTCTACACGGGTGCTGCCTCCCTGAGCTTTCCTTTGTCTTGGCTCAATAGATGCAGATTCCTGTGCTGAATACGCCATGGACTAGCACAGGTGGGTTCTTGTCAGTATACCGGGCAAACGCAGCAATTTCGATGGTCAAGACCCACCTGGCTTGATCAGGGTTCTTTATTCCAGTGAAAACGATTTTTATCCAAATTCTAGAGGAGCACCAGTGTGCCTCTGGGAGCGACACCCGGGCCTGCTGAACAGCGGCTCCGGAGTTTTCATTTTCTGACTAAAATTCAACACGGAATTTCATGGATCTAAGGAAACCGTGAATTGTGGACGTACCAGATTCTCACATCTTCATTGTCTAATGGAAGCTGAAGTTTCCCAGTCTGATCTGGCTGCCACTTCATTTCTGGCAATGACCATTCAATTGTGGACGTTCAGCCTTCTTCGGAATTCTCTTATACCGGCATGTTCCCGCGCCACATAAAGACCACTCGGTGGAGGTTTATGTGACTCAGGACAACTCTTTATTTCAGGCGTCTAGAACAAAGGGAATTCACAGAGGTTGATGATCACTTATTAAAGTCCCGTTTCTCTATGATGCCCACTGATGACACTTCTACATCTGAGGGCAAAGAGCTCGTGCAGCATGATATTCTCATTTCAGCCGCCACGCTGCCTGCAGTTCCTTCCTTGCAGAAAAATCTTTCCCAGTGTACTTCTTTAAAATGCTGCAAAATAGTGGGACCGAAGATTTCGGTTTAGCGTTAACTTTAAACGGGCATAGATATAGGCATATGGGCATGTTTAGAGACAGTGTTTCACTGGTCTAGGGTAAAGGGTGAAGCGCCTGGGATCCCGTGCTTCACTACTGTATGGCCTCAAGATGATGTGTAGGCACAGCGGCAAATCCATCGGTGGCAATTCTCTCATATTGTCATTGTGATGGGAAGATTCCTTATTCGCTAGGAAATGTTTTACCGTGGAAGACGGGTCACCACAGAGCTGTGTCTTTTGTGTTGAGACAAACTTTGCTGAATTTACCTGCCAGCAGTTGCGTGTCCTCCCTTTCTTTTAAGGCCGATGGAGACGCACGAGTGTAAGGAGAACGGTGAATGGTGGCCGTTCATAAGCCAGGATCATCAGAAACCGCAGAGTAAATTTTAGGAACGTAGACGTAGGACAGCGGAGAAAACTTCACTCAGGGACTTCAGTGAACTCTCCTTACAATGCTGAGGCCTGACACGCCTAGTGCCTGGGGGCAACCCGGCTCCTGCCCTAGGTAGTTTTGTTGAGCGTGCCTCCCTCAGGTGGTGCCTTTTCTCTCCCAGCAATATTGCTCCGTGAAATTCTGCTGATGATCAAAACTGTTTGCCATGGCTTTGTCCTTTCACCTCATTGGCCTCATCTTTGAAGTACAAATGCTTTTCTACACGGGTGCTGCCTCCCTGAGCTTTCCTTTGTCTTGGCTCAGTCGATGCAGATTCCTGTGCTGAATACGCCATGGACTAGCACAGGTGGGTTCTTGTCAGTATACCGGGCAAACGCAGCAATTTCGATGGTCAAGACCCACCTGGCTTGATCAGGGTTCTTTATTCCAGTGAAAACGATTTTTATCCAAATTCTAGAGGAGCACCAGTGTGCCTCTGGGAGCGACACCCGGGCCTGCTGAACAGCGGCTCCGGAGTTTTCATTTTCTGACTAAAATTCAACACGGAATTTCATGGATCTAAGGAAACCGTGAATTGTGGACGTACCAGATTCTCACATCTTCATTGTCTAATGGAAGCTGAAGTTTCCCAGTCTGATCCGGCTGCCACTTCATTTCTGGCAATGACCATTCAATTGTGGACGTTCAGCCTTCTTCGGAATTCTCTTATACCGGCATGTTCCCGCGCCACATAAAGACCACTCGGTGGAGGTTTATGTGACTCAGGACAACTCTTTATTTCAGGCGTCTAGAACAAAGGGAATTCACAGAGGTTGATGATCACTTATTAAAGTCCCGTTTCTCTATGATGCCCACTGATGACACTTCTACATCTGAGGGCAAGGAGCTCGTGCAGCATGATATTCTCATTTCAGCCGCCACGCCGCCTGCAGTTCCTTCCTTGCAGAAAAATCTTTCCCAGTGTACTTCTTTAAAATGCTGCAAAATAGTGGGACCGAAGATTTCGGTTTAGCGTTAACTTTAAACGGGCATAGATATAGGCATGTGGGCATGTTTAGAGACAGTGTTTCACTGGTCTAGGGTAAAGGGTGAAGCGCCTGGGATCCCGTGTTTCACTACTGTATGGCCTCAAGATGATGTGTAGGCACAGCGGCAAATCCATCGGTGGCAATTCTCTCATATTGTCATTGTGATGGGAAGATTCCTTATTCGCTAGGAAATGTTTTACCGTGGAAGACGGGTCACCACAGAGCTGTGTCTTTTGTGTTGAGACAAACTTTGCTGAATTTACCTGCCAGCAGTTGCGTGTCCTCCCTTTCTTTTAAGGCCGATGGAGACGCACGAGTGTAAGGAGAACGGTGAATGGTGGCCGTTCGTAAGCCAGGATCATCAGAAACCGCAGAGTAAATTTTAGGAACGTAGACGTAGGACAGCGGAGAAAACTTCACTCAGGGACTTCAGTGAACTCTCCTTACAATGCTGAGGCCTGACACGCCTAGTGCCTGGGGGCAACCCGGCTCCTGCCCTAGGTAGTTTTGTTGAGCGTGCCTCCCTCAGGTGGTGCCTTTTCTCTCCCAGCAATATTGCTCCGTGAAATTCTGCTGATGATCAAAACTGTTTGCCATGGCTTTGTCCTTTCACCTCATTGGCCTCATCTTTGAAGTACAAATGCTTTTCTACACGGGTGCTGCCTCCCTGAGCTTTCCTTTGTCTTGGCTCAGTCGATGCAGATTCCTGTGCTGAATACGCCATGGACTAGCACAGGTGGGTTCTTGTCAGTATACCGGGCAAACGCAGCAATTTCGATGGTCAAGACCCACCTGGCTTGATCAGGGTTCTTTATTCCAGTGAAAACGATTTTTATCCAAATTCTAGAGGAGCACCAGTGTGCCTCTGGGAGCGACACCCGGGCCTGCTGAACAGCGGCTCCGGAGTTTTCATTTTCTGACTAAAATTCAACACGGAATTTCATGGATCTAAGGAAACCGTGAATTGTGGACGTACCAGATTCTCACATCTTCATTGTCTAATGGAAGCTGAAGTTTCCCAGTCTGATCCGGCTGCCAATTCATTTCTGGCAATGACCATTCAATTGTGGACGTTCAGCCTTCTTCGGAATTCTCTTATACCGGCATGTTCCCGCGCCACATAAAGACCACTCGGTGGAGGTTTATGTGACTCGGGACAACTCTTTATTTCAGGCGTCTAGAACAAAGGGAATTCACAGAGGTTGATGATCACTTATTAAAGTCCCGTTTCTCTATGATGCCCACTGATGACACTTCTACATCTGAGGGCAAAGAGCTCATGCAGCATGATATTCTCATTTCAGCCGCCACGCCGCCTGCAGTTCCTTCCTTGCAGAAAAATCTTTCCCAGTGTACTTCTTTAAAATGCTGCAAAATAGTGGGACCGAAGATTTCGGGTTAGCGTTAACTTTAAATGGGCATAGATATAGGCATGTGGGCATGTTTAGAGACAGTGTTTCACTGGTCTAGGGTAAAGGGTGAAGCGCCTGGGATCCCGTGCTTCACTACTGTATGGCCTCAAGATGATGTGTAGGCACAGCGGCAAATCCATCGGTGGCAATTCTCTCATATTGTCATTGCGATGGGAAGATTCCTTATTCGCTAGGAAATGTTTTACCGTGGAAGACGGGTCACCACAGAGCTTTGTCTTTTGTGTTGAGACAAACTTTGCTGAATTTACCTGCCAGCAGTTGCGTGTCCTCCCTTTCTTTTAAGGCCGATGGAGACGCACGAGTATAAGGAGAACGGTGAATGGTGGCCGTTCGTAAGCCAGGATCATCAGAAACCGCAGAGTAAATTTTAGGAACGTAGACGTAGGACAGCGGAGAAAACTTCACTCAGGGACTTCAGTGAACTCTCCTTACAATGCTGAGGCCTGACACGCCTAGTGCCTGGGGGTAACCCGGCTCCTGCCCTAGGTAGTTTTGTTGAGCGTGCCTCCCTCAGGTGGTGCCTTTTCTCTCCCAGCAATATTGCTCCGTGAAATTCTGCTGATGATCAAAACTGTTTGCCATGGCTTTGTCCTTTCACCTCATTGGCCTCATCTTTGAAGTACAAATGCTTTTCTACACGGGTGCTGCCTCCCTGAGCTTTCCTTTGTCTTGGCTCAATCGATGCAGATTCCTGTGCTGAATACGCCATGGACTAGCACAGGTGGGTTCTTGTCAGTATACCGGGCAAACGCAGCAATTTCGATGGTCAAGACCCACCTGGCATGATCAGGGTTCTTTATTCCAGTGAAAACGATTTTTATCCAAATTCTAGAGGAGCACCAGTGTGCCTCTGGGAGCTACACCCGGGCCTGCTGAACAGCGGCTCCGGAGTTTTCATTTTCTGACTAAAATTCAACACGGAATTTCATGGATCTAAGGAAACCGTGAATTGTGGACGTACCAGATTCTCACATCTTCATTGTCTAATGGAAGCTGAAGTTTCCCAGTCTGATCCGGCTGCCAATTCATTTCTGGCAATGACCATTCAATTGTGGACGTTCAGCCTTCTTCGGAATTCTCTTATACCGGCATGTTCCCGCGCCACATAAAGACCACTCGGTGGAGGTTTATGTGACTCAGGACAACTCTTTATTTCAGGCGTCTAGAACAAAGGGAATTCACAGAGGTTGATGATCACTTATTAAAGTCCCGTTTCTCTATGATGCCCACTGATGACACTTCTACATCTGAGGGCAAAGAGCTCGTGCAGCATGATATTCTCATTTCAGCCGCCACGCCGCCTGCAGTTCCTTCCTTGCAGAAAAAACTTTCCCAGTGTACTTCTTTAAAATGCTGCAAAATAGTGGGACAGAAGATTTCGGTTTAGCGTTAACTTTAAACGGGCATAGATACAGGCATGTGGGCATGTTTAGAGACAGTGTTTCACTGGTCTAGGGTAAAGGGTGAAGCGCCTGGGATCCCGTGCTTCACTACTGTATGGCCTCAAGATGATGAGTAGGCACAGCGGCAAATCCATCGGTGGCAATTCTCTCATATTGTCATTGCGATGGGAAGATTCCTTATTCGCTAGGAAATGTTTTACCGTGGAAGACGGGTCACCACAGAGCTGTGTCTTTTGTGTTGAGACAAACTTTGCTGAATTTACCTGCCAGCCGTTGCGTGTCCTCCCTTTCTTTTAAGGCCGATGGAGACGCACGAGTGTAAGGAGAACGGTGAATGGTGGCCGTTCGTAAGCCAGGATCATCAGAAACCGCAGAGTAAATTTTAGGAACGTAGACGTAGGACAGCGGAGAAAACTTCACTCAGGGACTTCAGTGAACTCTCCTTACAATGCTGAGGCCTGACACGCCTAGTGCCTGGGGGCAACCCGGCTCCTGCCCTAGGTAGTTTTGTTGAGCGTGCCTCCCTCAGGTGGTGCCTTTTCTCTCCCAGCAATATTGCTCCGTGAAATTCTGCGGATGATCAAAACTGTTTGCCATGGCTTTGTCCTTTCACCTCATTGGCCTCATCTTTGAAGTACAAATGCTTTTCTACACGGGTGCTGCCTCCCTGAGCTTTCCTTTGTCTTGGCTCAATCGATGCAGATTCCTGTGCTGAATACGCCATGGACTAGCACAGGTGGGTTCTTGTCAGTATACCGGGCAAACGCAGCAATTTCGATGGTCAAGACCCACCTAGCTTGATCAGGGTTCTTTATTCCAGTGAAAACGATTTTTATCCAAATTCTAGAGGAGCACCAGTGTGCCTCTGGGAGCTACACCAGGGCCTGCTGAACAGCGGCTCCGGAGTTTTCATTTTCTGACTAAAATTCAACACGGAATTTCATGGATCTAAGGAAACCGTGAATTGTGGACGTACCAGATTCTCACATCTTCATTGTCTAATGGAAGCTGAAGTTTCCCAGTCTGATCCGGCTGCCACTTCATTTCTGGCAATGACCATTCAATTGTGGACGTTCAGCCTTCTTCGGAATTCTCTTATACCGGCATGTTCCCGTGCCACATAAAGACCTCTCGGTGGAGGTTTATGTGACTCAGGACAACTCTTTATTTCAGGCGTCTAGAACAAAGGGAATTCACAGAGGTTGATGATCACTTATTAAAGTCCCGTTTCTCTACGATGCCCATTGATGACACTTCTACATCTGAGGGCAAAGAGCTCGTGCAGCATGATATTCTCATTTCAGCCGCCACGCAGCCTGCAGTTCCTTCCTTGCAGAAAAATCTTTCCCAGTGTACTTCTTTAAAATGCTGAAAAATAGTGGGACAGAAGATTTCGGTTTAGCGTTAACTTTAAACGGGCATAGATACAGGCATGTGGGCATGTTTAGAGACAGTGTTTCACTGGTCTAGGGTAAAGGGTGAAGCGCCTGGGATCCCGTGCTTCACTACTGTATGGCCTCAAGATGATGTGTAGGCACAGCGGCAAATCCATCGGTGGCAATTCTCTCATATTGTCATTGCGATGGGAAGATTCCTTATTCGCTAGGAAATATTTTACCGTGGAAGACGGGTCACCACAGAGCTGTCTCTTTTGTGTTGAGACAAACTTTGCTGAATTTACCTGCCAGCAGTTGCGTGTCCTCCCTTTCTTTTAAGGCCGATGGAGACGCACGAGTGTAAGGAGAACGGTGAATGGTGGCCGTTCATAAGCCAGGATCATCAGAAACCGCAGAGTAAATTTTAGGAACGTAGACGTAGGACAGCGGAGAAAACTTCACTCAGGGACTTCAGTGAACTCTCCTTACAATGCTGAGGCCTGACACGCCTAGTGCCTGGGGGCAAATCCGGCTCCTGCCCTAGGTAGTTTTGTTGAGCGTGCCTCCCTCAGGTGGTGCCTTTTCTCTCCCAGCAATATTGCTCCGTGAAATTCTGCCGATGATCAAAACTGTTTGCCATGGCTTTGTCCTTTCACCTCATTGCCCTCATCTTTGAAGTACAAATGCTTTTCTAAGCGGGTGCTGCCTCCCTGAGCTTTCCTTTGTCTTGGCTCAATCGATGCAGATTCCTGTGCTGTATACGCCATGGACTAGCACAGGTGGGTTCTTGTCAGTATACCGGGCAAACGCAGCAATTTCGATGGTCAAGACCAACCTGGCTTGATCAGGGTTCTTTATTCCAGTGAAAACGATTTTTATCCAAATTCTAGAGGAGCACCAGTGTGCCTCTGGGAGCTACACCCGGGCCTGCTGAACAGCGGCTCCGGAGTTTTCATTTTCTGACTAAAATTCAACACGGAATTTCATGGATCTAAGGAAACCGTGAATTGTGGACGTACCAGATTCTCACATCTTCATTGTCTAATGGAAGCTGAAGTTTCCCAGTCTGATCCGGCTGCCACTTCATTTCTGGCAATGACCATTCAATTGTGGACGTTCAGCCTTCTTCGGAATTCTCTTATACCGGCATGTTCCCGGGGCACATAAAGACCACTCGGTGGAGGTTTATGTGACTCAGGACAACTCTTTATTTCAGGCGTCTAGAACAAAGGGAATTCACAGAGGTTGATGATCACTTATTAAAGTCCCGTTTCTCTATGATGCCCACTGATGACACTTCTACATCTGAGGGCAAAGAGCTCGTGCAGCATGATATTCTCATTTCAGCCGCCACGCAGCCTGCAGTTCCTTCCTTGCAGAAAAATCTTTCCCAGTGTACTTCTTTAAAATGCTGCAAAATAGTGGGACCGAAGATTTCGGTTTAGCGTTAACTTTAAACGGGCATAGATACAGGCATGTGGGCATGTTTAGAGACAGTGTTTCACTGGTCTAGGGTAAAGGGTGAAGCGCCTGGGATCCCGTGCTTCACTACTGTATGGCCTCAAGATGATGTGTAGGCACAGCGGCAAATCCATCGGTGGCAATTCTCTCATATTGTCATTGCGATGGGAAGATTCCTTATTCGCTAGGAAATATTTTACCGTGGAAGACGGGTCACCACAGAGCTGTCTCTTTTGTGTTGAGACAAACTTTGCTGAATTTACCTGCCAGCAGTTGCGTGTCCTCCCTTTCTTTTAAGGCCGATGGAGACGCACGAGTGTAAGGAGAACGGTGAATGGTGGCCGTTCATAAGCCAGGATCATCAGAAACCGCAGAGTAAATTTTAGGAACGTAGACGTAGGACAGCGGAGAAAACTTCACTCAGGGACTTCAGTGAACTCTCCTTACAATGCTGAGGCCTGACACGCCTAGTGCCTGGGGGCAAATCCGGCTCCTGCCCTAGGTAGTTTTGTTGAGCGTGCCTCCCTCAGGTGGTGCCTTTTCTCTCCCAGCAATATTGCTCCGTGAAATTCTGCCGATGATCAAAACTGTTTGCCATGGCTTTGTCCTTTCACCTCATTGCCCTCATCTTTGAAGTACAAATGCTTTTCTAAGCGGGTGCTGCCTCCCTGAGCTTTCCTTTGTCTTGGCTCAATCGATGCAGATTCCTGTGCTGTATACGCCATGGACTAGCACAGGTGGGTTCTTGTCAGTATACCGGGCAAACGCAGCAATTTCGATGGTCAAGACCAACCTGGCTTGATCAGGGTTCTTTATTCCAGTGAAAACGATTTTTATCCAAATTCTAGAGGAGCACCAGTGTGCCTCTGGGAGCTACACCCGGGCCTGCTGAACAGCGGCTCCGGAGTTTTCATTTTCTGACTAAAATTCAACACGGAATTTCATGGATCTAAGGAAACCGTGAATTGTGGACGTACCAGATTCTCACATCTTCATTGTCTAATGGAAGCTGAAGTTTCCCAGTCTGATCCGGCTGCCACTTCATTTCTGGCAATGACCATTCAATTGTGGACGTTCAGCCTTCTTCGGAATTCTCTTATACCGGCATGTTCCCGCGCCACATAAAGACCACTCGGTGGAGGTTTATGTGACTCAGGACAACTCTTTATTTCAGGCGTCTAGAACAAAGGGAATTCACAGAGGTTGATGATCACTTATTAAAGTCCCGTTTCTCTATGATGCCCACTGATGACACTTCTACATCTGAGGGCAAAGAGCTCGTGCAGCATGATATTCTCATTTCAGCCGCCACGCCGCCTGCAGTTCCTTCCTTGCAGAAAAATCTTTGCCAGTGTACTTCTTTAAAATGCTGCAAAATAGTGGGACAGAAGATTTCGGTTTAGCGTTAACTTTAAACGGGCATAGATACAGGCATGTGGGCATGTTTAGAGACAGTGTTTCACTGGTCTAGGGTAAAGGGTGAAGCGCCTGGGATCCCGTGCTTCACTACTGTATGGCCTCAAGATGATGTGTAGGCACAGCGGCAAATCCATCGGTGGCAATTCTCTCATATTGTCATTGCGATGGGAAGATTCCTTATTCGCTAGGAAATGTTTTACCGTGGAAGACGGGTCACCACAGAGCTGTCCCTTTTGTGTTGAGACAAACTTTGCTGAACTTACCTGCCAGCAGTTGCGTGTCCTCCCTTTCTTTTAAGGCCGATGGAGACGCACGAGTGTAAGGAGAACGGTGAATGGTGGCCGTTCATAAGCCAGGATCATCAGAAACCGCAGAGTAAATTTTAGGAGCGTAGACGTAGGACAGCGGAGAAAACTTCACTCAGGGACTTCAGTGAACTCTCCTTACAATGCTGAGGCCTGACACGCCTAGTGCCTGGGGGCAACCCGGCTCCTGCCCTAGGTAGTTTTGTTGAGCGTGTCTCCCTCAGGTGGTGCCTTTTCTCTCCCAGCAATATTGCTCCGTGAAATTCTGCCGATGATCAAAACTGTTTGCCATGGCTTTGTCCTTTCACCTCATTGGCCTCATCTTTGAAGTACAAATGCTTTTCTACACGGGTGCTGCCTCCCTGAGCTTTCCTTTGTCTTGGCTCAATCGATGCAGATTCCTGTGCTGTATACGCCATGGACTAGCACAGGTGGGTTCTTGTCAGTATACCGGGCAAACGCAGCAATTTCGATGGTCAAGACCAACCTGGCTTGATCAGGGTTCTTTATTCCAGTGAAAACGATTTTTATCCAAATTCTACAGGAGCACCAGTGTGCCTCTGGGAGCGACACCCGGGCCTGCTGAACAGCGGCTCCGGAGTTTTCATTTTCTGACTAAAATTCAACACGGAATTTCATGGATCTAAGGAAACCGTGAATTGTGGACGTACCAGATTCTCACATCTTCATTGTCTAATGGAAGCTGAAGTTTCCCAGTCTGATCCGGCTGCCACTTCATTTCTGGCAATGACCATTCAATTGTGGACGTTCAGCCTTCTTCGGAATTCTCTTATACCGACATGTTCCCGCGCCACATAAAGACCACTCGGTGGAGGTTTATGTGACTCAGGACAACTCTTTATGTCAGGCGTCTAGAACAAAGGGAATTCACAGAGGTTGATGATCACTTATTAAAGTCCAGTTTCTCTATGATGCCCACTGATGACACTTCTACATCTGAGGGCAAAGAGCTCTTGCAGCATGATATTCTCATTTCAGCCGCCACGCCGCCTGCAGTTCCTTCCTTGCAGAAAAATCTTTCCCAGTGTACTTCTTTAAAATGCTACAAAATAGTGGGACCGAAGATTTCGGTTTAGCGTTAACTTTAAACGGGCATAGATACAGGCATGTGGGCATTTTTAGAGACAGTGTTTCACTGGTCTAGGGTAAAGGGTGAGGCGCCTGGGATCCCGTGCTTCACTACTGTATGGCCTCAAGATGATGTGTAGGCACAGCGGCAAATCTATCGGTGGCAATTCTCTCATATTGTCATTGCGATGGGAAGATTCCTTATTCGCTAGGAAATGTTTTACCGTGGAAGACGGGTCACCACAGAGCAGTCTCTTTTGTGTTGAGTCAAACTTTGCTGAATTTACCTGCCAGCAGTTGCGTGTCCTCCCTTTCTTTTAAGGCCGATGGAGACGCACGAGTGTAAGGAGAACGGTGAATGGTGGCCGTTCGTAACCCAGGATCATCAGAAACCGCAGAGTAAATTTTAGGAACGTAGACGTAGGACAGCGGAGAAAACTTCACTCAGGGACTTCAGTGAACTCTCCTTACAATGCTGAGGCCTGACACGCCTAGTGCCTGGGGGCAACCCGGCTCCTGCCCTAGGTAGTTTTGTTGAGCGTGCCTCCCTCAGGTGGTGCCTTTTCTCTCCCAGCAATATTGCTCCGTGAAATTCTGCGGATGATCAAAACTGTTTGCCATGGCTTTGTCCTTTCACCTCATTGGCCTCATCTTTGAAGTACAAATGCTTTTCTACACGGGTGCTGCCTCCCTGAGCTTTCCTTTGTCTTGGCTCAATAGATGCAGATTCCTGTGCTGAATACGCCATGGACTAGCACAGGTGGGTTCTTGTCAGTATACCGGGCAAACGCAGCAATTTCGATGGTCAAGACCCACCTGGCTTGATCAGGGTTCTTTATTCCAGTGAAAACGATTTTTATCCAAATTCTAGAGGAGCACCAGTGTGCCTCTGGGAGCGACACCCGGGCCTGCTGAACAGCGGCTCCGGCGTTTTCATTTTCTGACTAAAATTCAACACGGAATTTCATGGATCTAAGGAAACCGTGAATTGTGGACGTACCAGATTCTCACATCTTCATTGTCTAATGGAAGCTGAAGTTTCCCAGTCTGATCTGGCTGCCACTTCATTTCTGGCAATGACCATTCAATTGTGGACGTTCAGCCTTCTTCGGAATTCTCTTATACCGGCATGTTCCCGCGCCACATAAAGACCACTCGGTGGAGGTTTATGTGACTCAGGACAACTCTTTATTTCAGGCGTCTAGAACAAAGGGAATTCACAGAGGTTGATGATCACTTATTAAAGTCCCGTTTCTCTATGATGCCCACTGATGACACTTCTACATCTGAGGGCAAAGAGCTCGTGCAGCATGATATTCTCATTTCAGCCGCCACGCTGCCTGCAGTTCCTTCCTTGCAGAAAAATCTTTCCCAGTGTACTTCTTTAAAATGCTGCAAAATAGTGGGACCGAAGATTTCGGTTTAGCGTTAACTTTAAACGGGCATAGATATAGGCATATGGGCATGTTTAGAGACAGTGTTTCACTGGTCTAGGGTAAAGGGTGAAGCGCCTGGGATCCCGTGCTTCACTACTGTATGGCCTCAAGATGATGTGTAGGCACAGCGGCAAATCCATCGGTGGCAATTCTCTCATATTGTCATTGTGATGGGAAGATTCCTTATTCGCTAGGAAATGTTTTACCGTGGAAGACGGGTCACCACAGAGCTGTGTCTTTTGTGTTGAGACAAACTTTGCTGAATTTACCTGCCAGCAGTTGCGTGTCCTCCCTTTCTTTTAAGGCCGATGGAGACGCACGAGTGTAAGGAGAACGGTGAATGGTGGCCGTTCATAAGCCAGGATCATCAGAAACCGCAGAGTAAATTTTAGGAACGTAGACGTAGGACAGCGGAGAAAACTTCACTCAGGGACTTCAGTGAACTCTCCTTACAATGCTGAGGCCTGACACGCCTAGTGCCTGGGGGCAACCCGGCTCCTGCCCTAGGTAGTTTTGTTGAGCGTGCCTCCCTCAGGTGGTGCCTTTTCTCTCCCAGCAATATTGCTCCGTGAAATTCTGCTGATGATCAAAACTGTTTGCCATGGCTTTGTCCTTTCACCTCATTGGCCTCATCTTTGAAGTACAAATGCTTTTCTACACGGGTGCTGCCTCCCTGAGCTTTCCTTTGTCTTGGCTCAGTCGATGCAGATTCCTGTGCTGAATACGCCATGGACTAGCACAGGTGGGTTCTTGTCAGTATACCGGGCAAACGCAGCAATTTCGATGGTCAAGACCCACCTGGCTTGATCAGGGTTCTTTATTCCAGTGAAAACGATTTTTATCCAAATTCTAGAGGAGCACCAGTGTGCCTCTGGGAGCGACACCCGGGCCTGCTGAACAGCGGCTCCGGAGTTTTCATTTTCTGACTAAAATTCAACACGGAATTTCATGGATCTAAGGAAACCGTGAATTGTGGACGTACCAGATTCTCACATCTTCATTGTCTAATGGAAGCTGAAGTTTCCCAGTCTGATCCGGCTGCCACTTCATTTCTGGCAATGACCATTCAATTGTGGACGTTCAGCCTTCTTCGGAATTCTCTTATACCGGCATGTTCCCGCGCCACATAAAGACCACTCGGTGGAGGTTTATGTGACTCAGGACAACTCTTTATTTCAGGCGTCTAGAACAAAGGGAATTCACAGAGGTTGATGATCACTTATTAAAGTCCCGTTTCTCTATGATGCCCACTGATGACACTTCTACATCTGAGGGCAAGGAGCTCGTGCAGCATGATATTCTCATTTCAGCCGCCACGCCGCCTGCAGTTCCTTCCTTGCAGAAAAATCTTTCCCAGTGTACTTCTTTAAAATGCTGCAAAATAGTGGGACCGAAGATTTCGGTTTAGCGTTAACTTTAAACGGGCATAGATATAGGCATGTGGGCATGTTTAGAGACAGTGTTTCACTGGTCTAGGGTAAAGGGTGAAGCGCCTGGGATCCCGTGTTTCACTACTGTATGGCCTCAAGATGATGTGTAGGCACAGCGGCAAATCCATCGGTGGCAATTCTCTCATATTGTCATTGTGATGGGAAGATTCCTTATTCGCTAGGAAATGTTTTACCGTGGAAGACGGGTCACCACAGAGCTGTGTCTTTTGTGTTGAGACAAACTTTGCTGAATTTACCTGCCAGCAGTTGCGTGTCCTCCCTTTCTTTTAAGGCCGATGGAGACGCACGAGTGTAAGGAGAACGGTGAATGGTGGCCGTTCGTAAGCCAGGATCATCAGAAACCGCAGAGTAAATTTTAGGAACGTAGACGTAGGACAGCGGAGAAAACTTCACTCAGGGACTTCAGTGAACTCTCCTTACAATGCTGAGGCCTGACACGCCTAGTGCCTGGGGGCAACCCGGCTCCTGCCCTAGGTAGTTTTGTTGAGCGTGCCTCCCTCAGGTGGTGCCTTTTCTCTCCCAGCAATATTGCTCCGTGAAATTCTGCTGATGATCAAAACTGTTTGCCATGGCTTTGTCCTTTCACCTCATTGGCCTCATCTTTGAAGTACAAATGCTTTTCTACACGGGTGCTGCCTCCCTGAGCTTTCCTTTGTCTTGGCTCAGTCGATGCAGATTCCTGTGCTGAATACGCCATGGACTAGCACAGGTGGGTTCTTGTCAGTATACCGGGCAAACGCAGCAATTTCGATGGTCAAGACCCACCTGGCTTGATCAGGGTTCTTTATTCCAGTGAAAACGATTTTTATCCAAATTCTAGAGGAGCACCAGTGTGCCTCTGGGAGCGACACCCGGGCCTGCTGAACAGCGGCTCCGGAGTTTTCATTTTCTGACTAAAATTCAACACGGAATTTCATGGATCTAAGGAAACCGTGAATTGTGGACGTACCAGATTCTCACATCTTCATTGTCTAATGGAAGCTGAAGTTTCCCAGTCTGATCCGGCTGCCAATTCATTTCTGGCAATGACCATTCAATTGTGGACGTTCAGCCTTCTTCGGAATTCTCTTATACCGGCATGTTCCCGCGCCACATAAAGACCACTCGGTGGAGGTTTATGTGACTCGGGACAACTCTTTATTTCAGGCGTCTAGAACAAAGGGAATTCACAGAGGTTGATGATCACTTATTAAAGTCCCGTTTCTCTATGATGCCCACTGATGACACTTCTACATCTGAGGGCAAAGAGCTCATGCAGCATGATATTCTCATTTCAGCCGCCACGCCGCCTGCAGTTCCTTCCTTGCAGAAAAATCTTTCCCAGTGTACTTCTTTAAAATGCTGCAAAATAGTGGGACCGAAGATTTCGGGTTAGCGTTAACTTTAAATGGGCATAGATATAGGCATGTGGGCATGTTTAGAGACAGTGTTTCACTGGTCTAGGGTAAAGGGTGAAGCGCCTGGGATCCCGTGCTTCACTACTGTATGGCCTCAAGATGATGTGTAGGCACAGCGGCAAATCCATCGGTGGCAATTCTCTCATATTGTCATTGCGATGGGAAGATTCCTTATTCGCTAGGAAATGTTTTACCGTGGAAGACGGGTCACCACAGAGCTTTGTCTTTTGTGTTGAGACAAACTTTGCTGAATTTACCTGCCAGCAGTTGCGTGTCCTCCCTTTCTTTTAAGGCCGATGGAGACGCACGAGTATAAGGAGAACGGTGAATGGTGGCCGTTCGTAAGCCAGGATCATCAGAAACCGCAGAGTAAATTTTAGGAACGTAGACGTAGGACAGCGGAGAAAACTTCACTCAGGGACTTCAGTGAACTCTCCTTACAATGCTGAGGCCTGACACGCCTAGTGCCTGGGGGTAACCCGGCTCCTGCCCTAGGTAGTTTTGTTGAGCGTGCCTCCCTCAGGTGGTGCCTTTTCTCTCCCAGCAATATTGCTCCGTGAAATTCTGCTGATGATCAAAACTGTTTGCCATGGCTTTGTCCTTTCACCTCATTGGCCTCATCTTTGAAGTACAAATGCTTTTCTACACGGGTGCTGCCTCCCTGAGCTTTCCTTTGTCTTGGCTCAATCGATGCAGATTCCTGTGCTGAATACGCCATGGACTAGCACAGGTGGGTTCTTGTCAGTATACCGGGCAAACGCAGCAATTTCGATGGTCAAGACCCACCTGGCATGATCAGGGTTCTTTATTCCAGTGAAAACGATTTTTATCCAAATTCTAGAGGAGCACCAGTGTGCCTCTGGGAGCTACACCCGGGCCTGCTGAACAGCGGCTCCGGAGTTTTCATTTTCTGACTAAAATTCAACACGGAATTTCATGGATCTAAGGAAACCGTGAATTGTGGACGTACCAGATTCTCACATCTTCATTGTCTAATGGAAGCTGAAGTTTCCCAGTCTGATCCGGCTGCCAATTCATTTCTGGCAATGACCATTCAATTGTGGACGTTCAGCCTTCTTCGGAATTCTCTTATACCGGCATGTTCCCGCGCCACATAAAGACCACTCGGTGGAGGTTTATGTGACTCAGGACAACTCTTTATTTCAGGCGTCTAGAACAAAGGGAATTCACAGAGGTTGATGATCACTTATTAAAGTCCCGTTTCTCTATGATGCCCACTGATGACACTTCTACATCTGAGGGCAAAGAGCTCGTGCAGCATGATATTCTCATTTCAGCCGCCACGCCGCCTGCAGTTCCTTCCTTGCAGAAAAAACTTTCCCAGTGTACTTCTTTAAAATGCTGCAAAATAGTGGGACAGAAGATTTCGGTTTAGCGTTAACTTTAAACGGGCATAGATACAGGCATGTGGGCATGTTTAGAGACAGTGTTTCACTGGTCTAGGGTAAAGGGTGAAGCGCCTGGGATCCCGTGCTTCACTACTGTATGGCCTCAAGATGATGAGTAGGCACAGCGGCAAATCCATCGGTGGCAATTCTCTCATATTGTCATTGCGATGGGAAGATTCCTTATTCGCTAGGAAATGTTTTACCGTGGAAGACGGGTCACCACAGAGCTGTGTCTTTTGTGTTGAGACAAACTTTGCTGAATTTACCTGCCAGCCGTTGCGTGTCCTCCCTTTCTTTTAAGGCCGATGGAGACGCACGAGTGTAAGGAGAACGGTGAATGGTGGCCGTTCGTAAGCCAGGATCATCAGAAACCGCAGAGTAAATTTTAGGAACGTAGACGTAGGACAGCGGAGAAAACTTCACTCAGGGACTTCAGTGAACTCTCCTTACAATGCTGAGGCCTGACACGCCTAGTGCCTGGGGGCAACCCGGCTCCTGCCCTAGGTAGTTTTGTTGAGCGTGCCTCCCTCAGGTGGTGCCTTTTCTCTCCCAGCAATATTGCTCCGTGAAATTCTGCGGATGATCAAAACTGTTTGCCATGGCTTTGTCCTTTCACCTCATTGGCCTCATCTTTGAAGTACAAATGCTTTTCTACACGGGTGCTGCCTCCCTGAGCTTTCCTTTGTCTTGGCTCAATCGATGCAGATTCCTGTGCTGAATACGCCATGGACTAGCACAGGTGGGTTCTTGTCAGTATACCGGGCAAACGCAGCAATTTCGATGGTCAAGACCCACCTAGCTTGATCAGGGTTCTTTATTCCAGTGAAAACGATTTTTATCCAAATTCTAGAGGAGCACCAGTGTGCCTCTGGGAGCTACACCAGGGCCTGCTGAACAGCGGCTCCGGAGTTTTCATTTTCTGACTAAAATTCAACACGGAATTTCATGGATCTAAGGAAACCGTGAATTGTGGACGTACCAGATTCTCACATCTTCATTGTCTAATGGAAGCTGAAGTTTCCCAGTCTGATCCGGCTGCCACTTCATTTCTGGCAATGACCATTCAATTGTGGACGTTCAGCCTTCTTCGGAATTCTCTTATACCGGCATGTTCCCGTGCCACATAAAGACCTCTCGGTGGAGGTTTATGTGACTCAGGACAACTCTTTATTTCAGGCGTCTAGAACAAAGGGAATTCACAGAGGTTGATGATCACTTATTAAAGTCCCGTTTCTCTACGATGCCCATTGATGACACTTCTACATCTGAGGGCAAAGAGCTCGTGCAGCATGATATTCTCATTTCAGCCGCCACGCAGCCTGCAGTTCCTTCCTTACAGAAAAATCTTTCCCAGTGTACTTCTTTAAAATGCTGCAAAATAGTGGGACAGAAGATTTCGGTTTAGCGTTAACTTTAAACGGGCATAGATACAGGCATGTGGGCATGTTTAGAGACAGTGTTTCACTGGTCTAGGGTAAAGGGTGAAGCGCCTGGGATCCCGTGCTTCACTACTGTATGGCCTCAAGATGATGTGTAGGCACAGCGGCAAATCCATCGGTGGCAATTCTCTCATATTGTCATTGCGATGGGAAGATTCCTTATTCGCTAGGAAATGTTTTCCCGTGGAAGACGGGTCACCACAGAGCTGTGTCTTTTGTGTTGAGACAAACTTTGCTGAATTTACCTGCCAGCAGTTGCGTGTCCTCCCTTTCTTTTAAGGCCGATGGAGACGCACGAGTGTAAGGAGAACGGTGAATGGTGGCCGTTCATAAGCCAGGATCATCAGAAACCGCAGAGTAAATTTTAGGAACGTAGACGTAGGACAGCGGAGAAAACTTCACTCAGGGACTTCAGTGAACTCTCCTTACAATGCTGATGCCTGACACGCCTAGTGCCTGGGGGCAACCCGGCTCCTGCCCTAGGTAGTTTTGTTGAGCGTGCCTCCCTCAGGTGGTGCCTTTTCTCTCCCAGCAATATTGCTCCGTGAAATTCTGCGGATGATCAAAACTGTTTGCCATGGCTTTGTCCTTTCACCTCATTGGCCTCATCTTTGAAGTACAAATGCTTTTCTACACGGGTGCTGCCTCCCTGAGCTTTCCTTTGTCTTGGCTCAATCGATGCAGATTCCTGTGCTGAATACGCCATGGACTAGCACAGGTGGGTTCTTGTCAGTATACCGGGCAAATGCAGCAATTTCGATGGTCAAGACCCACCTAGCTTGATCAGGGTTCTTTATTCCAGTGAAAACGATTTTTATCCAAATTCTAGAGGAGCACCAGTGTGCCTCTGGGAGCTACACCAGGGCCTGCTGAACAGCGGCTCCGGAGTTTTCATTTTCTGACTAAAATTCAACACGGAATTTCATGGATCTAAGGAAACCGTGAATTGTGGACGTACCAGATTCTCACATCTTCATTGTCTAATGGAAGCTGAAGTTTCCCAGTCTGATCCGGCTGCCACTTCATTTCTGGCAATGACCATTCAATTGTGGACGTTCAGCCTTCTTCGGAATTCTCTTATACCGGCATGTTCCCGTGCCACATAAAGACCTCTCGGTGGAGGTTTATGTGACTCAGGACAACTCTTTATTTCAGGCGTCTAGAACAAAGGGAATTCACAGAGGTTGATGATCACTTATTAAAGTCCCGTTTCTCTACGTTGCCCATTGATGACACTTCTACATCTGAGGGCAAAGAGCTCGTGCAGCATGATATTCTCATTTCAGCCGCCACGCAGCCTGCAGTTCCTTCCTTACAGAAAAATCTTTCCCAGTGTACTTCTTTAAAATGCTGCAAAATAGTGGGACAGAAGATTTCGGTTTAGCGTTAACTTTAAACGGGCATAGATACAGGCATGTGGGCATGTTTAGAGACAGTGTTTCACTGGTCTAGGGTAAAGGGTGAAGCGCCTGGGATCCCGTGCTTCACTACTGTATGGCCTCAAGATGATGTGTAGGCACAGCGGCAAATCCATCGGTGGCAATTCTCTCATATTGTCATTGTGATGGGAAGATTCCTTATTCGCTAGGAAATGTTTTACCGTGGAAGACGGGTCACCACAGAGCTGTGTCTTTTGTGTTGAGACAAACTTTGCTGAATTTACCTGCCAGCAGTTGCGTGTCCTCCCTTTCTTTTAAGGCCGATGGAGACGCACGAGTGTAAGGAGAACGGTGAATGGTGGCCGTTCATAAGCCAGGATCATCAGAAACCGCAGAGTAAATTTTAGGAACGTAGACGTAGGACAGCGGAGAAAACTTCACTCAGGGACTTCAGTGAACTCTCCTTACAATGCTGAGGCCTGACACGCCTAGTGCCTGAGGGCAACCCGGCTCCTGCCCTAGGTAGTTTTGTTGAGCGTGCCTCCCTCAGGTGGTGCCTTTTCTCTCCCAGCAATATTGCTCCGTGAAATTCTGCCGATGATCAAAACTGTTTGCCATGGCTTTGTCCTTTCACCTCATTGGCCTCATCTTTGAAGTACAAATGCTTTTCTACACGGGTGCTGCCTCCCTGAGCTTTCCTTTGTCTTGGCTCAATCGATGCAGATTCCTGTGCTGAATATGCCATGGACTAGCACAGGTGGGTTCTTGTCAGTATACCGGGCAAACGCAGCAATTTCGATGGTTAAGACCCACCTGGCTTGATCAGGGTTCTTTATTCCTGTGAAAACGATTTTTATCCAAATTCTAGAGGAGCACCAGTGTGCCTCTGGGAGCGACACCCGGGCCTGCTGAACAGCGGCTCCGGAGTTTTCATTTTCTGACTAAAATTCAACACGGAATTTCATGGATCTAAGGAAACCGTGAATTGTGGACGTACCAGATTCTCACATCTTCATTGTCTAATGGAAGCTGAAGTTTCCCAGTCTGATCTGGCTGCCACTTCATTTCTGGCAATGACCATTCAATTGTGGACGTTCAGCCTTCTTCGGAATTCTCTTATACCGGCATGTTCCCGCGCCACATAAAGACCACTCGGTGGAGGTTTATGTGACTCAGGACAACTCTTTATTTCAGGCGTCTAGAACAAAGGGAATTCACAGAGGTTGATGATCACTTATTAAAGTCCCGTTTCTCTATGATGCCCACTGATGACACTTCTACATCTGAGGGCAAAGAGCTCGTGCAGCATGATATTCTCATTTCAGCCGCCACGCAGCCTGCAGTTCCTTCCTTACAGAAAAATCTTTCCCAGTGTACTTCTTTAAAATGCTGCAAAATAGTGGGACAGAAGATTTCGGTTTAGCGTTAACTTTAAACGGGCATAGATACAGGCATGTGGGCATGTTTAGAGACAGTGTTTCACTGGTCTAGGGTAAAGGGTGAAGCGCCTGGGATCCCGTGCTTCACTACTGTATGGCCTCAAGATGATGTGTAGGCACAGCGGCAAATCCATCGGTGGCAATTCTCTCATATTGTCATTGTGATGGGAAGATTCCTTATTCGCTAGGAAATGTTTTACCGTGGAAGACGGGTCACCACAGAGCTGTGTCTTTTGTGTTGAGACAAACTTTGCTGAATTTACCTGCCAGCAGTTGCGTGTCCTCCCTTTCTTTTAAGGCCGATGGAGACGCACGAGTGTAAGGAGAACGGTGAATGGTGGCCGTTCATAAGCCAGGATCATCAGAAACCGCAGAGTAAATTTTAGGAACGTAGACGTAGGACAGCGGAGAAAACTTCACTCAGGGACTTCAGTGAACTCTCCTTACAATGCTGAGGCCTGACACGCCTAGTGCCTGAGGGCAACCCGGCTCCTGCCCTAGGTAGTTTTGTTGAGCGTGCCTCCCTCAGGTGGTGCCTTTTCTCTCCCAGCAATATTGCTCCGTGAAATTCTGCCGATGATCAAAACTGTTTGCCATGGCTTTGTCCTTTCACCTCATTGGCCTCATCTTTGAAGTACAAATGCTTTTCTACACGGGTGCTGCCTCCCTGAGCTTTCCTTTGTCTTGGCTCAATCGATGCAGATTCCTGTGCTGAATATGCCATGGACTAGCACAGGTGGGTTCTTGTCAGTATACCGGGCAAACGCAGCAATTTCGATGGTCAAGACCCACCTGGCTTGATCAGGGTTCTTTATTCCTGTGAAAACGATTTTTATCCAAATTCTAGAGGAGCACCAGTGTGCCTCTGGGAGCGACACCCGGGCCTGCTGAACAGCGGCTCCGGAGTTTTCATTTTCTGACTAAAATTCAACACGGAATTTCATGGATCTAAGGAAACCGTGAATTGTGGACGTACCAGATTCTCACATCTTCATTGTCTAATGGAAGCTGAAGTTTCCCAGTCTGATCTGGCTGCCACTTCATTTCTGGCAATGACCATTCAATTGTGGACGTTCAGCCTTCTTCGGAATTCTCTTATACCGGCATGTTCCCGCGCCACATAAAGACCACTCGGTGGAGGTTTATGTGACTCAGGACAACTCTTTATTTCAGGCGTCTAGAACAAAGGGAATTCACAGAGGTTGATGATCACTTATTAAAGTCCCGTTTCTCTATGATGCCCACTGATGACACTTCTACATCTGAGGGCAAAGAGCTCGTGCAGCATGATATTCTCATTTCAGCCGCCACGCAGCCTGCAGTTCCTTCCTTACAGAAAAATCTTTCCCAGTGTACTTCTTTAAAATGCTGCAAAATAGTGGGACAGAAGATTTCGGTTTAGCGTTAACTTTAAACGGGCATAGATACAGGCATGTGGGCATGTTTAGAGACAGTGTTTCACTGGTCTAGGGTAAAGGGTGAAGCGCCTGGGATCCCGTGCTTCACTACTGTATGGCCTCAAGATGATGTGTAGGCACAGCGGCAAATCCATCGGTGGCAATTCTCTCATATTGTCATTGTGATGTGAAGATTCCTTATTCGCTAGGAAATGTTTTACCGTGGAAGACGGGTCACCACAGAGCTGTGTCTTTTGTGTTGAGACAAACTTTGCTGAATTTACCTGCCAGCAGTTGCGTGTCCTCCCTTTCTTTTAAGGCCGATGGAGACGCACGAGTGTAAGGAGAACGGTGAATGGTGGCCGTTCATAAGCCAGGATCATCAGAAACCGCAGAGTAAATTTTAGGAACGTAGACGTAGGACAGCGGAGAAAACTTCACTCAGGGACTTCAGTGAACTCTCCTTACAATGCTGAGGCCTGACACGCCTAGTGCCTGAGGGCAACCCGGCTCCTGCCCTAGGTAGTTTTGTTGAGCGTGCCTCCCTCAGGTGGTGCCTTTTCTCTCCCAGCAATATTGCTCCGTGAAATTCTGCCGATGATCAAAACTGTTTGCCATGGCTTTGTCCTTTCACCTCATTGGCCTCATCTTTGAAGTACAAATGCTTTTCTACACGGGTGCTGCCTCCCTGAGCTTTCCTTTGTCTTGGCTCAATCGATGCAGATTCCTGTGCTGAATACGCCATGGACTAGCACAGGTGGGTTCTTGTCAGTATACCGGGCAAACGCAGCAATTTCGATGGTCAAGACCCACCTGGCTTGATCAGGGTTCTTTATTCCTGTGAAAACGATTTTTATCCAAATTCTAGAGGAGCACCAGTGTGCCTCTGGGAGCGACACCCGGGCCTGCTGAACAGCGGCTCCGGAGTTTTCATTTTCTGACTAAAATTCAACACGGAATTTCATGGATCTAAGGAAACCGTGAATTGTGGACGTACCAGATTCTCACATCTTCATTGTCTAATGGAAGCTGAGGTTTCCCAGTCTGATCTGGCTGCCACTTCATTTCTGGCAATGACCATTCAATTGTGGACGTTCAGCCTTCTTCGGAATTCTCTTATACCGGCATGTTCCCGCGCCACATAAAGACCACTCGGTGGAGGTTTATGTGACTCAGGACAACTCTTTATTTCAGGCGTCTAGAACAAAGGGAATTCACAGAGGTTGATGATCACTTATTAAAGTCCCGTTTCTCTATGATGCCCACTGATGACACTTCTACATCTGAGGGCAAAGAGCTCGTGCAGCATGATATTCTCATTTCAGCCGCCACGCCGCCTGCAGTTCCTTCCTTACAGAAAAATCTTTCCCAGTGTACTTTTAAAATGCTGCAAAATAGTGGGACCGAAGATTTCGGTTTAGCGTTAACTTTAAACGGGCATAGATATAGGCATGTGGGCATGTTTAGAGACAGTGTTTCACTGGTCTAGGGTAAAGGGTGAAGCGCCTGGGATCCCGTGCTTCACTACTGTATGGCCTCAAGATGATGTGTAGGCACAGCGGCAAATCCATCGGTGGCAATTCTCTCATATTGTCATTGTGATGGGAAGATTCCTTATTCGCTAGGAAATGTTTTACCGTGGAAGACGGGTCACCACAGAGCTGTGTCTTTTGTGTTGAGACAAACTTTGCTGAATTTACCTGCCAGCAGTTGCGTGTCCTCCCTTTCTTTTAAGGCCGATGGAGACGCACGAGTGTAAGGAGAACGGTGAATGGTGGCCGTTCATAAGCCAGGATCATCAGAAACCGCAGAGTAAATTTTAGGAACGTAGACGTAGGACAGCGGAGAAAACTTCACTCAGGGACTTCAGTGAACTCTCCTTACAATGCTGAGGCCTGACACGCCTAGTGCCTGAGGGCAACCCGGCTCCTGCCCTAGGTAGTTTTGTTGAGCGTGCCTCCCTCAGGTGGTGCCTTTTCTCTCCCAGCAATATTGCTCCGTGAAATTCTGCTGATGATCAAAACTGTTTGCCATGGCTTTGTCCTTTCACCTCATTGGCCTCATCTTTGAAGTACAAATGCTTTTCTACACGGGTGCTGCCTCCCTGAGCTTTCCTTTGTCTTGGCTCAATTGATGCAGATTCCTGTGCTGAATACGCCATGGACTAGCACAGGTGGGTTCTTGTCAGTATACCGGGCAAACGCAGCAATTTCGATGGTCAAGACCCACCTGGCTTGATCAGGGTTCTTTATTCCAGTGAAAACGATTTTTATCCAAATTCTAGAGGAGCACCAGTGTGCCTCTGGGAGCGACACCCGGGCCTGCTGAACAGCGGCTCCGGAGTTTTCATTTTCTGACTAAAATTCAACACGGAATTTCATGGATCTAAGGAAACCGTGAATTGTGGACGTACCAGATTCTCACATCTTCATTGTCTAATGGAAGCTGAAGTTTCCCAGTCTGATCCGGCTGCCACTTCATTTCTGGCAATGACCATTCAATTGTGGACGTTCAGCCTTCTTCGGAATTCTCTTATACCGGCATGTTCCCGCGCCACATAAAGACCACTCAGTGGAGGTTTATGTGACTCAGGACAACTCTTTATTTCAGGCGTCTAGAACAAAGGGAATTCACAGAGGTTGATGATCACTTATTAAAGTCCCGTTTCTCTATGATGCCCACTGATGACACTTCTACATCTGAGGGAAAAGTGCTCTTGCAGCATGATATTCTCATTTCAGCCGCCACGCCGCCTGCAGTTCCTTCCTTGCAGAAAAATCTTTCCCAGTGTACTTCTTTAAAATGCTGCAAAATAGTGGGACCGAAGATTTCGGGTTAGCGTTAACTTTAAATGGGCATAGATATAGGCATGTGGGCATGTTTAGAGACAGTGTTTCACTGGTCTAGGGTACAGTGTGAAGCGCCTGGGATCCCGTGCTTCACTACTGTATGGCCTCAAGATGATGTGTAGGCACAGCGGCAAATCCATCGGTGGCAATTCTCTCATATTGTCATTGCGATGGGAAGATTCCTTATTCACTAGGAAATGTTTTACCGTGGAAGACGGGTCACCACAGAGCTTTGTCTTTTGTGTTGAGACAAACTTTGCTGAATTTACCTGCCAGCAGTTGCGTGTCCTCCCTTTCTTTTAAGGCCGATGGAGACGCACGAGTATAAGGAGAACGGTGAATGGTGGCCGTTCGTAAGCCAGGATCATCAGAAACCGCAGAGTAAATTTTAGGAACGTAGACGTAGGACAGCGGAGAAAACTTCACTCAGGGACTTCAGTGAACTCTCCTTACAATGCTGAGGCCTGACACGCCTAGTGCCTGGGGGTAACCCGGCTCCTGCCCTAGGTAGTTTTGTTGAGCGTGCCTCCCTCAGGTGGTGCCTTTTCTCTCCCAGCAATATTGCTCCGTGAAATTCTGCTGATGATCAAAACTGTTTGCCATGGCTTTGTCCTTTCACCTCATTGGCCTCATCTTTGAAGTACAAATGCTTTTCTACACGGGTGCTGCCTCCCTGAGCTTTCCTTTGTCTTGGCTCAGTCGATGCAGATTCCTGTGCTGAATACGCCATGGACTAGCACAGGTGGGTTCTTGTCAGTATACCGGGCAAACGCAGCAATTTCGATGGTCAAGACCAACCTGGCTTGATCAGGGTTCTTTATTCCAGTGACAACGATTTTTATCCAAATTCTAGAGGAGCACCAGTGTGCCTCTGGGAGCTACACCCGGGCCTGCTGAACAGCGGCTCCGGAGTTTTCATTTTCTGACTAAAATTCAACACGGAATTTCATGGATCTAAGGAAACCGTGAATTGTGGACGTACCAGATTCTCACATCTTCATTGTCTAATGGAAGCTGAAGTTTCCCAGTCTGATCCGGCTGCCACTTCATTTCTGGCAATGACCATTCAATTGTGGACGTTCAGCCTTCTTCGGAATTCTCTTATACCGGCATGTTCCCGCGCCACATAAAGAACACTCGGTGGAGGTTTATGTGACTCAGGACAACTCTTTATTTCAGGCGTCTAGAACAAAGGGAATTCACAGAGGTTGATGATCACTTATTAAAGTCCCGTTTCTCTATGATGCCCACTGATGACACTTCTACATCTGAGGGCAAAGAGCTCGTGCAGCATGATATTCTCATTTCAGCCGCCACGCCGCCTGCAGTTCCTTCCTTGCAGAAAAATCTTTCCCAGTGTACTTCTTTAAAATGCTGCAAAATAGTGGGACCGAAGATTTCGGGTTAGCGTTAACTTTAAATGGGCATAGATATAGGCATGTGGGCATGTTTAGAGACAGTGTTTCACTGGTCTAGGGTAAAGGGTGAAGCGCCTGGGATCCCGTGCTTCACTACTGTATGGCCTCAAGATGATGTGTAGGCACAGCGGCAAATCCATCGGTGGCAATTCTCTCATATTGTCATTGCGATGGGAAGATTCCTTATTCACTAGGAAATGTTTTACCGTGGAAGACGGGTCACCACAGAGCTTTGTTTTTTGTGTTGAGACAAACTTTGCTGAATTTACCTGCCAGCAGTTGCGTGTCCTCCCTTTCTTTTAAGGCCGATGGAGACGCACGAGTATAAGGAGAACGGTGAATGGTGGCCGTTCGTAAGCCAGGATCATCAGAAACCGCAGAGTAAATTTTAGGAACGTAGACGTAGGACAGCGGAGAAAACTTCACTCAGGGACTTCAGTGAACTCTCCTTACAATGCTGAGGCCTGACACGCCTAGTGCCTGGGGGCAAATCCGGCTCCTGCCCTAGGTAGTTTTGTTGAGCGTGCCTCCCTCAGGTGGTGCCTTTTCTCTCCCAGCAATATTGCTCCGTGAAATTCTGCTGATGATCAAAACTGTTTGCCATGGCTTTGTCCTTTCACCTCATTGGCCTCATCTTTGAAGTACAAATGCTTTTCTACTGGGTGCTGCCTCCCTGAGCTTTCCTTTGTCTTGGCTCAATCGATGCAGATTCCTGTGCTGAATACGCCATGGACTAGCACAGGTGGGTTCTTGTCAGTATACCGGGCAAACGCAGCAATTTCGATGGTCAAGACCCACCTGGCATGATCAGGGTTCTTTATTCCAGTGAAAACGATTTTTATCCAAATTCTAGAGGAGCACCAGTGTGCCTCTGGGAGCTACACCCGGGCCTGCTGAACAGCGGCTCCGGAGTTTTCATTTTCTGACTAAAATTCAACACGGAATTTCATGGATCTAAGGAAACCGTGAATTGTGGACGTACCAGATTCTCACATCTTCATTGTCTAATGGAAGCTGACGTTTCCCAGTCTGATCCGGCTGCCAATTCATTTCTGGCAATGACCATTCAATTGTGGACGTTCAGCCTTCTTCGGAATTCTCTTATACCGGCATGTTCCCGCGCCACATAAAGACCACTCGGTGGAGGTTTATGTGACTCGGGACAACTCTTTATTTCAGGCGTCTAGAACAAAGGGAATTCACAGAGGTTGATGATCACTTATTAAAGTCCCGTTTCTCTATGATGCCCACTGATGACACTTCTACATCTGAGGGCAAAGAGCTCGTGCAGCATGATATTCTCATTTCAGCCGCCACGCCGCCTGCAGTTCCTTCCTTGCAGAAAAATCTTTCCCAGTGTACTTCTTTAAAATGCTGCAAAATAGTGGGACCGAAGATTTCGGGTTAGCGTTAACTTTAAATGGGCATAGATATAGGCATGTGGGCATGTTTAGAGACAGTGTTTCACTGGTCTAGGGTAAAGGGTGAAGCGCCTGGGATCCCGTGCTTCACTACTGTATGGCCTCAAGATGATGTGTAGGCACAGCGGCAAATCCATCGGTGGCAATTCTCTCATATTGTCATTGCGATGGGAAGATTCCTTATTCACTAGGAAATGTTTTACCGTGGAAGACGGGTCACCACAGAGCTTTGTCTTTTGTGTTGAGACAAACTTTGCTGAATTTACCTGCCAGCAGTTGCGTGTCCTCCCTTTCTTTTAAGGCCGATGGAGACGCACGAGTATAAGGAGAACGGTGAATGGTGGCCGTTCGTAAGCCAGGATCATCAGAAACCGCAGAGTAAATTTTAGGAACGTAGACGTAGGACAGCGGAGAAAACTTCACTCAGGGACTTCAGTGAACTCTCCTTACAATGCTGAGGCCTGACACGCCTAGTGCCTGGGGGTAACCCGGCTCCTGCCTTAGGTAGTTTTGTTGAGCGTGCCTCCCTCAGGTGGTGCCTTTTCTCTCCCAGCAATATTGCTCCATGAAATTCTGCTGATGATCAAAACTGTTTGCCATGGCTTTGTCCTTTCACCTCATTGGCCTCATCTTTGAAGTACAAATGCTTTTCTACTGGGTGCTGCCTCCCTGAGCTTTCCTTTGTCTTGGCTCAATCGATGCAGATTCCTGTGCTGAATACGCCATGGACTAGCACAGGTGGGTTCTTGTCAGTATACCGGGCAAACGCAGCAATTTCGATGGTCAAGACCCACCTGGCATGATCAGGGTTCTTTATTCCAGTGAAAACGATTTTTATCCAAATTCTAGAGGAGCACCAGTGTGCCTCTGGGAGCTACACCCGGGCTTGCTGAACAGCGGCTCCGGAGTTTTCATTTTCTGACTAAAATTCAACACGGAATTTCATGGATCTAAGGAAACCGTGAATTGTGGACGTACCAGATTCTCACATCTTCATTGTCTAATGGAAGCTGAAGTTTCCCAGTCTGATCCGGCTGCCAATTCATTTCTGGCAATGACCATTCAATTGTGGACGTTCAGCCTTCTTCGGAATTCTCTTATACCGGCATGTTCCCGCGCCACATAAAGACCACTCGGTGGAGGTTTATGTGACTCGGGACAACTCTTTATTTCAGGCGTCTAGAACAAAGGGAATTCACAGAGGTTGATGATCACTTATTAAAGTCCCGTTTCTCTATGATGCCCACTGATGACACTTCTACATCTGAGGGCAAAGAGCTCGTGCAGCATGATATTCTCATTTCAGCCGCCACGCCGCCTGCAGTTCCTTCCTTGCAGAAAAATCTTTCCCAGTGTACTTCTTTAAAATGCTGCAAAATAGTGGGACCGAAGATTTCGGTTTAGCGTTAACTTTAAACGGGCATAGATACAGGCATGTGGGCATGTTTAGAGACAGTGTTTCACTGGTCTAGGGTAAAGGGTGAAGCGCCTGGGATCCCGTGCTTCACTACTGTATGGCCTCAAGATGATGAGTAGGCACAGCGGCAAATCCATCGGTGGCAATTCTCTCATATTGTCATTGCGATGGGAAGATTCCTTATTCGCTAGGAAATGTTTTACCGTGGAAGACGGGTCACCACAGAGCTGTGTCTTTTGTGTTGAGACAAACTTTGCTGAATTTACCTGCCAGCCGTTGCGTGTCCTCCCTTTCTTTTAAGGCCGATGGAGACGCACGAGTGTAAGGAGAACGGTGAATGGTGGCCGTTCGTAAGCCAGGATCATCAGAAACCGCAGAGTAAATTTTAGGAACGTAGACTTAGGACAGCGGAGAAAACTTCACTCAGGGACTTCAGTGAACTCTCCTTACAATGCTGAGGCCTGACACGCCTAGTGCCTGGGGGCAACCCGGCTCCTGCCCTAGGTAGTTTTGTTGAGCGTGCCTCCCTCACGTGGTGCCTTTTCTGTCCCAGCAATATTGCTCCGTGAAATTCTGCGGATGATCAAAACTGTTTGCCATGGCTTTGTCCTTTCACCTCATTGGCCTCATCTTTGAAGTACAAATGCTTTTCTACACGGGTGCTGCCTCCCTGAGCTTTCCTTTGTCTTGGCTCAATCGATGCAGATTCCTGTGCTGAATACGCCATGGACTAGCACAGGTGGGTTCTTGTCAGTATACCGGGCAAACGCAGCAATTTCGATGGTCAAGACCCACCTAGCTTGATCAGGGTTCTTTATTCCAGTGAAAACGATTTTTATCCAAATTCTAGAGGAGCACCAGTGTGCCTCTGGGAGCTACACCAGGGCCTGCTGAACAGCGGCTCCGGAGTTTTCATTTTCTGACTAAAATTCAACACGGAATTTCATGGATCTAAGGAAACCGTGAATTGTGGACGTACCAGATTCTCACATCTTCATTGTCTAATGGAAGCAGAAGTTTCCCAGTCTGATCCGGCTGCCACTTCATTTCTGGCAATGACCATTCAATTGTGGACGTTCAGCGTTCTTCGGAATTCTCTTATACCGGCATGTTCCCGCGCCACATAAAGACCTCTCGGTGGAGGTTTATGTGACTCAGGACAACTCTTTATTTCAGGCGTCTAGAACAAAGGGAATTCACAGAGGTTGATGATCACTTATTAAAGTCCCGTTTCTCTACGATGCCCACTGATGACACTTCTACATCTGAGGGCAAAGAGCTCGTGCAGCATGATATTCTCATTTCAGCCGACACGCAGCCTGCAGTTCCTTCCTTACAGAAAAATATTTCCCAATGTACTTCTTTAAAATGCTGCAAAATAGTGGGACAGAAGATTTCGGTTTAGCGTTAACTTTAAACGGGCATAGATACAGGCATGTAGGCATGTTTAGAGACAGTGTTTCACTGGTCTAGGGTAAAGGGTGAAGCTCCTGGGATCCCGTGCTTCACTACTGTATGGCCTCAAGATGATGTGTAGGCACAGCGGCAAATCCATCGGTGGCAATTCTCTCATATTGTAGTTGCGATGGGAAGATTCCTTATTCGCTAGGAAATGTTTTGCCGTGGAAGACGGGTCACCACAGAGCTGTCTCTTTTGTGTTGAGACAAACTTTGCTGAATTTACCTGCCAGCAGTTGCGTGTCCTCCCTTTCTTTTAAGGCCGATGGAGAAGCACGAGTGTAAGGAGAACGGTGAATGGTGGCCGTTCATAAGCCAGGATCATCAGAAACCGCAGAGTAAATTTTAGGAACGTAGACGTAGGACAGCGGAGAAAACTTCACTCAGGGACTTCAGTGAACTCTCCTTACAATGCTGACGCCTGACACGCCTAGTGCCTGGGGGCAACCCGGCTCCTGCCCTAGGTAGTTTTGTTGAGCGTGCCTCCCTCAGGTGGTGCCTTTTCTCTCCCAGCAATATTGCTCCGTGAAATTCTGCGGATGATCAAAACTGTTTGCCATGGCTTTGTCCTTTCACCTCATTGGCCTCATCTTTGAAGTACAAATGCTTTTCTACACGGGTGCTGCCTCCCTGAGCTTTCCTTTGTCTTGGCTCAATCGATGCAGATTCCTGTGCTGAATACGCCATGGACTAGCACAGGTGGGTTCTTGTCAGTATACCGGGCAAACGCAGCAATTTCGATGGTCAAGACCCACCTAGCTTGATCAGGGTTCTTTATTCCAGTGAAAACGATTTTTATCCAAATTCTAGAGGAGCACCAGTGTGCCTCTGGGAGCTACACCAGGGCCTGCTGAACAGCGGCTCCGGAGTTTTCATTTTCTGACTAAAATTCAACACGGAATTTCATGGATCTAAGGAAACCGTGAATTGTGGACGTACCAGATTCTCACATCTTCATTGTCTAATGGAAGCTGAAGTTTCCCAGTCTGATCCGGCTGCCACTTCATTTCTGGCAATGACCATTCAATTGTGGACGTTCAGCCTTCTTCGGAATTCTCTTATACCGGCATGTTCCCGCGCCACATAAAGACCACTCGGTGGAGGTTTATGTGACTCAGGACAACTCTTTATTTCAGGCGTCTAGAACAAAGGGAATTCACAGAGGTTGATGATCACTTATTAAAGTCCCGTTTCTCTATGATGCCCACTGATGACACTTCTACATCTGAGGGCAAAGAGCTCGTGCAGCATGATATTCTCATTTCAGCCGCCACGCCGCCTGCAGTTCCTTCCTTGCAGAAAAATCTTTCCCAGTGTACTTCTTTAAAATGCTGCAAAATAGTGGGACCGAAGATTTCGGTTTAGCGTTAACTTTAAACGGGCATAGATACAGGCATGTGGGCATGTTTAGAGACAGTGTTTCACTGGTCTAGGGTAAAGGGTGAAGCGCCTGGGATCCCGTGCTTCACTACTGTATGGCCTCAAGATGATGTGTAGGCACAGCGGCAAATCCATCGGTGGCAATTCTCTCATATTGTCATTGCGATGGGAAGATTCCTTATTCGCTAGGAAATGTTTTACCGTGGAAGACGGGTCACCACAGAGCTGTCTCTTTTGTGTTGAGACAATCTTTGCTGAATTTACCTGCCAGCAGTTGCGTGTCCTCCCTTTCTTTTAAGGCCGATGGAGACGCACGAGTGTAAGGAGAACGGTGAATGGTGGCCGTTCGTAAGCCAGGATCATCAGAAACCGCAGAGTAAATTTTAGGAACGTAGACGTAGGACAGCGGAGAAAACTTCACTCAGGGACTTCAGTGAACTCTCCTTACAATGCTGAGGCCTGACACGCCTAGTGCCTGGGGGCAACCCGGCTCCTGCCCTAGGTAGTTTTGTTGAGCGTGCCTCCCTCAGGTGGTGCCTTTTCTCTCCCAGCAATATTGCTCCGTGAAATTCTGCGGATGATCAAAACTGTTTGCCATGGCTTTGTCCTTTCACCTCATTGGCCTCATCTTTGAAGTACAAATGCTTTTCTACACGGGTGCTGCCTCCCTGAGCTTTCCTTTGTCTTGGCTCAATCGATGCAGTTTCCTGTGCTGAATACGCCATGGACTAGCACAGGTGGGTTCTTGTCAGTATACCGGGCAAACGCAGCAATTTCGATGGTCAAGACCCACCTAGCTTGATCAGGGTTCTTTATTCCAGTGAAAACGATTTTTATCCAAATTCTAGAGGAGCACCAGTGTGCCTCTGGGAGCTACACCCGGGCCTGCTGAACAGCGGCTCCGGAGTTTTCATTTTCTGACTAAAATTCAACACGGAATTTCATGGATCTAAGGAAACCGTGACTTGTGGACGTACCAGATTCTCACATCTTCATTGTCTAATGGAAGCTGAAGTTTCCCAGTCTGTTCCGGCTGCCACTTCATTTCTGGCAATGACCATTCAATGTGGACGTTCAGCCTTCTTCGGAATTCTCTTATACCGGCATGTTCCCGCGCCACATAAAGACCACTCGGTGGAGGTTTATGTGACTCAGGACAACTCTTTATGTCAGGCGTCTAGAACAAAGGGAATTCACAGAGGTTGATGATCACTTATTAAAGTCCCGTTTCTCTATGATGCCCACTGATGACACTTCGACATCTGAGGGCAAAGAGCTCGTGCAGCATGATATTCTCATTTCAGCCGCCACGCCGCCTGCAGTTCCTTCCTTGCAGAAAAATCTTTCCCAGTGTACTTCTTTAAAATGCTGCAAAATAATGCGACCGAAGATTTCGGTTTAGCGTTAACTTTAAACGGGCATAGATACAGGCATGTGGGCATTTTTAGAGACAGTGTTTCACTGGTCTAGGGTAAAGGGTGAGGCGCCTGGGATCCCGTGCTTCACTACTGTATGGCCTCAAGATGATGTGTAGGCACAGCGGCAAATGCATCGGTGGCAATTCTCTCATATTGTCATTGCGATGGGAAGATTCCCTATTCGCTAGGAAATGTTTTACCGTGGAAGACGGGTCACCACAGAGCTGTGTCTTTTGTGTTGAGACAAACTTTGCTGAATTTACCTGCCAGCAGTTGCGTGTCCTCCCTTTCTTTTAAGGCCGATGGAGACGCACGAGTGTAAGGAGAACGGTGAATGGTGGCCGTTCGTAAGCCAGGATCATCAGAAACCGCAGAGTAAATTTTAGGAACGTAGACGTAGGACAGCGGAGAAAACTTCACTCAGGGACTTCAGTGAACTCTCCTTACAATGCTGAGGCCTGACACGCCTAGTGCCTGGGGGCCACCCGGCTCCTGCCCTAGGTAGTTTTGTTGAGCGTGCCTCCCTCAGGTGGTGCCTTTTCTCTCCCAGCAATATTGCTCCGTGAAATTCTGCCGATGATCAAAACTGTTTGCCATGGCTTTGTCCTTTCACCTCATTGGCCTCATCTTTGAAGTACAAATGATTTTCTACACGGGTGCTGCCTCCCTGAGCTTTCCTTTGTCTTGGCTCAATCGATGCAGATTCCTGTGCTGAATGCGCCATGGACTAGCACAGGTGGGTTCTTGTCAGTATACCGGGCAAACGCAGCAATTTCGATGGTCAAGACCCACCTGGCTTGATCAGGGTTCTTTATTCCAGTGAAAACGATTTTTATCCAAATTCTAGAGGAGCACCAGTGTGCCTCTGGGAGCTACACCCGGGCCTGCTGAACAGCGGCTCCGGAGTTTTCATTTTCTGACTAAAATTCAACACGGAATTTCATGGATCTAAGGAAACCGTGAATTGTGGACGTACCAGATTCTCACATCTTCATTGTCTAATGGAAGCTGAAGTTTCCCAGTCTGTTCCGGCTGCCACTTCATTTCTGGCAATGACCATTCAATGTGGACGTTCAGCCTTCTTCGGAATTCTCTTATACCGGCATGTTCCCGCGCCACATAAAGACCACTCGGTGGAGGTTTATGTGACTCAGGACAACTCTTTATTTCAGGCGTCTAGAACAAAGGGAATTCACAGAGGTTGATGATCCCTTATTAAAGTCCCGTTTCTCTATGATGCCCACTGATGACACTTCTACATCTGAGGGCAAAGAGCTCGTACAGCATGATATTCTCATTTCAGCCGCCACGCCGCCTGCAGTTCCTTCCTTGCAGAAAAATCTTTCCCAGTGTACTTCTTTAAAATGCTGCAAAATAGTGGGACCGAAGATTTCGGTTTAGCGTTAACTTTAAACGGGCATAGATACAGGCATGTGGGCATTTTTAGAGACAGTGTTTCACTGGTCTAGGGTAAAGGGTGAGGCGCCTGGGATCCCGTGCTTCACTACTGTATGGCCTCAAGATGATGTGTAGGCACAGCGGCAAATGCATCGGTGGCAATTCTCTCATATTGTCATTGCGATGGGAAGATTCCTTATTCGCTAGGAAATGTTTTACCGTGGAAGACGGGTCACCACAGAGCTGTCTCTTTTGTGTTGAGACAAACTTTGCTGAATTTACCTGCCAGCAGTTGCGTGTCCTCCCTTTCTTTTAAGGCCGATGGAGGCGCACGAGTGTAAGGAGAACGGTGAATGGTGGCCGTTCGTAAGCCAGGATCATCAGAAACCGCAGAGTAAATTTTAGGAACGTAGACGTAGGACAGCGGAGAAAACTTCACTCAGGGACTTCAGTGAACTCTCCTTACAATGCTGAGGCCTGACACGCCTAGTGCCTGGGGGCCACCCGGCTCCTGCCCTAGGTAGTTTTGTTGAGCGTGCCTCCCTCAGGTGGTGCCTTTTCTCTCCCAGCAATATTGCTCCGTGAAATTCTGCCGATGATCAAAACTGTTTGCCATGGCTTTGTCCTTTCACCTCATTGGCCTCATCTTTGAAGTACAAATGATTTTCTACACGGGTGCTGCCTCCCTGAGCTTTCCTTTGTCTTGGCTCAATCGATGCAGATTCCTGTGCTGAATGCGCCATGGACTAGCACAGGTGGGTTCTTGTCAGTATACCGGGCAAACGCAGCAATTTCGATGGTCAAGACCCACCTGGCTTGATCAGGGTTCTTTATTCCAGTGAAAACGATTTTTATCCAAATTCTAGAGGAGCACCAGTGTGCCTCTGGGAGCTACACCCGGGCCTGCTGAACAGCGGCTCCGGAGTTTTCATTTTCTGACTAAAATTCAACACGGAATTTCATGGATCTAAGGAAACCGTGAATTGTGGACGTACCAGATTCTCACATCTTCATTGTCTAATGGAAGCTGAAGTTTCCCAGTCTGTTCCGGCTGCCACTTCATTTCTGGCAATGACCATTCAATGTGGACGTTCAGCCTTCTTCGGAATTCTCTTATACCGGCATGTTCCCGCGCCACATAAAGACCACTCGGTGGAGGTTTATGTGACTCAGGACAACTCTTTATTTCAGGCGTCTAGAACAAAGGGAATTCACAGAGGTTGATGATCCCTTATTAAAGTCCCGTTTCTCTATGATGCCCACTGATGATACTTCTACATCTGAGGGCAAAGAGCTCGTACAGCATGATATTCTCATTTCAGCCGCCACGCCGCCTGCAGTTCCTTCCTTGCAGAAAAATCTTTCCCAGTGTACTTCTTTAAAATGCTGCAAAATAGTGGGACCAAAGATTTCGGTTTAGCGTTAACTTTAAACGGGCATAGATACAGGCATGTGGGCATGTTTAGAGACAGTGTTTCACTGGTCTAGGGTAAAGGGTGAGGCGCCTGGGATCCCGTGCTTCACTACTGTATGGCCTCAAGATGATGTGTAGGCACAGCGGCAAATCCATCGGTGGCAATTCTCTCATATTGTCATTGCGATGGGAAGATTCCTTATTCGCTAGGAAATGTTTTACCGTGGAAGACGGGTCACCACAGAGCTGTCTCTTTTGTGTTGAGACAAACTTTGCTGAATTTACCTGCCAGCAGTTGCGTGTCCTCCCTTTCTTTTAAGGCCGATGGAGACGCACGAGTGTAAGGAGAACGGTGAATGGTGGCCGTTCGTAAGCCAGGATCATCAGAAACCGCAGAGTAAATTTTAGGAACGTAGACGTAGGACAGCGGAGAAAACTTCACTCAGGGACTTCAGTGAACTCTCCTTACAATGCTGAGGCCTGACACGCCTAGTGCCTGGGGGCAACCCGGCTCCTGCCCTAGGTAGTTTTGTTGAGCGTGCCTCCCTCAGGTGGTGCCTTTTCTCTCCCAGCAATATTGCTCTGTGAAATTCTGCCGATGATCACAACTGTTTGCCATGGCTTTGTCCTTTCACCTCATTGGCCTCATCTTTGAAGTACAAATGATTTTCTACACGGGTGCTGCCTCCCTGAGCTTTCCTTTGTCTTGGCTCAATCGATGCAGATTCCTGTGCTGAATGCGCCATGGACTAGCACAGGTGGGTTCTTGTCAGTATACCGGGCAAACGCAGCAATTTCGATGGTCAAGACCCACCTGGCTTGATCAGGGTTCTTTATTCCAGTGAAAACGATTTTCATCCAAATTCTAGAGGAGCACCAGTGTGCCTCTGGGAGCTACACCCGGGCCTGCTGAACAGCGGCTCCGGAGTTTTCATTTTCTGACTAAAATTCAACACGGAATTTCATGGATCTAAGGAAACCGTGAATTGTGGACGTACCAGATTCTCACATCTTCATTGTCTAATGGAAGCTGAAGTTTCCCAGTCTGTTCCGGCTGCCACTTCATTTCTGGCAATGACCATTCAATGTGGACGTTCAGCCTTCTTCGGAATTCTCTTATACCGGCATGTTCCCGCGCCACATAAAGACCACTCGGTGGAGGTTTATGTGACTCAGGACAACTCTTTATTTCAGGCGTCTAGAACAAAGGGAATTCACAGAGGTTGATGATCACTTATTAAAGTCCCGTTTCTCTATGATGCCCACTGATGATACTTCTACATCTGAGGGCAAAGAGCTCGTACAGCATGATATTCTCATTTCAGCCGCCACGCCGCCTGCAGTTCCTTCCTTGCAGAAAAATCTTTCCCAGTGTACTTCTTTAAAATGCTGCAAAATAGTGGGACCGAAGATTTCGGTTTAGCGTTAACTTTAAACGGGCATAGATACAGGCATGTGGGCATGTTTAGAGACAGTGTTTCACTGGTCTAGGGTAAAGGGTGAAGCTCCTGGGATCCCGTGCTTCACTACTGTATGGCCTCATGATGATGTGTAGGCACAGCGGCAATTCCATCGGTGGCAATTCTCTCATATTGTCATTGCGATGGGAAGATTCCTTATTCGCTAGGAAATGTTTTACCGTGGAAGACGGGTCACCACAGAGCTGTCTCTTTTGTGTTGAGACAAACTTTGCTGAATTTACCTGCCAGCAGTTGCGTGTCCTCCCTTTCTTTTAAGGCCGATGGAGACGCACGAGTGTAAGGAGAACGGTGAATGGTGGCCGTTCGTAAGCCAGGATTATCAGAAACCGCAGAGTAAATTTTAGGAGCGTAGACGTAGGACAGCGGAGAAAACTTCACTCAGGGACTTCAGTGAACTCTCCTTACAATGCTGAGGCCTGACACGCCTAGTGCCTGGGGGCAACCCGGCTCCTGCCCTAGGTAGTTTTGTTGAGCGTGCCTCCCTCAGGTGGTGCCTTTTCTCTCCCAGCAATATTGCTCTGTGAAATTCTGCCGATGATCACAACTGTTTGCCATGGCTTTGTCCTTTCACCTCATTGGCCTCATCTTTGAAGTACAAATGATTTTCTACACGGGTGCTGCCTCCCTGAGCTTTCCTTTGTCTTGGCTCAATCGATGCAGATTCCTGTGCTGAATGCGCCATGGACTAGCACAGGTGGGTTCTTGTCAGTATACCGGGCAAACGCAGCAATTTCGATGGTCAAGACCCACCTGGCTTGATCAGGGTTCTTTATTCCAGTGAAAACGATTTTCATCCAAATTCTAGAGGAGCACCAGTGTGCCTCTGGGAGCTACACCCGGGCCTGCTGAACAGCGGCTCCGGAGTTTTCATTTTCTGACTAAAATTCAACACGGAATTTCATGGATCTAAGGAAACCGTGAATTGTGGACGTACCAGATTCTCACATCTTCATTGTCTAATGGAAGCTGAAGTTTCCCAGTCTGTTCCGGCTGCCACTTCATTTCTGGCAATGACCATTCAATGTGGACGTTCAGCCTTCTTCGGAATTCTCTTATACCGGCATGTTCCCGCGCCACATAAAGACCACTCGGTGGAGGTTTATGTGACTCAGGACAACTCTTTATTTCAGGCGTCTAGAACAAAGGGAATTCACAGAGGTTGATGATCACTTATTAAAGTCCCGTTTCTCTATGATGCCCACTGATGATACTTCTACATCTGAGGGCAAAGAGCTCGTACAGCATGATATTCTCATTTCAGCCGCCACGCCGCCTGCAGTTCCTTCCTTGCAGAAAAATCTTTCCCAGTGTACTTCTTTAAAATGCTGCAAAATAGTGGGACCGAAGATTTCGGTTTAGCGTTAACTTTAAACGGGCATAGATACAGGCATGTGGGCATGTTTAGAGACAGTGTTTCACTGGTCTAGGGTAAAGGGTGAAGCTCCTGGAATCCCGTGCTTCACTACTGTATGGCCTCATGATGATGTGTAGGCACAGCGGCAAATCCATCGGTGGCAATTCTCTCATATTGTCATTGCGATGGGAAGATTCCTTATTCGCTAGGAAATGTTTTACCGTGGAAGACGGGTCACCACAGAGCTGTCTCTTTTGTGTTGAGACAAACTTTGCTGAATTTACCTGCCAGCAGTTGCGTGTCCTCCCTTTCTTTTAAGGCCGATGGAGACGCACGAGTGTAAGGAGAACGGTGAATGGTGGCCGTTCGTAAGCCAGGATCATCAGAAACCGCAGAGTAAATTTTAGGAACGTAGACGTAGGACAGCGGAGAAAACTTCACTCAGGGACTTCAGTGAACTCTCCTTACAATGCTGAGGCCTGACACGCCTAGTGCCTGGGGGCAACCCGGCTCCTGCCCTAGGTAGTTTTGTTGAGCGTGCCTCCCTCAGGTGGTGCCTTTTCTCTCCCAGCAATATTGCTCTGTGAAATTCTGCCGATGATCACAACTGTTTGCCATGGCTTTGTCCTTTCACCTCATTGGCCTCATCTTTGAAGTACAAATGCTTTTCTACACGGGTGCTGCCTCCCTGAGCTTTCCTTTGTCTTGGCTCAATCGATGCAGATTCCTGTGCTGAATGCGCCATGGACTAGCACAGGTGGGTTCTTGTCAGTATACCGGGCAAACGCAGCAATTTCGATGGTCAAGACCCACCTGGCTTGATCAGGGTTCTTTATTCCAGTGAAAACGATTTTCATCCAAATTCTAGAGGAGCACCAGTGTGCCTCTGGGAGCTACACCCGGGCCTGCTGAACAGCGGCTCCGGAGATTTCATTTTCTGACTAAAATTCAACACGGAATTTCATGGATCTAAGGAAACCGTGAATTGTGGACGTACCAGATTCTCACATCTTCATTGTCTAATGGAAGCTGAAGTTTCCCAGTCTGTTCCGGCTGCCACTTCATTTCTGGCAATGACCATTCAATGTGGACGTTCAGCCTTCTTCGGAATTCTCTTATACCGGCATGTTCCCGCGCCACATAAAGACCACTCGGTGGAGGTTTATGTGACTCAGGACAACTCTTTATTTCAGGCGTCTAGAACAAAGGGAATTCACAGAGGTTGATGATCACTTATTAAAGTCCCGTTTCTCTATGATGCCCACTGATGATACTTCTACATCTGAGGGCAAAGAGCTCGTACAGCATGATATTCTCATTTCAGCCGCCACGCCGCCTGCAGTTCCTTCCTTGCAGAAAAATCTTTCCCAGTGTACTTCTTTAAAATGCTGCAAAATAGTGGGACCGAAGATTTCGGTTTAGCGTTAACTTTAAACGGGCATAGATACAGGCATGTGGGCATGTTTAGAGACAGTGTTTCACTGGTCTAGGGTAAAGGGTGAAGCTCCTGGGATCCCGTGCTTCACTACTGTATGGCCTCATGATGATGTGTAGGCACAGCGGCAAATCCATCGGTGGCAATTCTCTCATATTGTCATTGCGATGGGAAGATTCCTTATTCGCTAGGAAATGTTTTACCGTGGAAGACGGGTCACCACAGAGCTGTCTCTTTTGTGTTGAGACAAACTTTGCTGAATTTACCTGCCAGCAGTTGCGTGTCCTCCCTTTCTTTTAAGGCCGATGGAGACGCACGAGTGTAAGGAGAACGGTGAATGGTGGCCGTTCGTAAGCCAGGATCATCAGAAACCGCAGAGTAAATTTTAGGAACGTAGACGTAGGACAGCGGAGAAAACTTCACTCAGGGACTTCAGTGAACTCTCCTTACAATGCTGAGGCCTGACACGCCTAGTGCCTGGGGGCAACCCGGCTCCTGCCCTAGGTAGTTTTGTTGAGCGTGCCTCCCTCAGGTGGTGCCTTTTCTCTCCCAGCAATATTGCTCTGTGAAATTCTGCCGATGATCACAACTGTTTGCCATGGCTTTGTCCTTTCACCTCATTGGCCTCATCTTTGAAGTACAAATGATTTTCTACACGGGTGCTGCCTCCCTGAGCTTTCCTTTGTCTTGGCTCAATAGATGCAGATTCCTGTGCTGAATGCGCCATGGACTAGCACAGGTGGGTTCTTGTCAGTATACCGGGCAAACGCAGCAATTTCGATGGTCAAGACCCACCTGGCTTGATCAGGGTTCTTTATTCCAGTGAAAACGATTTTCATCCAAATTCTAGAGGAGCACCAGTGTGCCTCTGGGAGCTACACCCGGGCCTGCTGAACAGCGGCTCCGGAGTTTTCATTTTCTGACTAAAATTCAACACGGAATTTCATGGATCTAAGGAAACCGTGAATTGTGGACGTACCAGATTCTCACATCTTCATTGTCTAATGGAAGCTGAAGTTTCCCAGTCTGTTCCGGCTGCCACTTCATTTCTGGCAATGACCATTCAATGTGGACGTTCAGCCTTCTTCGGAATTCTCTTATACCGGCATGTTCCCGCGCCACATAAAGACCACTCGGTGGAGGTTTATGTGACTCAGGACAACTCTTTATTTCAGGCGTCTAGAACAAAGGGAATTCACAGAGGTTGATGATCACTTATTAAAGTCCCGTTTCTCTATGATGCCCACTGATGATACTTCTACATCTGAGGGCAAAGAGCTCGTACAGCATGATATTCTCATTTCAGCCGCCACGCCGCCTGCAGTTCCTTCCTTGCAGAAAAATCTTTCCCAGTGTACTTCTTTAAAATGCTGCAAAATAGTGGGACCGAAGATTTCGGTTTAGCGTTAACTTTAAACGGGCATAGATACAGGCATGTGGGCATGTTTAGAGACAGTGTTTCACTGGTCTAGGGTAAAGGGTGAAGCTCCTGGGATCCCGTGCTTCACTACTGTATGGCCTCATGATGATGTGTAGGCACAGCGGCAAATCCATCGGTGGCAATTCTCTCATATTGTCATTGCGATGGGAAGATTCCTTATTCGCTAGGAAATGTTTTACCGTGGAAGACGGGTCACCACAGAGCTGTCTCTTTTGTGTTGAGACAAACTTTGCTGAATTTACCTGCCAGCAGTTGCGTGTCCTCCCTTTCTTTTAAGGCCGATGGAGACGCACGAGTGTAAGGAGAACGGTGAATGGTGGCCGTTCGTAAGCCAGGATCATCAGAAAACGCAGAGTAAATTTTAGGAACGTAGACGTAGTACAGCGGAGAAAACTTCACTCAGGGACTTCAGTGAACTCTCCTTACAATGCTGAGGCCTGACACGCCTAGTGCCTGGGGGCAACCCGGCTCCTGCCCTAGGTAGTTTTGTTGAGCGTGCCTCCCTCAGGTGGTGCCTTTTCTCTCCCAGCAATATTGCTCTGTGAAATTCTGCCGATGATCACAACTGTTTGCCATGGCTTTGTCCTTTCACCTCATTGGCCTCATCTTTGAAGTACAAATGATTTTCTACACGGGTGCTGCCTCCCTGAGCTTTCCTTTGTCTTGGCTCAATCGATGCAGATTCCTGTGCTGAATGCGCCATGGACTAGCACAGGTGGGTTCTTGTCAGTATACCGGGCAAACGCAGCAATTTCGATGGTCAAGACCCACCTGGCTTGATCAGGGTTCTTTATTCCAGTGAAAACGATTTTTATCCAAATTCTAGAGGAGCACCAGTGTGCCTCTGGGAGCTACACCCGGGCCTGCTGAACAGCGGCTCCGGAGTTTTCATTTCCTGACTAAAATTCAACACGGAATTTCATGGATCTAAGGAAACCGTGAATTGTGGACGTACCAGATTCTCACATCTTCATTGTCTAATGGAAGCTGAAGTTTCCCAGTCTGTTCCGGCTGCCACTTCATTTCTGGCAATGACCATTCAATGTGGACGTTCAGCCTTCTTCGGAATTCTCTTATACCGGCATGTTCCCGCGCCACAAAAAGACCACTCGGTGGAGGTTTATGTGACTCAGGACAACTCTTTATTTCAGGCGTCTAGAACAAAGGGAATTCACAGAGGTTGATGATCACTTATTAAAGTCCCGTTTCTCTATGATGCCCACTGATGATACTTCTACATCTGAGGGCAAAGAGCTCGTACAGCATGATATTCTCATTTCAGCCGCCACGCCGCCTGCAGTTCCTTCCTTGCAGAAAAATCTTTCCCAGTGTACTTCTTTAAAATGCTGCAAAATAGTGGGACCGAAGATTTCGGTTTAGCGTTAACTTTAAACGGGCATAGATACAGGCATGTGGGCATGTTTAGAGACAGTGTTTCACTGGTCTAGGGTAAAGGGTGAAGCTCCTGGGATCCCGTGCTTCACTACTGTATGGCCTCATGATGATGTGTAGGCACAGCGGCAAATCCATCGGTGGCAATTCTCTCATATTGTCATTGCGATGGGAAGATTCCTTATTCGCTAGGAAATGTTTTACCGTGGAAGACGGGTCACCACAGAGCTGTCTCTTTTGTGTTGAGACAAACTTTGCTGAATTTACCTGCCAGCAGTTGCGTGTCCTCCCTTTCTTTTAAGGCCGATGGAGACGCACGAGTGTAAGGAGAACGGTGAATGGTGGCCGTTCGTAAGCCAGGATCATCAGAAACCGGAGAGTAAATTTTAGGAACGTAGACGTAGGACAGCGGAGAAAACTTCACTCAGGGACTTCAGTGAACTCTCCTTACAATGCTGAGGCCTGACACGCCTAGTGCCTGGGGGCAACCCGGCTCCTGCCCTAGGTGGTTTGTTGAGCGTGCCTCCCTCAGGTGGTGCCTTTTCTCTCCCAGCAATATTGCTCCGTGAAATTCTGCCGATGATCAAAACTGTTTGCCATGGCTTTGTCCTTTCACCTCATTGGCCTCATCTTTGAAGTACAAATGCTTTTCTACACGGGTGCTGCCTCCCTGAGCTTTCCTTTGTCTTGGCTCAATCGATGCAGATTCCTGTGCTGAATACGCCATGGACTAGCACAGGTGGGTTCTTGTCAGTATACCGGGCAAACGCAGCTATTTCGATGGTCAAGACCCACCTGGCTTGATCAGGGTTCTTTATTCCAGTGAAAACGATTTTTATCCAAATTCTAGAAGAGCACCAGTGTGCCTCTGGGAGCTACACCCGGGCCTGCTGAACAGCGGCTCCGGAGTTTTCATTTTCTGACTAAAATTCAACACGGAATTTCATGGATCTAAGGAAACCGTGAATTGTGGACGTACCAGATTCTCACATCTTCATTGTCTAATGGAAGCTGAAGTTTCCCAGTCTGATCCGGCTGCCACTTCATTTCTGGCAATGACCATTCAATTGTGGACGTTCAGCCTTCTTCGGAATTCTCTTATACCGGCATGTTCCCGCGCCACATAAAGACCACTCGGTGGAGGTTTATGTGACTCAGGACAACTCTTTATTTCAGGCGTCTAGAACAAAGGGAATTCACAGAGGTTGATGATCACTTATTAAAGTCCCGTTTCTCTATGATGCCCACTGATGACACTTCTACATCTGAGGGCAAAGAGCTCGTGCAGCATGATATTCTCATTTCAACCGCCACGCCGCCTGCAGTTCCTTCCTTGCAGAAAAATCTTTCCCAGTGTACTTCTTTAAAATGCTCCAAAATAGTAGGACCGAAGATTTCGGTTTAGCGTTAACTTTAAACGGGCATAGATACAGGCATGTGGGTATGTTTAGAGACAGTGTTTCACTAGTCTAGGGTAAGGGGTGAAGCGCCTGGGATCCCGTGCTTCACTACTGTATGGCCTCAAGATGATGTGTAGGCACAGCGGCAAATCCATTGGTGGCAATTCTCTCATATTGTCATTGTGATGGGAAGATTCCTTATTCGCTAGGAAATGTTTTACCGTGGAAGACGGGTCACCACAGAGCTGTGTCTTTTGTGTTGAGACAAACTTTGCTGAATTTACCTGCCAGCAGTTGCGTGTCCTCCCTTTCTTTTAAGGCCGATGGAGACGCACGAGTGTAAGGAGAACGGTGAATGGTGGCCGTTCATAAGCCAGGATCATCAGAAACCGCAGAGTAAATTTTAGGAACGTAGACGTAGGACAGCGGAGAAAACTTCACTCAGGGACTTCAGTGAACTCTCCTTACAATGCTGAGGCCTGACACGCCTAGTGCCTGGGGGCAACCCGGCTCCTGTCCTAGGTAGTTTTGTTGAGCGTGCCTCCCTCAGGTGGTGCCTTTTCTCTCCCAGCAATATTGCTCCGTGAAATTCTGCCGATGATCAAAACTGTTTGCCATGGCTTTGTCCTTTCACCTCATTGGCCTCATCTTTGAAGTACAAATGATTTTCTACACGGGTGCTGCCTCCCTGAGCTTTCCTTTGTCTTGGCTCAATCGATGCAGATTCCTGTGCTGAATGCGCCATGGACTAGCACAGGTGGGTTCTTGTCAGTATACCGGGCAAACGCAGCAATTTCGATGGTCAAGACCCACCTGGCTTGATCAGGGTTCTTTATTCCAGTGAAAACGATTTTTATCCAAATTCTAGAGGAGCACCAGTGTGCCTCTGGGAGCTACACCCGGGCCTGCTGAACAGCGGCTCCGGAGTTTTCATTTCCTGACTAAAATTCAACACGGAATTTCATGGATCTAAGGAAACCGTGAATTGTGGACGTACCAGATTCTCACATCTTCATTGTCTAATGGAAGCTGAAGTTTCCCAGTCTGTTCCGGCTGCCACTTCATTTCTGGCAATGACCATTCAATGTGGACGTTCAGCCTTCTTCGGAATTCTCTTATACCGGCATGTTCCCGCGCCACATAAAGACCACTCGGTGGAGGTTTATGTGACTCAGGACAACTCTTTATTTCAGGCGTCTAGAACAAAGGGAATTCACAGAGGTTGATGATCACTTATTAAAGTCCCGTTTCTCTATGATGCCCACTGATGATACTTCTACATCTGAGGGCAAAGAGCTCGTACAGCATGATATTCTCATTTCAGCCGCCACGCCGCCTGCAGTTCCTTCCTTGCAGAAAAATCTTTCCCAGTGTACTTCTTTAAAATGCTGCAAAATAGTGGGACCGAAGATTTCGGTTTAGCGTTAACTTTAAACAGGCATAGATACAGGCATGTGGGCATGTTTAGAGACAGTGTTTCACTGGTCTAGGGTAAAGGGTGAAGCTCCTGGGATCCCGTGCTTCACTACTGTATGGCCTCATGATGATGTGTAGGCACAGCGGCAAATCCATCGGTGGCAATTCTCTCATATTGTCATTGCGATGGGAAGATTCCTTATTCGCTAGGAAATGTTTTACCGTGGAAGACGGGTCACCACAGAGCTGTCTCTTTTGTGTTGAGACAAACTTTGCTGAATTTACCTGCCAGCAGTTGCGTGTCCTCCCTTTCTTTTAAGGCCGATGGAGACGCACGAGTGTAAGAGAACGGTGAATGGTGGCCGTTCGTAAGCCAGGATCATCAGAAACTGGAGAGTAAATTTTAGGAACGTAGACGTAGGACAGCGGAGAAAACTTCACTCAGGGACTTCAGTGAACTCTCCTTACAATGCTGAGGCCTGACACGCCTAGTGCCTGGGGGCAACCCGGCTCCTGCCCTAGGTGGTTTGTTGAGCGTGCCTCCCTCAGGTGGTGCCTTTTCTCTCCCAGCAATATTGCTCCGTGAAATTCTGCCGATGATCAAAACTGTTTACCATGGCTTTGTCCTTTCACCTCATTGGCCTCATCTTTGAAGTACAAATGCTTTTCTACACGGGTGCTGCCTCCCTGAGCTTTCCTTTGTCTTGGCTCAATCGATGCAGATTCCTGTGCTGAATGCGCCATGGACTAGCACAGGTGGGTTCTTGTCAGTATACCGGGCAAACGCAGCAATTTCGATGGTCAAGACCCACCTGGCTTGATCAGGGTTCTTTATTCCAGTGAAAACGATTTTTATCCAAATTCTAGAGGAGCACCAGTGTGCCTCTGGGAGCTACACCCGGGCCTGCTGAACAGCGGCTCCGGAGTTTTCATTTTCTGACTAAAATTCAACACGGAATTTCATGGATCTAAGGAAACCGTGAATTGTGGACGTACCAGATTCTCACATCTTCATTGTCTAATGGAAGCTGAAGTTTCCCAGTCTGTTCCGGCTGCCACTTCATTTCTGGCAATGACCATTCAATGTGGACGTTCAGCCTTCTTCGGAATTCTCTTATACCGGCATGTTCCCGCGCCACATAAAGACCACTCGGTGGAGGTTTATGTGACTCAGGACAACTCTTTATTTCAGGCGTCTAGAACAAAGGGAATTCACAGAGGTTGATGATCACTTATTAAAGTCCCGTTTCTCTATGATGCCCACTGATGATACTTCTACATCTGAGGGCAAAGAGCTCGTACAGCATGATATTCTCATTTCAGCCGCCATGCCGCCTGCAGTTCCTTCCTTGCAGAAAAATCTTTCCCAGTGTACTTCTTTAAAATGCTGCAAAATAGTGGGACCGAAGATTTCGGTTTAGCGTTAACTTTAAACGGGCATAGATACAGGCATGTGGGCATGTTTAGAGACAGTGTTTCACTGGTCTAGGGTAAAGGGTGAAGCTCCTGGGATCCCGTGCTTCACTACTGTATGGCCTCATGATGATGTGTAGGCACAGCGGCAAATCCATCGGTGGCAATTCTCTCATATTGTCATTGCGATGGGAAGATTCCTTATTCGCTAGGAAATGTTTTACCGTGGAAGACGGGTCACCACAGAGCTGTCTCTTTTGTGTTGAGACAAACTTTGCTGAATTTACCTGCCAGCAGTTGCGTGTCCTCCCTTTCTTTTAAGGCCGATGGAGACGCACGAGTGTAAGGAGAACGGTGAATGGTGGCCGTTCGTAAGCCAGGATCATCAGAAACCGGAGAGTAAATTTTAGGAACGTAGACGTAGGACAGCGGAGAAAACTTCACTCAGGGACTTCAGTGAACTCTCCTTACAATGCTGAGGCCTGACACGCCTAGTGCCTGGGGGCAACCCGGCTCCTGCCCTAGGTAGTTTTGTTGAGCGTGCCTCCCTCAGGTGGTGCCTTTTCTCTCCCAGCAATATTGCTCTGTGAAATTCTGCCGATGATCAAAACTGTTTGCCATGGCTTTGTCCTTTCACCTCATTGGCCTCATCTTTGAAGTACAAATGATTTTCTACAAGGGTGCTGCCTCCCTGAGCTTTCCTTTGTCTTGGCTCAATCGATGCAGATTCCTGTGCTGAATGCGCCATGGACTAGCACAGGTGGGTTCTTGTCAGTATACCGGGCAAACGCAGCAATTTCGATGGTCAAGACCCACCTGGCTTGATCAGGGTTCTTTATTCCAGTGAAAACGATTTTTATCCAAATTCTAGAGGAGCACCAGTGTGCCTCTGGGAGCTACACCCGGGCCTGCTGAACAGCGGCTCCAGAGTTTTCATTTTCTGACTAAAATTCAACACGGAATTTCATGGATCTAAGGAAACCGTGAATTGTGGACGTACCAGATTCTCACATCTTCATTGTCTAATGGAAGCTGAAGTTTCCCAGTCTGTTCCGGCTGCCACTTCATTTCTGGCAATGACCATTCAATGTGGACGTTCAGCCTTCTTCGGAATTCTCTTATACCGGCATGTTCCCGCGCCACATAAAGACCACTCGGTGGAGGTTTATGTGACTCAGGACAACTCTTTATTTCAGGCGTCTAGAACAAAGGGAATTCACAGAGGTTGATGATCACTTATTAAAGTCCCGTTTCTCTATGATGCCCACTGATGATACTTCTACATCTGAGGGCAAAGAGCTCGTACAGCATGATATTCTCATTTCAGCCGCCACGCCGCCTGCAGTTCCTTCCTTGCAGAAAAATCTTTCCCAGTGTACTTCTTTAAAATGCTGCAAAATAGTGGGACCGAAGATTTCGGTTTAGCGTTAACTTTAAACGGGCATAGATACAGGCATGTGGGCATGTTTAGAGACAGTGTTTCACTGGTCTAGGGTAAAGGGTGAAGCGCCTGGGATCCCGTGCTTCACTACTGTATGGCCTCATGATGATGTGTAGGCACAGCGGCAAATCCATCGGTGGCAATTCTCTCATATTGTCATTGCGATGGAAAGATTCCTTATTCGCTAGGAAATGTTTTACCGTGGAAGACGGGTCACCACAGAGCTGTCTCTTTTGTGTTGAGACAAACTTTGCTGAATTTACCTGCCAGCAGTTGCGTGTCCTCCCTTTCTTTTAAGGCCGATGGAGACGCACGAGTGTAAGGAGAACGGTGAATGGTGGCCGTTCGTAAGCCAGGATCATCAGAAACCGGAGAGTAAATTTTAGGAACGTAGACGTAGGACAGCGGAGAAAACTTCACTCAGGGACTTCAGTGAACTCTCCTTACAATGCTGAGGCCTGACACGCCTAGTGCCTGGGGGCAACCCGGCTCCTGCCCTAGGTGGTTTGTTGAGCGTGCCTCCCTCAGGTGGTGCCTTTTCTCTCCCAGCAATATTGCTCCGTGAAATTCTGCCGATGATCAAAACTGTTTGCCATGGCTTTGTCCTTTCACCTCATTGGCCTCATCTTTGAAGTACAAATGCTTTTCTACACGGGTGCTGCCTCCCTGAGCTTTCCTTTGTCTTGGCTCAATCGATGCAGATTCCTGTGCTGAATACGCCATGGACTAGCACAGGTGGGTTCTTGTCAGTATACCGGGCAAACGCAGCAATTTCGATGGTCAAGACCCACCTGGCTTGATCAGGGTTCTTTATTCCAGTGAAAACGATTTTTATCCAAATTCTAGAGGAGCACCAGTGTGCCTCTGGGAGCTACACCCGGACCTGCTGAACAGCGGCTCCGGAGTTTTCATTTTCTGACTAAAATTCAACACGGAATTTCATGGATCTAAGGAAACCGTGAATTGTGGACGTACCAGATTCTCACATCTTCATTGTCTAATGGAAGCTGAAGTTTCCCAGTCTGTTCCGGCTGCCACTTCATTTCTGGCAATGACCATTCAATTGTGGACGTTCAGCCTTCTTCGGAATTCTCTTATACCGGCATGTTCCCGCGCCACATAAAGACCACTCGGTGGAGGTTTATGTGACTCAGGACAACTCTTTATTTCAGGCGTCTAGAACAAAGGGAATTCACAGAGGTTGATGATCACTTATTAAAGTCCCGTTTCTCTATGATGCCCACTGATGACACTTCTACATCTGAGGGCAAAGAGCTCGTGCAGCATGATATTCTCATTTCAGCCGCCACGCCGCCTGCAGTTCCTTCCTTGCAGAAAAATCTTTCCCAGTGTACTTCTTTAAAATGCTGCAAAATAGTGGGACCGAAGTTTTCGGTTTAGCGTTAACTTTAAACGGGCATAGATACAGGCATGTGGGCATGTTTAGAGACAGTGTTTCACTGGTCTAGGGTAAAGGGTGAAGCGCCTGGGATCCCGTGCTTCACTACTGTATGGCCTCAAGATGATGTGTAGGCACAGCGGCAAATCCATTGGTGGCAATTCTCTCATATTGTCATTGCGATGGGAAGATTCCTTATTCGCTAGGAAATGTTTTACCGTGGAAGACGGGTCACCACAGAGCTGTGTCTTTTGTGTTGAGACAAACTTTGCTGAATTTACCTGCCAGTAGTTGCGTGTCCTCCCTTTCTTTTAAGGCCGATGGAGACGCACGAGTGTAAGGAGAACGGTGAATGGTGGCCGTTCATAAGCCAGGATCATTAGAAACCGCAGAGTAAATTTTAGGAACGTAGAAGTAGGACAGCGGAGAAAACTTCACTCAGGGACTTCAGTGAACTCTCCTTACAATGCTGAGGCCTGACACGCCTAGTGCCTGGGGGCAACCCGGCTCCTGCCCTAGGTAGTTTTGTTGAGCGTGCCTCCCTCAGGTGGTGCCTTTTCTCTCCCAGCAATATTGCTCCGTGAAATTCTGCCGATGATCAAAACTGTTTGCCATGGCTTTGTCCTTTCACCTCATTGGCCTCATCTTTGAAGTACAAATGATTTTCTACACGGGTGCTGCCTCCCTGAGCTTTCCTTTGTCTTGGCTCAATCGATGCAGATTCCTGTGCTGAATGCGCCATGGACTAGCACAGGTGGGTTCTTGTCAGTATACCGGGCAAACGCAGCAATTTCGATGGTCAAGACCCACCTGGCTTGATCAGGGTTCTTTATTCCAGTGAAAACGATTTTTATCCAAATTCTAGAGGAGCACCAGTGTGCCTCTGGGAGCTACACCCGGGCCTGCTGAACAGCGGCTCCGGAGTTTTCATTTTCTGACTAAAATTCAACACGGAATTTCATGGATCTAAGGAAACCGTGAATTGTGGACGTACCAGATTCTCACATCTTCATTGTCTAATGGAAGCTGAAGTTTCCCAGTCTGTTCCGGCTGCCACTTCATTACTGGCAATGACCATTCAATGTGGACGTTCAGCCTTCTTCGGAATTCTCTTATACCGGCATGTTCCCGCGCCACATAAAGACCACTCGGTGGAGGTTTATGTGACTCAGGACAACTCTTTATTTCAGGCGTCTAGAACAAAGGGAATTCACAGAGGTTGATGATCACTTATTAAAGTCCCGTTTCTCTATGATGCCCACTGATGATACTTCTACATCTGAGGGCAAAGAGCTCGTGCAGCATGATATTCTCATTTCAGCCGCCACGCCGCCTGCAGTTCCTTCCTTGCAGAAAAATCTTTCCCAGTGTACTTCTTTAAAATGCTGCAAAATAGTGGGACCGAAGATTTCGGTTTAGCGTTAACTTTAAACGGGCATAGATACAGGCATGTGGGCATGTTTAGAGACAGTGTTTCACTGGTCTAGGGTAAAGGGTGAAGCGCCTGGGATCCCGTGCTTCACTACTGTATGGCCTCAAGATGATGTGTAGGCACAGCGGCAAATCCATCGGTGGCAATTCTCTCATATTGTCATTGCGATGGGAAGATTCCTTATTCGCTAGGAAATGTTTTACCGTGGAAGACGGGTCACCACAGAGCTGTCTCTTTTGTGTTGAGACAAACTTTGCTGAATTTACCTGCCAGCAGTTGCGTGTCCTCCCTTTCTTTTAAGGCCGATGGAGACGCACGAGTGTAAGGAGAACGGTGAATGTTGGCCGTTCATAAGCCAGGATCATCAGAAACCGCAGAGTAAATTTTAGGAACGTAGATGTAGGACAGCGGAGAAAACTTCACTCAGGGATTTCAGTGAACTCTCCTTACAATGCTGAGGCCTGACACGCCTAGTGCCTGGGGGCAACCTGGCTCCTGCCCTAGGTAGTTTTGTTGAGCGTGCCTCCCGCAGGTGGTGCCTTTTCTCTCCCAGCAATATTGCTCCGTGAAATTCTGCCGATGATCAAAACTGTTTGCCATGGCTTTGTCCTTTCACCTCATTGGCCTCATCTTTGAAGTACAAATGCTTTTCTACACGGGTGCTGCCTCCCTGAGCTTTCCTTTGTCTTGGCTCAATCGATGCAGATTCCTGTGCTGAATACGCCATGGACTAGCACAGGTGGGTTCTTGTCAGTATACCGGGCAAACGCAGCAATTTCGATGGTCAAGACCCACCTGGCTTGATCAGGGTTCTTTATTCCAGTGAAAACGATTTTTATCCAAATTCTAGAGGAGCACCAGTGTGCCTCTGGGAGCTACACCCGGGCCTGCTGAACAGCGGCTCCGGAGTTTTCATTTTCTGACTAAAATTCAACACGGAATTTCATGGATCTAAGGAAACCGTGAATTGTGGACGTACCAGATTCTCACATCTTCATTGTCTAATGGAAGCTGAAGTTTCCCAGTCTGATCCGGCTGCCACTTCATTTCTGGCAATGACCATTCAATTGTGGACGTTCAGCCTTCTTCGGAATTCTCTTATACCGGCATGTTCCCGCGCCACATAAAGACCACTAGGTGGAGGTTTATGTGGCTCAGGACAACTCTTTATTTCAGGCGTCTAGAACAAAGGGAATTCACAGAGGTTGATGATCACTTATTAAAGTCCCGTTTCTCTATGATGCCCACTGATGACACTTCTACATCTGAGGGCAAAGAGCTCGTGCAGCATGATATTCTCATTTCAGCCGCCACGCCGCCTGCAATTCCTTCCTTGCAGAAAAATCTTTCCCAGTGTACTTCTTTAAAATGCTGCAAAATAGTGGGACCGAAGATTTCGGTTTAGCGTTAACTTTAAACGGGCATAGATACAGGCATGTGGGCATGTTTAGAGACAGTGTTTCACTGGTCTAGGGTAAAGGGTGAAGCGCCTGGGATCCCGTGCTTCACTACTGTATGGCCTCAAGATGATGTGTAGGCACAGCGGCAAATCCATCGGTGGCAATTCTCTCATATTGTCATTGCGATGGGAAGATTCCTTATTCGCTAGGAAATGTTTTACCGTGGAAGACGGGTCACCACAGAGCTGTCTCTTTTGTGTTGAGACAAACTTTGCTGAATTTACCTGCCAGCAGTTGCGTGTCCTCCCTTTCTTTTAAGGCCGATGGAGACGCACGAGTGTAAGGAGAACGGTGAATGGTGGCCGTTCATAAGCCAGGATCATCAGAAACCGCAGAGTAAATTTTAGGAACGTAGACGTAGGACAGCGGAGAAAACTTCACTCAGGGACTTCAGTGAACTCTCCTTACAATGCTGAGGCCTGACACGCCTAGTGCCTGGGGGCAACCCGGCTCCTGCCCTAGGTAGTTTTGTTGAGCGTGCCTCCCTCAGGTGGTGCCTTTTCTCTCCCAGCAATATTGCTCCGTGAAATTCTGCCGATGATCAAAACTGTTTGCCATGGCTTTGTCCTTTCACCTCATTGCCCTCATCTTTGAAGTACAAATGCTTTTCTATGCGGGTGCTGCCTCCCTGAGCTTTCCTTTGTCTTGGCTCAATCGATGCAGATTCCTGTGCTGAATACGCCATGGACTAGCACAGGTGGGTTCTTGTCAGTATACCGGGCAAACGCAGCAATTTCGATGGTCAAGACCAACCTGGCTTGATCAGGATTCTTTATTACAGTGAAAACGATTTTTATCCAAATTCTAGAGGAGCACCAGTGTGCCTCTGGGAGCTACACCCGGGCCTGCTGAACAGCGGCTCCGGAGTTTTCATTTTCTGACTAAAATTCAACACGGAATTTCATGGATCTAAGGAAACCGTGAATTGTGGACGTACCAGATTCACACATCGTCATTGTCTAATGGAACCTGAAGTTTCCCAGTCTGATCCGGCTGCCACGTCATTTCTGGCAATGACCATTCAATTGTGGACGTTCAGCCTTCTTCGGAATTCTCTTATACCGGCATGTTCCCGCGCCACATAAAGACCACTCGGTGGAGGTTTATGTGACTCAGGACAACTCTTTATTTCAGGCGTCTAGAACAAAGGGAATTCACAGAGGTTGATGATCACTTATTAAAGTCCCGTTTCTCTATGATGCCCACTGATGACACTTCTACATCTGAGGGCAAAGAGCTCGTGCAGCATGATATTCTCATTTCAGCCGCCACGCCGCCTGCAGTTCCTTCCTTGCAGAAAAATCTTTCCCAGTGTACTTCTTTAAAATGCTGCAAAATAGTGGGACAGAAGATTTCGGTTTAGCGTTAACTTTAAACGGGCATAGATACAGGCATGTGGACATGTTTAGAGACAATGTTTCACTGGTCTAGGGTAAAGGATGAAGCGCCTGGGATCCCGTGCTTCACTACTGTATGGCCTCAAGATGATGTGTAGGCACAGCGGCAAATCCATCGGTGGCAATTCTCTCATATTGTCATTGCGATGGGAAGATTCCTTATTCGCTAGGAAATGTTTTACCGTGGAAGACGTGTCACCACAGAGCTGTCACTTTTGTGTTGAGACAAACTTTGCTGAATTTACCTGCCAGCAGTTGCGTGTCCTCCCTTTCTTTTAAGGCCGATGGAGACGCACGAGTGTAAGGAGAACGGTGAATGGTGGCCGTTCATAAGCCAGGATCATCAGAAACCGCAGAGTAAATTTTAGGAGCGTAGACGTAGGACAGCGGAGAAAACTTCACTCAGGGACTTCAGTGAACTCTCCTTACAATGCTGAGGCCTGACACGCCTAGTGCCTGGGGGCAACCCGGCTCCTGCCCTAGGTAGTTTTGTTGAGCGTGCCTCCCTCAGGTGGTGCCTTTTCTCTCCCAGCAATATTGCTCCGTGAAATTCTGCCGATGATCAAAACTGTTTGCCATGGCTTTGTCCTTTCACCTCATTGGCCTCATCTTTGAAGTACAAATGCTTTTCTACACGGGTGCTGCCTCCCTGAGCTTTCCTTTGTCTTGGCTCAATCGATGCAGATTCCTGTGCTGAATACGCCATGGACTAGCACAGGTGGGTTCTTGTCAGTATACCGGGCAAACGCAGCAATTTCGATGGTCAAGACCCACCTGGCTTAATCAGGGTTCTTTTTTCCAGTGAAAACGATTTTTATCCAAATTCTAGAGGAGCACCAGTGTGCCTCTGGGAGCTACACCCGGGCCTGCTGAACAGCGGCTCCGGAGTTTTCATTTTCTGACTAAAATTCAACACGGAATTTCATGGATCTAAGGAAACCGTGAATTGTGGACGTACCAGATTCTCACATCTTCATTGTCTAATGGAAGCTGAAGTTTCCCAGTCTGATCCGGCTGCCACTTCATTTCTGGCAATGAACATTCAATTGTGGACGTTCAGCCTTCTTCGGAATTCTCTTATACCGGCATGTTCCCGCGCCACATAAAGACCACTCGGTGGAGTTTATGTGACTCAGGACAACTCTTTGTTTCAGGCGTCTAGAACAAAGGGAATTCACAGAGGTTGATGATCACTTATTAAAGTCCCGTTTCTCTATGATGCCCACTGATGACACTTCTACATCTGAGGGCAAAGAGCTCGTGCAGCATGATATTCTCATTTCAGCCGCCACGCAGCCTGCAGTTCCTTCCTTGCAGAAAAATCTTTCTCAGTGTACTTCTTTAAAATGCTGCAAAATAGTGGGACAGAAGATTTCGGTTTAGCGTTAACTTTAAACGGGCATATATACAGGCATCTGGGCATGTTTAGAGACAGTGTTTCACTGGTCTAGGGTAAAGGGTGAAGCGCCTGGGATCCCGTACTTCACTACTGTATATCCTCAAGATGATGTGTAGGCACAGCGGCAAATCCATCGGTGGCAATTCTCTCATAATGTCATTGCGATGGGAAGATTCCTTATTCGCTAGGAAATGTTTTACCGTGGAAGACGGGTCACCACAGAGCTGTCTCTTTTGTGTTGAGACAAACTTTTCTGAATTTACCTGCCAGCAGTTGCGTGTCCTCCCTTTCTTTTAAGGCCGATGGAGACGCATGAGTGCAAGTAGAACGGTGAATGGTGGCCGTTCATAAGCCAGGATCATCAGAAACCGCAGAGTAAATTTTAGGAACGTAGACGTAGGACAGCGGAGAAAACTTCACTCAGGGACTTCAGTGAACTCTCCTTACAATGCTGAGGCCTGACACGCCTAGTGCCTGGGGGCAACCCGGCTCCTGCCCTAGGTAGTTTTGTTGAGCGTGCCTCCCTCAGGTGGTGCCTTTTCTCTCCCAGCAATATTGCTCCGTGAAATTCTGCCGATGATCAAAACTGTTTGCCATGGCTTTGTCCTTTCACCTCATTGGCCTCATCTTTGAAGTACAAATGCTTTTCTACACGGGTGCTGCCTCCCTGAGCTTTCCTTTGTCTTGGCTCAATCGATGCAGATTCCTGTGCTGAATACACCATGGACTAGCACAGGTGGGTTCTTGTCAGTATACCGGGCAAACGCAGCAATTTCGATGGTCAAGACCCACCTGGCTTGATCAGGGTTCTTTATTCCAGTGAAAACGATTTTTATCCAAATTCTAGAGGAGCACCAGTGTGCCTCTGGGAGCTACACCCGGGCCTGCTGAACAGCGGCTCCGGAGTTTTCATTTTCTGACTAAAATTCAACACGGAATTTCATGGATCTAAGGAAACCGTGAATTGTGGACGTACCAGATTCTCACATCGTCATTGTCTAATGGAAGCTGAAGTTTCCCAGTCTGATCCGGCTGCCACTTCATTTCTGGCAATGACCATTCAATTGTGGACGTTCAGCCTTCTTCGGAATTCTCTTATACCGGCATGTTCCCGCGCCACATAAAGACCACTCGGTGGAGGTTTATGTGACTCAGGACAACTCTTTATTTCAGGCGTCTAGAACAAAGGGAATTCACAGAGGTTGATGATCACTTATTAAAGTCCCGTTTCTCTATGATGCCCACTGATGACACTTCTACATCTGAGGGCAAAGAGCTCGTGCAGCATGATATTCTCATTTCAGCCGCCACGCCGCCTGCAGTTCCTTCCTTGCAGAAAAATCTTTCCCAGTGTACTTCTTTAAAATGCTGCAAAATAGTGGGACCGAAGATTTCGGTTTAGCGTTAACTTTAAACGGGCATAGATACAGGCATGTGGGCCTGTTTAGAGACAGTGTTTCACTGGTCTAGGATAAAGGGTGAAGCGCCTGGGATCCCGTGCTTCACTACTGTATGGCCTCAAGATGATGTGTAGGCACAGCGGCAAATCCATCGGTGGCAATTCTCTCATATTGTCATTGCGATGGGAAGATTCCTTATTCGCTAGGAAATGTTTTACCGTGGAAGACGGGTCACCACAGAGCTGTCTCTTTTGTGTTGAGACAAACTTTGCTGAATTTACCTGCCAGCAGTTGCGTGTCCTCCCTTTCTTTTAAGGCCGATGGAGACGCACGAGTGTAAGGAGAACGGTGAATGGTGGCCGTTCATAAGCCAGGATCATCAGAAACCGCAGAGTAAATTTTAGGAGCGTAGACGTAGGACAGCGGAGAAAACTTCACTCAGGGACTTCAGTGAACTCTCCTTACAATGCTGAGGCCTGACACGCCTAGTGCCTGGGGGCAACCCGGCTCCTGCCCTAGGTAGTTTTGTTGAGCGTGCCTCCCTCAGGTGGTGCCTTTTCTCTCCCAGCAATATTGCTCCGTGAAATTCTGCCGATGATCAAAACTGTTTGCCATGGCTTTGTCCTTTCACCTCATTGGCCTCATCTTTGAAGTACAAATGCTTTTCTACACGGGTGCTGCCTCCCTGAGCTTTCCTTTGTCTTGGCTCAATCGATGCAGATTCCTGTGCTGAATACGCCATGGACTAGCACAGGTGGGTTCTTGTCAGTATACCGGGCAAACGCAGCAATTTCGATGGTCAAGACCCACCTGGCTTGATCAGGGTTCTTTATTCCAGTGAAAACGATTTTTATCCAAATTCTAGAGGAGCACCAGTGTGCCTCTGGGAGCTACACCCGGGCCTGCTGAACAGCGGCTCCGGAGTTTTCATTTTCTGACTAAAATTCAACACGGAATTTCATGGATCTAAGGAAACCGTGAATTGTGGACGTACCAGATTCTCACATCTTCATTGTCTAATGGAAGCTGAAGTTTCCCAGTCTGATCCGGCTGCCACTTCATTTCTGGCAATGACCATTCAATTGTGGACGTTCAGCCTTCTTCGGAATTCTCTTATACCGGCATGTTCCCGCGCCACATAAAGACCACTCGGTGGAGGTTTATGTGACTCAGGACAACTCTTTATTTCAGGCGTCTAGAACAAAGGGAATTCACAGAGGTTGATGATCACTTATTAAAGTCCCGTTTCTCTACGATGCCCATTGATGACACTTCTACATCTGAGGGCAAAGAGCTCGTGCAGCATGATATTCTCATTTCAGCCGCCACGCCTCCTGCAGTTCTTTCCTTGCAGAAAAATCTTTCCCAGTGTACTTCTTTAAAATGCTGAAAAATAGTGGGACCGAAGATTTCGGTTTAGCGTTAACTTTAAACGGGCATAGATACAGGCATGTGGGCATGTTTAGAGACAGTGTTTCACTGGTCTAGGGTAAAGGGTGAAGCGCCTGGGATCCCGTGCTTCACTACTGTATGGCCTCAAGATGATGTGTAGGCACAGCGGCAAATCCATCGGTGGCAATTCTCTCATATTGTCATTGCGATGGGAAGATTCCTTATTCGCTAGGAAATGTTTTACCGTGGAAGACGTGTCACCACAGAGCTGTCACTTTTGTGTTGAGACAAACTTTGCTGAATTTACCTGCCAGCAGTTGCGTGTCCTCCCTTTCTTTTAAGGCCGATGGAGACGCACGAGTGTAAGGAGAACGGTGAATGGTGGCCGTTCATAAGCCAGGATCATCAGAAACCGCAGAGTAAATTTTAGGAGCGTAGACGTAGGACAGCGGAGAAAACTTCACTCAGGGACTTCAGTGAACTCTCCTTACAATGCTGAGGCCTGACACGCCTAGTGCCTGGGGGCAACCCGGCTCCTGCCCTAGGTAGTTTTGTTGAGCGTGCCTCCCTCAGGTGGTGCCTTTTCTCTCCCAGCAATATTGCTCCGTGAAATTCTGCCGATGATCAAAACTGTTTGCCATGGCTTTGTCCTTTCACCTCATTGGCCTCATCTTTGAAGTACAAATGCTTTTCTACACGGGTGCTGCCTCCCTGAGCTTTCCTTTGTCTTGGCTCAATCGATGCAGATTCCTGTGCTGAATACGCCATGGACTAGCACAGGTGGGTTCTTGTCAGTATACCGGGCAAACGCAGCAATTTCGATGGTCAAGACCCACCTGGCTTAATCAGGGTTCTTTTTTCCAGTGAAAACGATTTTTATCCAAATTCTAGAGGAGCACCAGTGTGCCTCTGGGAGCTACACCCGGGCCTGCTGAACAGCGGCTCCGGAGTTTTCATTTTCTGACTAAAATTCAACACGGAATTTCATGGATCTAAGGAAACCGTGAATTGTGGACGTACCAGATTCTCACATCTTCATTGTCTAATGGAAGCTGAAGTTTCCCAGTCTGATCCGGCTGCCACTTCATTTCTGGCAATGACCATTCAATTGTGGACGTTCAGCCTTCTTCGGAATTCTCTTATACCGGCATGTTCCCGCGCCACATAAAGACCACTCGGTGGAGTTTATGTGACTCAGGACAACTCTTTGTTTCAGGCGTCTAGAACAAAGGGAATTCACAGAGGTTGATGATCACTTATTAAAGTCCCGTTTCTCTATGATGCCCACTGATGACACTTCTACATCTGAGGGCAAAGAGCTCGTGCAGCATGATATTCTCATTTCAGCCGCCACGCAGCCTGCAGTTCCTTCCTTGCAGAAAAATCTTTCTCAGTGTACTTCTTTAAAATGCTGCAAAATAGTGGGACAGAAGATTTCGGTTTAGCGTTAACTTTAAACGGGCATATATACAGGCATCTGGGCATGTTTAGAGACAGTGTTTCACTGGTCTAGGGTAAAGGGTGAAGCGCCTGGGATCCCGTACTTCACTACTGTATATCCTCAAGATGATGTGTAGGCACAGCGGCAAATCCATCGGTGGCAATTCTCTCATAATGTCATTGCGATGGGAAGATTCCTTATTCGCTAGGAAATGTTTTACCGTGGAAGACGGGTCACCACAGAGCTGTCTCTTTTGTGTTGAGACAAACTTTTCTGAATTTACCTGCCAGCAGTTGCGTGTCCTCCCTTTCTTTTAAGGCCGATGGAGACGCATGAGTGCAAGGAGAACGGTGAATGGTGGCCGTTCATAAGCCAGGATCATCAGAAACCGCAGAGTAAATTTTAGGAACGTAGACGTAGGACAGCGGAGAAAACTTCACTCAGGGACTTCAGTGAACTCTCCTTACAATGCTGAGGCCTGACACGCCTAGTGCCTGGGGGCAACCCGGCTCCTGCCCTAGGTAGTTTTGTTGAGCGTGCCTCCCTCAGGTGGTGCCTTTTCTCTCCCAGCAATATTGCTCCGTGAAATTCTGCCGATGATCAAAACTGTTTGCCATGGCTTTGTCCTTTCACCTCATTGGCCTCATCTTTGAAGTACAAATGCTTTTCTACACGGGTGCTGCCTCCCTGAGCTTTCCTTTGTCTTGGCTCAATCGATGCAGATTCCTGTGCTGAATACACCATGGACTAGCACAGGTGGGTTCTTGTCAGTATACCGGGCAAACGCAGCAATTTCGATGGTCAAGACCCACCTGGCTTGATCAGGGTTCTTTATTCCAGTGAAAACGATTTTTATCCAAATTCTAGAGGAGCACCAGTGTGCCTCTGGGAGCTACACCCGGGCCTGCTGAACAGCGGCTCCGGAGTTTTCATTTTCTGACTAAAATTCAACACGGAATTTCATGGATCTAAGGAAACCGTGAATTGTGGACGTACCAGATTCTCACATCGTCATTGTCTAATGGAAGCTGAAGTTTCCCAGTCTGATCCGGCTGCCACTTCATTTCTGGCAATGACCATTCAATTGTGGACGTTCAGCCTTCTTCGGAATTCTCTTATACCGGCATGTTCCCGCGCCACATAAAGACCACTCGGTGGAGGTTTATGTGACTCAGGACAACTCTTTATTTCAGGCGTCTAGAACAAAGGGAATTCACAGAGGTTGATGATCACTTATTAAAGTCCCGTTTCTCTATGATGCCCACTGATGACACTTCTACATCTGAGGGCAAAGAGCTCGTGCAGCATGATATTCTCATTTCAGCCGCCACGCCGCCTGCAGTTCCTTCCTTGCAGAAAAATCTTTCCCAGTGTACTTCTTTAAAATGCTGCAAAATAGTGGGACCGAAGATTTCGGTTTAGCGTTAACTTTAAACGGGCATAGATACAGGCATGTGGGCCTGTTTAGAGACAGTGTTTCACTGGTCTAGGATAAAGGGTGAAGCGCCTGGGATCCCGTGCTTCACTACTGTATGGCCTCAAGATGATGTGTAGGCACAGCGGCAAATCCATCGGTGGCAATTCTCTCATATTGTCATTGCGATGGGAAGATTCCTTATTCGCTAGGAAATGTTTTACCGTGGAAGACGGGTCACCACAGAGCTGTCTCTTTTGTGTTGAGACAAACTTTGCTGAATTTACCTGCCAGCAGTTGCGTGTCCTCCCTTTCTTTTAAGGCCGATGGAGACGCACGAGTGTAAGGAGAACGGTGAATGGTGGCCGTTCATAAGCCAGGATCATCAGAAACCGCAGAGTAAATTTTAGGAGCGTAGACGTAGGACAGCGGAGAAAACTTCACTCAGGGACTTCAGTGAACTCTCCTTACAATGCTGAGGCCTGACACGCCTAGTGCCTGGGGGCAACCCGGCTCCTGTCCTAGGTAGTTTTGTTGAGCGTGCCTCCCTCAGGTGGTGCCTTTTCTCTCCCAGCAATATTGCTCCGTGAAATTCTGCCGATGATCAAAACTGTTTGCCATGGCTTTGTCCTTTCACCTCATTGGCCTCATCTTTGAAGTACAAATGCTTTTCTACACGGGTGCTGCCTCCCTGAGCTTTCCTTTGTCTTGGCTCTATCGATGCAGATTCCTGTGCTGAATACGCCATGGACTAGCACAGGTGGGTTCTTGTCAGTATACCGGGCAAACGCAGCAATTTCGATGGTCAAGACCCACCTGGCTTGATCAGGGTTCTTTATTCCAGTGAAAACGATTTTTATCCAAATTCTAGAGGAGCACCAGTGTGCCTCTGGGAGCTACACCCGGGCCTGCTGAACAGCGGCTCCGGAGTTTCCATTTTCTGACTAAAATTCAACACGGAATTTCATGGATCTAAGGAAACCGTGAATTGTGGACGTACCAGATTCTCACATCTTCATTGTCTAATGGAAGCTGAAGTTTCCCAGTCTGATCCGGCTGCCACTTCATTTCTGGCAATGACCATTCAATTGTGGACCTTCAGCCTTCTTCGGAATTCTCTTATACCGGCATGTTCCCGCGCCACATAAAGACCACTCGGTGGAGGTTTATGTGACTCAGGACAACTCTTTATTTCAGGCGTCTAGAACAAAGGGAATTCACAGAGGTTGATGATCACTTATTAAAGTCCCGTTTCTCTATGATGCCCACTGATGACACTTCTACATCTGAGGGCAAAGAGCTCGTGCAGCATGATATTCTCATTTCAGCCGCCACGCCGCCTGCAGTTCCTTCCTTGCAGAAAAATCTTTCCCAGTGTACTTCTTTAAAATGCTGCAAAATAGTGGGACCGAAGATTTCGGTTTAGCGTTAACTTTAAACAGGCATAGATACAGGCATGTGGGCATGTTTAGAGACAGTGTTTCACTGGTCTATGGTAAAGGGTGAAGCGCCTGGGATCCCGTGCTTCACTACTGTATGGCCTCAAGATGATGTGTAGGCACAGCGGCAAATCCATCGGTGGCAATTCTCTCATATTGTCATTGCGATGGGAAGATTCCTTATTCGCTAGGAAATGTTTTACCGTGGAAGGCGGGTCACCACAGAGCTGTCTCTTTTGTGTTGAGACAAACTTTGCTGAATTTACCTGCCAGCAGTTGCGTGTCCTCCCTTTCTTTTAAGGCCGATGGAGACGCACGAGTGTAAGGAGAACGGTGAATGGTGGCCGTTCATAAGCCAGGATCATCAGAAACCGCAGAGTAAATTTTAGGAACGTAGACGTAGGACAGCGGAGAAAACTTCACCCAGGGACTTCAGTGAACTCTCCTTACAATGCTGAGGCCTGACACGCCTAGTGCCTGGGGGCAACCCGGCTCCTGCCCTAGGTAGTTTTGTTGAGCGTGCCTCCCTCAGGTGGTGCCTTTTCTCTCCCAGCAATATTGCTCCGTGAAATTCTGCCGATGATCAAAACTGTTTGCCATGGTTTGTCCTTTCACCTCATTGGCCTCATCTTTGAAGTACAAATGCTTTTCTACACGGGTGCTGCCTCCCTGAGCTTTCCTTTGTCTTGGCTCAATCGATGCAGATTCCTGTGCTGAATACGCCATGGACTAGCACAGGTGGGTTCTTGTCAGTATACCGGGCAAACGCAGCAATTTCGATGGTCAAGACCCACCTGGCTTGATCAGGGTTCTTTATTCCAGTGAAAACGATTTTTATCCAAATTCTAGAGGAGCACCAGTGTGCCTCTGGGAGCTACACCCGGGCCTGCTGAACAGCGGCTCCGGAGTTTTCATTTTCTGCCTAAAATTCAACACGGAATTTCATGGATCTAAGGAAACCGTGAATTGTGGACGTACCAGATTCTCACATCTTCATTGTCTAATGGAAGCTGAAGTTTCCCAGTCTGATCCGGCTGCCACTTCATTTCTGGCAATGACCATTCAATTGTGGACGTTCAGCCTTCTTCGGAATTCTCTTATACCGGCATGTTCCCGCGCCACATAAAGACCACTCGGTGGAGGTTTATGTGACTCAGGACAACTCTTTATTTCAGGCGTCTAGAACAAAGGGAATTCACAGAGGTTGATGATCACTTATTAAAGTCCCGTTTCTCTATGATGCCCACTGATGACACTTCTACATCTGAGGGCGAAGAGCTCGTGCAGCATGTTATTCTCATTTCAGCCGCCACGCCGCCTGCAGTTCCTTCCTTGAAGAAAAATCTTTCCCAGTTTACTTCTTTAAAATGCTGCAAAATAGTGGGACCGAAGATTTCGGTTTAGCGTTAACTTTAAACGGGCATAGATACAGGCATGTGGGCATGTTTAGAGACAGTGTTTCACTAGTCTAGGGTAAAGGGTGAAGCGCCTGGGATCCCGTGCTTCACTACTGTATGGCCTCAAGATGATGTGTAGGCACAGCGGCAAATCCATCGGTGGCAATTCTCTCATATTGTCATTGCGATGGGAAGATTCCTTATTCGCTAGGAAATGTTTTACCGTGGAAGACGGGTCACCACAGAGCTGTCTCTTTTGTGTTGAGACAAACTTTGCTGAATTTACCTGCCAGCAGTTGCGTGTCCTCCCTTTCTTTTAAGGCCGATGGAGACGCACGAGTGTAAGGAGAACGGTGAATGGTGGCCATTCATAAGCCAGGATCATCAGAAACCGCCGAGTAAATTTTAGGAGCGTAGACGTAGGACAGCGGAGAAAATTTCACTCAGGGACTTCAGTGAACTCTCCTTACAATGCTGAGGCCTGACACGCCTAGTGCCTGGGGGCAACCCGGCTCCTGCCCTAGGTAGTTTTGTTGAGCGTGCCTCCCTCAGGTGGTGCCTTTTCTCTCCCAGCAATATTGCTCCGTGAAATTCTGCCGATGATCAAAACTGTTTGCCATGGCTTTGTCCTTTCACCTCATTGGCCTCATCTTTGAAGTACAAATGCTTTTCTACACGGGTGCTGCCTCCCTGAGCTTTCCTTTGTCTTGGCTCAATCGATGCAGATTCCTGTGCTGAATACGCCATGGACTAGCACAGGTGGGTTCTTGTCAGTATACCGGGCAAACGCAGCAATTTCGATGGTCAAGACCAACCTGGCTTGATCAGGGTTCTTTATTCCAGTGAAAACGATTTTTATCCAAATTCTAGAGGAGCACCAGTGTGCCTCTGGGAGCTACACCCGGGCCTGCTGAACAGCGGCTCCGGAGTTTTCATTTTCTGACTAAAATTCAACACGGAATATCATGGATCTAAGGAAACCGTGAATTGTGGACGTACCAGATTCTCACATCGTCATTGTCTAATCGAAGCAGAAGTTTCCCAGTCTGATCCGGCTGCCACTTCATTTCTGGCAATGACCATTCAATTGTGGACGTTCAGCCTTCTTCGGAATTCTCTTATACCGGCATGTTCCCGCGCCACATAAAGACCACTCGGTGGAGGTTTATGTGACTCAGGACAACTCTTTATTTCAGGCGTCTAGAACAAAGGGAATTCACAGAGGTTGATGATCACTTATTAAAGTCCCGTTTCTCTATGATGCCCACTGATGACACTTCTACATCTGAGGGCAAAGAGCTCGTGCAGCATGATATTCTCATTTCAGCCGCCACGCCGCCTGCAGTTCCTTCCTTGCAGAAAAATCTTTCCCAGGGTACTTCTTTAAAATGCTGCAAAATAGTGGGACAGAAGATTTCGGTTTAGCATTAACTTTAAACGGGCATAGATACAGGCATGTGGGCATGTTTAGAGACAGTGTTTCACTGGTCTAGGGTAAAGGGTGAAGCGCCTGGGATCCCGTGCTTCACTACTGTATGGCCTCAAGATGATGTGTAGGCACAACGGCAAATCCATCGGTGGCAATTCTCTCATATTGTCATTGCGATGGGAAGATTCCTTATTCGCTAGGAAATGTTTTACCGTGGAAGACGGGTCACCACAGAGCTGTCTCTTTTGTGTTGAGACAAACTTTGCTGAATTTACCTGCCAGCAGTTGCGTGTCCTCCCTTTCTTTTAAGGCCGATGGAGACGCACGAGTGTAAGGAGAACGGTGAATGGTGGCCGTTCATAAGCCAGGATCATCAGAAACCGCAGAGTAAATTTTAGGAGCGTAGACGTAGGACAGCGGAGAAAACTTCACTCAGGGACTTCAGTGAACTCTCCTTACAATGCTGAGGCCTGACACGCCTAGTGCCTGGGGGCAACCCGGCTCCTGCCCTAGGTAGTTTTGTTGAGCGTGCCTCCCTCAGGTGGTGCCTTTTCTCTCCCAGCAATATTGCTCCGTGAAATTCTGCCGATGATCAAAACTGTTTGCCATGGCTTTGTCCTTTCACCTCATTGGCCTCATCTTTGAAGTACAAATGCTTTTCTACACGGGTGCTGCCTCCCTGAGCTTTCCTTTGTCTTGGCTCTATCGATGCAGATTCCTGTGCTGAATACGCCATGGACTAGCACAGGTGGGTTCTTGTCAGTATACCGGGCAAACGCAGCAATTTCGATGGTCAAGACCCACCTGGCTTGATCAGGGTTCTTTATTCCAGTGAAAACGATTTTTATCCAAATTCTAGAGGAGCACCAGTGTGCCTCTGGGAGCTACACCCGGGCCTGCTGAACAGCGGCTCCGGAGTTTTCATTTTCTGACTAAAATTCAACACGGAATTTCATGGATCTAAGGAAACCGTGAATTGTGGACGTACCAGATTCTCACATCTTCATTGTCTAATGGAAGCTGAAGTTTCCCAGTCTGATCCGGCTGCCACTTCATTTCTGGCAATGACCATTCAATTGTGGACCTTCAGCCTTCTTCGGAATTCTCTTATACCGGCATGTTCCCGCGCCACATAAAGACCACTCGGTGGAGGTTTATGTGACTCAGGACAACTCTTTATTTCAGGCGTCTAGAACAAAGGGAATTCACAGAGGTTGATGATCACTTATTAAAGTCCCGTTTCTCTATGATGCCCACTGATGACACTTCTACATCTGAGGGCAAAGAGCTCGTGCAGCATGATATTCTCATTTCAGCCGCCACGCCGCCTGCAGTTCCTTCCTTGCAGAAAAATCTTTCCCAGTGTACTTCTTTAAAATGCTGCAAAATAGTGGGACCGAAGATTTCGGTTTAGCGTTAACTTTAAACAGGCATAGATACAGGCATGTGGGCATGTTTAGAGACAGTGTTTCACTGGTCTATGGTAAAGGGTGAAGCGCCTGGGATCCCGTGCTTCACTACTGTATGGCCTCAAGATGATGTGTAGGCACAGCGGCAAATCCATCGGTGGCAATTCTCTCATATTGTCATTGCGATGGGAAGATTCCTTATTCGCTAGGAAATGTTTTACCGTGGAAGGCGGGTCACCACAGAGCTGTCTCTTTTGTGTTGAGACAAACTTTGCTGAATTTACCTGCCAGCAGTTGCGTGTCCTCCCTTTCTTTTAAGGCCGATGGAGACGCACGAGTGTAAGGAGAACGGTGAATGGTGGCCGTTCATAAGCCAGGATCATCAGAAACCGCAGAGTAAATTTTAGGAACGTAGACGTAGGACAGCGGAGAAAACTTCACCCAGGGACTTCAGTGAACTCTCCTTACAATGCTGAGGCCTGACACGCCTAGTGCCTGGGGGCAACCCGGCTCCTGCCCTAGGTAGTTTTGTTGAGCGTGCCTCCCTCAGGTGGTGCCTTTTCTCTCCCAGCAATATTGCTCCGTGAAATTCTGCCGATGATCAAAACTGTTTGCCATGGCTTTGTCCTTTCACCTCATTGGCCTCATCTTTGAAGTACAAATGCTTTTCTACACGGGTGCTGCCTCCCTGAGCTTTCCTTTGTCTTGGCTCAATCGATGCAGATTCCTGTGCTGAATACGCCATGGACTAGCACAGGTGGGTTCTTGTCAGTATACCGGGCAAACGCAGCAATTTCGATGGTCAAGACCCACCTGGCTTGATCAGGGTTCTTTATTCCAGTGAAAACGATTTTTATCCAAATTCTAGAGGAGCACCAGTGTGCCTCTGGGAGCTACACCCGGGCCTGCTGAACAGCGGCTCCGGAGTTTTCATTTTCTGCCTAAAATTCAACACGGAATTTCATGGATCTAAGGAAACCGTGAATTGTGGACGTACCAGATTCTCACATCTTCATTGTCTAATGGAAGCTGAAGTTTCCCAGTCTGATCCGGCTGCCACTTCATTTCTGGCAATGACCATTCAATTGTGGACGTTCAGCCTTCTTCGGAATTCTCTTATACCGGCATGTTCCCGCGCCACATAAAGACCACTCGGTGGAGGTTTATGTGACTCAGGACAACTCTTTATTTCAGGCGTCTAGAACAAAGGGAATTCACAGAGGTTGATGATCACTTATTAAAGTCCCGTTTCTCTATGATGCCCACTGATGATACTTCTACATCTGAGGGCAAAGAGCTCGTGCAGCATGATATTCTCATTTCAGCCGCCACGCCGCCTGCAGTTCCTTCCTTGAAGAAAAATCTTTCCCAGTTTACTTCTTTAAAATGCTGCAAAATAGTGGGACCGAAGATTTCGGTTTAGCGTTAACTTTAAACAGGCATAGATACAGGCATGTGGGCATGTTTAGAGACAGTGTTTCACTGGTCTAGGGTAAAGGGTGAAGCGCCTGGGATCCCGTGCTTCACTACTGTATGGCCTCAAGATGATGTGTAGGCACAGCGGCAAATCCATCGGTGGCAATTCTCTCATATTGTCATTGCGATGGGAAGATTCCTTATTCGCTAGGAAATGTTTTACCGTGGAAGGCGGGTCACCACAGAGCTGACTCTTTTGTGTTGAGACAAACTTTGCTGAATTTACCTGCCAGCAGTTGCGTGTCCTCCCTTTCTTTTAAGGCCGATGGAGACGCACGAGTGTAAGGAGAACGGTGAATGGTGGCCATTCATAAGCCAGGATCATCAGAAACCGCAGAGTAAATTTTAGGAGCGTAGACGTAGGACAGCGGAGAAAATTTCACTCAGGGACTTCAGTGAACTCTCCTTACAATGCTGAGGCCTGACACGCCTAGTGCCTGGGGGCAACCCGGCTCCTGCCCTAGGTAGTTTTGTTGAGCGTGCCTCCCTCAGGTGGTGCCTTTTCTCTCCCAGCAATATTGCTCCGTGAAATTCTGCCGATGATCAAAACTGTTTGCCATGGCTTTGTCCTTTCACCTCATTGGCCTCATCTTTGAAGTACAAATGCTTTTCTACACGGGTGCTGCCTCCCTGAGCTTTCCTTTGTCTTGGCTCAATCGATGCAGATTCCTGTGCTGAATACGCCATGGACTAGCACAGGTGGGTTCTTGTCAGTATACCGGGCAAACGCAGCAATTTCGATGGTCAAGACCAACCTGGCTTGATCAGGGTTCTTTATTCCAGTGAAAACGATTTTTATCCAAATTCTAGAGGAGCACCAGTGTGCCTCTGGGAGCTACACCCGGGCCTGCTGAACAGCGGCTCCGGAGTTTTCCTTTTCTGACTAAAATTCAACACGGAATATCATGGATCTAAGGAAACCGTGAATTGTGGACGTACCAGATTCTCACATCGTCATTGTCTAATCGAAGCAGAAGTTTCCCAGTCTGATCCGGCTGCCACTTCATTTCTGGCAATGACCATTCAATTGTGGACGTTCAGCCTTCTTCGGAATTCTCTTATACCGGCATGTTCCCGCGCCACATAAAGACCACTCGGTGGAGGTTTATGTGACTCAGGACAACTCTTTATTTCAGGCGTCTAGAACAAAGGGAATTCACAGAGCTTGATGATCACTTATTAAAGTCCCGTTTCTCTATGATGCCCACTGATGACACTTCTACATCTGAGGGCAAAGAGCTCGTGCAGCATGATATTCTCATTTCAGCCGCCACGCCGCCTGCAGTTCCTTCCTTGCAGAAAAATCTTTCCCAGGGTACTTCTTTAAAATGCTGCAAAATAGTGGGACAGAAGATTTCGGTTTAGCATTAACTTTAAACGGGCATAGATACAGGCATGTGGGCCTGTTTAGAGACAGTGTTTCACTGGTCTAGGGTAAAGGGTGAAGCGCCTGGGATCCCGTGCTTCACTACTGTATGGCCTCAAGATGATGTGTAGGCACAACGGCAAATCCATCGGTGGCAATTCTCTCATATTGTCATTGCGATGGGAAGATTCCTTATTCGCTAGGAAATGTTTTACCGTGGAAGACGGGTCACCACAGAGCTGTCTCTTTTGTGTTGAGACAAACTTTGCTGAATTTACCTGCCAGCAGTTGCGTGTCCTCCCTTTCTTTTAAGGCCGATGGAGACGCACGAGTGTAAGGAGAACGGTGAATGGTGGCCGTTCATAAGCCAGGATCATCAGAAACCGCAGAGTAAATTTTAGGAGCGTAGACGTAAGACAGTGGAGAAAACTTCACTCAGGGACTTCAGTGAACTCTCCTTACAATGCTGAGGCCTGACACGCCTAGTGCCTGGGGGCAACCCGGCTCCTGCCCTAGGTAGTTTTGTTGAGCGTGCCTCCCTCAGGTGGTGCCTTTTCTCTCCCAGCAATATTGCTCCGTGAAATTCTGCCGATGATCAAAACTGTTTGCCATGGCTTTGTCCTTTCACCTCATTGGCCTCATCTTTGAAGTACAAATGCTTTTCTACACGGGTGCTGCCTCCCTGAGCTTTCCTTTGTCTTGGCTCAATCGATGCAGATTCCTGTGCTGAATACGCCATGGACTAGCACAGGTGGGTTCTTGTCAGTATACCGGGCAAACGCAGCAATTTCGATGGTCAAGACCCACCTGGCTTGATCAGGGTTCTTTATTCCAGTGAAAACGATTTTTATCCAAATTCTAGAGGAGCACCAGTGTGCCTCTGGGAGCTACACCCGGGCCTGCTGAACAGCGGCTCCGGAGTTTTCCTTTTCTGACTAAAATTCAACACGGAATTTCATGGATCTAAGGAAACCGTGAATTGTGGACGTACCAGATTCTCACATCTTCATTGTCTAATGGAAGCTGAAGTTTCCCAGTCTGATCCGGCTGCCACTTCATTTCTGGCAATGACCATTCAATTGTGGACCTTCAGCCTTCTTCGGAATTCTCTTATACCGGCATGTTCCCGCGCCACATAAAGACCACTCGGTGGAGGTTTATGTGACTCAGGACAACTCTTTATTTCAGGCGTCTAGAACAAAGGGAATTCACAGAGGTTGATGATCACTTATTAAAGTCCCGTTTCTCTATGATGCCCACTGATGACACTTCTACATCTGAGGGCAAAGAGCTCGTGCAGCATGATATTCTCATTTCAGCCGCCACGCCGCCTGCAGTTCCTTCCTTGCAGAAAAATCTTTCCCAGTGTACTTCTTTAAAATGCTGCAAAATAGTGGGACAGAAGATTTCGGTTTAGCGTTAACTTTAAACGGGCATAGATACAGGCATGTGGGCCTGTTTAGAGACAGTGTTTCACTGGTCTAGGGTAAAGGGTGAAGCGCCTGGGATCCCGTGCTTCACTACTGTATGGCCTCAAGATGATGTGTAGGCACAGCGGCAAATCCATCGGTGGCAATTCTCTCATATTGTCATTGCGATGGGAAGATTCCTTATTCGCTAGGAAATGTTTTACCGTGGAAGGCGGGTCACCACAGAGCTGACTCTTTTGTGTTGAGACAAACTTTGCTGAATTTACCTGCCAGCAGTTGCGTGTCCTCCTTTTCTTTTAAGGCCGATGGAGACGCACGAGTGTAAGGAGAACGGTGAATGGTGGCCATTCATAAGCCAGGATCATCAGAAACCGCAGAGTAAATTTTAGGAGCGTAGACGTAGGACAGCGGAGAAAACTTCACTCAGGGACTTCAGTGAACTCTCCTTACAATGCTGAGGCCTGACACGCCTAGTGTCTGGGGGCAACCCGGCTCCTGCCCTAGGTAGTTTTGTTGAGCGTGCCTCCCTCAGGTGGTGCCTTTTCTCTCCCAGTCATATTGCTCCGTGAAATTCTGCCGATGATCAAAACTGTTTGCCATGGCTTTGTCCTTTCACCTCATTGGCCTCATCTTTGAAGTACAAATGCTTTTCTACACGGGTGCTGCCTCCCTGAGCTTTCCTTTGTCTTGGCTCAATCGATGCAGATTCCTGTGCTGAATACGCCATGGACTAGCACAGGTGGGTTCTTGTCAGTATACCGGGCAAACGCAGCAATTTCGATGGTCAAGACCCACCTGGCTTGATCAGGGTTCTTTATTCCAGTGAAAACGATTTTTATCCAAATTCTAGAGGAGCACCAGTGTGCCTCTGGGAGCTACACCCGGGCCTGCTGAACAGCGGCTCCGGAGTTTTCATTTTCTGACTAAAATTCAACACGGAATTTCATGGATCTAAGGAAACCGTGAATTGTGGACGTACCAGATTCTCACATCTTCATTGTCTAATGGAAGCTGAAGTTTCCCAGTCTGATCCGGCTGCCACTTCATTTCTGGCAATGACCATTCAATTGTGGACCTTCAGCCTTCTTCGGAATTCTCTTATACCGGCATGTTCCCGCGCCACATAAAGACCACTCGGTGGAGGTTTATGTGACTCAGGACAACTCTTTATTTCAGGCGTCTAGAACAAAGGGAATTCACAGAGGTTGATGATCACTTATTAAAGTCCCGTTTCTCTATGATGCCCACTGATGACACTTCTACATCTGAGGGCAAAGAGCTCGTGCAGCATGATATTCTCATTTCAGCCGCCACGCCGCCTGCAGTTCCTTCCTTGCAGAAAAATCTTTCCCAGTGTACTTCTTTAAAATGCTGCAAAATAGTGGGACCGAAGATTTCGGTTTAGCGTTAACTTTAAACGGGCATAGATACAGGCATGTGGGCATGTTTAGAGACAGTGTTTCACTGGTCTAGGGTAAAGGGTGAAGCGCCTGGGATCCCGTGCTTCACTACTGTATGGCATCAAGATGATGTGTAGGCACAGCGGCAAATCCATCGGTGGCAATTCTCTCATATTGTCATTGCGATGGGAAGATTCCTTATTCGCTAGGAAATGTTTTACCGTGGAAGGCGGGTCACCACAGAGCTGACTCTTTTGTGTTGAGACAAACTTTGCTGAATTTACCTGCCAGCAGTTGCGTGTCCTCCCTTTCTTTTAAGGCCGATGGAGACGCACGAGTGTAAGGAGAACGGTGAATGGTGGCCATTCATAAGCCAGGATCATCAGAAACCGCAGAGTAAATTTTAGGAGCGTAGACGTAGGACAGCGGAGAAAACTTCACTCAGGGGCTTCAGTGAACTCTCCTTACAATGCTGAGGCCTGACACGCCTAGTGCCTGGGGGCAACCCGGCTCCTGCCCTAGGTAGTTTTGTTGAGCGTGCCTCCCTCAGGTGGTGCCTTTTCTCTCCCAGCAATATTGCTCCGTGAAATTCTGCCGATGATCAAAACTGTTTGCCATGGCTTTGTCCTTTCACCTCATTGGCCTCATCTTTGAAGTACAAATGCTTTTCTACACGGGTGCTGCCTCCCTGAGCTTTCCTTTGTCTTGGCTCAATCGATGCAGATTCCTGTGCTGAATACGCCATGGACTAGCACAGGTGGGTTCTTGTCAGTATACCGGGCAAACGCAGCAATTTCGATGGTCAAGACCAACCTGGCTTGATCAGGGTTCTTTATTCCAGTGAAAACGATTTTTATCCAAATTCTAGAGGAGCACCAGTGTGCCTCTGGGAGCTACACCCGGGCCTGCTGAACAGCGGCTCCGGAGTTTTCATTTTCTGACTAAAATTCAACACGGAATTTCATGGATCTAAGGAAACCGTGAATTGTGGACGTACCAGATTCTCACATCGTCATTGTCTAATGGAAGCAGAAGTTTCCCAGTCTGATCCGGCTGCCACTTCATTTCTGGCAATGACCATTCAATTGTGGACTTTCAGCCTTCTTCGGAATTCTCTTATACCTGCATGTTCCCGCGCCACATAAAGACCACTCGGTGGAGGTTTATGTGACTCAGGACAACTCTTTATTTCAGGCGTCTAGAACAAAGGGAATTCACAGAGGTTGATGATCACTTATTAAAGTCCCGTTTCTCTATGATGCCCACTGATGACACTTCTACATCTGAGGGCAAAGAGCTCGTGCAGCATGATATTCTCATTTCAGACGCCACGCCGCCTGCAGTTCCTTCCTTGCAGAAAAATCTTTCCCAGTGTACTTCTTTAAAATGCTGCAAAATAGTGGGACAGAAGATTTCGGTTTAGCATTAACTTTAAACGGGCATAGATACAGGCATGTGGGCCTGTTTAGAGACAGTGTTTCACTGGTCTAGGGTAAAGGGTGAAGCGCCTGGGATCCCGTGCTTCACTACTGTATGGCCTCAAGATGATGTGTAGGCACAGCGGCAAATCCATCGGTGGCAATTCTCTCATATTGTCATTGCGATGGGAAGATTCCTTATTCGCTAGGAAATGTTTTACCGTGGAAGACGGGTCACCACAGAGCTGTCTCTTTTGTGTTGAGACAAACTTTGCTGAATTTACCTGCCAGCAGTTGCGTGTCCTTCCTTTCTTTTAAGGCCGATGGAGACGCACGAGTGTAAGGAGAACGGTGAATGGTGGCCGTTCATAAGCCAGGATCATCAGAAACCGCAGAGTAAATTTTAGGAGCGTAGACGTAGGACAGCGGAGAAAACTTCACTCAGGGACTTCAGTGAACTCTCCTTACAATGCTGAGGCCTGACACGCCTAGTGCCTGGGGGCAACCCGGCTCCTGCCCTAGGTAGTTTTGTTGAGCGTGCCTCCCTCAGGTGGTGCCTTTTCTCTCCCAGCAATATTGCTCCGTGAAATTCTGCCGATGATCAAAACTGTTTGCCATGGCTTTGTCCTTTCACCTCATTGGCCTCATCTTTGAAGTACAAATGCTTTTCTACACGGGTGCTGCCTCCCTGAGCTTTCCTTTGTCTTGGCTCAATCGATGCAGATTCCTGTGCTGAATACGCCATGGACTAGCACAGGTGGGTTCTTGTCAGTATACCGGGCAAACGCAGCAATTTCGATGGTCAAGACCAACCTGGCTTGATCAGGGTTCTTTATTCCAGTGAAAACGATTTTTATCCAAATTCTAGAGGAGCACCAGTGTGCCTCTGGGAGCTACACCCGGGCCTGCTGAACAGCGGCTCCGGAGGTTTCATTTTCTGACTAAAATTCAACACGGAATTTCATGGATCTAAGGAAACCGTGAATTGTGGACGTACCAGATTCTCACATCGTCATTGTCTAATGGAAGCAGAAGTTTCCCAGTCTGATCCGGCTGCCACTTCATTTCTGGCAATGACCATTCAATTGTGGACTTTCAGCCTTCTTCGGAATTCTCTTATACCTGCATGTTCCCGCACCACATAAAGACCACTCGGTGGAGGTTTATGTGACTCAGGACAACTCTTTATTTCAGGCGTCTAGAACAAAGGGAATTCACAGAGGTTGATGATCACTTATTAAAGTCCCGTTTCTCTATGATGCCCACTGATGACACTTCTACATCTGAGGGCAAAGAGCTCGTGCAGCATGATATTCTCATTTCAGCCGCCACGCCGCCTGCAGTTCCTTCCTTGCAGAAAAATCTTTCCCAGTGTACTTCTTTAAAATGCTGCAAAATAGTGGGAGAGAAGATTTCGGTTTAGCATTAACTTTAAACGGGCATAGATACAGGCATGTGGGCCTGTTTAGAGACAGTGTTTCACTGGTCTAGGGTAAAGGGTGAAGCGCCTGGGATCCCGTGCTTCACTACTGTATGGCCTCAAGATGATGTGTAGGCACAGCGGCAAATCCATCGGTGGCAATTCTCTCATATTGTCATTGCGATGGGAAGATTCCTTATTCGCTAGGAAATGTTTTACCGTGGAAGACGGGTCACCACAGAGCTGTCTCTTTTGTGTTGAGACAAACTTTGCTGAATTTACCTGCCAGCAGTTGCGTGTCCTCCCTTTCTTTTAAGGCCGATGGAGACGCACGAGTGTAAGGAGAACGGTGAATGGTGGCCGTTCATAAGCCAGGATCATCAGAAACCGCAGAGTAAATTTTAGGAGCGTAGACGTAGGACAGCGGAGAAAACTTCACTCAGGGACTTCAGTGAACTCTCCTTACAATGCTGAGGCCTGACACGCCTAGCTCCTGGGGGCAACACGGCTCCTGCCCTAGGTAGTTTTGTTGAGCGTGCCTCCCTCAGGTGGTGCCTTTTCTCTCCCAGCAATATTGCTCCGTGAAATTCTGCCGATGATCAAAACTGTTTGCCATGGCTTTGTCCTTTCACCTCATTGGCCTCATCTTTGAAGTACAAATGCTTTTCTACACCGGTGCTGCCTCCCTGAGCTTTCCTTTGTCTTGGCTCAATCGATGCAGATTCCTGTGCTGAATATGCCATGGACTAGCACAGGTGGGTTCTTGTCAGTATACCGGGCAAACGCAGCAATTTCGATGGTCAAGACCCACCTGGCTTGATCAGGGTTCTTTATTCCAGTGAAAACGATTTTTATCCAAATTCTAGAGGAGCACCAGTGTGCCTCCGGGAGCTACACCCGGGCCTGCTGAACAGCGGCTCCGGAGTTTTCATTTTCTGACTAAAATTCAACACGGAATTTCATGGATCTAAGGAAACCGTGAATTGTGGACGTACCAGATTCTCACATCGTCATTGTCTAATGGAAGCAGAAGTTTCCCAGTCTGATCCGGCTGCCACTTCATTTCTGGCAATGACCATTCAATTGTGGACGTTCAGCCTTCTTCGGAATTCTCTTATACCGGTATGTTCCCGCGCCACATAAAGACCACTCGGTGGAGGTTTATGTGACTCAGGACAACTCTTTATTTCAGGCGTCTAGAACAAAGGGAATTCACAGAGGTTGATGATCACTTATTAAAGTCCCGTTTCTCTATGATGCCCACTGATGACACTTCTACATCTGAGGGCAAAGAGCTCGTGCAGCATGATATTCTCATTTCAGCCGCCACGCCGCCTGCAGTTCCTTCCTTGCAGAAAAATCTTTCCCAGTGTACTTCTTTAAAATGCTGCAAAATAGTGGGACCGAAGATTTCGGTTTAGCGTTAACTTTAAACGGGCATAGATACAGGCATGTGGGCATGTTTAGAGACAGTGTTTCACTGGTCTAGGGTAAAGGGTGAAGCGCCTGGTATCCCGTGCTTCACTACTGTATGGCCTCAAGATGATGTGTAGGCACAGCGGCAAATCCATCGGTGGCAATTCTCTCATATTGTCATTGCGATGGGAAGATTCCTTATTCGCTAGGAAATGTTTTACCGTGGAAGGCGGGTCACCACAGAGCTGACTCTTTTGTGTTGAGACAAACTTTGCTGAATTTACCTGCCAGCAGTTGCGTGTCCTCCCTTTCTTTTAAGGCCGATGGAGACGCACGAGTGTAAGGAGAACGGTGAATGGTGGCCATTCATAAGCCAGGATCATCAGAAACCGCAGAGTAAATTTTAGGAGCGTAGACGTAGGACAGCGGAGAAAACTTCACTCAGGGGCTTCAGTGAACTCTCCTTACAATGCTGAGGCCTGACACGCCTAGTGCCTGGGGGCAACCCGGCTCCTGCCCTAGGTAGTTTTGTTGAGCGTGCCTCCCTCAGGTGGTGCCTTTTCTCTCCCAGCAATATTGCTCCGTGAAATTCTGCCGATGATCAAAACTGTTTGCCATGGCTTTGTCCTTTCACCTCATTGGCCTCATCTTTGAAGTACAAATGCTTTTCTACACGGGTGCTGCCTCCCTGAGCTTTCCTTTGTCTTGGCTCAATCGATGCAGATTCCTGTGCTGAATACGCCATGGACTAGCACAGGTGGGTTCTTGTCAGTATACCGGGCAAACGCAGCAATTTCGATGGTCAAGACCAACCTGGCTTGATCAGGGTTCTTTATTCCAGTGAAAACGATTTTTATCCAAATTCTAGAGGAGCACCAGTGTGCCTCTGGGAGCTACACCCGGGCCTGCTGAACAGCGGCTCCGGAGTTTTCATTTTCTGACTAAAATTCAACACGGAATTTCATGGATCTAAGGAAACCGTGAATTGTGGACGTACCAGATTCTCACATCGTCATTGTCTAATGGAAGCAGAAGTTTCCCAGTCTGATCCGGCTGCCACTTCATTTCTGGCAATGACCATTCAATTGTGGACTTCCAGCCTTCTTCGGAATTCTCTTATACCTGCATGTTCCCGCGCCACATAAAGACCACTCGGTGGAGGTTTATGTGACTCAGGACAACTCTTTATTTCAGGCGTCTAGAACAAAGGGAATTCACAGAGGTTGATGATCACTTATTAAAGTCCCGTTTCTCTATGATGCCCACTGATGACACTTCTACATCTGAGGGCAAAGAGCTCGTGCAGCATGATATTCTCATTTCAGCCGCCACGCCGCCTGCAGTTCCTTCCTTGCAGAAAAATCTTTCCCAGTGTACTTCTTTAAAATGCTGCAAAATAGTGGGACCGAAGATTTCGGTTTAGCATTAACTTTAAACGGGCATAGATACAGGCATGTGGGCCTGTTTAGAGACAGTGTTTCACTGGTCTAGGGTAAAGGGTGAAGCGCCTGGGATCCCGTGCTTCACTACTGTATGGCCTCAAGATGATGTGTAGGCACAGCGGCAAATCCATCGGTGGCAATTCTCTCATATTGTCATTGCGATGGGAAGATTCCTTATTCGCTAGGAAATGTTTCACCGTGGAAGACGGGTCACCACAGAGCTGTCTCTTTTGTGTTGAGACAAACTTTGCTGAATTTACCTGCCAGCAGTTGCGTGTCCTCCCTTTCTTTTAAGGCCGATGGAGACGCACGAGTGTAAGGAGAACGGTGAATGGTGGCCGTTCATAAGCCAGGATCATCAGAAACCGCAGAGTAAATTTTAGGAGCGTAGACGTAGGACAGCGGAGAAAACTTCACTCAGGGACTTCAGTGAACTCTCCTTACAATGCTGAGGCCTGACACGCCTAGTGCCTGGGGGCAACCCGGCTCCTGCCCTAGGTAGTTTTGTTGAGCGTGCCTCCCTCAGGTGGTGCCTTTTCTCTCCCAGCAATATTGCTCCGTGAAATTCTGCCGATGATCAAAACTGTTTGCCATGGCTTTGTCCTTTCACCTCATTGGCCTCATCTTTGAAGTACAAATGCTTTTCTACACGGGTGCTGCCTCCCTGAGCTTTCCTTTGTCTTGGCTCAATCGATGCAGATTCCTGTGCTGAATACGCCATGGACTAGCACAGGTGGGTTCTTGTCAGTATACCGGGCAAACGCAGCAATTTCGATGGTCAAGACCAACCTGGCTTGATCAGGGTTCTTTATTCCAGTGAAAACGATTTTTATCCAAATTCTAGAGGAGCACCAGTGTGCCTCTGGGAGCTACACCCGGGCCTGCTGTACAGCGGCTCCGGAGTTTTCATTTTCTGACTAAAATTCAACACGGAATTTCATGGATCTAAGGAAACCGTGAATTGTGGACGTACCAGATTCTCACATCGTCATTGTCTAATGGAAGCAGAAGTTTCCCAGTCTGATCCGGCTGCCACTTCATTTCTGGCAATGACCATTCAATTGTGGACTTCCAGCCTTCTTCGGAATTCTCTTATACCTGCATGTTCCCGCGCCACATAAAGACCACTCGGTGGAGGTTTATGTGACTCAGGACAACTCTTTATTTCAGGCGTCTAGAACAAAGGGAATTCACAGAGGTTGATGATCACTTATTAAAGTCCCGTTTCTCTATGATGCCCACTGATGACACTTCTACATCTGAGGGCAAAGAGCTCGTGCAGCATGATATTCTCATTTCAGCCGCCACGCCGCCTGCAGTTCCTTCCTTGCAGAAAAATCTTTCCCAGTGTACTTCTTTAAAATGCTGCAAAATAGTGGGAGAGAAGATTTCGGTTTAGCATTAACTTTAAACGGGCATAGATACAGGCATGTGGGCCTGTTTAGAGACAGTGTTTCACTGGTCTAGGGTAAAGGGTGAAGCGCCTGGGATCCCGTGCTTCACTACTGTATGGCCTCAAGATGATGTGTAGGCACAGCGGCAAATCCATCGGTGGCAATTCTCTCATATTGTCATTGCGATGGGAAGATTCCTTATTCGCTAGGAAATGTTTTACCGTGGAAGACGGGTCACCACAGAGCTGTCTCTTTTGTGTTGAGACAAACTTTGCTGAATTTACCTGCCAGCAGTTGCGTGTCCTCCCTTTCTTTTAAGGCCGATGGAGACGCACGAGTGTAAGGAGAACGGTGAATGGTGGCCGTTCATAAGCCAGGATCATCAGAAACCGCAGAGTAAATTTTAGGAGCGTAGACGTAGGACAGCGGAGAAAACTTCACTCAGGGACTTCAGTGAACTCTCCTTACAATGCTGAGGCCTGACACGCCTAGTGCCTGGGGGCAACCCGGCTCCTGCCCTAGGTAGTTTTGTTGAGCGTGCCTCCCTCAGGTGGTGCCTTTTCTCTCCCAGCAATATTGCTCCGTGAAATTCTGCCGATGATCAAAACTGTTTGCCATGGCTTTGTCCTTTCACCTCATTGGCCTCATCTTTGAAGTACAAATGCTTTTCTACACGGGTGCTGCCTCCCTGAGCTTTCCTTTGTCTTGGCTCAATCGATGCAGATTCCTGTGCTGAATATGCCATGGACTAGCACAGGTGGGTTCTTGTCAGTATACCGGGCAAACGCAGCAATTTCGATGGTCAAGACCAACCTGGCTTGATCAGGGTTCTTTATTCCAGTGAAAACGATTTTTATCCAAATTCTAGAGGAGCACCAGTGTGCCTCTGGGAGCTACACCCGGGCCTGCTGAACAGCGGCTCCGGAGTTTTCATTTTCTGACTAAAATTCAACACGGAATTTCATGGATCTAAGGAAACCGTGAATTGTGGACGTACCAGATTCTCACATCGTCATTGTCTAATGGAAGCAGAAGTTTCCCAGTCTGATCCGGCTGCCACTTCATTTCTGGCAATGACCATTCAATTGTGGACTTTCAGCCTTCTTCGGAATTCTCTTATACCTGCATGTTCCCGCGCCACATAAAGACCACTCGGTGGAGGTTTATGTGACTCAGGACAACTCTTTATTTCAGGCGTCTAGAACAAAGGGAATTCACAGAGGTTGATGATCACTTATTAAAGTCCCGTTTCTCTATGATGCCCACTGATGACACTTCTACATCTGAGGGCAAAGAGCTCGTGCAGCATGATATTCTCATTTCAGCCGCCACGCCGCCTGCAGTTCCTTCCTTGCAGAAAAATCTTTCCCAGTGTACTTCTTTAAAATGCTGCAAAATAGTGGGACAGAAGATTTCGGTTTAGCATTAACTTTAAACGGGCATAGATACAGGCATGTGGGCCTGTTTAGAGACAGTGTTTCACTGGTCTAGGGTAAAGGGTGAAGCGCCTGGGATCCCGTGCTTCACTACTGTATGGCCTCAAGATGATGTGTAGGCACAGCGGCAAATCCATCGGTGGCAATTCTCTCATATTGTCATTGCGATGGGAAGATTCCTTATTCGCTAGGAAATGTTTTACCGTGGAAGACGGGTCACCACAGAGCTGTCTCTTTTGTGTTGAGACAAACTTTGCTGAATTTACCTGCCAGCAGTTGCGTGTCCTCCCTTTCTTTTAAGGCCGATGGAGACGCACGAGTGTAAGGAGAACGGTGAATGGTGGCCGTTCATAAGCCAGGATCATCAGAAACCGCAGAGTAAATTTTAGGAGCGTAGACGTAGGACAGCGGAGAAAACTTCACTCAGGGACTTCAGTGAACTCTCCTTACAATGCTGAGGCCTGACACGCCTAGCTCCTGGGGGCAACACGGCTCCTGCCCTAGGTAGTTTTGTTGAGCGTGCCTCCCTCAGGTGGTGCCTTTTCTCTCCCAGCAATATTGCTCCGTGAAATTCTGCCGATGATCAAAACTGTTTGCCATGGCTTTGTCCTTTCACCTCATTGGCCTCATCTTTGAAGTACAAATGCTTTTCTACACGGGTGCTGCCTCCCTGAGCTTTCCTTTGTCTTGGCTCAATCGATGCAGATTCCTGTGCTGAATATGCCATGGACTAGCACAGGTGGGTTCTTGTCAGTATACCGGGCAAACGCAGCAATTTCGATGGTCAAGACCCACCTGGCTTGATCAGGGTTCTTTATTCCAGTGAAAACGATTTTTATCCAAATTCTAGAGGAGCACCAGTGTGCCTCTGGGAGCTACACCCGGGCCTGCTGAACAGCGGCTCCGGAGTTTTCATTTTCTGACTAAAATTCAACACGGAATTTCATGGATCTAAGGAAACCGTGACTTGTGGACGTACCAGATTCTCACATCTTCATTGTCTAATGGAAGCTGAAGTTTCCCAGTCTGATCCGGCTGCCACTTCATTTCTGGCAATGACCATTCAATTGTGGACGTTCAGCCTTCTTCGGAATTCTCTTATACCGGCATGTTCCCGCGCCACATAAAGACCACTCGGTGGAGGTTTATGTGACTCAGGACAACTCTTTATTTCAGGCGTCTAGAACAAAGGGAATTCACAGAGGTTGATGATCACTTATTAAAGTCCCGTTTCTCTATGATGCCCACTGATGACACTTCTACATCTGAGGGCAAAGAGCTCGTGCAGCATGATATTCTCATTTCAGCCGCCACGCCGCCTGCAGTTCCTTCCTTGCAGAAAAATCTTTCCCAGTGTACTTCTTTAAAATGCTGCAAAATAGTGGGACCGAAGATTTCGGTTTAGCGTTAACTTTAAACGGGCATAGATACAGGCATGTGGGCATGTTTAGAGACAGTGTTTCACTGGTCTAGGGTAAAGGGTGAAGCGCCTGGGATCCCGTGCTTCACTACTGTATGGCCTCAAGATGATGTGTAGGCACAGCGGCAAATCCATCGGTGGCAATTCTCTCATATTGTCATTGCGATGGGAAGATTCCTTATTCGCTAGGAAATGTTTTACCGTGGAAGGCGGGTCACCACAGAGCTGACTCTTTTGTGTTGAGACAAACTTTGCTGAATTTACCTGCCAGCAGTTGCGTGTCCTCCCTTTCTTTTAAGGCCGATGGAGACGCACGAGTGTAAGGAGAACGGTGAATGGTGGCCATTCATAAGCCAGGATCATCAGAAACCGCAGAGTAAATTTTAGGAGCGTAGACGTAGGACAGCGGAGAAAACTTCACTCAGGGGCTTCAGTGAACTCTCCTTACAATGCTGAGGCCTGACACGCCTAGTGCCTGGGGGCAACCCGGCTCCTGCCCTAGGTAGTTTTGTTGAGCGTGCCTCCCTCAGGTGGTGCCTTTTCTCTCCCAGCAATATTGCTCCGTGAAATTCTGCCGATGATCAAAACTGTTTGCCATGGCTTTGTCCTTTCACCTCATTGGCCTCATCTTTGAAGTACAAATGCTTTTCTACAGGGGTGCTGCCTCCCTGAGCTTTCCTTTGTCTTGGCTCAATCGATGCAGATTCCTGTGCTGAATACGCCATGGACTAGCACAGGTGGGTTCTTGTCAGTATACCGGGCAAACGCAGCAATTTCGATGGTCAAGACCAACCTGGCTTGATCAGGGTTCTTTATTCCAGTGAAAACGATTTTTATCCAAATTCTAGAGGAGCACCAGTGTGCCTCTGGGAGCTACACCCGGGCCTGCTGAACAGCGGCTCCGGAGTTTTCATTTTCTGACTAAAATTCAACACGGAATTTCATGGATCTAAGGAAACCGTGAATTGTGGACGTACCAGATTCTCACATCGTCATTGTCTAATGGAAGCAGAAGTTTCCCAGTCTGATCCGGCTGCCACTTCATTTCTGGCAATGACCATTCAATTGTGGACTTTCAGCCTTCTTCGGAATTCTCTTATACCTGCATGTTCCCGCGCCACATAAAGACCACTCGGTGGAGGTTTATGTGACTCAGGACAACTCTTTATTTCAGGCGTCTAGAACAAAGGGAATTCACAGAGGTTGATGATCACTTATTAAAGTCCCGTTTCTCTATGATGCCCACTGATGACACTTCTACATCTGAGGGCAAAGAGCTCGTGCAGCATGATATTCTCATTTCAGCCGCCACGCCGCCTGCAGTTCCTTCCTTGCAGAAAAATCTTTCCCAGTGTACTTCTTTAAAATGCTGCAAAATAGTGGGACAGAAGATTTCGGTTTAGCATTAACTTTAAACGGGCATAGATACAGGCATGTGGGCCTGTTTAGAGACAGTGTTTCACTGGTCTAGGGTAAAGGGTGAAGCGCCTGGGATCCCGTGCTTCACTACTGTATGGCCTCAAGATGATGTGTAGGCACAGCGGCAAATCCATCGGTGGCAATTCTCTCATATTGTCATTGCGATGGGAAGATTCCTTATTCGCTAGGAAATGTTTTACCGTGGAAGACGGGTCACCACAGAGCTGTCTCTTTTGTGTTGAGACAAACTTTGCTGAATTTACCTGCCAGCAGTTGCGTGTCCTCCCTTTCTTTTAAGGCCGATGGAGACGCACGAGTGTAAGGAGAACGGTGAATGGTGGCCGTTCATAAGCCAGGATCATCAGAAACCGCAGAGTAAATTTTAGGAGCGTAGACGTAGGACAGCGGAGAAAACTTCACTCAGGGACTTCAGTGAACTCTCCTTACAATGCTGAGGCCTGACACGCCTAGTGCCTGGGGGCAACCCGGCTCCTGCCCTAGGTAGTTTTGTTGAGCGTGCCTCCCTCAGGTGGTGCCTTTTCTCTCCCAGCAATATTGCTCCGTGAAATTCTGCCGATGATCAAAACTGTTTGCCATGGCTTTGTCCTTTCACCTCATTGGCCTCATCTTTGAAGTACAAATGCTTTTCTACAAGGGTGCTGCCTCCCTGAGCTTTCCTTTGTCTTGGCTCAATCGATGCAGATTCCTGTGCTGAATACGCCATGGACTAGCACAGGTGGGTTCTTGTCAGTATACCGGGCAAACGCAGCAATTTCGATGGTCAAGACCAACCTGGCTTGATCAGGGTTCTTTATTCCAGTGAAAACGATTTTTATCCAAATTCTAGAGGAGCACCAGTGTGCCTCTGGGAGCTACACCCGGGCCTGCTGAACAGCGGCTCCGGAGGTTTCATTTTCTGACTAAAATTCAACACGGAATTTCATGGATCTAAGGAAACCGTGAATTGTGGACGTACCAGATTCTCACATCGTCATTGTCTAATGGAAGCAGAAGTTTCCCAGTCTGATCCGGCTGCCACTTCATTTCTGGCAATGACCATTCAATTGTGGACTTTCAGCCTTCTTCGGAATTCTCTTATACCTGCATGTTCCCGCACCACATAAAGACCACTCGGTGGAGGTTTATGTGACTCAGGACAACTCTTTATTTCAGGCGTCTAGAACAAAGGGAATTCACAGAGGTTGATGATCACTTATTAAAGTCCCATTTCTCTATGATGCCCACTGATGACACTTCTACATCTGAGGGCAAAGAGCTCGTGCAGCATGATATTCTCATTTCAGCCGCCACGCCGCCTGCAGTTCCTTCCTTGCAGAAAAATCTTTCCTAGTGTACTTCTTTAAAATGCTGCAAAATAGTGGGACAGAAGATTTCGGTTTAGCATTAACTTTAAACGGGCATAGATACAGGCATGTGGGCCTGTTTAGAGACAGTGTTTCACTGGTCTAGGGTAAAGGGTGAAGCGCCTGGGATCCCGTGCTTCACTACTGTATGGCCTCAAGATGATGTGTAGGCACAGCGGCAAATCCATCGGTGGCAATTCTCTCATATTGTCATTGCGATGGGAAGATTCCTTATTCGCTAGGAAATGTTTTACCGTGGAAGACGGGTCACCACAGAGCTGTCTCTTTTGTGTTGAGACAAACTTTGCTGAATTTACCTGCCAGCAGTTGCGTGTCCTCCCTTTCTTTTAAGGCCGATGGAGACGCACGAGTGTAAGGAGAACGGTGAATGGTGGCCGTTCATAAGCCAGGATCATCAGAAACCGCAGAGTAAATTTTAGGAGCGTAGACGTAGGACAGCGGAGAAAACTTCACTCAGGGACTTCAGTGAACTCTCCTTACAATGCTGAGGCCTGACACGCCTAGCTCCTGGGGGCAACACGGCTCCTGCCCTAGGTAGTTTTGTTGAGCGTGCCTCCCTCAGGTGGTGCCTTTTCTCTCCCAGCAATATTGCTCCGTGAAATTCTGCCGATGATCAAAACTGTTTGCCATGGCTTTGTCCTTTCACCTCATTGGCCTCATCTTTGAAGTACAAATGCTTTTCTACACCGGTGCTGCCTCCCTGAGCTTTCCTTTGTCTTGGCTCAATCGATGCAGATTCCTGTGCTGAATATGCCATGGACTAGCACAGGTGGGTTCTTGTCAGTATACCGGGCAAACGCAGCAATTTCGATGGTCAAGACCCACCTGGCTTGATCAGGGTTCTTTATTCCAGTGAAAACGATTTTTATCCAAATTCTAGAGGAGCACCAGTGTGCCTCTGGGAGCTACACCCGGGCCTGCTGAACAGCGGCTCCGGAGTTTTCATTTTCTGACTAAAATTCAACACGGAATTTCATGGATCTAAGGAAACCGTGAATTGTGGACGTACCAGATTCTCACATCTTCATTGTCTAATGGAAGCTGAAGTTTCCCAGTCTGATCCGGCTGCCACTTCATTTCTGGCAATGACCATTCAATTGTGGACGTTCAGCCTTCTTCGGAATTCTCTTATACCGGCATGTTCCCGCGCCACATAAAGACCACTCGGTGGAGGTTTATGTGACTCAGGACAACTCTTTATTTCAGGCGTCTAGAACAAAGGGAATTCACAGAGGTTGATGATCACTTATTAAAGTCCCGTTTCTCTATGATGCCCACTGATGACACTTCTACATCTGAGGGCAAAGAGCTCGTGCAGCATGATATTCTCATTTCAGCCGCCACGCCGCCTGCAGTTCCTTCCTTGCAGAAAAATCTTTCCCAGTGTACTTCTTTAAAATGCTGCAAAATAGTGGGACCGAAGATTTCGGTTTAGCGTTAACTTTAAACGGGCATAGATACAGGCATGTGGGCATGTTTAGAGACAGTGTTTCACTGGTCTAGGGTAAAGGGTGAAGCGCCTGGGATCCCGTGCTTCACTACTGTATGGCCTCAAGATGATGTGTAGGCACAGCGGCAAATCCATCGGTGGCAATTCTCTCATATTGTCATTGCGATGGGAAGATTCCTTATTCGCTAGGAAATGTTTTACCGTGGAAGGCGGGTCACCACAGAGCTGACTCTTTTGTGTTTAGACAAACTTTGCTGAATTTACCTGCCAGCAGTTGCGTGTCCTCCCTTTCTTTTAAGGCCGATGGAGACGCACGAGTGTAAGGAGAACGGTGAATGGTGGCCATTCATAAGCCAGGATCATCAGAAACCGCAGAGTAAATTTTAGGAACGTAGACGTAGGACAGCGGAGAAAACTTCACTCATGCACTTCAGTGAACTCTCCTTACAATGCTGAGGCCTGACACGCCTAGTGCCTGGGGGCAACCCGGCTCCTGCCCTAGGTAGTTTTGTTGAGCGTGCCTCCCTCAGGTGGTGCCTTTTCTCTCCCAGCAATATTGCTCCGTGAAATTCTGCCGATGATCAAAACTGTTTGCCATGGCTTTGTCCTTTCACCTCATTGGCCTCATCTTTGAAGTACAAATGCTTTTCTACACGGGTGCTGCCTCCCTGAGCTTTCCTTTGTCTTGGCTCAATCGATGCAGATTCCTGTGCTGAATGCGCCATGGACTAGCACAGGTGGGTTCTTGTCAGTATACCGGGCAAACGCAGCAATTTCGATGGTCAAGACCCACCTGGCTTGATCAGGGTTCTTTATTCCAGTGAAAACGATTTTTATCCAAATTCTAGAGGAGCATCAGTGTGCCTCTGGGAGCTACACCCGGGCCTGCTGAAGAGCAGCTCCGGAGTTTTCATTTTCTGACTAAAATTCAACACGGAATTTCATGGATCTAAGGAAACCGTGAATTGTGGACGTACCAGATTCTCACATCTTCATTGTCTAATGGAAGCTGAAGTTTCCCAGTCTGTTCCGGCTGCCACTTCATTTCTGGCAATGACCATTCAATGTGGACATTCAGCCTTCTTCGGAATTCTCTTATACCGGCATGTTCCCGCGCCACATAAAGATCACTCGGTGGAGGTTTATGTGACTCAGGACAACTCTTTATTTCAGGCGTCTAGAACAAAGGGAATTCACAGAGGTTGATGATCACTTATTAAAGTCCCGTTTCTCTATGATGCCCACTGATGACACTTCTACATCTGAGGGCAAAGAGCTCGTGCAGCATGATATTCTCATTTCAGCCGCCACGCCGCCTGCAGTTCCTTCCTTGCAGAAAAATCTTTCCCAGTGTACTTCTTTAAAATGCTGCAAAATAGTGGGACCGAAGATTTCGGTTTAGCGTTAACTTTAAACGGGCATAGATACAGGCATGTGGGCATGTTTAGAGACAGTGTTTCACTGGTCTAGGGTAAAGGGTGAAGCGCCTGGGATCCCGTGCTTCACTACTGTATGGCCTCAAGATGATGTGTAGGCACAGCGGCAAATCCATCGGTGGCAATTCTCTCATATTGTCATTGTGATGGGAAGATTCCTTATTCGCTAGGAAATGTTTTACCGTGGAAAGCGGGTCACCACAGAGCTGTGTCTTTTGTGTTGAGACAAACTTTGCTGAATTTACCTGCCAGCAGTTGCGTGTCCTCCCTTTCTTTTAAGGCCGATGGAGACGCACGAGTGTAAGGAGAACGGTGAATGGTGGCCGTTCATAAGCCAGGATCATCAGAAACCGCAGAGTAAATTTTAGGAACGTAGACGTAGGACAGCGGAGAAAACTTCACTCAGGGACTTCAGTGAACTCTCCTTACAATGCTGAGGCCTGACACACCTAGTGCCTGGGGGCAACCCGGCTCCTGCCCTAGGTAGTTTTGTTGAGCGTGCCTCCCTCAGGTGGTGCCTTTTCTCTCCCTGCAATATTGCTCCGTGAAATTCTGCCGATGATCAAAACTGTTTGCCATGGCTTTGTCCTTTCACCTCATTGGCCTCATCTTTGAAGGACAAATGCTTTTCTACACGGGTGCTGCCTCCCTGCGCTTTCCTTTGTCTTGGCTCAATCGATGCAGATTCCTGTGCTGAATATGCCATGGACTAGCACAGGTGGGTTCTTGTCAGTATACCGGGCAAACGCAGCAGTTTCGATGGTCAAGACCCACCTGGCTTGATCAGGGTTCTTTATTCCAGTGAAAACGATTTTTATCCAAATTCTAGAGGAGCACCAGTGTGCCTCTGGGAGCTACACCCGGGCCTGCTGAACAGCGGCTCCGGAGTTTTCATTTTCTGACTAAAATTCAACACGGAATTTCATGGATCTAAGGAAACCGTGAATTGTGGACGTACCAGATTCTCACATCTTCATTGTCTAATGGAAGCTGAAGTTTCCCAGTCTGTTCCGGCTGCCACTTCATTTCTGGCAATGACCATTCAATGTGGACGTTCAGCCTTCTTCGGAATTCTCTTATACCGGCATGTTCCCGCGCCACATAAAGACCACTCGGTGGAGGTTTATGTGACTCAGGACAACTCTTTATTTCAGGCGTCTAGAACAAAGGGAATTCACAGAGGTTGATGATCACTTATTAAAGTCCCGTTTCTCTATGATGCCCACTGATGATACTTCTACATCTGAGGGCAAAGAGCTCGTGCAGCATGATATTCTCAATTCATACGCCACGCCGCCTGCAGTTCCTTCCTTGCAGAAAAATCTTTCCCAGTGTACTTCTTTAAAATGCTGCAATATAGTGGGACCGAAGATTTCGGTTTAGCGTTAACTTTAAACGGGCATAGATACAGGCATGTGGGCATGTTTAGAGACAGTGTTTCACTGGTCTAGGGTAAAGGGTGAAGCGCCTGGGATCCCGTGCTTCACTACTGTATGGCCTCAAGATGATGTGTAGGCACAGCAGCAAATCCATCGGTGGCAATTCTCTCATATTGTCATTGTGATGGGAAGATTCCTTATTCGCTAGGAAATGTTTTACCGTGGAAGACGGGTCACCACAGAGCTGTTTCTTTTGTGTTGAGACAAACTTTGCTGAATTTACCTGCCAGCAGTTGCGTGTCCTCCCTTTCTTTTAAGGCCGATGGAGACGCACGAGTGTAAGGAGAACGGTGAATGGTGGCCGTTCATAAGCCAGGATCATCAGAAACCGCAGAGTAAATTTTAGGAATGTAGACGTAGGACAGCGGAGAAAACTTCACTCAGGGACTTCAGTGAACTCTCCTTACAATGCTGAGGCCTGACACACCTAGTGCCTGGGGGCAACCCGGCTCCTGCCCTAGGTAGTTTTGTTGAGCGTGCCTCCCTCAGGTGGTGCCTTTTCTCTCCCAGCAATATTGCTCCGTGAAATTCTTCTGATGATCAAAACTGTTTGCCATGGCTTTGTCCTTTCACCTCATTGGCCTCATCTTTGAAGTACAAATGCTTTTCTACACGGGTGCTGCCTCCCTGAGCTTTCCTTTGTCTTGGCTCAATCGATGCAGATTCCTGTGCTGAATACGCCATGGACTAGCACAGGTGGGTTCTTGTCAGTATACCGGGCAAACGCAGCAATTTCGATGGTCAAGACCCACCTGGCTTAATCAGGGTTCTTTATTCCAGTGAAAACGATTTTTATCCAAATTCTAGAGGAGCATCAGTGTGCCTCTGGGAGCTACACCCGGGCCTGCTGAACAGCGGCTCCGGAGTTTTCATTTTCTGACTAAAATTCAACACGGAATTTCATGGATCTAAGGAAACCGTGAATTGTGGACGTACCAGATTCTCACATCGTCATTGTCTAATGGAAGCTGAAGTTTCCCAGTCTGTTCCGGCTGCCACTTCATTTCTGGCAATGACCATTCAATGTGGACGTTCAGCCTTCTTCGGAATTCTCTTATACCGGCATGTTCCCGCGCCACATAAAGACCACTCGGTGGAGGTTTATGTGACTCAGGACAACTCTTTATTTCAGGCGTCTAGAACAAAGGGAATTCACAGAGGTTGATGATTACTTATTAAAGTCCCGTTTCTCTATGATGCCCACTGATGACACTTCTACATCTGAGGGCAAAGAGCTCGTGCAGCATGATATTCTCATTTCAGCCGCCACGCCGCCTGCAGTTCCTTCCTTGCAGAAAAATCTTTCCCAGTGTACTTCTTTAAAATGCTGCAAAATAGTGGGACCGAAGATTTCGGTTTAGCGTTAACTTTCATAGGGCATAGATACAGGCATGTGGGCATGTTTAGAGACAGTGTTTCACTGGTCTAGGGTAAAGGGTGAAGCGCCTGGGATCCCGTGCTTCACTACTGTATGGCCTCAAGATGATGTGTAGGCACAGCGGCAAATCCATCGGTGGCAATTCTCTCATATTGTCATTGTGATGGGAAGATTCCTTATTCGCTAGGAAATGTTTTACCGTGGAAAGCGGGTCACCACAGAGCTGTGTCTTTTGTGTTGAGACAAACTTTGCTGAATTTACCTGCCAGCAGTTGCGTGTCCTCCCTTTCTTTTAAGGCCGATGGAGACGCACGAGTGTAAGGAGAACGGTGAATGGTGGCCGTTCATAAGCCAGGATCATCAGAAACCGCAGAGTAAATTTTAGGAACGTAGACGTAGGACAGCGGAGAAAACTTCACTCAGGGACTTCAGTGAACTCTCCTTACAATGCTGAGACCTGACACACCTAGTGCCTGGGGGCAACCCGGCTCCTGCCCTAGGTAGTTTTGTTGAGCGTGCCTCCCTCAGGTGGTGCCTTTTCTCTCCCTGCAATATTGCTCCGTGAAATTCTGCCGATGATCAAAACTGTTTGCCATGGCTTTGTCCTTTCACCTCATTGGCCTCATCTTTGAAGGACAAATGCTTTTCTACACGGGTGCTGCCTCCCTGAGCTTTCCTTTGTCTTGGCTCAATCGATGCAGATTCCTGTGCTGAATACGCCATGGACTAGCACAGGTGGGTTCTTGTCAGTATACCGGGCAAACGCAGCAATTTCGATGGTCAAGACCCACCTGGCTTAATCAGGGTTCTTTATTCCAGTGAAAACGATTTTTATCCAAATTCTAGAGGAGCATTAGTGTGCCTCTGGGAGCTACACCCGGGCCTGCTGAACAGCGGCTCCGGAGTTTTCATTTTCTGACTAAAATTCAACACGGAATTTCATGGATCTAAGGAAACCGTGAATTGTGGACGTACCAGATTCTCACATCGTCATTGTCTAATGGAAGCTGAAGTTTCCCAGTCTGTTCCGGCTGCCACTTCATTTCTGGCAATGACCATTCAATGTGGACGTTCAGCCTTCTTCGGAATTCTCTTATACCGGCATGTTCCCGCGCCACATAAAGACCACTCGGTGGAGTTTTATGTGACTCAGGACAACTCTTTATTTCAGGCGTCTAGAACAAAGGGAATTCACAGAGGTTGATGATCACTTATTAAAGTCCCGTTTCTCTATGATGCCCACTGATGACACTTCTACATCTGAGGGCAAAGAGCTCGTGCAGCATGATATTCTCATTCCAGCCGCCACGCCGCCTGCAGTTCCTTCCTTGCAGAAAAATCTTTCCCAGTGTACTTCTTTAAAATGCTGCAAAATAGTGGGACCGAAGATTTCGGTTTAGCGTTAACTTTAAACGGGCATAGATACAGGCATGTGGGCATGTTTAGAGACAGTGTTTCACTGGTCTAGGGTAAAGGGTGAAGCGCCTGGGATCCCGTGCTTCACTACTGTATGGCCTCAAGATGATGTGTAGGCACAGCGGCAAATCCATCGGTGGCAATTCTCTCATATTATCATTGTGATGGGAAGATTCCTTATTCGCTAGGAAATGTTTTACCGTGGAAAGCAGGTCACCACAGAGCTGTGTCTTTTGTGTTGAGACAAACTTTGCTGAATTTACCTGCCAGCACTTGCGTGTCCTCCCTTTCTTTTAAGGCCGATGGAGACGCACGAGTGTAAGGAGAACAGTGAATGGTGGCCGTTCATAAGCCAGGATCATCAGAAACCGCAGAGTAAATTTTAGGAACGTAGACGTAGAATAGCGGAGAAAACTTCACTCAGGGACTTCAGTGAACCCTCCTTACAATGCTGAGGCCTGACACACCTAGTGCCTGGGGGCAACCCGGCTCCTGCCCTAGGTAGTTTTGTTGAGCGTGCCTCCCTCAGGTGGTGCCTTTTCTCTCCCAGCAATATTGCTCCGTGAAATTCTGCCGATGATCAAAACTGTTTGCCATGGCTTTGTCCTTTCACCTCATTGGCCTCATCTTTGAAGTACAAATGCTTTTCTACACGGGTGCTGCCTCCCTGAGCTTTCCTTTGTCTTGGCTCAATCGATGCAGATTCCTGTGCTGAATGCGCCATGGAGTAGCACAGGTGGGTTCTTGTCAGTATACCGGGCAAACGCAGCAATTTCGATGGTCAAGACCCACCTGGCTTAATCAGGGTTCTTTATTCCAGTGAAAACGATTTTTATCCAAATTCTAGAGGAGCACCAGTGTGCCTCTGGGAGCTACACCCGGGCCTGCTGAACAGCGGCTCCGGAGTTTTCATTTTCTGACTAAAATTCAACACGAGATTTCATGGATCTAAGGAAACCGTGAATTGTGGACGTACCAGATTCTCACATCTTCATTGTCTAATGGAAGCTGAAGTTTCCCAGTCTGATCCGGCTGCCACTTCATTTCTGGCAATGACCATTCAATTGTGGACGTTCAGCCTTCTTCGGAATTCTCTTATACCGGCATGTTACCGCGCCACATAAAGACCACTCGGTGGAGGTTTATGTGACTCAGGACAACTATTTATTTCAGGCGTCTAGAACAAAGGGAATTCACAGAGGTTGATGATCACTTAATAAAGTCCCGTTTCTCTATGATGCCCACTGATGACACTTCTACATCTGAGGGCAAAGAGCTCGTGCAGCATGATATTCTCATTTCAGCCGCCACGCCGCCTGCAGTTCCTTCCTTGCAGAAAAATCTTTCCCAGTGTACTTCTTTAAAATGCTGCAAAATAGTGGGACAGAAGATTTCGGTTTAGCGTTAACTTTAAACGGGCATAGATACAGGCATGTGGGCATGTTTAGAGACAGTGTTTCACTGGTCTAGGGTAAAGGGTGAAGCGCCTGGGATCCCGTGCTTCACTACTGTATGGCCTCAAGATGATGTGTAGGCACAGCGGCAAATCCATCGGTGGCAATTCTCTCATATTGTCATTGTGATGGGAAGATTCCTTATTCGCTAGGAAATGTTTTACCGTGGAAGAGGGTCACCACAGAGCTGTGTCTTTTGTGTTGAGACAAACTTTGCTGAATTTACCTGCCAGCAGTTGCGTGTCCTCCCTTTCTTTTAAGGCCGATGGAGACGCACGAGTGTAAGGAGAACGGTGAATGGTGGCCGTTCATAAGCCAGGATCATCAGAAACCGCAGAGTAAATTTTAGGAACGTAGACGTAGGACAGCGGAGAAAACTTCACTCAGGCACTTCAGTGAACTCTCCTTACAATGCTGAGGCCTGACACGCCTAGTGCCTGGGGGCAACCCGGCTCCTGCCCTAGGTAGTTTTGTTGAGCGTGCCTCCCTCAGGTGGTGCCTTTTCTCTCCCAGCAATATTGCTCCGTGAAATTCTGCCGATGATCAAAACTGTTTGCCATGGCTTTGTCCTTTCACCTCATTGGCCTCATCTTTGAAGTACAAATGCTTTTCTACACGGGTGCTGCCTCCCTGAGCTTTCCTTTGTCTTGGCTCAATCGATGCAGATTCCTGTGCTGAATGCGCCATGGACTAGCACAGGTGGGTTCTTGTCAGTATACCGGGCAAACGCAGCAATTTGGATGGTCAAGACCCACCTGGCTTGATCAGGGTTCTTTATTCCAGTGAAAACGATTTTTATCCAAATTCTAGAGGAGCACCAGTGTGCCTCTTGGAGCTACACCCGGGCCTGCTGAACAGCGGCTCCGGAGTTTTCATTTTCTGACTAAAATTCAACACGGAATTTCATGGATCTAAGGAAACCGTGAATTGTGGACATACCAGATTCTCACATCTTCATTGTGTAATGGAAGCTGAAGTTTCCCAGTCTGATCCGGCTGCCACTTCATTTCTGGCAATGACCATTCAATTGTGGACGTTCAGCCTTCTTCGGAATTCTCTTATACCGGCATGTTCCCGCGCCACATAAAGACCACTCGGTGGAGGTTTATGTGACTCAGGACAACTCTTTATTTCAGGCGTCTAGAACAAAGGGAATTCACAGAGGTTGATGATCACTTACTAAAGTCCCGTTTCTCTATGATGCCCACTGATGACACTTCTACATCTGAGGGCAAAGAGCTCTTGCAGCATGATATTCTCATTTCAGCCGCCACGCCGCCTGCAGTTCCTTCCTTGCAGAAAAATCTTTCCCAGTGTACTTCTTTAAAATGCTGCAAAATAGTGGGACAGAAGATTTCGGTTTAGCGTTAACTTTAAACGGGCATAGATACAGGCATGTGGGCATGTTTAGAGACAGTGTTTCACTGGTCTAGGGTAAAGGGTGAAGCGCCTGGGATCCCGTGCTTCACTACTGTATGGCCTCAAGATGATGTGTAGGCACAGCGGCAAATCCATCGGTGGCAATTCTCTCATATTGTCATTGCGATGGGAAGATTCCTTATTCGCTAGGAAATGTTTTACCGTGGAAGACGGGTCACCACAGAGCTGTCTCTTTTGTGTTGAGACAAACTTTGCTGAATTTACCTGCCAGCAGTTGCGTGTCCTCCCTTTCTTTTAAGGCCGATGGAGACGCACGAGTGTAAGGAGAACGGTGAATGGTGGCCGTTCATAAGCCAGGATCATCAGAAACCGCAGAGTAAATTTTAGGAACGTAGACGTAGGACAGCGGAGAAAACTTCACTCAGGGACTTCAGTGAACTCTCCTTACAATGCTGAGGCCTGACACGCCTAGTGCCTGGGGGCAACCCGGCTCCTGCCCTAGGTAGTTTTGTTGAGCGTGCCTCCCTCAGGTGGTGCCTTTTCTCTCCCAGCAATATTGCTCCGTGAAATTCTGCCGATGATCAAAACTGTTTGCCATGGCTTTGTCCTTTCACCTCATTGGCCTCATCTTTGAAGTACAAATGCTTTTCTACACGGGTGCTGCCTCCCTGAGCTTTCCTTTGTCTTGGCTCAATCGATGCAGATTCCTGTGCTGAATGCGCCATGGACTAGCACAGGTGGGTTCTTGTCAGTATACCGGGCAAACGCAGCAATTTGGATGGTCAAGACCCACCTGGCTTGATCAGGGTTCTTTATTCCAGTGAAAACGATTTTTATCCAAATTCTAGAGGAGCACCAGTGTGCCTCTGGGAGCTACACCCGGGCCTGCTGAACAGCGGCTCCGGAGTTTTCATTTTCTGACTAAAATTCAACACGGAATTTCATGGATCTAAGGAAACCGTGAATTGTGGACATACCAGATTCTCACATCTTCATTGTGTAATGGAAGCTGAAGTTTCCCAGTCTGATCCGGCTGCCACTTCATTTCTGGCAATGACCATTCAATTGTGGACGTTCAGCCTTCTTCGGAATTCTCTTATACCGGCATGTTCCCGCGCCACATAAAGACCACTCGGTGGAGGTTTATGTGACTCAGGACAACTCTTTATTTCAGGCGTCTAGAACAAAGGGAATTCACAGAGGTTGATGATCACTTACTAAAGTCCCGTTTCTCTATGATGCCCACTGATGACACTTCTACATCTGAGGGCAAAGAGCTCGTGCAGCATGATATTCTCATTTCAGCCGCCACGCCGCCTGCAGTTCCTTCCTTGCAGAAAAACCTTTCCCAGTGTACTTCTTTAAAATGCTGCAAACTAGTGGGACCGAAGATTTCGGTTTAGCGTTAACTTTAAACGGGCATAGATACAGGCATGTGGGCATGTTTAGAGACAGTGTTTCACTGGTCTAGGGTAAAGGGTGAAGCGCCTGGGATCCCGTGCTTCACTACTGTATGGACTCAAGATGATGTGTAGGCACAGCGGCAAATCCATCGGTGGCAATTCTCTCATATTGTCATTGCGATGGGAAGATTCCTTATTCGCTAGGAAATGTTTTACCGTGGAAGACGGGTCACCACAGAGCTGTCTCTTTTGTGTTGAGACAAACTTTGCTGAATTTACCTGCCAGCAGTTGCGTGTCCTCCCTTTTTTTAAGGCCGATGGAGACGCACGAGTGTAAGGAGAACGGTGAATGGTGGCCGTTCATAAGCCAGGATCATCAGAAATCGCAGAGTAAATTTAAGGAACGTAGACGTAGGACAGCGGAGAAAACTTCACTCAGGGACTTCAGTGAACTCTCCTTACAATGCTGAGGCCTGACACGCCTAGTGCCTGGGGGCAACCCGGCTCCTGCCCTAGGTAGTTTTGTTGAGCGTGCCTCCCTCAGGTGGTGCCTTTTCTCTCCCAGCAATATTGCTCCGTGAAATTCTGCCGATGATCAATACTGTTTGCCATGGCTTTGTCCTTTCACCTCATTGGCCTCATCTTTGAAGTACAAATGCTTTTCTACACGGGTGCTGCCTCCCTGAGCTTTCCTTTGTCTTGGCTCAATCGATGCTGATTCGTGTGCTGAATGCGCCATGGACTAGCACAGGTGGGTTCTTGTCAGTATACCGGGCAAACGCAGCAATTTCGATGGTCAAGACCCACCTGGCTTGATCAGGGTTCTTTATTCCAGTGAAAACGATTTTTATCCAAATTCTAGAGGAGCACCAGTGTGCCTCTGGGAGCTACACCCGGGCCTGCTGAACAGCGGCTCCGGAGTTTTCATTTTCTGACTAAAATTCAACACGGAATTTCATGGATCTAAGGAAACCGTGACTTGTGGACGTACCAGATTCTCACATCTTCATTGTCTAATGGAAGCTGAAGTTTCCCAGTCTGTTCCGGCTGCCACTTCATTTCTGGCAATGACCATTCAATGTGGACGTTCAGCCTTCTTCGGAATTCTCTTATACCGGCATGTTCCCGCGCCACATAAAGACCACTCGGTGGAGTTTTATGTGACTCAGGACAACTCTTTATTTCAGGCGTCTAGAACAAAGGGAATTCACAGAGGTTGATGATCACTTATTAAAGTCCCGTTTCTCTATGATGCCCACTGATGACACTTCTACATCTGAGGGCAAAGAGCTCGTGCAGCATGATATTCTCATTTCAGCCGCCACGCCGCCTGCAGTTCCTTCCTTGCAGAAAAATCTTTCCCAGTGTACTTCTTTAAAATGCTGCAAAATAGTGGGACCGAAGATTTCGGTTTAGCGTTAACTTTAAACGGGCATAGATACAGGCATGTGGGCATGTTTAGAGACAGTGTTTCACTGGTCTAGGGTAAAGGGTGAAGCGCCTGGGATCCCGTGCTTCACTACTGTATGGCCTCAAGATGATGTGTAGGCACAGCGGCAAATCCATCGGTGGCAATTCTCTCATATTATCATTGTGATGGGAAGATTCCTTATTCGCTAGGAAATGTTTTACCGTGGAAAGCAGGTCACCACAGAGCTGTGTCTTTTGTGTTGAGACAAACTTTGCTGAATTTACCTGCCAGCACTTGCGTGTCCTCCCTTTCTTTTAAGGCCGATGGAGACGCACGAGTGTAAGGAGAACAGTGAATGGTGGCCGTTCATAAGCCAGGATCATCAGAAACCGCAGAGTAAATTTTAGGAACGTAGACGTAGAATAGCGGAGAAAACTTCACTCAGGGACTTCAGTGAACCCTCCTTACAATGCTGAGGCCTGACACACCTAGTGCCTGGGGGCAACCCGGCTCCTGCCCTAGGTAGTTTTGTTGAGCGTGCCTCCCTCAGGTGGTGCCTTTTCTCTCCCAGCAATATTGCTCCGTGAAATTCTGCCGATGATCAAAACTGTTTGCCATGGCTTTGTCCTTTCACCTCATTGGCCTCATCTTTGAAGTACAAATGCTTTTCTACACGGGTGCTGCCTCCCTGAGCTTTCCTTTGTCTTGGCTCAATCGATGCAGATTCCTGTGCTGAATGCGCCATGGAGTAGCACAGGTGGGTTCTTGTCAGTATACCGGGCAAACGCAGCAATTTCGATGGTCAAGACCCACCTGGCTTAATCAGGGTTCTTTATTCCAGTGAAAACGATTTTTATCCAAATTCTAGAGGAGCACCAGTGTGCCTCTGGGAGCTACACCCGGGCCTGCTGAACAGCGGCTCCGGAGTTTTCATTTTCTGACTAAAATTCAACACGAGATTTCATGGATCTAAGGAAACCGTGAATTGTGGACGTACCAGATTCTCACATCTTCATTGTCTAATGGAAGCTGAAGTTTCCCAGTCTGATCCGGCTGCCACTTCATTTCTGGCAATGACCATTCAATTGTGGACGTTCAGCCTTCTTCGGAATTCTCTTATACCGGCATGTTACCGCGCCACATAAAGACCACTCGGTGGAGGTTTATGTGACTCAGGACAACTATTTATTTCAGGCGTCTAGAACAAAGGGAATTCACAGAGGTTGATGATCACTTAATAAAGTCCCGTTTCTCTATGATGCCCACTGATGACACTTCTACATCTGAGGGCAAAGAGCTCGTGCAGCATGATATTCTCATTTCAGCCGCCACGCCGCCTGCAGTTCCTTCCTTGCAGAAAAATCTTTCCCAGTGTACTTCTTTAAAATGCTGCAAAATAGTGGGACAGAAGATTTCGGTTTAGCGTTAACTTTAAACGGGCATAGATACAGGCATGTGGGCATGTTTAGAGACAGTGTTTCACTGGTCTAGGGTAAAGGGTGAAGCGCCTGGGATCCCGTGCTTCACTACTGTATGGCCTCAAGATGATGTGTAGGCACAGCGGCAAATCCATCGGTGGCAATTCTCTCATATTGTCATTGTGATGGGAAGATTCCTTATTCGCTAGGAAATGTTTTACCGTGGAAGAGGGTCACCACAGAGCTGTGTCTTTTGTGTTGAGACAAACTTTGCTGAATTTACCTGCCAGCAGTTGCGTGTCCTCCCTTTCTTTTAAGGCCGATGGAGACGCACGAGTGTAAGGAGAACGGTGAATGGTGGCCGTTCATAAGCCAGGATCATCAGAAACCGCAGAGTAAATTTTAGGAACGTAGACGTAGGACAGCGGAGAAAACTTCACTCAGGCACTTCAGTGAACTCTCCTTACAATGCTGAGGCCTGACACGCCTAGTGCCTGGGGGCAACCCGGCTCCTGCCCTAGGTAGTTTTGTTGAGCGTGCCTCCCTCAGGTGGTGCCTTTTCTCTCCCAGCAATATTGCTCCGTGAAATTCTGCCGATGATCAAAACTGTTTGCCATGGCTTTGTCCTTTCACCTCATTGGCCTCATCTTTGAAGTACAAATGCTTTTCTACACGGGTGCTGCCTCCCTGAGCTTTCCTTTGTCTTGGCTCAATCGATGCAGATTCCTGTGCTGAATGCGCCATGGACTAGCACAGGTGGGTTCTTGTCAGTATACCGGGCAAACGCAGCAATTTGGATGGTCAAGACCCACCTGGCTTGATCAGGGTTCTTTATTCCAGTGAAAACGATTTTTATCCAAATTCTAGAGGAGCACCAGTGTGCCTCTTGGAGCTACACCCGGGCCTGCTGAACAGCGGCTCCGGAGTTTTCATTTTCTGACTAAAATTCAACACGGAATTTCATGGATCTAAGGAAACCGTGAATTGTGGACATACCAGATTCTCACATCTTCATTGTGTAATGGAAGCTGAAGTTTCCCAGTCTGATCCGGCTGCCACTTCATTTCTGGCAATGACCATTCAATTGTGGACGTTCAGCCTTCTTCGGAATTCTCTTATACCGGCATGTTCCCGCGCCACATAAAGACCACTCGGTGGAGGTTTATGTGACTCAGGACAACTCTTTATTTCAGGCGTCTAGAACAAAGGGAATTCACAGAGGTTGATGATCACTTACTAAAGTCCCGTTTCTCTATGATGCCCACTGATGACACTTCTACATCTGAGGGCAAAGAGCTCTTGCAGCATGATATTCTCATTTCAGCCGCCACGCCGCCTGCAGTTCCTTCCTTGCAGAAAAATCTTTCCCAGTGTACTTCTTTAAAATGCTGCAAAATAGTGGGACAGAAGATTTCGGTTTAGCGTTAACTTTAAACGGGCATAGATACAGGCATGTGGGCATGTTTAGAGACAGTGTTTCACTGGTCTAGGGTAAAGGGTGAAGCGCCTGGGATCCCGTGCTTCACTACTGTATGGCCTCAAGATGATGTGTAGGCACAGCGGCAAATCCATCGGTGGCAATTCTCTCATATTGTCATTGCGATGGGAAGATTCCTTATTCGCTAGGAAATGTTTTACCGTGGAAGACGGGTCACCACAGAGCTGTCTCTTTTGTGTTGAGACAAACTTTGCTGAATTTACCTGCCAGCAGTTGCGTGTCCTCCCTTTCTTTTAAGGCCGATGGAGACGCACGAGTGTAAGGAGAACGGTGAATGGTGGCCGTTCATAAGCCAGGATCATCAGAAACCGCAGAGTAAATTTTAGGAACGTAGACGTAGGACAGCGGAGAAAACTTCACTCAGGGACTTCAGTGAACTCTCCTTACAATGCTGAGGCCTGACACGCCTAGTGCCTGGGGGCAACCCGGCTCCTGCCCTAGGTAGTTTTGTTGAGCGTGCCTCCCTCAGGTGGTGCCTTTTCTCTCCCAGCAATATTGCTCCGTGAAATTCTGCCGATGATCAAAACTGTTTGCCATGGCTTTGTCCTTTCACCTCATTGGCCTCATCTTTGAAGTACAAATGCTTTTCTACACGGGTGCTGCCTCCCTGAGCTTTCCTTTGTCTTGGCTCAATCGATGCAGATTCCTGTGCTGAATACGCCATGGACTAGCACAGGTGGGTTCTTGTCAGTATACCGGGCAAACGCAGCAATTTGGATGGTCAAGACCCACCTGGCTTGATCAGGGTTCTTTATTCCAGTGAAAACGATTTTTATCCAAATTCTAGAGGAGCACCAGTGTGCCTCTGGGAGCTACACCCGGGCCTGCTGAACAGCGGCTCCGGAGTTTTCATTTTCTGACTAAAATTCAACACGGAATTTCATGGATCTAAGGAAACCGTGAATTGTGGACATACCAGATTCTCACATCTTCATTGTGTAATGGAAGCTGAAGTTTCCCAGTCTGATCCGGCTGCCACTTCATTTCTGGCAATGACCATTCAATTGTGGACGTTCAGCCTTCTTCGGAATTCTCTTATACCGGCATGTTCCCGCGCCACATAAAGACCACTCGGTGGAGGTTTATGTGACTCAGGACAACTCTTTATTTCAGGCGTCTAGAACAAAGGGAATTCACAGAGGTTGATGATCACTTACTAAAGTCCCGTTTCTCTATGATGCCCACTGATGACACTTCTACATCTGAGGGCAAAGAGCTCGTGCAGCATGATATTCTCATTTCAGCCGCCACGCCGCCTGCAGTTCCTTCCTTGCAGAAAAACCTTTCCCAGTGTACTTCTTTAAAATGCTGCAAACTAGTGGGACCGAAGATTTCGGTTTAGCGTTAACTTTAAACGGGCATAGATACAGGCATGTGGGCATGTTTAGAGACAGTGTTTCACTGGTCTAGGGTAAAGGGTGAAGCGCCTGGGATCCCGTGCTTCACTACTGTATGGACTCAAGATGATGTGTAGGCACAGCGGCAAATCCATCGGTGGCAATTCTCTCATATTGTCATTGCGATGGGAAGATTCCTTATTCGCTAGGAAATGTTTTACCGTGGAAGACGGGTCACCACAGAGCTGTCTCTTTTGTGTTGAGACAAACTTTGCTGAATTTACCTGCCAGCAGTTGCGTGTCCTCCCTTTTTTTAAGGCCGATGGAGACGCACGAGTGTAAGGAGAACGGTGAATGGTGGCCGTTCATAAGCCAGGATCATCAGAAATCGCAGAGTAAATTTAAGGAACGTAGACGTAGGACAGCGGAGAAAACTTCACTCAGGGACTTCAGTGAACTCTCCTTACAATGCTGAGGCCTGACACGCCTAGTGCCTGGGGGCAACCCGGCTCCTGCCCTAGGTAGTTTTGTTGAGCGTGCCTCCCTCAGGTGGTGCCTTTTCTCTCCCAGCAATATTGCTCCGTGAAATTCTGCCGATGATCAATACTGTTTGCCATGGCTTTGTCCTTTCACCTCATTGGCCTCATCTTTGAAGTACAAATGCTTTTCTACACGGGTGCTGCCTCCCTGAGCTTTCCTTTGTCTTGGCTCAATCGATGCTGATTCGTGTGCTGAATGCGCCATGGACTAGCACAGGTGGGTTCTTGTCAGTATACCGGGCAAACGCAGCAATTTCGATGGTCAAGACCCACCTGGCTTGATCAGGGTTCTTTATTCCAGTGAAAACGATTTTTATCCAAATTCTAGAGGAGCACCAGTGTGCCTCTGGGAGCTACACCCGGGCCTGCTGAACAGCGGCTCCGGAGTTTTCATTTTCTGACTAAAATTCAACACGGAATTTCATGGATCTAAGGAAACCGTGACTTGTGGACGTACCAGATTCTCACATCTTCATTGTCTAATGGAAGCTGAAGTTTCCCAGTCTGATCCGGCTGCCACTTCATTTCTGGCAATGACCATTCAATTGTGGACGTTCAGCCTTCTTCGGAATTCTCTTATACCGGCATGTTCCCGCGCCACATAAAGACCACTCGGTGGAGGTTTATGTGACTCAGGACAACTCTTTATTTCAGGTGTCTAGAACAAAGGGAATTCACAGAGGTTGATGATCACTTATTAAAGTCCCGTTTCTCTATGATGCCCACTGATGACACTTCTACATCTGAGGGCAAAGAGCTCGTGCAGCATGATATTCTCATTTCAGCCGCCACGCCGCCTGCAGTTCCTTCCTTGCAGAAAAATCTTTCCCAGTGTACTTCTTTAAAATGCTGCAAAATAGTGGGACAGAAGATTTCGGTTTAGCGTTAACTTTAAACGGGCATAGATACAGGCATGTGGGCATGTTTAGAGACAGTGTTTCACTGGTCTAGGGTAAAGGGTGAAGCGCCTGGGATCCCGTATTTCACTACTGTATGGCCTCAAGATGATGTGTAGGCACAGCGGCAAATCCATCGGTGGCAATTCTCTCATATTGTCATTGCGATGGGAAGATTCCTTATTCGCTAGGAAATGTTTTACCGTGGAAGACGGGTCACCACAGAGCTGTGTCTTTTGTGTTGAGACAAACTTTGCTGAATTTACCTGCCAGCAATTGCGTGTCCTCCCTTTCTTTTAAGGCCGATGGAGACGCACAAGTGTAAGGAGAACGGTGAATGGTGGCCGTTCGTAAGCCAGGATCATCAGAAACCGCAGAGTAAATTTTAGGAACGTAGACGTAGGACAGCGGAGAAAACTTCACTCAGGGACTTCAGTGAACTCTCCTTACAATGCTGAGGCCTGACACGCCTAGTGCCTGGGGGCAACCCGGCTCCTGCCCTAGGTAGTTTTGTTGAGCGTGCCTCCCTCGGGTGGTGCCTTTTCTCTCCCAGCAATATTGCTCCGTGAAATTCTGCCAATGATCAAAACTGTTTGCCATGGCTTTGTCCTTTCACCTCATTGGCCTCATCTTTGAAGTACAAATGCTTTTCTACACGGGTGCTGCCTCCCTGAGCTTTCCTTTGTCTTGGCTCAATCGATGCAGATTCCTGTGCTGAATACGCCATGGACTAGCACAGGTGGGTTCTTGTCAGTATACCGGTCAAATGCAGCAATTTCGATGGTCAAGACCCACCTGGCTTGATCAGGGTTCTTTATTCTAGGGAAAACGATTTTTATCCAAATTCTAGAGGAGCACCAGTGTGCCTCTGGGAGCTAACCCGGGCCTGCTGAACAGCGGCTCCAGAGTTTTCATTTTCTGACAAAAATTCAACACGGAATTTCATGGATCTAAGGAAACCGTGAATTGTGGACGTACCAGATTCTCACATCGTCATTGTCTAATGGAAGCTGAAGTTTCCCAGTCTGATCCGGCTGCCACTTCATTTCTGGCAATGACCATTCAATTGTGGACGTTCAGCCTTCTTCGGAATTCTCTTATACCGGCATGTTCCCGCGCCACATAAAGACCACTCGGTGGAGGTTTATGTGACTCAGGACAACTCTTTATTTCAGGCGTCTAGAACAAAGGGAATTCACAGAGGTTGATGATCACTTATTAAAGTCCCGTTTCTCTATGATGCCCACTGATGACACTTCTACATCTGAGGGCAAAGAGCTCGTGCAGCATGATATTCTCATTTCAGCCGCCACGCCGCCTGCAGTTCCTTCCTTGCAGAAAAATCTTTCCCAGTGTACTTCTTTAAAATGCTGCAAAATAGTGGGACCGAAGATTTCGGTTTAGCGTTAACTTTAAACGGGCATAGATACAGGCATGTGGGCATGTTTAGAGACAGTGTTTCACTGGTCTAGGGTAAAGGGTGAAGCGCCTGGGTTCCCGTGCCTCACTACTGTATGACCTCAAGATGATGTGTAGGCACAGCGGCAAATCCATCGGTGGCAATTCTCTCATATTGTCATTGCGATGGGAAGATTCCTTATTCGCTAGGAAATGTTTTACCGTGGAAGACGGGTCACCACAGAGGTGTCTCTTTTGTGTTGAGACAAACTTTGCTGAATTTACCTGCCAGCAGTTGCGTGTCCTCCCTTTCTTTTAAGGCCGATGGAGACGCACGAGTGTAAGGAGAACGGTGAATGGTGGCCGTTCATAAGCCAGGATCATCAGAAACCGCAGAGTAAATTTTAGGAACGTAGACGTAGGACAGCGGAGAAAACTTCACTCAGGGACTTCAGTGAACTCTCCTTACAATGCTGAGGCCTGACACGCCTAGTGCCTTGGGGCAACCCGGCTCCTGCCCTAGGTAGTTTTGTTGAGCGTGCCTCCCTCAGGTGGTGCCTTTTCTCTCCCAGCAATATTGCTCCGTGAAATTCTGCCGATGATCAAAACTGTTTGCCATGGCTTTGTCCTTTCACCTCATTGGCCTCATCTTTGAAGTACAAATGCTTTTCTACACGGGTGCTGCCTCCCTGAGCTTTCCTTTGTCTTGGCTCAATCGAGGCAGATTCCTGGGCTGAATGCGCCATGGATTAGCACAGGTGGGTTCTTGTCAGTATACCGGGCAAACGCAGCAATTTCGATTGTCAAGACCCACCTGGCTTGATCAGGGTTCTTTATTCCCAGTGAAAACGATTTTTATCCAAATTCTAGAGGAGCACCAGTGTGCCTCTGGGAGCTACACCCGGGCCTACTGAACAGCGGCTCCAGAGTTTTCATTTTCTGACAAAAATTCAACACGGAATTTCATGGATCGAAGGAAACCGTGAATTGTGGACGTACCAGATTCTCACATCGTCATTGTCTAATGGAAGCTGAAGTTTCCCAGTCTGATCCGGCTGCCACGTCATTTCTGGCAATGACCATTCAATTGTGGACGTTCAGCCTTCTTCGGAATTCTCTTATACCGGCATGATCCCTCGCCACATTAAGACCACTCGGTGGAGGTTTATGTGACTCAGGACAACTCTTTATTTCAGGCGTCTAGAACAAAGGGAATTCACAGAGGTTGATGATCACTTATTAAAGTCCCGTTTCTCTATGATGCCCACTGATGACACTTCTACATCTGAGGGCAAAGAGCTCGTGCAGCATGATATTCTCATTTCAGCCGCCACGCCGCCTGCAGTTCCTTCCTTGCAGAAAAATCTTTCCCAGTGTACTTCTTTAAAATGCTGCAAAATAGTGGGACCGAAGATTTCGGTTTAGCGTTAACTTTAAACGGGCATAGATACAGGCATGTGGGCATGTTTAGAGACAGTGTTTCACTGGTCTAGGGTAAAGGGTGAAGTGCCTGGGATCCCGTGCTTCACTACTGTATGGCCTCAAGATGATGTGTAGGCACAGCGGCAAATCCATCGGTGGCAATTCTCTCATATTGTCATTGCGATGGGAAGATTCCTTATTCGCTAGGAAATGTTTTACCATGGAAGACGGGTCACCACAGAGCTGTCTCTTTTTTGTTGAGACAAACTTTGCTGAATTTACCTGCCAGCAGTTGCGTGTCCTCCCTTTCTTTTAAGGCCGATGGAGACGCACGAGTGTAAGGAGAACGGTGAATGGTGGCCGTTCATAAGCCAGGATCATCATAACCGCAGAGTAAATTTTAGGAACGTAGACGTAGGACAGCGGAGAAAACTTCACTCAGGGACTTCAGTGAACTCTCCTTACAATGCTGAGGCCTGACACGCCTAGTGCCTGGGGGCAACCCGGCTCCTGCCCTAGGTAGTTTTGTTGAGCGTGCCACCCTCAGGTGGTGCCTTTTCTCTCCCAGCAATATTGCTCCGTGAAATTCTGCCAATGATCAAAACTGTTTGCCATGGCTTTGTCCTTTCACCTCATTGGCCTCATCTTTGAAGTACAAATGCTTTTCTACATGGGTGCTGCCTCCCTGAGCTTTCCTTTGTCTTGGCTCAATCGATGCAGATTCCTGTGCTGAATGCGGCATGGACTAGCACAGGTGGGTTCTTGTCAGTATACCGGGCAAACGCATCAATTTCGATTGTCAAGACCCACCTGGCTTGATCAGGGTTCTTTATTCCCAGTGAAAACGATTTTTATCCAAATTCTAGAGGAGCACCAGTGTGCCTCTGGGAGCTACACCCGGGCCTACTGAACAGCGGCTCCAGAGTTTTCATTTTCTGACAAAAATTCAACACGGAATTTCATGGATCGAAGGAAACCGTGAATTGTGGACGTACCAGATTCTCACATCGTCATTGTCTAATGGAAGCTGAAGTTTCCCAGTCTGATCCGGCTGCCACGTCATTTCTGGCAATGACCATTCAATTGTGGACGTTCAGCCTTCTTCGGAATTCTCTTATACCGGCATGTTCCCTCGCCACATAAAGACCACTCGGTGGAGGTTTATGTGACTCAGGGACAACTCTTTATTTCAGGCGTCTAGAACAAAGGGAATTCACAGAGGTTGATGATCACTTATTAAAGTCCCGTTTCTCTATGATGCCCACTGATGACACTTCTACATCTGAGGGCAAAGAGCTCGTGCAGCATGATATTCTCATTTCAGCCGCCACGCCGCCTGCAGTTCCTTCCTTGCAGAAAAATCTTTCCCAGTGTACTTCTTTAAAATGCTGTAAAATAGTGGGACCGAAGATTTCGGTTTAGCGTTAACTTTAAACGGGCATAGATACAGGCATGTGGGCATGTTTAGAGACAGTGTTTCACTGGTCTAGGGTAAAGGGTGAAGCGCCTGGGATCCCGTGCTTCACTACTGTATGACCTCAAGATGATGTGTAGGCACAGCGGCAAATCCATCGGTGGCAATTCTCTCATATTGTCATTGCGATGGGAAGATTCCTTATTCGCTAGGAAATGTTTTACCGTGGAAGACGGGTCACCACAGAGGTGTCTCTTTTGTGTTGAGACAAACTTTGCTGAACTTACCTGCCAGCAGTTGCGTGTCCTCCCTTTCTTTTAAGGCCGATGGAGACGCACGAGTGTAAGGAGAACGGTGAATGGTGGCCGTTCATAAGCCAGGATCATCAGAAACCGCAGAGTAAATTTTAGGAACGGAGACGTAGGACAGCGGAGAAAACTTCACTCAGGGACTTCAGTGAACTCTCCTTACAATGCTGAGGCCTGACACGCCTAGTGCCTGGGGGCAACCCGGCTCCTGCCCTAGGTAGTTTTGTTGAGCGTGCCTCCGTCAGGTGGTGCCTTTTCTCTCCCAGCAATATTGCTCCGTGAAATTCTGCCGATGATCAAAACTGTTTGCCATGGCTTTGTCCTTTCACCTCATTGGCCTCATCTTTGAAGTACAAATGCTTTTCTACACGGGTGCTGCCTCCCTGAGCTTTCCTTTGTCTTGGCTCAATCGAGGCAGATTCCTGGGCTGAATGCGCCATGGATTAGCACAGGTGGGTTCTTGTCAGTATACCGGGCAAACGCAGCAATTTCGATTGTCAAGACCCACCTGGCTTGATCAGGGTTCTTTATTCCCAGTGAAAACGATTTTTATCCAAATTCTAGAGGAGCACCAGTGTGCCTCTGGGAGCTACACCCGGGCCTACTGAACAGCGGCTCCAGAGTTTTCATTTTCTGACAAAAATTCAACACGGAATTTCATGGATCGAAGGAAACCGTGAATTGTGGACGTACCAGATTCTCACATCGTCATTGTCTAATGGAAGCTGAAGTTTCCCAGTCTGATCCGGCTGCCACGTCATTTCTGGCAATGACCATTCAATTGTGGACGTTCAGCCTTCTTCGGAATTCTCTTATACCGGCATGATCCCTCGCCACATTAAGACCACTCGGTGGAGGTTTATGTGACTCAGGACAACTCTTTATTTCAGGCGTCTAGAACAAAGGGAATTCACAGAGGTTGATGATCACTTATTAAAGTCCCGTTTCTCTATGATGCCCACTGATGACACTTCTACATCTGAGGGCAAAGAGCTCGTGCAGCATGATATTCTCATTTCAGCCGCCACGCCGCCTGCAGTTCCTTCCTTGCAGAAAAATCTTTCCCAGTGTACTTCTTTAAAATGCTGCAAAATAGTGGGACCGAAGATTTCGGTTTAGCGTTAACTTTAAACGGGCATAGATACAGGCATGTGGGCATGTTTAGAGACAGTGTTTCACTGGTCTAGGGTAAAGGGTGAAGTGCCTGGGATCCCGTGCTTCACTACTGTATGGCCTCAAGATGATGTGTAGGCACAGCGGCAAATCCATCGGTGGCAATTCTCTCATATTGTCATTGCGATGGGAAGATTCCTTATTCGCTAGGAAATGTTTTACCATGGAAGACGGGTCACCACAGAGCTGTCTCTTTTTTGTTGAGACAAACTTTGCTGAATTTACCTGCCAGCAGTTGCGTGTCCTCCCTTTCTTTTAAGGCCGATGGAGACGCACGAGTGTAAGGAGAACGGTGAATGGTGGCCGTTCATAAGCCAGGATCATCATAACCGCAGAGTAAATTTTAGGAACGTAGACGTAGGACAGCGGAGAAAACTTCACTCAGGGACTTCAGTGAACTCTCCTTACAATGCTGAGGCCTGACACGCCTAGTGCCTGGGGGCAACCCGGCTCCTGCCCTAGGTAGTTTTGTTGAGCGTGCCACCCTCAGGTGGTGCCTTTTCTCTCCCAGCAATATTGCTCCGTGAAATTCTGCCAATGATCAAAACTGTTTGCCATGGCTTTGTCCTTTCACCTCATTGGCCTCATCTTTGAAGTACAAATGCTTTTCTACATGGGTGCTGCCTCCCTGAGCTTTCCTTTGTCTTGGCTCAATCGATGCAGATTCCTGTGCTGAATGCGGCATGGACTAGCACAGGTGGGTTCTTGTCAGTATACCGGGCAAACGCATCAATTTCGATTGTCAAGACCCACCTGGCTTGATCAGGGTTCTTTATTCCCAGTGAAAACGATTTTTATCCAAATTCTAGAGGAGCACCAGTGTGCCTCTGGGAGCTACACCCGGGCCTACTGAACAGCGGCTCCAGAGTTTTCATTTTCTGACAAAAATTCAACACGGAATTTCATGGATCGAAGGAAACCGTGAATTGTGGACGTACCAGATTCTCACATCGTCATTGTCTAATGGAAGCTGAAGTTTCCCAGTCTGATCCGGCTGCCACGTCATTTCTGGCAATGACCATTCAATTGTGGACGTTCAGCCTTCTTCGGAATTCTCTTATACCGGCATGTTCCCTCGCCACATAAAGACCACTCGGTGGAGGTTTATGTGACTCAGGGACAACTCTTTATTTCAGGCGTCTAGAACAAAGGGAATTCACAGAGGTTGATGATCACTTATTAAAGTCCCGTTTCTCTATGATGCCCACTGATGACACTTCTACATCTGAGGGCAAAGAGCTCGTGCAGCATGATATTCTCATTTCAGCCGCCACGCCGCCTGCAGTTCCTTCCTTGCAGAAAAATCTTTCCCAGTGTACTTCTTTAAAATGCTGTAAAATAGTGGGACCGAAGATTTCGGTTTAGCGTTAACTTTAAACGGGCATAGATACAGGCATGTGGGCATGTTTAGAGACAGTGTTTCACTGGTCTAGGGTAAAGGGTGAAGCGCCTGGGATCCCGTGCTTCACTACTGTATGACCTCAAGATGATGTGTAGGCACAGCGGCAAATCCATCGGTGGCAATTCTCTCATATTGTCATTGCGATGGGAAGATTCCTTATTCGCTAGGAAATGTTTTACCGTGGAAGACGGGTCACCACAGAGGTGTCTCTTTTGTGTTGAGACAAACTTTGCTGAACTTACCTGCCAGCAGTTGCGTGTCCTCCCTTTCTTTTAAGGCCGATGGAGACGCACGAGTGTAAGGAGAACGGTGAATGGTGGCCGTTCATAAGCCAGGATCATCAGAAACCGCAGAGTAAATTTTAGGAACGGAGACGTAGGACAGCGGAGAAAACTTCACTCAGGGACTTCAGTGAACTCTCCTTACAATGCTGAGGCCTGACACGCCTAGTGCCTGGGGGCAACCCGGCTCCTGCCCTAGGTAGTTTTGTTGAGCGTGCCTCCGTCAGGTGGTGCCTTTTCTCTCCCAGCAATATTGCTCCGTGAAATTCTGCCGATGATCAAAACTGTTTGCCATGGCTTTGTCCTTTCACCTCATTGGCCTCATCTTTGAAGTACAAATGCTTTTCTACACGGGTGCTGCCTCCCTGAGCTTTCCTTTGTCTTGGCTCAATCGATGCAGATTCCTGTGCTGAATACGCCATGGATTAGCACAGGTGGGTTCTTGTCAGTATACCGGGCAAACGCAGCAATTTCGATTGTCAAGACCCACCTGGCTTGATCAGGGTTCTTTATTCCCAGTGAAAACGATTTTTATCCAAATTCTAGAGGAGCACCAATGTGCCTCTGGGAGCTACACCCGGGCCTGCTGAACAGCGGCTCCAGAGTTTTCATTTTCTGACAAAAATTCAACACGGAATTTCATGGATCTAAGGAAACCGTGAATTGTGGACGTACCAGATTCTCACATCGTCATTGTCTAATGGAAGCTGAAGTTTCCCAGTCTGTTCCGGCTGCCACTTCATTTCTGGCAATGACCATTCAATGTGGACGTTCAGCCTTCTTCGGAATTCTCTTATACCGGCATGTTCCCGCGCCACATAAAGACCACTCGGTGGAGGTTTATGTGACTCAGGACAACTCTTTATTTCAGGCGTCTAGAACAAAGGGAATTCACAGAGGTTGATGATTACTTATTAAAGTCCCGTTTCTCTATGATGCCCACTGATGACACTTCTACATCTGAGGGCAAAGAGCTCGTGCAGCATGATATTCTCATTTCAGCCGCCACGCCGCCTGCAGTTCCTTCCTTGCAGAAAAATCTTTCCCAGTGTACTTCTTTAAAATGCTGCAAAATAGTGGGACCGAAGATTTCGGTTTAGCGTTAACTTTCATAGGGCATAGATACAGGCATGTGGGCATGTTTAGAGACAGTGTTTCACTGGTCTAGGGTAAAGGGTGAAGCGCCTGGGATCCCGTGCTTCACTACTGTATGGCCTCAAGATGATGTGTAGGCACAGCGGCAAATCCATCGGTGGCAATTCTCTCATATTGTCATTGTGATGGGAAGATTCCTTATTCGCTAGGAAATGTTTTACCGTGGAAAGCGGGTCACCACAGAGCTGTGTCTTTTGTGTTGAGACAAACTTTGCTGAATTTACCTGCCAGCAGTTGCGTGTCCTCCCTTTCTTTTAAGGCCGATGGAGACGCACGAGTGTAAGGAGAACGGTGAATGGTGGCCGTTCATAAGCCAGGATCATCAGAAACCGCAGAGCAAATTTTAGGAACGTAGACGTAGGACAGCGGAGAAAACTTCACTCAGGGACTTCAGTGAACTCTCCTTACAATGCTGAGACCTGACACACCTAGTGCCTGGGGGCAACCCGGCTCCTGCCCTAGGTAGTTTTGTTGAGCGTGCCTCCCTCAGGTGGTGCCTTTTCTCTCCCTGCAATATTGCTCCGTGAAATTCTGCCGATGATCAAAACTGTTTGCCATGGCTTTGTCCTTTCACCTCATTGGCCTCATCTTTGAAGGACAAATGCTTTTCTACACGGGTGCTGCCTCCCTGAGCTTTCCTTTGTCTTGGCTCAATCGATGCAGATTCCTGTGCTGAATACGCCATGGACTAGCACAGGTGGGTTCTTGTCAGTATACCGGGCAAACGCAGCAATTTCGATGGTCAAGACCCACCTGGCTTAATCAGGGTTCTTTATTCCAGTGAAAACAATTTTTATCCAAATTCTAGAGGAGCATTAGTGTGCCTCTGGGAGCTACACCCGGGCCTGCTGAACAGCGGCTCCGGAGTTTTCATTTTCTGACTAAAATTCAACACGGAATTTCATGGATCTAAGGAAACCGTGAATTGTGGACGTACCAGATTCTCACATCGTCATTGTCTAATGGAAGCTGAAGTTTCCCAGTCTGTTCCGGCTGCCACTTCATTTCTGGCAATGACCATTCAATGTGGACGTTCAGCCTTCTTCGGAATTCTCTTATACCGGCATGTTCCCGCGCCACATAAAGACCACTCGGTGGAGTTTTATGTGACTCAGGACAACTCTTTATTTCAGGCGTCTAGAACAAAGGGAATTCACAGAGGTTGATGATCACTTATTAAAGTCCCGTTTCTCTATGATGCCCACTGATGACACTTCTACATCTGAGGGCAAAGAGCTCGTGCAGCATGATATTCTCATTTCAGCCGCCACGCCGCCTGCAGTTCCTTCCTTGCAGAAAAATCTTTCCCAGTGTACTTCTTTAAAATGCTGCAAAATAGTGGGACCGAAGATTTCGGTTTAGCGTTAACTTTAAACGGGCATAGATACAGGCATGTGGGCATGTTTAGAGACAGTGTTTCACTGGTCTAGGGTAAAGGGTGAAGCGCCTGGGATCCCGTGCTTCACTACTGTATGGCCTCAAGATGATGTGTAGGCACAGCGGCAAATCCATCGGTGGCAATTCTCTCATATTATCATTGTGATGGGAAGATTCCTTATTCGCTAGGAAATGTTTTACCGTGGAAAGCGGGTCACCACAGAGCTGTGTCTTTTGTGTTGAGACAAACTTTGCTGAATTTACCTGCCAGCACTTGCGTGTCCTCCCTTTCTTTTAAGGCCGATGGAGACGCACGAGTGTAAGGAGAACAGTGAATGGTGGCCGTTCATAAGCCAGGATCATCAGAAACCGCAGAGTAAATTTTAGGAACGTAGACGTAGAATAGCGGAGAAAACTTCACTCAGGGACTTCAGTGAACCCTCCTTACAATGCTGAGGCCTGACACACCTAGTGCCTGGGGGCAACCCGGCTCCTGCCCTAGGTAGTTTTGTTGAGCGTGCCTCCCTCAGGTGGTGCCTTTTCTCTCCCAGCAATATTGCTCCGTGAAATTCTGCCGATGATCAAAACTGTTTGCCATGGCTTTGTCCTTTCACCTCATTGGCCTCATCTTTGAAGTACAAATGCTTTTCTACACGGGTGCTGCCTCCCTGAGCTTTCCTTTGTCTTGGCTCAATCGATGCAGATTCCTGTGCTGAATGCGCCATGGAGTAGCACAGGTGGGTTCTTGTCAGTATACCGGGCAAACGCAGCAATTTCGATGGTCAAGACCCACCTGGCTTAATCAGGGTTCTTTATTCCAGTGAAAACGATTTTTATCCAAATTCTAGAGGAGCACCAGTGTGCCTCTGGGAGCTACACCCGGGCCTGCTGAACAGCGGCTCCGGAGTTTTCATTTTCTGACTAAAATTCAACACGAGATTTCATGGATCTAAGGAAACCGTGAATTGTGGACGTACCAGATTCTCACATCTTCATTGTCTAATGGAAGCTGAAGTTTCCCAGTCTGATCCGGCTGCCACTTCATTTCTGGCAATGACCATTCAATTGTGGACGTTCAGCCTTCTTCGGAATTCTCTTATACCGGCATGTTACCGCGCCACATAAAGACCACTCGGTGGAGGTTTATGTGACTCAGGACAACTATTTATTTCAGGCGTCTAGAACAAAGGGAATTCACAGAGGTTGATGATCACTTAATAAAGTCCCGTTTCTCTATGATGCCCACTGATGACACTTCTACATCTGAGGGCAAAGAGCTCGTGCAGCATGATATTCTCATTTCAGCCGCCACGCCGCCTGCAGTTCCTTCCTTGCAGAAAAATCTTTCCCAGTGTACTTCTTTAAAATGCTGCAAAATAGTGGGACAGAAGATTTCGGTTTAGCGTTAACTTTAAACGGGCATAGATACAGGCATGTGGGCATGTTTAGAGACAGTGTTTCACTGGTCTAGGGTAAAGGGTGAAGCGCCTGGGATCCCGTGCTTCACTACTGTATGGCCTCAAGATGATGTGTAGGCACAGCGGCAAATCCATCGGTGGCAATTCTCTCATATTGTCATTGTGATGGGAAGATTCCTTATTCGCTAGGAAATGTTTTACCGTGGAAGAGGGTCACCACAGAGCTGTGTCTTTTGTGTTGAGACAAACTTTGCTGAATTTACCTGCCAGCAGTTGCGTGTCCTCCCTTTCTTTTAAGGCCGATGGAGACGCACGAGTGTAAGGAGAACGGTGAATGGTGGCCGTTCATAAGCCAGGATCATCAGAAACCGCAGAGTAAATTTTAGGAACGTAGACGTAGGACAGCGGAGAAAACTTCACTCAGGGACTTCAGTGAACTCTCCTTACAATGCTGAGGCCTGACACGCCTAGTGCCTGGGGGCAACCCGGCTCCTGCCCTAGGTAGTTTTGTTGAGCGTGCCTCCCTCAGGTGGTGCCTTTTCTCTCCCAGCAATATTGCTCCGTGAAATTCTGCCGATGATCAAAACTGTTTGCCATGGCTTTGTCCTTTCACCTCATTGGCCTCATCTTTGAAGTACAAATGCTTTTCTACACGGGTGCTGCCTCCCTGAGCTTTCCTTTGTCTTGGCTCAATCGATGCAGATTCCTGTGCTGAATGCGCCATGGACTAGCACAGGTGGGTTCTTGTCAGTATACCGGGCAAACGCAGCAATTTGGATGGTCAAGACCCACCTGGCTTGATCAGGGTTCTTTATTCCAGTGAAAACGATTTTTATCCAAATTCTAGAGGAGCACCAGTGTGCCTCTTGGAGCTACACCCGGGCCTGCTGAACAGCGGCTCCGGAGTTTTCATTTTCTGACTAAAATTCAACACGGAATTTCATGGATCTAAGGAAACCGTGAATTGTGGACATACCAGATTCTCACATCTTCATTGTGTAATGGAAGCTGAAGTTTCCCAGTCTGATCCGGCTGCCACTTCATTTCTGGCAATGACCATTCAATTGTGGACGTTCAGCCTTCTTCGGAATTCTCTTATACCGGCATGTTCCCGCGCCACATAAAGACCACTCGGTGGAGGTTTATGTGACTCAGGACAACTCTTTATTTCAGGCGTCTAGAACAAAGGGAATTCACAGAGGTTGATGATCACTTACTAAAGTCCCGTTTCTCTATGATGCCCACTGATGACACTTCTACATCTGAGGGCAAAGAGCTCGTGCAGCATGATATTCTCATTTCAGCCGCCACGCCGCCTGCAGTTCCTTCCTTGCAGAAAAATCTTTCCCAGTGTACTTCTTTAAAATGCTGCAAAATAGTGGGACAGAAGATTTCGGTTTAGCGTTAACTTTAAACGGGCATAGATACAGGCATGTGGGCATGTTTAGAGACAGTGTTTCACTGGTCTAGGGTAAAGGGTGAAGCGCCTGGGATCCCGTGCTTCACTACTGTATGGCCTCAAGATGATGTGTAGGCACAGCGGCAAATCCATCGGTGGCAATTCTCTCATATTGTCATTGCGATGGGAAGATTCCTTATTCGCTAGGAAATGTTTTACCGTGGAAGACGGGTCACCACAGAGCTGTCTCTTTTGTGTTGAGACAAACTTTGCTGAATTTACCTGCCAGCAGTTGCGTGTCCTCCCTTTCTTTTAAGGCCGATGGAGACGCACGAGTGTAAGGAGAACGGTGAATGGTGGCCGTTCATAAGCCAGGATCATCAGAAACCGCAGAGTAAATTTTAGGAACGTAGACGTAGGACAGCGGAGAAAACTTCACTCAGGGACTTCAGTGAACTCTCCTTACAATGCTGAGGCCTGACACGCCTAGTGCCTGGGGGCAACCCGGCTCCTGCCCTAGGTAGTTTTGTTGAGCGTGCCTCCCTCAGGTGGTGCCTTTTCTCTCCCAGCAATATTGCTCCGTGAAATTCTGCCGATGATCAAAACTGTTTGCCATGGCTTTGTCCTTTCACCTCATTGGCCTCATCTTTGAAGTACAAATGCTTTTCTACACGGGTGCTGCCTCCCTGAGCTTTCCTTTGTCTTGGCTCAATCGATGCAGATTCCTGTGCTGAATACGCCATGGACTAGCACAGGTGGGTTCTTGTCAGTATACCGGGCAAACGCAGCAATTTGGATGGTCAAGACCCACCTGGCTTGATCAGGGTTCTTTATTCCAGTGAAAACGATTTTTATCCAAATTCTAGAGGAGCACCAGTGTGCCTCTGGGAGCTACACCCGGGCCTGCTGAACAGCGGCTCCGGAGTTTTCATTTTCTGACTAAAATTCAACACGGAATTTCATGGATCTAAGGAAACCGTGAATTGTGGACATACCAGATTCTCACATCTTCATTGTGTAATGGAAGCTGAAGTTTCCCAGTCTGATCCGGCTGCCACTTCATTTCTGGCAATGACCATTCAATTGTGGACGTTCAGCCTTCTTCGGAATTCTCTTATACCGGCATGTTCCCGCGCCACATAAAGACCACTCGGTGGAGGTTTATGTGACTCAGGACAACTCTTTATTTCAGGCGTCTAGAACAAAGGGAATTCACAGAGGTTGATGATCACTTACTAAAGTCCCGTTTCTCTATGATGCCCACTGATGACACTTCTACATCTGAGGGCAAAGAGCTCGTGCAGCATGATATTCTCATTTCAGCCGCCACGCCGCCTGCAGTTCCTTCCTTGCAGAAAAACCTTTCCCAGTGTACTTCTTTAAAATGCTGCAAACTAGTGGGACCGAAGATTTCGGTTTAGCGTTAACTTTAAACGGGCATAGATACAGGCATGTGGGCATGTTTAGAGACAGTGTTTCACTGGTCTAGGGTAAAGGGTGAAGCGCCTGGGATCCCGTGCTTCACTACTGTATGGACTCAAGATGATGTGTAGGCACAGCGGCAAATCCATCGGTGGCAATTCTCTCATATTGTCATTGCGATGGGAAGATTCCTTATTCGCTAGGAAATGTTTTACCGTGGAAGACGGGTCACCACAGAGCTGTCTCTTTTGTGTTGAGACAAACTTTGCTGAATTTACCTGCCAGCAGTTGCGTGTCCTCCCTTTTTTTAAGGCCGATGGAGACGCACGAGTGTAAGGAGAACGGTGAATGGTGGCCGTTCATAAGCCAGGATCATCAGAAATCGCAGAGTAAATTTTAGGAACGTAGACGTAGGACAGCGGAGAAAACTTCACTCAGGGACTTCAGTGAACTCTCCTTACAATGCTGAGGCCTGACACGCCTAGTGCCTGGGGGCAACCCGGCTCCTGCCCTAGGTAGTTTTGTTGAGCGTGCCTCCCTCAGGTGGTGCCTTTTCTCTCCCAGCAATATTGCTCCGTGAAATTCTGCCGATGATCAATACTGTTTGCCATGGCTTTGTCCTTTCACCTCATTGGCCTCATCTTTGAAGTACAAATGCTTTTCTACACGGGTGCTGCCTCCCTGAGCTTTCCTTTGTCTTGGCTCAATCGATGCTGATTCGTGTGCTGAATGCGCCATGGACTAGCACAGGTGGGTTCTTGTCAGTATACCGGGCAAACGCAGCAATTTCGATGGTCAAGACCCACCTGGCTTGATCAGGGTTCTTTATTCCAGTGAAAACGATTTTTATCCAAATTCTAGAGGAGCACCAGTGTGCCTCTGGGAGCTACACCCGGGCCTGCTGAACAGCGGCTCCGGAGTTTTCATTTTCTGACTAAAATTCAACACGGAATTTCATGGATCTAAGGAAACCGTGACTTGTGGACGTACCAGATTCTCACATCTTCATTGTCTAATGGAAGCTGAAGTTTCCCAGTCTGATCCGGCTGCCACTTCATTTCTGGCAATGACCATTCAATTGTGGACGTTCAGCCTTCTTCGGAATTCTCTTATACCGGCATGTTCCCGCGCCACATAAAGACCACTCGGTGGAGGTTTATGTGACTCAGGACAACTCTTTATTTCAGGTGTCTAGAACAAAGGGAATTCACAGAGGTTGATGATCACTTATTAAAGTCCCGTTTCTCTATGATGCCCACTGATGACACTTCTACATCTGAGGGCAAAGAGCTCGTGCAGCATGATATTCTCATTTCAGCCGCCACGCCGCCTGCAGTTCCTTCCTTGCAGAAAAATCTTTCCCAGTGTACTTCTTTAAAATGCTGCAAAATAGTGGGACAGAAGATTTCGGTTTAGCGTTAACTTTAAACGGGCATAGATACAGGCATGTGGGCATGTTTAGAGACAGTGTTTCACTGGTCTAGGGTAAAGGGTGAAGCGCCTGGGATCCCGTATTTCACTACTGTATGGCCTCAAGATGATGTGTAGGCACAGCGGCAAATCCATCGGTGGCAATTCTCTCATATTGTCATTGCGATGGGAAGATTCCTTATTCGCTAGGAAATGTTTTACCGTGGAAGACGGGTCACCACAGAGCTGTGTCTTTTGTGTTGAGACAAACTTTGCTGAATTTACCTGCCAGCAATTGCGTGTCCTCCCTTTCTTTTAAGGCCGATGGAGACGCACAAGTGTAAGGAGAACGGTGAATGGTGGCCGTTCGTAAGCCAGGATCATCAGAAACCGCAGAGTAAATTTTAGGAACGTAGACGTAGGACAGCGGAGAAAACTTCACTCAGGGACTTCAGTGAACTCTCCTTACAATGCTGAGGCCTGACACGCCTAGTGCCTGGGGGCAACCCGGCTCCTGCCCTAGGTAGTTTTGTTGAGCGTGCCTCCCTCGGGTGGTGCCTTTTCTCTCCCAGCAATATTGCTCCGTGAAATTCTGCCAATGATCAAAACTGTTTGCCATGGCTTTGTCCTTTCACCTCATTGGCCTCATCTTTGAAGTACAAATGCTTTTCTACACGGGTGCTGCCTCCCTGAGCTTTCCTTTGTCTTGGCTCAATCGATGCAGATTCCTGTGCTGAATACGCCATGGACTAGCACAGGTGGGTTCTTGTCAGTATACCGGTCAAATGCAGCAATTTCGATGGTCAAGACCCACCTGGCTTGATCAGGGTTCTTTATTCTAGGGAAAACGATTTTTATCCAAATTCTAGAGGAGCACCAGTGTGCCTCTGGGAGCTAACCCGGGCCTGCTGAACAGCGGCTCCAGAGTTTTCATTTTCTGACAAAAATTCAACACGGAATTTCATGGATCTAAGGAAACCGTGAATTGTGGACGTACCAGATTCTCACATCGTCATTGTCTAATGGAAGCTGAAGTTTCCCAGTCTGATCCGGCTGCCACTTCATTTCTGGCAATGACCATTCAATTGTGGACGTTCAGCCTTCTTCGGAATTCTCTTATACCGGCATGTTCCCGCGCCACATAAAGACCACTCGGTGGAGGTTTATGTGACTCAGGACAACTCTTTATTTCAGGCGTCTAGAACAAAGGGAATTCACAGAGGTTGATGATCACTTATTAAAGTCCCGTTTCTCTATGATGCCCACTGATGACACTTCTACATCTGAGGGCAAAGAGCTCCTGCAGCATGATATTCTCATTTCAGCCGCCACGCCGCCTGCAGTTCCTTCCTTGCAGAAAAATCTTTCCCAGTGTACTTCTTTAAAATGCTGCAAAATAGTGGGACCGAAGATTTCGGTTTAGCGTTAACTTTAAACGGGCATAGATACAGGCATGTGGGCATGTTTAGAGACAGTGTTTCACTGGTCTAGGGTAAAGGGTGAAGCGCCTGGGTTCCCGTGCCTCACTACTGTATGACCTCAAGATGATGTGTAGGCACAGCGGCAAATCCATCGGTGGCAATTCTCTCATATTGTCATTGCGATGGGAAGATTCCTTATTCGCTAGGAAATGTTTTACCGTGGAAGACGGGTCACCACAGAGCTGTCTCTTTTGTGTTGAGACAAACTTTGCTGAATTTACCTGCCAGCAGTTGCGTGTCCTCCCTTTCTTTTAAGGCCGATGGAGACGCACGAGTGTAAGGAGAACGGTGAATGGTGGCCGTTCATAAGCCAGGATCATCAGAAACCGCAGAGTAAATTTTAGGAACGTAGACGTAGGACAGCGGAGAAAACTTCACTCAGGGACTTCAGTGAACTCTCCTTACAATGCTGAGGCCTGACACGCCTAGTGCCTTGGGGCAACCCGGCTCCTGCCCTAGGTAGTTTTGTTGAGCGTGCCTCCCTCAGGTGGTGCCTTTTCTCTCCCAGCAATATTGCTCCGTGAAATTCTGCCGATGATCAAAACTGTTTGCCATGGCTTTGTCCTTTCACCTCATTGGCCTCATCTTTGAAGTACAAATGCTTTTCTACACGGGTGCTGCCTCCCTGAGCTTTCCTTTGTCTTGGCTCAATCGATGCAGATTCCTGGGCTGAATGCGCCATGGATTAGCACAGGTGGGTTCTTGTCAGTATACCGGGCAAACGCAGCAATTTCGATTGTCAAGACCCACCTGGCTTGATCAGGGTTCTTTATTCCCAGTGAAAACGATTTTTATCCAAATTCTAGAGGAGCACCAGTGTGCCTCTGGGAGCTACACCCGGGCCTGCTGAACAGCGGCTCCAGAGTTTTCATTTTCTGACAAAAATTCAACACGGAATTTCATGGATCTAAGGAAACCGTGACTTGTGGACGTACCAGATTCTCACATCTTCATTGTCTAATGGAAGCTGAAGTTTCCCAGTCTGATCCGGCTGCCACTTCATTTCTGGCAATGACCATTCAATTGTGGACGTTCAGCCTTCTTCGGAATTCTCTTATACCGGCATGTTCCCGCGCCACATAAAGACCACTCGGTGGAGGTTTATGTGACTCAGGACAACTCTTTATTTCAGGTGTCTAGAACAAAGGGAATTCACAGAGGTTGATGATCACTTATTAAAGTCCCGTTTCTCTATGATGCCCACTGATGACACTTCTACATCTGAGGGCAAAGAGCTCGTGCAGCATGATATTCTCATTTCAGCCGCCACGCCGCCTGCAGTTCCTTCCTTGCAGAAAAATCTTTCCCAGTGTACTTCTTTAAAATGCTGCAAAATAGTGGGACAGAAGATTTCGGTTTAGCGTTAACTTTAAACGGGCATAGATACAGGCATGTGGGCATGTTTAGAGACAGTGTTTCACTGGTCTAGGGTAAAGGGTGAAGCGCCTGGGATCCCGTATTTCACTACTGTATGGCCTCAAGATGATGTGTAGGCACAGCGGCAAATCCATCGGTGGCAATTCTCTCATATTGTCATTGCGATGGGAAGATTCCTTATTCGCTAGGAAATGTTTTACCGTGGAAGACGGGTCACCACAGAGCTGTGTCTTTTGTGTTGAGACAAACTTTGCTGAATTTACCTGCCAGCAATTGCGTGTCCTCCCTTTCTTTTAAGGCCGATGGAGACGCACAAGTGTAAGGAGAACGGTGAATGGTGGCCGTTCGTAAGCCAGGATCATCAGAAACCGCAGAGTAAATTTTAGGAACGTAGACGTAGGACAGCGGAGAAAACTTCACTCAGGGACTTCAGTGAACTCTCCTTACAATGCTGAGGCCTGACACGCCTAGTGCCTGGGGGCAACCCGGCTCCTGCCCTAGGTAGTTTTGTTGAGCGTGCCTCCCTCGGGTGGTGCCTTTTCTCTCCCAGCAATATTGCTCCGTGAAATTCTGCCAATGATCAAAACTGTTTGCCATGGCTTTGTCCTTTCACCTCATTGGCCTCATCTTTGAAGTACAAATGCTTTTCTACACGGGTGCTGCCTCCCTGAGCTTTCCTTTGTCTTGGCTCAATCGATGCAGATTCCTGTGCTGAATACGCCATGGACTAGCACAGGTGGGTTCTTGTCAGTATACCGGTCAAATGCAGCAATTTCGATGGTCAAGACCCACCTGGCTTGATCAGGGTTCTTTATTCTAGGGAAAACGATTTTTATCCAAATTCTAGAGGAGCACCAGTGTGCCTCTGGGAGCTAACCCGGGCCTGCTGAACAGCGGCTCCAGAGTTTTCATTTTCTGACAAAAATTCAACACGGAATTTCATGGATCTAAGGAAACCGTGAATTGTGGACGTACCAGATTCTCACATCGTCATTGTCTAATGGAAGCTGAAGTTTCCCAGTCTGATCCGGCTGCCACTTCATTTCTGGCAATGACCATTCAATTGTGGACGTTCAGCCTTCTTCGGAATTCTCTTATACCGGCATGTTCCCGCGCCACATAAAGACCACTCGGTGGAGGTTTATGTGACTCAGGACAACTCTTTATTTCAGGCGTCTAGAACAAAGGGAATTCACAGAGGTTGATGATCACTTATTAAAGTCCCGTTTCTCTATGATGCCCACTGATGACACTTCTACATCTGAGGGCAAAGAGCTCGTGCAGCATGATATTCTCATTTCAGCCGCCACGCCGCCTGCAGTTCCTTCCTTGCAGAAAAATCTTTCCCAGTGTACTTCTTTAAAATGCTGCAAAATAGTGGGACCGAAGATTTCGGTTTAGCGTTAACTTTAAACGGGCATAGATACAGGCATGTGGGCATGTTTAGAGACAGTGTTTCACTGGTCTAGGGTAAAGGGTGAAGCGCCTGGGTTCCCGTGCCTCACTACTGTATGACCTCAAGATGATGTGTAGGCACAGCGGCAAATCCATCGGTGGCAATTCTCTCATATTGTCATTGCGATGGGAAGATTCCTTATTCGCTAGGAAATGTTTTACCGTGGAAGACGGGTCACCACAGAGGTGTCTCTTTTGTGTTGAGACAAACTTTGCTGAATTTACCTGCCAGCAGTTGCGTGTCCTCCCTTTCTTTTAAGGCCGATGGAGACGCACGAGTGTAAGGAGAACGGTGAATGGTGGCCGTTCATAAGCCAGGATCATCAGAAACCGCAGAGTAAATTTTAGGAACGTAGACGTAGGACAGCGGAGAAAACTTCACTCAGGGACTTCAGTGAACTCTCCTTACAATGCTGAGGCCTGACACGCCTAGTGCCTTGGGGCAACCCGGCTCCTGCCCTAGGTAGTTTTGTTGAGCGTGCCTCCCTCAGGTGGTGCCTTTTCTCTCCCAGCAATATTGCTCCGTGAAATTCTGCCGATGATCAAAACTGTTTGCCATGGCTTTGTCCTTTCACCTCATTGGCCTCATCTTTGAAGTACAAATGCTTTTCTACACGGGTGCTGCCTCCCTGAGCTTTCCTTTGTCTTGGCTCAATCGATGCAGATTCCTGGGCTGAATGCGCCATGGATTAGCACAGGTGGGTTCTTGTCAGTATACCGGGCAAACGCAGCAATTTCGATTGTCAAGACCCACCTGGCTTGATCAGGGTTCTTTATTCCCAGTGAAAACGATTTTTATCCAAATTCTAGAGGAGCACCAGTGTGCCTCTGGGAGCTACACCCGGGCCTGCTGAACAGCGGCTCCAGAGTTTTCATTTTCTGACAAAAATTCAACACGGAATTTCATGGATCGAAGGAAACCGTGAATTGTGGACGTACCAGATTCTCACATCGTCATTGTCTAATGGAAGCTGAAGTTTCCCAGTCTGATCCGGCTGCCACGTCATTTCTGGCAATGACCATTCAATTGTGGACGTTCAGCCTTCTTCGGAATTCTCTTATACCGGCATGATCCCTCGCCACATAAAGACCACTCGGTGGAGGTTTATGTGACTCAGGACAACTCTTTATTTCAGGCGTCTAGAACAAAGGGAATTCACAGAGGTTGATGATCACTTATTAAAGTCCCGTTTCTCTATGATGCCCACTGATGACACTTCTACATCTGAGGGCAAAGAGCTCGTGCAGCATGATATTCTCATTTCAGCCGCCACGCCGCCTGCAGTTCCTTCCTTGCAGAAAAATCTTTCCCAGTGTACTTCTTTAAAATGCTGCAAAATAGTGGGACCGAAGATTTCGGTTTAGCGTTAACTTTAAACGGGCATAGATACAGGCATGTGGGCATGTTTAGAGACAGTGTTTCACTGGTCTAGGGTAAAGGGTGAAGTGCCTGGGATCCCGTGCTTCACTACTGTATGGCCTCAAGATGATGTGTAGGCACAGCGGCAAATCCATCGGTGGCAATTCTCTCATATTGTCATTGCGATGGGAAGATTCCTTATTCGCTAGGAAATGTTTTACCATGGAAGACGGGTCACCACAGAGCTGTCTCTTTTTTGTTGAGACAAACTTTGCTGAATTTACCTGCCAGCAGTTGCGTGTCCTCCCTTTCTTTTAAGGCCGATGGAGACGCACGAGTGTAAGGAGAACGGTGAATGGTGGCCGTTCATAAGCCAGGATCATCATAACCGCAGAGTAAATTTTAGGAACGTAGACGTAGGACAGCGGAGAAAACTTCACTCAGGGACTTCAGTGAACTCTCCTTACAATGCTGAGGCCTGACACGCCTAGTGCCTGGGGGCAACCCGGCTCCTGCCCTAGGTAGTTTTGTTGAGCGTGCCACCCTCAGGTGGTGCCTTTTCTCTCCCAGCAATATTGCTCCGTGAAATTCTGCCAATGATCAAAACTGTTTGCCATGGCTTTGTCCTTTCACCTCATTGGCCTCATCTTTGAAGTACAAATGCTTTTCTACACGGGTGCTGCCTCCCTGAGCTTTCCTTTGTCTTGGCTCAATCGATGCAGATTCCTGTGCTGAATGCGGCATGGACTAGCACAGGTGGGTTCTTGTCAGTATACCGGGCAAACGCATCAATTTCGATTGTCAAGACCCACCTGGCTTGATCAGGGTTCTTTATTCCCAGTGAAAACGATTTTTATCCAAATTCTAGAGGAGCACCAGTGTGCCTCTGGGAGCTACACCCGGGCCTACTGAACAGCGGCTCCAGAGTTTTCATTTTCTGACAAAAATTCAACACGGAATTTCATGGATCGAAGGAAACCGTGAATTGTGGACGTACCAGATTCTCACATCGTCATTGTCTAATGGAAGCTGAAGTTTCCCAGTCTGATCCGGCTGCCACGTCATTTCTGGCAATGACCATTCAATTGTGGACGTTCAGCCTTCTTCGGAATTCTCTTATACCGGCATGTTCCCTCGCCACATAAAGACCACTCGGTGGAGGTTTATGTGACTCAGGGACAACTCTTTATTTCAGGCGTCTAGAACAAAGGGAATTCACAGAGGTTGATGATCACTTATTAAAGTCCCGTTTCTCTATGATGCCCACTGATGACACTTCTACATCTGAGGGCAAAGAGCTCGTGCAGCATGATATTCTCATTTCAGCCGCCACGCCGCCTGCAGTTCCTTCCTTGCAGAAAAATCTTTCCCAGTGTACTTCTTTAAAATGCTGTAAAATAGTGGGACCGAAGATTTCGGTTTAGCGTTAACTTTAAACGGGCATAGATACAGGCATGTGGGCATGTTTAGAGACAGTGTTTCACTGGTCTAGGGTAAAGGGTGAAGCGCCTGGGATCCCGTGCTTCACTACTGTATGACCTCAAGATGATGTGTAGGCACAGCGGCAAATCCATCGGTGGCAATTCTCTCATATTGTCATTGCGATGGGAAGATTCCTTATTCGCTAGGAAATGTTTTACCGTGGAAGACGGGTCACCACAGAGGTGTCTCTTTTGTGTTGAGACAAACTTTGCTGAACTTACCTGCCAGCAGTTGCGTGTCCTCCCTTTCTTTTAAGGCCGATGGAGACGCACGAGTGTAAGGAGAACGGTGAATGGTGGCCGTTCATAAGCCAGGATCATCAGAAACCGCAGAGTAAATATTAGGAACGGAGACGTAGGACAGCGGAGAAAACTTCACTCAGGGACTTCAGTGAACTCTCCTTACAATGCTGAGGCCTGACACGCCTAGTGCCTGGGGGCAACCCGGCTCCTGCCCTAGGTAGTTTTGTTGAGCGTGCCTCCCTCAGGTGGTGCCTTTTCTATCCCAGCAATATTGCTCCGTGAAATTCTGCCGATGATCAAAACTGTTTGCCATGGCTTTTTCCTTTCACCTCATTGGCCTCATCTTTGAAGTACAAATGCTTTTCTACACAGGTGCTGGCTCCCTGAGCTTTCCTTTGTCTTGGCTCAATCGATGCAGATTCCTGTGCTGAATGCGCCATGGATTAGCACAGGTGGGTTCTTGTCAGTATACCGGGCAAACGCAGCAATTTCGATTGTCAAGACCCACCTGGCTTGATCAGGGTTCTTTATTCCCAGTGAAAACGATTTTTATCCAAATTCTAGAGGAGCACCAGTGTGCCTCTGGGAGCTACACCCGGGCCTGCTGAACAGCGGCTCCAGAGTTTTCATTTTCTGACAAAAATTCAACACGGAATTTCATGGATCGAAGGAAACCGTGAATTGTGGACGTACCAGATTCTCACATCGTCATTGTCTAATGGAAGCTGAAGTTTCCCAGTCTGATCCGGCTGCCACGTCATTTCTGGCAATGACCATTCAATTGTGGACGTTCAGCCTTCTTCGGAATTCTCTTATACCGGCATGTTCCCTCGCCACATAAAGACCACTCGGTGGAGATTTATGTGACTCAGGACAACTCTTTATTTCAGGCGTCTAGAACAAAGGGAATTCACAGAGGTTGATGATCACTTATTAAAGTCCCGTTTCTCTATGATGCCCACTGATGACACTTCTACATCTGAGGGCAAAGAGCTCGTGCAGCATGATATTCTCATTTCAGCCGCCACGCCGCCTGCAGTTCCTTCCTTGCAGAAAAATCTTTCCCAGTGTACTTCTTTAAAATGCTGCAAAATAGTGGGACCGAAGATTTCGGTTTAGCGTTAACTTTAAACGGGCATAGATACAGGCATGTGGGCATGTTTAGAGACAGTGTTTCACTGGTCTAGGGTAAAGGGTGAAGTGCCTGGGATCCCGTGCTTCACTACTGTATGGCCTCAAGATGATGTGTAGGCACAGCGGCAAATCCATCGGTGGCAATTCTCTCATATTGTCATTGCGATGGGAAGATTCCTTATTCGCTAGGAAATGTTTTACCATGGAAGACGGGTCACCACAGAGCTGTCTCTTTTTTGTTGAGACAAACTTTGCTGAATTTACCTGCCAGCAGTTGCGTGTCCTCCCTTTCTTTTAAGGCCGATGGAGACGCACGAGTGTAAGGAGAATGGTGAATGGTGGCCGTTCATAAGCCAGGATCATCATAACCGCAGAGTAAATTTTAGGAACGTAGACGTAGGACAGCGGAGAAAACTTCACTCAGGGACTTCAGTGAACTCTCCTTACAATGCTGAGGCCTGACACGCCTAGTGCCTGGGGGCAACCCGGCTCCTGCCCTAGGTAGTTTTGTTGAGCGTGCCACCCTCAGGTGGTGCCTTCTCTCTCCCAGCAATATTGCTCCGTGAAATTCTGCCAATGATCAAAACTGTTTGCCATGGCTTTGTCCTTTCACCTCATTGGCCTCATCTTTGAAGTACAAATGCTTTTCTACACGGGTGCTGCCTCCCTGAGCTTTCCTTTGTCTTGGCTCAATCGATGCAGATTCCTGTGCTGAATGCGGCATGGACTAGCACAGGTGGGTTCTTGTCAGTATACCGGGCAAACGCATCAATTTCGATTGTCAAGACCCACCTGGCTTGATCAGGGTTCTTTATTCCCAGTGAAAACGATTTTTATCCAAATTCTAGAGGAGCACCAGTGTGCCTCTGGGAGCTACACCCGGGCCTGCTGAACAGCGGCTCCAGAGTTTTCATTTTCTGACAAAAATTCAACACGGAATTTCATGGATCGAAGGAAACCGTGAATTGTGGACGTACCAGATTCTCACATCGTCATTGTCTAATGGAAGCTGAAGTTTCCCAGTCTGATCCGGCTGCCACGTCATTTCTGGCAATGACCATTCAATTGTGGACGTTCAGCCTTCTTCGGAATTATCTTATACCGGCATGTTCCCTCGCCACATAAAGACCACTCGGTGGAGGTTTATGTGACTCAGGACAACTCTTTATTTCAGGCGTCTAGAACAAAGGGAATTCACAGAGGTTGATGATCACTTATTAAAGTCCCGTTTCTCTATGATGCCCACTGATGACACTTCTACATCTGAGGGCAAAGAGCTCGTGCAGCATGATATTCTCATTTCAGCCGCCACGCCGCCTGCAGTTCCTTCCTTGCAGAAAAATCTTTCCCAGTGTACTTCTTTAAAATGCTGTAAAATAGTGGGACCGAAGATTTCGGTTTAGCGTTAACTTTAAACGGGCATAGATACAGGCATGTGGGCATGTTTAGAGACAGTGTTTCACTGGTCTAGGGTAAAGGGTGAAGCGCCTGGGATCCCGTGCTTCACTACTGTATGACCTCAAGATGATGTGTAGGCACAGCGGCAAATCCATCGGTGGCAATTCTCTCATATTGTCATTGCGATGGGAAGATTCCTTATTCGCTAGGAAATGTTTTACCGTGGAAGACGGGTCACCACAGAGGTGTCTCTTTTGTGTTGAGACAAACTTTGCTGAACTTACCTGCCAGCAGTTGCGTGTCCTCCCTTTCTTTTAAGGCCGATGGAGACGCACGAGTGTAAGGAGAACGGTGAATGGTGGCCGTTCATAAGCCAGGATCATCAGAAACCGCAGAGTAAATATTAGGAACGGAGACGTAGGACAGCGGAGAAAACTTCACTCAGGGACTTCAGTGAACTCTCCTTACAATGCTGAGGCCTGACACGCCTAGTGCCTGGGGGCAACCCGGCTCCTGCCCTAGGTAGTTTTGTTGAGCGTGCCTCCCTCAGGTGGTGCCTTTTCTATCCCAGCAATATTGCTCCGTGAAATTCTGCCGATGATCAAAACTGTTTGCCATGGCTTTTTCCTTTCACCTCATTGGCCTCATCTTTGAAGTACAAATGCTTTTCTACACAGGTGCTGCCTCCCTGAGCTTTCCTTTGTCTTGGCTCAATCGATGCAGATTCCTGTGCTGAATGCGCCATGGATTAGCACAGGTGGGTTCTTGTCAGTATACCGGGCAAACGCAGCAATTTCGATTGTCAAGACCCACCTGGCTTGATCAGGGTTCTTTATTCCCAGTGAAAACGATTTTTATCCAAATTCTAGAGGAGCACCAGTGTGCCTCTGGGAGCTACACCCGGGCCTGCTGAACAGCGGCTCCAGAGTTTTCATTTTCTGACAAAAATTCAACACGGAATTTCATGGATCGAAGGAAACCGTGAATTGTGGACGTACCAGATTCTCACATCGTCATTGTCTAATGGAAGCTGAAGTTTCCCAGTCTGATCCGGCTGCCACGTCATTTCTGGCAATGACCATTCAATTGTGGACGTTCAGCCTTCTTCGGAATTCTCTTATACCGGCATGTTCCCTCGCCACATAAAGACCACTCGGTGGAGATTTATGTGACTCAGGACAACTCTTTATTTCAGGCGTCTAGAACAAAGGGAATTCACAGAGGTTGATGATCACTTATTAAAGTCCCGTTTCTCTATGATGCCCACTGATGACACTTCTACATCTGAGGGCAAAGAGCTCGTGCAGCATGATATTCTCATTTCAGCCGCCACGCCGCCTGCAGTTCCTTCCTTGCAGAAAAATCTTTCCCAGTGTACTTCTTTAAAATGCTGCAAAATAGTGGGACCGAAGATTTCGGTTTAGCGTTAACTTTAAACGGGCATAGATACAGGCATGTGGGCATGTTTAGAGACAGTGTTTCACTGGTCTAGGGTAAAGGGTGAAGTGCCTGGGATCCCGTGCTTCACTACTGTATGGCCTCAAGATGATGTGTAGGCACAGCGGCAAATCCATCGGTGGCAATTCTCTCATATTGTCATTGCGATGGGAAGATTCCTTATTCGCTAGGAAATGTTTTACCATGGAAGACGGGTCACCACAGAGCTGTCTCTTTTTTGTTGAGACAAACTTTGCTGAATTTACCTGCCAGCAGTTGCGTGTCCTCCCTTTCTTTTAAGGCCGATGGAGACGCACGAGTGTAAGGAGAATGGTGAATGGTGGCCGTTCATAAGCCAGGATCATCATAACCGCAGAGTAAATTTTAGGAACGTAGACGTAGGACAGCGGAGAAAACTTCACTCAGGGACTTCAGTGAACTCTCCTTACAATGCTGAGGCCTGACACGCCTAGTGCCTGGGGGCAACCCGGCTCCTGCCCTAGGTAGTTTTGTTGAGCGTGCCACCCTCAGGTGGTGCCTTTTCTCTCCCAGCAATATTGCTCCGTGAAATTCTGCCAATGATCAAAACTGTTTGCCATGGCTTTGTCCTTTCACCTCATTGGCCTCATCTTTGAAGTACAAATGCTTTTCTACACGGGTGCTGCCTCCCTGAGCTTTCCTTTGTCTTGGCTCAATCGATGCAGATTCCTGTGCTGAATGCGGCATGGACTAGCACAGGTGGGTTCTTGTCAGTATACCGGGCAAACGCATCAATTTCGATTGTCAAGACCCACCTGGCTTGATCAGGGTTCTTTATTCCCAGTGAAAACGATTTTTATCCAAATTCTAGAGGAGCACCAGTGTGCCTCTGGGAGCTACACCCGGGCCTGCTGAACAGCGGCTCCAGAGTTTTCATTTTCTGACAAAAATTCAACACGGAATTTCATGGATCGAAGGAAACCGTGAATTGTGGACGTACCAGATTCTCACATCGTCATTGTCTAATGGAAGCTGAAGTTTCCCAGTCTGATCCGGCTGCCACGTCATTTCTGGCAATGACCATTCAATTGTGGACGTTCAGCCTTCTTCGGAATTCTCTTATACCGGCATGTTCCCTCGCCACATAAAGACCACTCGGTGGAGGTTTATGTGACTCAGGACAACTCTTTATTTCAGGCGTCTAGAACAAAGGGAATTCACAGAGGTTGATGATCACTTATTAAAGTCCCGTTTCTCTATGATGCCCACTGATGACACTTCTACATCTGAGGGCAAAGAGCTCGTGCAGCATGATATTCTCATTTCAGCCGCCACGCCGCCTGCAGTTCCTTCCTTGCAGAAAAATCTTTCCCAGTGTACTTCTTTAAAATGCTGTAAAATAGTGGGACCGAAGATTTCGGTTTAGCGTTAACTTTAAACGGGCATAGATACAGGCATGTGGGCATGTTTAGAGACAGTGTTTCACTGGTCTAGGGTAAAGGGTGAAGCGCCTGGGATCCCGTGCTTCACTACTGTATGACCTCAAGATGATGTGTAGGCACAGCGGCAAATCCATCGGTGGCAATTCTCTCATATTGTCATTGCGATGGGAAGATTCCTTATTCGCTAGGAAATGTTTTACCGTGGAAGACGGGTCACCACAGAGGTGTCTCTTTTGTGTTGAGACAAACTTTGCTGAACTTACCTGCCAGCAGTTGCGTGTCCTCCCTTTCTTTTAAGGCCGATGGAGACGCACGAGTGTAAGGAGAACGGTGAATGGTGGCCGTTCATAAGCCAGGATCATCAGAAACCGCAGAGTAAATATTAGGAACGGAGACGTAGGACAGCGGAGAAAACTTCACTCAGGGACTTCAGTGAACTCTCCTTACAATGCTGAGGCCTGACACGCCTAGTGCCTGGGGGCAACCCGGCTCCTGCCCTAGGTAGTTTTGTTGAGCGTGCCTCCCTCAGGTGGTGCCTTTTCTCTCCCAGCAATATTGCTCCGTGAAATTCTGCCGATGATCAAAACTGTTTGCCATGGCTTTGTCCTTTCACCTCATTGGCCTCATCTTTGAAGTACAAATGCTTTTCTACACGGGTGCTGCCTCCCTGAGCTTTCCTTTGTCTTGGCTCAATCGATGCAGATTCCTGTGCTGAATACGCCATGTATTAGCACAGGTGGGTTCTTGTCAGTATACCGGGCAAACGCAGCAATTTCGATTGTCAAGACCCACCTGGCTTGATCAGGGTTCTTTATTCCCAGTGAAAACGATTTTTATCCAAATTCTAGAGGAGCACCAATGTGCCTCTGGGAGCTACACCCGGGCCTGCTGAACAGCGGCTCCAGAGTTTTCATTTTCTGACAAAAATTCAACACGGAATTTCATGGATCGAAGGAAACCGTGAATTGTGGACGTACCAGATTCTCACATCGTCATTGTCTAATGGAAGCTGAAGTTTCCCAGTCTGATCCGGCTGCCACGTCATTTCTGGCAATGACCATTCAATTGTGGACGTTCAGCCTTCTTCGGAATTCTCTTATACCGGCATGTTCCCTCGCCACATAAAGACCACTCGGTGGAGGTTTATGTGACTCAGGACAACTCTTTATTTCAGGCGTCTAGAACAAAGGGAATTCACAGAGGTTGATGATCACTTGTTAAAGTCCCGTTTCTCTATGATGCCCACTGATGACACTTCTACATCTGAGGGCAAAGAGCTCGTGCAGCATGATATTCTCATTTCAGCCGCCACGCCGCCTGCAGTTCCTTCCTTGCAGAAAAATCTTTCCCAGTGTACTTCTTTAAAATGCTGCAAAATAGTGGGACCGAAGATTTCGTTTTAGCGTTAACTTTAAACGGGCATAGATACAGGCATGTGGGCATGTTTAGAGACAGTGTTTCACTGGTCTAGGGTAAAGGGTGAAGCGCCTGGGATCCCGTGCTTCACTACTGTATGACCTCAAGATGATGTGTAGGCACAGCGGCAAATCCATCGGTTGCAATTCTCTCATATTGTCATTGCGATGGGAAGATTCCTTATTCGCTAGGAAATGTTTTACCGTGGAAGACGGGTCACCACAGAGGTGTCTCTTTTGTGTTGAGACAAACTTTGCTGAATTTACCTGCCAGCAGTTGCGTGTCCTCCCTTTCTTTTAAGGCCGATGGAGACGCACGAGTGTAAGGAGAACGGTGAATGGTCGCCGTTCGTAAGCCAGGATCATCAGAAACCGCAGAGTAAATTTTAGGAACGTAGACGTAGGACAGCGGAGAAAACTTCACTCAGGGACTTCAGTGAACTCTCCTTACAATGCTGAGGCCTGAGACGCCTAGTGCCTGGGGGCAACCCGGCTCCTGCCCTAGGTAGTTTTGTTGAGCGTGCCTCCCTCAGGTGGTGCCTTTTCTATCCCAGCAATATTGCTCCGTGAAATTCTGCCGATGATCAAAACTGTTTGCCATGGCTTTGTCCTTTCACCTCATTGGCCTCATCTTTGAAGTACAAATGCTTTTCTACACAGGTGCTGCCTCCCTGAGCTTTCCTTTGTCTTGGCTCAATCGATGCAGATTCCTGTGCTGAATGCGCCATGGATTAGCACAGGTGGGTTCTTGTCAGTATACCAGGCAAACGCAGCAATTTCGATTGTCAAGACCCACCTGGCTTGATCAGGGTTCTTTATTCCCAGTGAAAACGATTTTTATCCAAATTCTAGAGGAGCACCAGTGTGCCTCTGGGAGCTACACCCGGGCCTGCTGAACAGCGGCTCCAGAGTTTTCATTTTCTGACAAAAATTCAACACGGAATTTCATGGATCGAAGGAAACCGTGAATTGTGGACGTACCAGATTCTCACATCGTCATTGTCTAATGGAAGCTGAAGTTCCCCAGTCTGATCCGGCTGCCATGTCATTTCTGGCAATGACCATTCAATTGTGGACGTTCAGCCTTCTTCGGAATTCTCTTATACCGGCATGTTCCCTCGCCACATAAAGACCACTCGGTGGAGGTTTATGTGACTCAGGACAACTCTTTATTTCAGGCGTCTAGAACAAAGGGAATTCACAGAGGTTGATGATCACTTATTAAAGTCCCGTTTCTCTATGATGCCCACTGATGACACTTCTACATCTGAGGGCAAAGAGCTCGTGCAGCATGATATTCTCATTTCAGCCGCCACGCCGCCTGCAGTTCCTTCCTTGCAGAAAAATCTTTCCCAGTGTACTTCTTTAAAATGCTGCAAAATAGTGGGACCGAAGATTTCGGTTTAGCGTTAACTTTAAACGGGCATAGATACAGGCATGTGGGCATGTTTAGAGACAGTGTTTCACTGGTCTAGGGTAAAGGGTGAAGCGCCTGGGATCCCGTGCTTCACTACTCTATGGCCTCAAGATGATGTGTAGGCACAGCGGCAAATCCATCGGTGGCAATTCTCTCATATTGTCATTGCGATGGGAAGATTCCTTATTCGCTAGGAAATGTTTTACCATGGAAGACGGGTCACCACAGAGCTGTCTCTTTTGTGTTGAGACAAACTTTGCTGAATTTACCTGCCAGCAGTTGCGTGTCCTCCCTTTCTTTTAAGGCCGATGGAGACGCACGAGTGTAAGGAGAACGGTGAATGGTGGCCGTTCATAAGCCAGGATCATCATAACCGCAGAGTAAATTTTAGGAACGTAGACGTAGGACAGCGGAGAAAACTTCACTCAGGGACTTCAGTGAACTCTCCTTACAATGCTGAGGCCTGACACGCCTAGTGCCTGGGGGCAAACCGGCTCCTGCCCTAGGTAGTTTTGTTGAGCGTGCCACCCTCAGGTGGTGCCTTTTCTCTCCCAGCAATATTGCTCCGTGAAATTCTGCCAATGATCAAAACTGTTTGCCATGGCTTTGTCCTTTCACCTCATTGGCCTCATCTTTGAAGTACAAATGCTTTTCTACACGGGTGCTGCCTCCCTGAGCTTTCCTTTGTCTTGGCTCAATCGATGCAGATTCCTGTGCTGAATGCGCCATGGACTAGCACAGGTGGGTTCTTGTCAGTATACCGGGCAAACGCATCAATTTCGATTGTCAAGACCCACCTGGCTTGATCAGGGTTCTTTATTCCCAGTGAAAACGATTTTTATCCAAATTCTAGAGGAGCACCAGTGTGCCTCTGGGAGCTACACCCGGGCCTGCTGAACAGCGGCTCCAGAGTTTTCATTTTCTGACAAAAATTCAACACGGAATTTCATGGATCTAAGGAAACCGTGAATTGTGGACGTACCAGATTCTCACATCGTCATTGTCTAATGGAAGCTGAAGTTTCCCAGTCTGATCCGGCTGCCACGTCATTTCTGGCAATGACCATTCAATTGTGGACGTTCAGCCTTCTTCGGAATTCTCTTATACCGGCATGTTCCCTCGCCACATAAAGACCACTCGGTGGAGGTTTATGTGACTCAGGACAACACTTTATTTCAGGCGTCTAGAACAAAGGGAATTCACAGAGGTTGATGATCACTTATTAAAGTCCCGTTTCTCTATGATGCCCACTGATGACACTTCTACATCTGAGGGCAAAGAGCTCGTGCAGCATGATATTCTCATTTCAGCCGCCACGCCGCCTGCAGTTCCTTCCTTGCAGAAAAATCTTTCCCAGTGTACTTCTTTAAAATGCTGTAAAATAGTGGGACCGAAGATTTCGGTTTAGCGTTAACTTTAAACGGGCATAGATACAGGCATGTGGGCATGTTTAGAGACAGTGTTTCACTGGTCTAGGGTAAAGGGTGAAGCGCCTGGGATCCCGTGCTTCACTACTGTATGACCTCAAGATGATGTGTAGGCACAGCGGCAAATCCATCGGTGGCAATTCTCTCATATTGTCATTGCGATGGGAAGATTCCTTATTCGCTAGGAAATGTTTTACCGTGGAAGACGGGTCACCACAGAGGTGTCTCTTTTGTGTTGAGACAAACTTTGCTGAACTTACCTGCCAGCAGTTGCGTGTCCTCCCTTTCTTTTAAGGCCGATGGAGACGCACGAGTGTAAGGAGAACGGTGAATGGTGGCCGTTCATAAGCCAGGATCATCAGAAACCGCAGAGTAAATTTTAGGAACGGAGACGTAGGACAGCGGAGAAAACTTCACTCAGGGACTTCAGTGAACTCTCCTTACAATGCTGAGGCCTGACACGCCTAGTGCCTGGGGGCAACCTGGCTCCTGCCCTAGGTAGTTTTGTTGAGCGTGCCTCCCTCAGGTGGTGCCTTTTCTCTCCCAGCAATATTGCTCCGTGAAATTCTGCCGATGATCAAAACTGTTTGCCATGGCTTTGTCCTTTCACCTCATTGGCCTCATCTCTGAAGTACAAATGCTTTTCTACACGGGTGCTGCCTCCCTGAGCTTTCCTTTGTCTTGGCTCAATCGATGCAGATTCCTGTGCTGAATACGCCATGGACAAGCACAGGTGGGTTCTTGTCAGTATAGCGGGCAAACGCAGCAATTTCGATGGTCAAGACCCACCTGGCTTGATCAGGGTTCTTTATTCCAGTGAAAACGATTTTTATCCAAATTCTAGAGGAGCACCAGTGTGCCTCTGGGAGCTACACCCGGGCCTGCTGAACAGCGGCTCCGGAGTTTTCATTTTCTGACTAAAATTCAACACGGAATTTCATGGATCGAAGGAAACCGTGAATTGTGGACGTACCAGATTCTCACATCTTCATTGTCTAATGGAAGCTGAAGTTTCCCAGTGTGATCCGGCTGCCACTTCATTTCTGGCAATGACCATTCAATTGTGGACGTTTAGCCTTCTTCGGAATTCTCTTATACCGGCATGTTCCCGCGCCACAAAAAGACCACTCGGTGTAGGTTTATGTGACTCAGGACAACTCTTTATTTCAGGCGTCTAGAACAAAGGGAATTCACAGAGGTTGATGAACACTTATTAAAGTCCCGTTTCTCTATGATGCCCACTGATGACACTTCTACATCTGAGGGCAAAGTGCTCGTGCAGCATGATATTCTGATTTCAGCCGCCACGCCGCCTGCAGTTCCTTCCTTGCAGAAAAATCTTTCCCAGTGTACTTCTTTAAAATGCTGCAAAATAGTGGAACAGAAGATTTCGGTTTAGCGTTAACTTTAAACGGGCATAGATACAGGCATGTGGGCATGTTTAGAGACAGTGTTTCACTGGTCTAGGGTAAAGGGTGAAGCGCCTGGGATCCCTTGCTTCACTACTATATGGCCTCAAGATGATGTGTAGGCACAGCGGCAAATCCATCGGTGGCAATTCTCTCATATTGTCATTGCGATGGGAAGATTCCTTATTCGCTAGGAAATGTTTTACCGTGGAAGACGGGTCACCACAGAGGTGTCTCTTTTGTGTTGAGACAAACTTTGCTGAACTTACCTGCCAGCAGTTGCGTGTCCTCCCTTTCTTTTAAGGCCGATGGAGACGCACGAGTGTAAGGAGAACGGTGAATGGTGGCCGTTCATAAGCCAGGATCATCAGAAACCGCAGAGTAAATTTTAGGAACGGAGACGTAGGACAGCGGAGAAAACTTCACTCAGGGACTTCAGTGAACTCTCCTTACAATGCTGAGGCCTGACACCCCTAGTGCCTGGGGGCAACCCGGCTCCTGCCCTAGGTAGTTTTGTTGAGCGTGCCTCCCTCAGGTGGTGCCTTTTCTCTCCCAGCAATATTGCTCCGTGAAATTCTGCCGATGATCAAAACTGTTTGGATGGCTTTGTCCTTTCACCTCATTGGCCTCATCTTTGAAGTACAAATGCTTTTCTACACGGGTGCTGCCTCCCTGAGCTTTCCTTTGTCTTGGCTCAATCAATGCAGATTCCTGTGCTGAATACGCCATGGACAAGCACAGGTGGGTTCTTGTCAGTATAGCGGGCAAACGCAGCAATTTCGATGGTCAAGACCCACCTGGCTTGATCAGGGTTCTTTATTCCAGTGAAAACGTTTTTTATCCAAATTCTAGAGGAACACCAGTGTGCCTCTGGGAGCTACACCCGGGCCTGCTGAACAGCGGCTCCGGAGTTTTCATTTTCTGACTAAAATTCAACACGGAATTTCATGGATCTAAGGAAACCGTGAATTGTGGACGTACCAGATTCCCACATCTTCATTGTCTAATGGAAGCTGAAGTTTCCCAGTCTGATCCGGCTGCCACTTCATTTCTGGCAATGACCATTCAATTGTGGACGTTCAGCCTTCTTCGGAATTCTCTTATACCGGCATGTTCCTGCGCCACATAAAGACCACTCGGTGGAGGTTTATGTGACTCAGGACAACTCTTTATTTCAGGCGTCTAGAACAAAGGGAATTCACAGAGGTTGATGATCACTTATTAAAGTCCCGTTTCTCTATGATGCCCACTGATGACACTTCTACATCTGAGGGCAAAGAGCTCGTGCAGCATGATATTCTCATTTCAGCCGCCACGCCGCCTGCAGTTCCTTCCTTGCAGAAAAATCTTTCCCAGTTGTACTTCTTTAAAATGCTGCAAAATAGTGGGACAGAAGATTTCGGTTTAGCGTTAACTTTAAACGGGCATAGATACAGGCATGTGGGCATGTTTAGAGACAGTGTTTCACTGGTCTAGGGTAAAGGGTGAAGCGCCTGGGATCCCGTGCTTCACTACTGTATGGCCTCAAGATGATGTGTAGGCACAGCGGCAAATCCATCGGTGGCAATTCTCTCATATTGTCATTGCGATGGGAAGATTCCTTATTCGCTAGGAAATGTTTTCCCGTGGAAGACGGGTCACCACAGAGCTGCCTCTTTTGTGTTGAGACAAACTTTGCTGAATTTACCTGCCAGCAGTTGCGTATCCTCCCTTTCTTTTAAGGCCGATGGAGACGCACGAGTGTAAGGAGAACGGTGAATGGTGGCCGTTCATAAGCCAGGATCATCAGAAACCGCAGAGTAAATTTTAGGAACGTAGACGTAGGACAGCGGAGAAAAATTCACTCAGGGACTTCAGTGAACTCTCCTTACAATGCTGAGGCCTGACACGCCTAGTGCCTGGGGGCAACCCGGCTCCTGCCCTAGGTAGTTGTGTTGAGCGTGCCTCCCTCAGGTGGTGCCTTTTCTCTCCCAGCAATATTGCTCCGTAATATTCTGCGGATGATCAAAACTGTTTGCCATGGCTTTGTCCTTTCACCTCATTGGCCTCATCTTTGAAGTACAAATGCTTTTCTACACGGGTGCTGCCTCCCTGAGCTTTCCTTTGTCTTGGCTCAATCGATGCAGATTCCTGTGCTGAATGCGCCATGGACTAGCACAGGTGGGTTCTTGTCAGTATACCGGGCAAACGCAGCAATTTGGATGGTCAAGACCCACCTGGCTTGATCAGGGTTCTTTATTCCAGTGAAAACGATTTTTATCCAAATTCTAGAGGAACACCAGTGTGCCTCTGGGAGCTACACCCTGGCCTGCTGAACAGCGGCTCCGGAGTTTTCATTTTCTGACTAAAATTCAACACGGAATTTCATGGATCTAAGGAAACCGTGAATTGTGGACGTACCAGATTCTCACATCTTCATTGTCTAATGGAAGCTGAAGTTTCCCAGTCTGATCCGGCTGCCACTTCATTTCTGGCAATGACCATTCAATTGTGGACGTTTAGCCTTCTTCGGAATTCTCTTATACCGGCATGTTCCCGCGCCACAAAAAGACCACTCGGTGGAGGTTTATGTGACTCAGGACAACTCTTTATTTCAGGCGTCTAGAACAAAGGGAATTCACAGAGGTTGATGATCACTTATTAAAGTCCCGTTTCTCTATGATGCCCACTGATGACACTTCTACATCTGAGGGCAAAGTGCTCGTGCAGCATGATATTCTCATTTCAGCCGCCACGCCGCCTGCAGTTCCTTCCTTGCAGAAAAATCTTTCCCAGTGTACTTCTTTAAAATGCTGCAAAATAGTGGGACAGAAGATTTCGGTTTAGCGTTAACTTTAAACGGGCATAGATACAGGCATGTGGGCATGTTTAGAGACAGTGTTTCACTGGTCTAGGGTAAAGGGTGAAGCGCCTGGGATCCCGTGCTTCACTACTGTATGGCCTCAAGATGATGTGTAGGCACAGCGGCAAATCCATCGGTGGCAATTCTCTCATATTGTCATTGCGATGGGAAGATTCCTTATTTGCTAGGAAATGTTTTCCCATGGAAGACGGGTCACCACAGAGCTGTCTCTTTTGTGTTGAGACAAACTTTGCTGAATTTACCTGCCAGCAGTTGCGTGTCCTCCCTTTCTTTTAAGGCCGATGGAGACGCACGAGTGTAAGGAGAACGGTGAATGGTGGCCGTTCATAAGCCAGTATCATCATAACCGCAGAGTAAATTTTAGGAACGTAGACGTAGGACAGCTGAGAAAACTTCACTCAGGGTCTTCAGTGAACTCTCCTTACAATGCTGAGGCCTGACACGCCTAGTGCCTGGGGGCAACCCGGCTCCTGCCCTAGGTAGTTTTGTTGAGCGTGCCTCCCTCAGGTGGTGCCTTTTCTCTCCCAGCAATATTGCTCCGTGAAATTCTGCCGATGATCAAAACTGTTTGCCATGGCTTTGTCCTTTCACCTCATTGGCCTCATCTTTGAAGTACAAATGCTTTTCTACACGGGTGCTGCCTCCCTGAGCTTTCCTTTGTCTTGGCTCAATCGATGCAGATTCCTGTGCTGAATGCGCCATGGAGTAGCACAGGTGGGTTCTTGTCAGTATACCGGGCAAACGCAGCAATTTCGATGGTCAAGACCCACCTGGCTTGATCAGGGTTCTTTATTCCCAGTGAAAACGATTTTTATCCAAATTCTAGAGGAGCACCAGTGTGCCTCTGGGAGCTACACCCGGGCCTGCTGAACAGCGGCTCCGGAGTTTTCATTTTCTGACTAAAATTCAACACGGAATTTCATGGATCTAAGGAAACCGTGAATTGTGGACGTACCAGATTCTCACATCGTCATTGTATAATGGAAGCTGAAGTTTCCCAGTCTGATCCGGCTGCCACGTCATTTCTGGCAATGACCATTCAATTGTGGACGTTCAGCCTTCTTTGGAATTCTCTTATACCGGCATGTTCCCGCCCCACAAAAAGACCACTCGGTGGAGGTTTATGTGACTCAGGACAACTCTTTATTTCAGGCGTCTAGAACAAAGGGAATTCACAGAGGTTGATGAACACTTATTAAAGTCCCGTTTCTCTATGATGCCCACTGATGACACTTCTACATCTGAGGGCAAAGTGCTCGTGCAGCATGATATTCTGATTTCAGCCGCCACGCCGCCTGCAGTTCCTTCCTTGCAGAAAAATCTTTCCCAGTGTACTTCTTTAAAATGCTGCAAAATAGTGGAACAGAAGATTTCGGTTTAGCGTTAACTTTAAACGGGCATAGATACAGGCATGTGGGCATGTTTAGAGACAGTGTTTCACTGGTCTAGGGTAAAGGGTGAAGCGCCTGGGATCCCGTGCTTCACTACTATATGGCCTCAAGATGATGTGTAGGCACAGCGGCAAATCCATCGGTGGCAATTCTCTCATATTGTCATTGCGATGGGAAGATTCCTTATTCGCTAGGAAATGTTTTACCGTGGAAGACGGGTCACCACAGAGGTGTCTCTTTTGTGTTGAGACAAACTTTGCTGAACTTACCTGCCAGCAGTTGCGTGTCCTCCCTTTCTTTTAAGGCCGATGGAGACGCACGAGTGTAAGGAGAACGGTGAATGGTGGCCGTTCATAAGCCAGGATCATCAGAAACCGCAGAGTAAATTTTAGGAACGGAGACGTAGGACAGCGGAGAAAACTTCACTCAGGGACTTCAGTGAACTCTCCTTACAATGCTGAGGCCTGACACGCCTAGTGCCTGGGGGCAACCCGGCTCCTGCCCTAGGTAGTTTTGTTGAGCGTGCCTCCCTCAGGTGGTGCCTTTTCTCTCCCAGCAATATTGCTCCGTGAAATTCTGCCGATGATCAAAACTGTTTGCCATGGCTTTGTCCTTTCACCTCATTGGCCTCATCTTTGAAGTACAAATGCTTTTCTACACGGGTGCTGCCTCCCTGAGCTTTCCTTTGTCTTGGCTCAATCAATGCAGATTCCTGTGCTGAATACGCCATGGAGTAGAACAGGTGGGTTCTTGTCAGTATGCCGGGCAAACGCAGCAATTTCGATGATCAAGACCCAATTGGCTTGATCAGGGTTCTTTATTCCAGTGAAAACGATTTTTATCCAAATTCTAGAGGAGCACCAGTGTGCCTCTGGGAGCTACACCCGGGCCTGCTGAACAGCGGCTCCGGAGTTTTCATTTTCTGACTAAAATTCAACACGGAATTTCATGGATCTAAGGAAACCGTGAATTGTGGACGTACCAGATTCTCACATCTTCATTGTCTAATGGAAGCTGAAGTTTCCCAGTCTGATCCGGCTGCCACTTCATTTCTGGCAATGACCATTCAATTGTGGACGTTTAGCCTTCTTCGGAATTCTCTTATACCGGCATGTTCCCGCGCCACAAAAAGACCACTCGGTGGAGGTTTATGTGACTCAGGACAACTCTTTATTTCAGGCGTCTAGAACAAAGGGAATTCACAGAGGTTGATGATCACTTATTAAAGTCCCGTTTCTCTATGATGCCCACTGATGACACTTCTACATCTGAGGGCAAAGTGCTCGTGCAGCATGATATTCTCATTTCAGCCGCCACGCCGCCTGCAGTTCCTTCCTTGCAGAAAAATCTTTCCCAGTGTACTTCTTTAAAATGCTGCAAAATAGTGGGACAGAAGATTTCGGTTTAGCGTTAACTTTAAACGGGCATAGATACAGGCATGTGGGCATGTTTAGAGACAGTGTTTCACTGGTCTAGGGTAAAGGGTGAAGCGCCTGGGATCCCGTGCTTCACTACTGTATGGCCTCAAGATGATGTGTAGGCACAGCGGCAAATCCATCGGTGGCAATTCTCTCATATTGTCATTGCGATGGGAAGATTCCTTATTTGCTAGGAAATGTTTTCCCATGGAAGACGGGTCACCACAGAGCTGTCTCTTTTGTGTTGAGACAAACTTTGCTGAATTTACCTGCCAGCAGTTGCGTGTCCTCCCTTTCTTTTAAGGCCGATGGAGACGCACGAGTGTAAGGAGAACGGTGAATGGTGGCCGTTCATAAGCCAGTATCATCATAACCGCAGAGTAAATTTTAGGAACGTAGACGTAGGACAGCTGAGAAAACTTCACTCAGGGACTTCAGTGAACTCTCCTTACAATGCTGAGGCCTGACACGCCTAGTGCCTGGGGGCAACCCGGCTCCTGCCCTAGGTAGTTTTGTTGAGCGTGCCTCCCTCAGGTGGTGCCTTTTCTCTCCCAGCAATATTGCTCCGTGAAATTCTGCCGATGATCAAAACTGTTTGCCATGGCTTTGTCCTTTCACCTCATTGGCCTCATCTTTGAAGTACAAATGCTTTTCTACACGGGTGCTGCCTCCCTGAGCTTTCCTTTGTCTTGGCTCAATCGATGCAGATTCCTGTGCTGAATGCGCCATGGACTAGCACAGGTGGGTTCTTGTCAGTATACCGGGCAAACGCAGCAATTTGGATGGTCAAGACCCACCTGGCTTGATCAGGGTTCTTTATTCCCAGTGAAAACGATTTTTATCCAAATTCTAGAGGAGCACCAGTGTGCCTCTGGGAGCTACACCCGGGCCTGCTGAACAGCGGCTCCGGAGTTTTCATTTTCTGACTAAAATTCAACACGGAATTTCATGGATCTAAGGAAACCGTGAATTGTGGACGTACCAGATTCTCACATCGTCATTGTATAATGGAAGCTGAAGTTTCCCAGTCTGATCCGGCTGCCACGTCATTTCTGGCAATGACCATTCAATTGTGGACGTTCAGCCTTCTTCGGAATTCTCTTATACCGGCATGTTCCCGCCCCACAAAAAGACCACTCGGTGGAGGTTTATGTGACTCAGGACAACTCTTTATTTCAGGCGTCTAGAACAAAGGGAATTCACAGAGGTTGATGAACACTTATTAAAGTCCCGTTTCTCTATGATGCCCACTGATGACACTTCTACATCTGAGGGCAAAGTGCTCGTGCAGCATGATATTCTGATTTCAGCCGCCACGCCGCCTGCAGTTCCTTCCTTGCAGAAAAATCTTTCCCAGTGTACTTCTTTAAAATGCTGCAAAATAGTGGAACAGAAGATTTCGGTTTAGCGTTAACTTTAAACGGGCATAGATACAGGCATGTGGGCATGTTTAGAGACAGTGTTTCACTGGTCTAGGGTAAAGGGTGAAGCGCCTGGGATCCCGTGCTTCACTACTATATGGCCTCAAGATGATGTGTAGGCACAGCGGCAAATCCATCGGTGGCAATTCTCTCATATTGTCATTGCGATGGGAAGATTCCTTATTCGCTAGGAAATGTTTTACCGTGGAAGACGGGTCACCACAGAGGTGTCTCTTTTGTGTTGAGACAAACTTTGCTGAACTTACCTGCCAGCAGTTGCGTGTCCTCCCTTTCTTTTAAGGCCGATGGAGACGCACGAGTGTAAGGAGAACGGTGAATGGTGGCCGTTCATAAGCCAGGATCATCAGAAACCGCAGAGTAAATTTTAGGAACGGAGACGTAGGACAGCGGAGAAAACTTCACTCAGGGACTTCAGTGAACTCTCCTTACAATGCTGAGGCCTGACACGCCTAGTGCCTGGGGGCAACCCGGCTCCTGCCCTAGGTAGTTTTGTTGAGCGTGCCTCCCTCAGGTGGTGCCTTTTCTCTCCCAGCAATATTGCTCCGTGAAATTCTGCCGATGATCAAAACTGTTTGCCATGGCTTTGTCCTTTCACCTCATTGGCCTCATCTTTGAAGTACAAATGCTTTTCTACACGGGTGCTGCCTCCCTGAGCTTTCCTTTGTCTTGGCTCAATCAATGCAGATTCCTGTGCTGAATACGCCATGGAGTAGAACAGGTGGGTTCTTGTCAGTATGCCGGGCAAACGCAGCAATTTCGATGATCAAGACCCAATTGGCTTGATCAGGGTTCTTTATTCCAGTGAAAACGATTTTTATCCAAATTCTAGAGGAGCACCAGTGTGCCTCTGGGAGCTACACCCGGGCCTGCTGAACAGCGGCTCCGGAGTTTTCATTTTCTGACTAAAATTCAACACGGAATTTCATGGATCTAAGGAAACCGTGAATTGTGGACGTACCAGATTCTCACATCTTCATTGTCTAATGGAAGCTGAAGTTTCCCAGTCTGATCCGGCTGCCACTTCATTTCTGGCAATGACCATTCAATTGTGGACGTTCAGCCTTCTTCGGAATTCTCTTATACCGGCATGTTCCCGCGCCACAAAAAGACCACTCGGGGGAGGTTTATGTGACTCAGGACAACTCTTTATTTCAGGCGTCTAGAACAAAGGGAATTCACAGAGGTTGATGATCACTTATTAAAGTCCCGTTTCTCTATGATGCCCACTGATGACACTTCTACATCTGAGGGAAAAGTGCTCTTGCAGCATGATATTCTCATTTCAGCCGCCACGCCGCCTGCAGTTCCTTCCTTGCAGAAAAATCTTTCCCAGTGTACTTCTTTAAAATGCTGCAAAATAGTGGGACAGAAGATTTCGGTTTAGCGTTAACTTTAAACGGGCATAGATACAGGCATGTGGGCATGTTTAGAGACAGTGTTTCACTGGTCTAGGGTAAAGGGTGAAGCGCCTGGGATCCCGTGCTTCACTACTGTATGGCCTCAAGATGATGTGTAGGCACAGCGGCAAATCCATCGGTGGCAATTCTCTCATATTGTCATTGCGATGGGAAGATTCCTTATTTGCTAGGAAATGTTTTCCCATGGAAGACGGGTCACCACAGAGCTGTCTCTTTTGTGTTGAGACAAACTTTGCTGAATTTACCTGCCAGCAGTTGCGTGTCCTCCCTTTCTTTTAAGGCCGATGGAGACGCACGAGTGTAAGGAGAACGGTGAATGGTGGCCGTTCATAAGCCAGTATCATCATAACCGCAGAGTAAATTTTAGGAACGTAGACGTAGGACAGCTGAGAAAACTTCACTCAGGGACTTCAGTGAACTCTCCTTACAATGCTGAGGCCTGACACGCCTAGTGCCTGGGGGCAACCCGGCTCCTGCCCTAGGTAGTTTTGTTGAGCGTGCCTCCCTCAGGTGGTGCCTTTTCTCTCCCAGCAATATTGCTCCGTGAAATTCTGCCGATGATCAAAACTGTTTGCCATGGTTTTGTCCTTTCACCTCATTGGCCTCATCTTTGAAGTACAAATGCTTTTCTACACGGGTGCTGCCTCCCTGAGCTTTCCTTTGTCTTGGCTCAATCGATGCAGATTCCTGTGCTGAATGCGCCATGGACTAGCACAGGTGGGTTCTTGTCAGTATACCGGGCAAACGCAGCAATTTCGATGGTCAAGACCCACCTGGCTTGATCAGGGTTCTTTATTCCCAGTGAAAACGATTTTTATCCAAATTCTAGAGGAGCACCAGTGTGCCTCTGGGAGCTACACCCGGGCCTGCTGAACAGCGGCTCCGGAGTTTTCATTTTCTGACTAAAATTCAACACGGAATTTCATGGATCTAAGGAAACCGTGAATTGTGGACGTACCAGATTCTCACATCGTCATTGTATAATGGAAGCTGAAGTTTCCCAGTCTGATCCGGCTGCCACGTCATTTCTGGCAATGACCATTCAATTGTGGACGTTCAGCCTTCTTCGGAATTCTCTTATACCGGCATGTTCCCGCCCCACAAAAAGACCACTCGGTGGAGGTTTATGTGACTCAGGACAACTCTTTATTTCAGGCGTCTAGAACAAAGGGAATTCACAGAGGTTGATGAACACTTATTAAAGTCCCGTTTCTCTATGATGCCCACTGATGACACTTCTACATCTGAGGGCAAAGTGCTCGTGCAGCATGATATTCTGATTTCAGCCGCCACGCCGCCTGCAGTTCCTTCCTTGCAGAAAAATCTTTCCCAGTGTACTTCTTTAAAATGCTGCAAAATAGTGGAACAGAAGATTTCGGTTTAGCGTTAACTTTAAACGGGCATAGATACAGGCATGTGGGCATGTTTAGAGACAGTGTTTCACTGGTCTAGGGTAAAGGGTGAAGCGCCTGGGATCCCGTGCTTCACTACTATATGGCCTCAAGATGATGTGTAGGCACAGCGGCAAATCCATCGGTGGCAATTCTCTCATATTGTCATTGCGATGGGAAGATTCCTTATTCGCTAGGAAATGTTTTACCGTGGAAGACGGGTCACCACAGAGGTGTCTCTTTTGTGTTGAGACAAACTTTGCTGAACTTACCTGCCAGCAGTTGCGTGTCCTCCCTTTCTTTTAAGGCCGATGGAGACGCACGAGTGTAAGGAGAACGGTGAATGGTGGCCGTTCATAAGCCAGGATCATCAGAAACCGCAGAGTAAATTTTAGGAACGGAGACGTAGGACAGCGGAGAAAACTTCACTCAGGGACTTCAGTGAACTCTCCTTACAATGCTGAGGCCTGACAAGCCTAGTGCCTGGGGGCAACCCGGCTCCTGCCCTAGGTAGTTTTGTTGAGCGTGCCTCCCTCAGGTGGTGCCTTTTCTCTCCCAGCAATATTGCTCCGTGAAATTCTGCCGATGATCAAAACTGTTTGCCATGGCTTTGTCCTTTCACCTCATTGGCCTCATCTTTGAAGTACAAATGCTTTTCTACACGGGTGCTGCCTCCCTGAGCTTTCCTTTGTCTTGGCTCAATCAATGCAGATTCCTGTGCTGAATACGCCATGGAGTAGAACAGGTGGGTTCTTGTCAGTATGCCGGGCAAACGCAGCAATTTCGATGATCAAGACCCAATTGGCTTGATCAGGGTTCTTTATTCCAGTGAAAACGATTTTTATCCAAATTCTAGAGGAGCACCAGTGTGCCTCTGGGAGCTACACCCGGGCCTGCTGAACAGCGGCTCCGGAGTTTTCATTTTCTGACTAAAATTCAACACGGAATTTCATGGATCTAAGGAAACCGTGAATTGTGGACGTACCAGATTCTCACATCTTCATTGTCTAATGGAAGCTGAAGTTTCCCAGTCTGATCCGGCTGCCACTTCATTTCTGGCAATGACCATTCAATTGTGGACGTTCAGCCTTCTTCGGAATTCTCTTATACCGGCACGTTCCCGCGCCACATAAAGACCACTCGGTGGAGGTTTATGTGACTCAGGACAACTCTTTATTTCAGGCGTCTAGAACAAAGGGAATTCACAGAGGTTGATGATCACTTATTAAAGTCCCGTTTCTCTATGATGCCCACTGATGACACTTCTACATCTGAGGGCAAAGAGCTCGTGCAGCATGATATTCTCATTTCAGCCGCCACGCCACCTGCAGTTCCTTCCTTGCAGAAAAATCTTTCCCAGTTGTACTTCTTTAAAATGCTGCAAAATAGTGGGACAGAAGATTTCGGTTTAGCGTTAACTTTAAACGGGCATAGATACAGGCATGTGGGCATGTTTAGAGACAGTGTTTCACTGGTCTAGGGTAAAGGGTGAAGCGCCTGGGATCCCGTGCTTCACTACTGTATGGCCTCAAGATGATGTGTAGGCACAGCGGCAAATCCATCGGTGGCAATTCTCTCATATTGTCATTGCGATGGGAAGATTCCATATTCGCTAGGAAATGTTTTCCCGTGGAAGACGGGTCACCACAGAGCTGTCTCTTTTGTGTTGAGACAAACTTTGCTGAATTTACCTGCCAGCAGTTGCGTGTCCTCCCTTTCTTTTAAGGCCGATGGAGACGCACGAGTGTAAGGAGAAGGGTGAATGGTGGCCGTTCATAAGCCAGGATCATCAGAAACCGCAGAGTAATTTTAGGAACGGAGACGTAGGACAGCGGAGAAAACTTCACTCAGGGACTTCAGTGAACTCTCCTTACAATGCTGAGGCCTGACACGCCTAGTGCCTGGGGGCAACCTGGCTCCTGCCCTAGGTAGTTTTGTTGAGCGTGCCTCCCTCAGGTGGTGCCTTTTCTCTCCCAGCAATATTGCTCCGTGAAATTCTGCCGATGATCAAAACTGTTTGCCATGGCTTTCTCCTTTCACCTCATTGGCCTCATCTTTGAAGTACAAATGCTTTTCTACACGGGTGCTGCCTCCCTGAGCTTTCCTTTGTCTTGTCTCAATCGATGCAGATTCCTGTGCTGAATACGCCATGGACTAGCACAGGTGGGTTCTTGTCAGTATACCGGGCAAACGCAGCAATTTGGATGGTCAAGACCCACCTGGCTTGATCAGGGTTCTTTATTCCAGTGAAAACGATTTTTATCCAAATTCTAGAGTAGCACCAGTGTGCCTCTGGGAGCTACACCCGGGCCTGCTGAACAGCGGCTCTGGAGTTTTCATTTTCTGACTAAAATTCAACACGGAATTTCATGGATCTAAGGAAACCGTGAATTGTGGACGTACCAGATTCTCACATCTTCATTGTCTAATGGAAGCTGAAGTTTCCCAGTCTGATCCGGCTGCCACTTCATTTCTGGCAATGACCATTCAATTGTGGACGTTCAGCCTTCTTCGGAATTCTCTTATACCTGCATGTTCCCGCGCCACATAAAGACCACTCGGTGGAGGTTTATGTGACTCAGGACAACTCTTTATTTCAGGCGTCTAGAACAAAGGGAATTCACAGAGGTTGATGATCACTTATTAAAGTCCCGTTTCTCTATGATGCCCACTGATGACACTTCTACATCTGAGGGCAAAGAGCTCGTGCAGCATGATATCTTAATTTCAGCCGCCACGCCGCCTGCAGTTCCTTCCTTGCAGAAATATCATTCCCAGTGTACTTCTTTAAAATGCTGCCAAATAGTGGGACAGAAGATTTCGGTTTAGCGTTAACTTTAAACGGGCATAGATACAGGCATGTGGGCATGTTTAGAGACAGTGTTTCACTGGTCTAGGGTAAAGGGTGAAGCGCCTGGGATCCCGTGCTTCACTACTGTATGGCCTCAAGATGATGTGTAGGCACAGCGGCAAATCCATCGGTGGCAATTCTCTCATATTGTCATTGCGATGGGAAGATTCCATATTCGCTAGGAAATGTTTTCCCGTGGAAGACGGGTCACCACAGAGCTGTCTCTTTTGTGTTGAGACAAACTTTGCTGAATATACCTGCCAGCAGTTGCGTGTCCTCCCTTTCTTTTAAGGCCGATGGAGACGCACGAGTGTAAGGAGAAGGGTGAATGGTGGCCGTTCATAAGCCAGGATCATCAGAAACCGCAGAGTAAATTTTAGGAACGGAGACGTAGGACAGCGGAGAAAACTTCACTCAGGGACATCAGTGAACTCTCCTTACAATGCTGAGGCCTGACACGCCTAGTGCCTGGGGGCAACCCTGCTTCTGCCCTAGGTAGTTTTGTTGAGCGTGCCTCCCTCAGGTGGTGCCTTTTCTCTCCCAGCATTATTGCTCCGTGAAATTCTGCGGATGATCAAAACTGTTTACCATGGCTTTGTCCTTTCACCTCATTGGCCTCATCTTTGAAGTACAAATGCTTTTCTACACGGGTGCTGCCTCCCTGAGCTTTCCTTTGTCTTGGCTCAATCGATGCAGATTCCTGTGCTGAATACGCCATGGAGTAGAACAGGTGGGTTCTTGTCAGTATGCCGGGCAAACGCAGCAATTTCGATGATCAAGACCCACCTGGCTTGATCAGGGTTCTTTATTCCAGTGAAAACGATTTTTATCCAAATTCTAGAGGAGCACCAGTGTGCCTCTGGGAGCTACACCCGGGCCTGCTGAACAGCGGCTCCGGAGTTTTCATTTTCTGACTAAAATTCAACACGGAATTTCATGGATCTAAGGAAACCGTGAATTGTGGACGTACCAGATTCTCACATCTTCATTGTCTAATGGAAGCTGAAGTTTCCCAGTCTGATCCGGCTGCCACTTCATTTCTGGCAATGACCATTCAATTGTGGACGTTCAGCCTTCTTCGGAATTCTCTTATACCTGCATGTTCCCGCGCCACATAAAGACCACTCGGTGGAGGTTTATGTGACTCAGGACAACTCTTTATTTCAGGCGTCTAGAACAAAGGGAATTCACAGAGGTTGATGATCACTTATTAAAGTCCCGTTTCTCTATGATGCCCACTGATGACACTTCTACATCTGAGGGCAAAGAGCTCGTGCAGCATGATATCTTAATTTCAGCCGCCACGCCGCCTGCAGTTCCTTCCTTGCAGAAAAATCTTTCCCAGTTGTACTTCTTTAAAATGCTGCAAAATAGTGGGACAGAAGATTTCGGTTTAGCGTTAACTTTAAACGGGCATAGATACAGGCATGTGGGCATGTTTAGAGACAGTGTTTCACTGGTCTAGGGTAAAGGGTGAAGCGCCTGGGATCCCGTGCTTCACTACTGTATGGCCTCAAGATGATGTGTAGGCACAGCAGCAAATCCATCGGTGGCAATTCTCTCATATTGTCATTGCGATGGGAAGATTCCTTATTCGCTAGGAAATGTTTTCCCGTGGAAGACGGGTCTCCACAGAGCTGTCTCTTTTGTGTTGAGACAAACTTTGCTGAATTTACCTGCCAGCAGTTGCGTGTCCTCCCTTTCTTTTAAGGCCGATGGAGACGCACGAGTGTAAGGAGAAGGGTGAATGGTGGCCGTTCATAAGCCAGGATCATCAGAAACCGCAGAGTAAATTTTAGGAACGGAGACGTAGGACAGCGGAGAAAACTTCACTCAGGGACTTCAGTGAACTCTCCTTACAATGCTGAGGCCTGACACGCCTAGTGCCTGGGGGCAACCTGGCTCCTGCCCTAGTTAGTTTTGTTGAGCGTGCCTCCCTCAGGTGGTGCCTTTTCTCTCCCAGCAATATTGCTCCGTGAAATTCTGCCGATGATCAAAACTGTTTGCCATGGCTTTCTCCTTTCACCTCATTGGCCTCATCTTTGAAGTACAAATGCTTTTCTACACGGGTGCTGCCTCCCTGAGCTTTCCTTTGTCTTGTCTCAATCGATGCAGATTCCTGTGCTGAATACGCCATGGACTAGCACAGGTGGGTTCTTGTCAGTATACCGGGCAAACGCAGCAATTTCGATGGTCAAGACCCACCTGGCTTGATCAGGGTTCTTTATTCCAGTGAAAACGATTTTTATCCAAATTCTAGAGGAGCACCAGTGTGCCTCTGGGAGCTACACCCCGGCCTGCTGAACAGCGGCTCTGGAGTTTTCATTTTCTGACTAAAATTCAACACGGAATTTCATGGATCTAAGGAAACCGTGAATTGTGGACGTACCAGATTCTCACATCTTCATTGTCTAATGGAAGCTGAAGTTTCCCAGTCTGATCCGGCTGCCACTTCATTTCTGGCAATGACCATTCAATTGTGGACGTTCAGCCTTCTTCGGAATTCTCTTATACCTGCATGTTCCCGCGCCACATAAAGACCACTCGGTGGAGGTTTATGTGACTCAGGACAACTCTTTATTTCAGGCGTCTAGAACAAAGGGAATTCACAGAGGTTGATGATCACTTATTAAAGTCCCGTTTCTCTATGATGCCCACTGATGACACTTCTACATCTGAGGGCAAAGAGCTCGTGCAGCATGATATCTTAATTTCAGCCGCCACGCCGCCTGCAGTTCCTTCCTTGCAGAAATATCATTCCCAGTGTACTTCTTTAAAATGCTGCCAAATAGTGGGACAGAAGATTTCGGTTTAGCGTTAACTTTAAACGGGCATAGATACAGGCATGTGGGCATGTTTAGAGACAGTGTTTCACTGGTCTAGGGTAAAGGGTGAAGCGCCTGGGATCCCGTGCTTCACTACTGTATGGCCTCAAGATGATGTGTAGGCACAGCGGCAAATCCATCGGTGGCAATTCTCTCATATTGTCATTGCGATGGGAAGATTCCTTATTCGCTAGGAAATGTTTTCCCGAGGAAGACGGGTCACCACAGAGCTGTGTCTCTTGTGTTGAGACAAACTTTGCTGAATTTACCTGCCAGCAGTTGCGTGTCCTCCCTTTCTTTTAAGGCCGATGGAGACGCACGAGTGTAAGGAGAACGGTGAATGGTGGCCGTTCATAAGCCAGGATCATCAGAAACCGCAGAGTAAATTTTAGGAACGGAGACGTAGGACAGCGGAGAAAACTTCACTCAGGGACTTCAGTGAACTCTCCTTACAATGCTGAGGCCTGACACACCTAGTGCCTGGGGGCAACCCGGCTCCTGCCCTAGGTAGTTTTGTTGAGCGTGCCTCCCTCAGGTGGTGCCTTTTCTCTCCCAGCAATATTGCTCCGTGAAATTCTGCCGATGATCAAAACTGTTTGCCATGGCTTTCTCCTTTCACCTCATTGGCCTCATCTTTGAAGTACAAATGCTTTTCTACAGGGGTGCTGCCTCCCTGAGCTTTCCTTTGTCTTGGCTCAATCGATGCAGATTCCTGTGCTGAATACGCCATGGACTAGCACAGGTGGGTTCTTGTCAGTATACCGGGCAAACGCAGCAATTTCGATGGTCAAGACCCACCTGTCTTGATCAGGGTTCTTTATTCCCAGTGAAAACGATTTTTATCCAAATTCTAGAGGAGCACCAGTGTGCCTCTGGCAGCTACACCCGGGCCTGCTGAACAGCGGCTCCGGAGTTTTCATTTTCTGACTAAAATTCAACACGGAATTTCATGGATCTAAGGAAACCGTGAATTGTGGACGTACCAGATTCTCACATCTTCATTGTCTAATGGAAGCTGAAGTTTCCCAGTCTGATCCGGCTGCCACTTCATTTCTGGCAATGACCATTCAATTGTGGACGTTCAGCCTTCTTCGGAATTCTCTTATACCGGCATGTTCCCGCGCCACATAAAGACCACTCGGTGGAGGTTTATGTGACTCAGGACAACTCTTTATTTCAGGCGTCTAGAACAAAGGGAATTCACAGAGGTTGATGATCACTTATTAAAGTCCCGTTTCTCTATGATGCCCACTGATGACACTTCTACATCTGAGGGCAAAGAGCTCGTGCAGCATGATATTCTCATTTCAGCCGCCACGCCGCCTGCAGTTCCTTCCTTGCAGAAAAATCTTTCCCAGTTGTACTTCTTTAAAATGCTGCAAAATAGTGGGACAGAAGATTTCGGTTTAGCGTTAACTTTAAACGGGCATAGATACAGGCATGTGGGCATGTTTACAGACAGTGTTTCACTGGTCTAGGGTAAAGGGTGAAGCGCCTGGGATCCCGTGCTTCACTACTGTATGGCCTCAAGATGATGTGTAGGCACAGCGGCAAATCCATCGGTGGCAATTCTCTCATATTGTCATTGCGATGGGAAGATTCCTTATTCGCTAGGAAATGTTTTCCCGTGGAAGAAGGGTCACCACAGAGCTGTCTCTTTTGTGTTGAGACAAACTTTGCTGAATTTACCTGCCAGCAGTTGCGTGTCCTCCCTTTCTTTTAAGGCCGATGGAGACGCACGAGTGTAAGGAGAAGGGTGAATGGTGGCCGTTCATAAGCCAGGATCATCAGAAACCGCAGAGTAAATTTTAGGAACGGAGACGTAGGACAGCGGAGAAAACTTCACTCAGGGACTTCAGTGAACTCTCCTTACAATGCTGAGGCCTGACACGCCTAGTGCCTGGGGGCAACCTGGCTCCTGCCCTAGGTAGTTTTGTTGAGCGTGCCTCCCTCAGGTGGTGCCTTTTCTCTCCCAGCAATATTGCTCCGTGAAATTCTGCCGATGATCAAAACTGTTTGCCATGGCTTTCTCCTTTCACATCATTGGCCTCATCTTTGAAGTACAAATGCTTTTCTACACGGGTGCTGCCTCCCTGAGCTTTCCTTTGTCTTGTCTCAATCGATGCAGATTCCTGTGCTGAATACGCCATGGACTAGCACAGGTGGGTTCTTGTCAGTATACCGGGCAAACGCAGCAATTTCGATGGTCAAGACCCACCTGGCTTGATCAGGGTTCTTTATTCCAGTGAAAACGATTTTTATCCAAATTCTAGAGGAGCACCAGTGTGCCTCTGGGAGCTACACCCCGGCCTGCTGAACAGCGGCTCTGGAGTTTTCATTTTCTGACTAAAATTCAACACGGAATTTCATGGATCTAAGGAAACCGTGAATTGTGGACGTACCAGATTCTCACATCTTCATTGTCTAATGGAAGCTGAAGTTTCCCAGTCTGATCCGGCTGCCACTTCATTTCTGGCAATGACCATTCAATTGTGGACGTTCAGCCTTCTTCGGAATTCTCTTATACCTGCATGTTCCCGCGCCACATAAAGACCACTCGGTGGAGGTTTATGTGACTCAGGACAACTCTTTATTTCAGGCGTCTAGAACAAAGGGAATTCACAGAGGTTGATGATCACTTATTAAAGTCCCGTTTCTCTATGATGCCCACTGATGACACTTCTACATCTGAGGGCAAAGTGCTCGTGCAGCATGATATTCTGATTTCAGCCGCCACGCCGCCTGCAGTTCCTTCCTTGCAGAAAAATCTTTCCCAGTGTACTTCTTTAAAATGCTGCAAAATAGTGGAACAGAAGATTTCGGTTTAGCGTTAACTTTAAACGGGCATAGATACAGGCATGTGGGCATGTTTAGAGACAGTGTTTCACTGGTCTAGGGTAAAGGGTGAAGCGCCTGGGATCCCGTGCTTCACTACTATATGGCCTCAAGATGATGTGTAGGCACAGCGGCAAATCCATCGGTGGCAATTCTCTCATATTGTCATTGCGATGGGAAGATTCCTTATTCGCTAGGAAATGTTTTACCGTGGAAGACGGGTCACCACAGAGGTGTCTCTTTTGTGTTGAGACAAACTTTGCTGAACTTACCTGCCAGCAGTTGCGTGTCCTCCCTTTCTTTTAAGGCCGATGGAGACGCACGAGTGTAAGGAGAACGGTGAATGGTGGCCGTTCATAAGCCAGGATCATCAGAAACCGCAGAGTAAATTTTAGGAACGGAGACGTAGGACAGCGGAGAAAACTTCACTCAGGGACTTCAGTGAACTCTCCTTACAATGCTGAGGCCTGACACGCCTAGTGCCTGGGGGCAACCCGGCTCCTGCCCTAGGTAGTTTTGTTGAGCGTGCCTCCCTCAGGTGGTGCCTTTTCTCTCCCAGCAATATTGCTCCGTGAAATTCTGCCGATGATCAAAACTGTTTGCCATGGCTTTGTCCTTTCACCTCATTGGCCTCATCTTTGAAGTACAAATGCTTTTCTACACGGGTGCTGCCTCCCTGAGCTTTCCTTTGTCTTGGCTCAATCAATGCAGATTCCTGTGCTGAATACGCCATGGAGTAGAACAGGTGGGTTCTTGTCAGTATGCCGGGCAAACGCAGCAATTTCGATGATCAAGACCCAATTGGCTTGATCAGGGTTCTTTATTCCAGTGAAAACGATTTTTATCCAAATTCTAGAGGAGCACCAGTGTGCCTCTGGGAGCTACACCCGGGCCTGCTGAACAGCGGCTCCGGAGTTTTCATTTTCTGACTAAAATTCAACACGGAATTTCATGGATCTAAGGAAACCGTGAATTGTGGACGTACCAGATTCTCACATCTTCATTGTCTAATGGAAGCTGAAGTTTCCCAGTCTGATCCGGCTGCCACTTCATTTCTGGCAATGACCATTCAATTGTGGACGTTTAGCCTTCTTCGGAATTCTCTTATACCGGCATGTTCCCGCGCCACAAAAAGACCACTCGGTGGAGGTTTATGTGACTCAGGACAACTCTTTATTTCAGGCGTCTAGAACAAAGGGAATTCACAGAGGTTGATGATCACTTATTAAAGTCCCGTTTCTCTATGATGCCCACTGATGACACTTCTACATCTGAGGGCAAAGTGCTCGTGCAGCATGATATTCTCATTTCAGCCGCCACGCCGCCTGCAGTTCCTTCCTTGCAGAAAAATCTTTCCCAGTGTACTTCTTTAAAATGCTGCAAAATAGTGGGACAGAAGATTTCGGTTTAGCGTTAACTTTAAACGGGCATAGATACAGGCATGTGGGCATGTTTAGAGACAGTGTTTCACTGGTCTAGGGTAAAGGGTGAAGCGCCTGGGATCCCGTGCTTCACTACTGTATGGCCTCAAGATGATGTGTAGGCACAGCGGCAAATCCATCGGTGGCAATTCTCTCATATTGTCATTGCGATGGGAAGATTCCTTATTTGCTAGGAAATGTTTTCCCATGGAAGACGGGTCACCACAGAGCTGTCTCTTTTGTGTTGAGACAAACTTTGCTGAATTTACCTGCCAGCAGTTGCGTGTCCTCCCTTTCTTTTAAGGCCGATGGAGACGCACGAGTGTAAGGAGAACGGTGAATGGTGGCCGTTCATAAGCCAGTATCATCATAACCGCAGAGTAAATTTTAGGAACGTAGACGTAGGACAGCTGAGAAAACTTCACTCAGGGACTTCAGTGAACTCTCCTTACAATGCTGAGGCCTGACACGCCTAGTGCCTGGGGGCAACCCGGCTCCTGCCCTAGGTAGTTTTGTTGAGCGTGCCTCCCTCAGGTGGTGCCTTTTCTCTCCCAGCAATATTGCTCCGTGAAATTCTGCCGATGATCAAAACTGTTTGCCATGGCTTTGTCCTTTCACCTCATTGGCCTCATCTTTGAAGTACAAATGCTTTTCTACACGGGTGCTGCCTCCCTGAGCTTTCCTTTGTCTTGGCTCAATCGATGCAGATTCCTGTGCTGAATGCGCCATGGACTAGCACAGGTGGGTTCTTGTCAGTATACCGGGCAAACGCAGCAATTTCGATGGTCAAGACCCACCTGGCTTGATCAGGGTTCTTTATTCCCAGTGAAAACGATTTTTATCCAAATTCTAGAGGAGCACCAGTGTGCCTCTGGGAGCTACACCCGGGCCTGCTGAACAGCGGCTCCGGAGTTTTCATTTTCTGACTAAAATTCAACACGGAATTTCATGGATCTAAGGAAACCGTGAATTGTGGACGTACCAGATTCTCACATCGTCATTGTATAATGGAAGCTGAAGTTTCCCAGTCTGATCCGGCTGCCACGTCATTTCTGGCAATGACCATTCAATTGTGGACGTTCAGCCTTCTTCGGAATTCTCTTATACCGGCATGTTCCCGCCCCACAAAAAGACCACTCGGTGGAGGTTTATGTGACTCAGGACAACTCTTTATTTCAGGCGTCTAGAACAAAGGGAATTCACAGAGGTTGATGAACACTTATTAAAGTCCCGTTTCTCTATGATGCCCACTGATGACACTTCTACATCTGAGGGCAAAGTGCTCGTGCAGCATGATATTCTGATTTCAGCCGCCACGCCGCCTGCAGTTCCTTCCTTGCAGAAAAATCTTTCCCAGTGTACTTCTTTAAAATGCTGCAAAATAGTGGAACAGAAGATTTCGGTTTAGCGTTAACTTTAAACGGGCATAGATACAGGCATGTGGGCATGTTTAGAGACAGTGTTTCACTGGTCTAGGGTAAAGGGTGAAGCGCCTGGGATCCAGTGCTTCACTACTATATGGCCTCAAGATGATGTGTAGGCACAGCGGCAAATCCATCGGTGGCAATTCTCTCATATTGTCATTGCGATGGGAAGATTCCTTATTCGCTAGGAAATGTTTTACCGTGGAAGACGGGTCACCACAGAGGTGTCTCTTTTGTGTTGAGACAAACTTTGCTGAACTTACCTGCCAGCAGTTGCGTGTCCTCCCTTTCTTTTAAGGCCGATGGAGACGCACGAGTGTAAGGAGAACGGTGAATGGTGGCCGTTCATAAGCCAGGATCATCAGAAACCGCAGAGTAAATTTTAGGAACGGAGACGTAGGACAGCGGAGAAAACTTCACTCAGGGACTTCAGTGAACTCTCCTTACAATGCTGAGGCCTGACACGCCTAGTGCCTGGGGGCAACCCGGCTCCTGCCCTAGGTAGTTTTGTTGAGCGTGCCTCCCTCAGGTGGTGCCTTTTCTCTCCCAGCAATATTGCTCCGTGAAATTCTGCCGATGATCAAAACTGTTTGCCATGGCTTTGTCCTTTCACCTCATTGGCCTCATCTTTGAAGTACAAATGCTTTTCTACACGGGTGCTGCCTCCCTGAGCTTTCCTTTGTCTTGGCTCAATCAATGCAGATTCCTGTGCTGAATACGCCATGGAGTAGAACAGGTGGGTTCTTGTCAGTATGCCGGGCAAACGCAGCAATTTCGATGATCAAGACCCAATTGGCTTGATCAGGGTTCTTTATTCCAGTGAAAACGATTTTTATCCAAATTCTAGAGGAGCACCAGTGTGCCTCTGGGAGCTACACCCGGGCCTGCTGAACAGCGGCTCCGGAGTTTTCATTTTCTGACTAAAATTCAACACGGAATTTCATGGATCTAAGGAAACCGTGAATTGTGGACGTACCAGATTCTCACATCTTCATTGTCTAATGGAAGCTGAAGTTTCCCAGTCTGATCCGGCTGCCACTTCATTTCTGGCAATGACCATTCAATTGTGGACGTTCAGCCTTCTTCGGAATTCTCTTATACCGGCATGTTCCCGCGCCACAAAAAGACCACTCGGGGGAGGTTTATGTGACTCAGGACAACTCTTTATTTCAGGCGTCTAGAACAAAGGGAATTCACAGAGGTTGATGATCACTTATTAAAGTCCCGTTTCTCTATGATGCCCACTGATGACACTTCTACATCTGAGGGAAAAGTGCTCTTGCAGCATGATATTCTCATTTCAGCCGCCACGCCGCCTGCAGTTCCTTCCTTGCAGAAAAATCTTTCCCAGTGTACTTCTTTAAAATGCTGCAAAATAGTGGGACAGAAGATTTCGGTTTAGCGTTAACTTTAAACGGGCATAGATACAGGCATGTGGGCATGTTTAGAGACAGTGTTTCACTGGTCTAGGGTAAAGGGTGAAGCGCCTGGGATCCCGTGCTTCACTACTGTATGGCCTCAAGATGATGTGTAGGCACAGCGGCAAATCCATCGGTGGCAATTCTCTCATATTGTCATTGCGATGGGAAGATTCCTTATTTGCTAGGAAATGTTTTCCCATGGAAGACGGGTCACCACAGAGCTGTCTCTTTTGTGTTGAGACAAACTTTGCTGAATTTACCTGCCAGCAGTTGCGTGTCCTCCCTTTCTTTTAAGGCCGATGGAGACGCACGAGTGTAAGGAGAACGGTGAATGGTGGCCGTTCATAAGCCAGTATCATCATAACCGCAGAGTAAATTTTAGGAACGTAGACGTAGGACAGCTGAGAAAACTTCACTCAGGGACTTCAGTGAACTCTCCTTACAATGCTGAGGCCTGACACGCCTAGTGCCTGGGGGCAACCCGGCTCCTGCCCTAGGTAGTTTTGTTGAGCGTGCCTCCCTCAGGTGGTGCCTTTTCTCTCCCAGCAATATTGCTCCGTGAAATTCTGCCGATGATCAAAACTGTTTGCCATGGTTTTGTCCTTTCACCTCATTGGCCTCATCTTTGAAGTACAAATGCTTTTCTACACGGGTGCTGCCTCCCTGAGCTTTCCTTTGTCTTGGCTCAATCGATGCAGATTCCTGTGCTGAATGCGCCATGGACTAGCACAGGTGGGTTCTTGTCAGTATACCGGGCAAACGCAGCAATTTCGATGGTCAAGACCCACCTGGCTTGATCAGGGTTCTTTATTCCAGTGAAAACGATTTTTATCCAAATTCTAGAGGAGCACCAGTGTGCCTCTGGGAGCTACACCCGGGCCTGCTGAACAGCGGCTCCGGAGTTTTCATTTTCTGACTAAAATTCAACACGGAATTTCATGGATCTAAGGAAACCGTTAATTGTGGACGTACCAGATTCTCACATCGTCATTGTATAATGGAAGCTGAAGTTTCCCAGTCTGATCCGGCTGCCACGTCATTTCTGGCAATGACCATTCAATTGTGGACGTTCAGCCTTCTTCGGAATTCTCTTATACCGGCATGTTCCCGCCCCACAAAAAGACCACTCGGTGGAGGTTTATGTGACTCAGGACAACTCTTTATTTCAGGCGTCTAGAACAAAGGGAATTCACAGAGGTTGATGAACACTTATTAAAGTCCCGTTTCTCTATGATGCCCACTGATGACACTTCTACATCTGAGGGCAAAGTGCTCGTGCAGCATGATATTCTGATTTCAGCCGCCACGCCGCCTGCAGTTCCTTCCTTGCAGAAAAATCTTTCCCAGTGTACTTCTTTAAAATGCTGCAAAATAGTGGAACAGAAGATTTCGGTTTAGCGTTAACTTTAAACGGGCATAGATACAGGCATGTGGGCATGTTTAGAGACAGTGTTTCACTGGTCTAGGGTAAAGGGTGAAGCGCCTGGGATCCCGTGCTTCACTACTATATGGCCTCAAGATGATGTGTAGGCACAGCGGCAAATCCATCGGTGGCAATTCTCTCATATTGTCATTGCGATGGGAAGATTCCTTATTCGCTAGGAAATGTTTTACCGTGGAAGACGGGTCACCACAGAGGTGTCTCTTTTGTGTTGAGACAAACTTTGCTGAACTTACCTGCCAGCAGTTGCGTGTCCTCCCTTTCTTTTAAGGCCGATGGAGACGCACGAGTGTAAGGAGAACGGTGAATGGTGGCCGTTCATAAGCCAGGATCATCAGAAACCGCAGAGTAAATTTTAGGAACGGAGACGTAGGACAGCGGAGAAAACTTCACTCAGGGACTTCAGTGAACTCTCCTTACAATGCTGAGGCCTGACACGCCTAGTGCCTGGGGGCAACCCGGCTCCTGCCCTAGGTAGTTTTGTTGAGCGTGCCTCCCTCAGGTGGTGCCTTTTCTCTCCCAGCAATATTGCTCCGTGAAATTCTGCCGATGATCAAAACTGTTTGCCATGGCTTTGTCCTTTCACCTCATTGGCCTCATCTTTGAAGTACAAATGCTTTTCTACACGGGTGCTGCCTCCCTGAGCTTTCCTTTGTCTTGGCTCAATCAATGCAGATTCCTGTGCTGAATACGCCATGGAGTAGAACAGGTGGGTTCTTGTCAGTATGCCGGGCAAACGCAGCAATTTCGATGATCAAGACCCAATTGGCTTGATCAGGGTTCTTTATTCCAGTGAAAACGATTTTTATCCAAATTCTAGAGGAGCACCAGTGTGCCTCTGGGAGCTACACCCGGGCCTGCTGAACAGCGGCTCCGGAGTTTTCATTTTCTGACTAAAATTCAACACGGAATTTCATGGATCTAAGGAAACCGTGAATTGTGGACGTACCAGATTCTCACATCTTCATTGTCTAATGGAAGCTGAAGTTTCCCAGTCTGATCCGGCTGCCACTTCATTTCTGGCAATGACCATTCAATTGTGGACGTTCAGCCTTCTTCGGAATTCTCTTATACCGGCACGTTCCCGCGCCACATAAAGACCACTCGGTGGAGGTTTATGTGACTCAGGACAACTCTTTATTTCAGGCGTCTAGAACAAAGGGAATTCACAGAGGTTGATGATCACTTATTAAAGTCCCGTTTCTCTATGATGCCCACTGATGACACTTCTACATCTGAGGGCAAAGAGCTCGTGCAGCATGATATTCTCATTTCAGCCGCCACGCCACCTGCAGTTCCTTCCTTGCAGAAAAATCTTTCCCAGTTGTACTTCTTTAAAATGCTGCAAAATAGTGGGACAGAAGATTTCGGTTTAGCGTTAACTTTAAACGGGCATAGATACAGGCATGTGGGCATGTTTAGAGACAGTGTTTCACTGGTCTAGGGTAAAGGGTGAAGCGCCTGGGATCCCGTGCTTCACTACTGTATGGCCTCAAGATGATGTGTAGGCACAGCGGCAAATCCATCGGTGGCAATTCTCTCATATTGTCATTGCGATGGGAAGATTCCATATTCGCTAGGAAATGTTTTCCCGTGGAAGACGGGTCACCACAGAGCTGTCTCTTTTGTGTTGAGACAAACTTTGCTGAATTTACCTGCCAGCAGTTGCGTGTCCTCCCTTTCTTTTAAGGCCGATGGAGACGCACGAGTGTAAGGAGAAGGGTGAATGGTGGCCGTTCATAAGCCAGGATCATCAGAAACCGCAGAGTAATTTTAGGAACGGAGACGTAGGACAGCGGAGAAAACTTCACTCAGGGACTTCAGTGAACTCTCCTTACAATGCTGAGGCCTGACACGCCTAGTGCCTGGGGGCAACCTGGCTCCTGCCCTAGGTAGTTTTGTTGAGCGTGCCTCCCTCAGGTGGTGCCTTTTCTCTCCCAGCAATATTGCTCCGTGAAATTCTGCCGATGATCAAAACTGTTTGCCATGGCTTTCTCCTTTCACCTCATTGGCCTCATCTTTGAAGTACAAATGCTTTTCTACACGGGTGCTGCCTCCCTGAGCTTTCCTTTGTCTTGTCTCAATCGATGCAGATTCCTGTGCTGAATACGCCATGGACTAGCACAGGTGGGTTCTTGTCAGTATACCGGGCAAACGCAGCAATTTCGATGGTCAAGACCCACCTGGCTTGATCAGGGTTCTTTATTCCAGTGAAAACGATTTTTATCCAAATTCTAGAGGAGCACCAGTGTGCCTCTGGGAGCTACACCCGGGCCTGCTGAACAGCGGCTCTGGAGTTTTCATTTTCTGACTAAAATTCAACACGGAATTTCATGGATCTAAGGAAACCGTGAATTGTGGACGTACCAGATTCTCACATCTTCATTGTCTAATGGAAGCTGAAGTTTCCCAGTCTGATCCGGCTGCCACTTCATTTCTGGCAATGACCATTCAATTGTGGACGTTCAGCCTTCTTCGGAATTCTCTTATACCTGCATGTTCCCGCGCCACATAAAGACCACTCGGTGGAGGTTTATGTGACTCAGGACAACTCTTTATTTCAGGCGTCTAGAACAAAGGGAATTCACAGAGGTTGATGATCACTTATTAAAGTCCCGTTTCTCTATGATGCCCACTGATGACACTTCTACATCTGAGGGCAAAGAGCTCGTGCAGCATGATATCTTAATTTCAGCCGCCACGCCGCCTGCAGTTCCTTCCTTGCAGAAATATCATTCCCAGTGTACTTCTTTAAAATGCTGCCAAATAGTGGGACAGAAGATTTCGGTTTAGCGTTAACTTTAAACGGGCATAGATACAAGCATGTGGGCATGTTTAGAGACAGTGTTTCACTGGTCTAGGGTAAAGGGTGAAGCGCCTGGGATCCCGTGCTTCACTACTGTATGGCCTCAAGATGATGTGTAGGCACAGCGGCAAATCCATCGGTGGCAATTCTCTCATATTGTCATTGCGATGGGAAGATTCCATATTCGCTAGGAAATGTTTTCCCGTGGAAGACGGGTCACCACAGAGCTGTCTCTTTTGTGTTGAGACAAACTTTGCTGAATATACCTGCCAGCAGTTGCGTGTCCTCCCTTTCTTTTAAGGCCGATGGAGACGCACGAGTGTAAGGAGAAGGGTGAATGGTGGCCGTTCATAAGCCAGGATCATCAGAAACCGCAGAGTAAATTTTAGGAACGGAGACGTAGGACAGCGGAGAAAACTTCACTCAGGGACTTCAGTGAACTCTCCTTACAATGCTGAGGCCTGACACGCCTAGTGCCTGGGGGCAACCTGGCTCCTGCCCTAGGTAGTTTTGTTGAGCGTGCCTCCCTCAGGTGGTGCCTTTTCTCTCCCAGCAATATTGCTCCGTGAAATTCTGCCGATGATCAAAACTGTTTGCCATGGCTTTCTCCTTTCACCTCATTGGCCTCATCTTTGAAGTACAAATGCTTTTCTACACGGGTGCTGCCTCCCTGAGCTTTCCTTTGTCTTGGCTCAATCGATGCAGATTCCTGTGCTGAATGCGCCATGGACTAGCACAGGTGGGTTCTTGTCAGTATACCGGGCAAACGCAGCAATTTCGATGGTCAAGACCCACCTGGCTTGATCAGGGTTCTTTATTCCAGTGAAAACGATTTTTATCCAAATTCTAGAGGAGCACCAGTGTGCCTCTGGGAGCTACACCCGGGCCTGCTGAACAGCGGCTCCAGAGTTTTCATTTTCTGACTAAAATTCAACACGGAATTTCATGGATCTAAGGAAACCGTGAATTGTGGACGTACCTGATTCTCACATCTTCATTGTCTAATGGAAGCTGAAGTTTCCCAGTCTGATCCGGCTGCCACTTCATTTCTGGCAATGACCATTCAATTGTGGACGTTTAGCCTTCTTCGGAATTCTCTTATACCGGCATGTTCCCGCGCCACAAAAAGACCACTCGGTGGAGGTTTATGTGACTCAGGACAACTCTTTATTTCAGGCATCTAGAACAAAGGGAATTCACAGAGGTTGATGATCACTTATTAAAGTCCCGTTTCTCTATGATGCCCACTGATGACACTTCTACATCTGAGGGCAAAGTGCTCGTGCAGCATGATATTCTCATTTCAGCCGCCACGCCGCCTGCAGTTCCTTCCTTGCAGAAAATCTTTCCCAGTGTACTTCTTTAAAATGCTGCAAAATAGTGGGACAGAAGATTTCGGTTTAGCGTTAACTTTAAACGGGCATAGATACAGGCATGTGGGCATGTTTAGAGACAGTGTTTCACTGGTCTAGGGTAAAGGGTGAAGCGCCTGGGATCCCGTGCTTCACTACTGTATGGCCTCAAGATGATGTGTAGGCACAGCGGCAAATCCATCGGTGGCAATTCTCTCATATTGTCATTGCGATGGGAAGATTCCTTATTTGCTAGGAAATGTTTTACCATGGAAGACGGGTCACCACAGAGCTGTCTCTTTTGTGTTGAGACAAACTTTGCTGAATTTACCTGCCAGCAGTTGCGTGTCCTCCCTTTCTTTTAAGGCCGATGGAGACGCACGAGTGTAAGGAGAACGGTGAATGGTGGCCGTTCATAAGCCAGTATCATCATAACCGCAGAGTAAATTTTAGGAACGTAGACGTAGGACAGCTGAGAAAACTTCACTCAGGGACTTCAGTGAACTCTCCTTACAATGCTGAGGCCTGACACGCCTAGTGCCTGGGGGCAACCCGGCTCCTGCCCTAGGTAGTTTTGTTGAGCGTGCCTCCCTCAGGTGGTGCCTTTTCTCTCCCAGCAATATTGCTCCGTGAAATTCTGCCGATGATCAAAACTGTTTGCCATGGCTTTGTCCTTTCACCTCATTGGCCTCATCTTTGAAGTACAAATGCTTTTCTACACGGGTGCTGCCTCCCTGAGCTTTCCTTTGTCTTGGCTCAATCGATGCAGATTCCTGTGCTGAATGCGCCATGGACTAGCACAGGTGGGTTCTTGTCAGTATACCGGGCAAACGCAGCAATTTCGATGGTCAAGACCCACCTGGCTTGATCAGGGTTCTTTATTCCCAGTGAAAACGATTTTTATCCAAATTCTAGAGGAGCACCAGTGTGCCTCTGGGAGCTACACCCGGGCCTGCTGAACAGCGGCTCCGGAGTTTTCATTTTCTGACTAAAATTGAACACGGAATTTCATGGATCTAAGGAAACCGTGAATTGTGGACGTACCAGATTCTCACATCGTCATTGTATAATGGAAGCTGAAGTTTCCCAGTCTGATCCGGCTGCCACGTCATTTCTGGCAATGACCATTCAATTGTGGACGTTCAGCCTTCTTCGGAATTCTCTTATACCGGCATGTTCCCGCCCCACAAAAAGACCACTCGGTGGAGGTTTATGTGACTCAGGACAACTCTTTATTTCAGGCGTCTAGAACAAAGGGAATTCACAGAGGTTGATGAACACTTATTAAAGTCCCGTTTCTCTATGATGCCCACTGATGACACTTCTACATCTGAGGGCAAAGTGCTCGTGCAGCATGATATTCTGATTTCAGCCGCCACGCCGCCTGCAGTTCCTTCCTTGCAGAAAAATCTTTCCCAGTGTACTTCTTTAAAATGCTGCAAAATAGTGGAACAGAAGATTTCGGTTTAGAGTTAACTTTAAACGGGCATAGATACAGGCATGTGGGCATGTTTAGAGACAGTGTTTCACTGGTCTAGGGTAAAGGGTGAAGCGCCTGGGATCCCGTGCTTCACTACTATATGGCCTCAAGATGATGTGTAGGCACAGCGGCAAATCCATCGGTGGCAATTCTCTCATATTGTCATTGCGATGGGAAGATTCCTTATTCGCTAGGAAATGTTTTACCGTGGAAGACGGGTCACCACAGAGGTGTCTCTTTTGTGTTGAGACAAACTTTGCTGAACTTACCTGCCAGCAGTTGCGTGTCCTCCCTTTCTTTTAAGGCCGATGGAGACGCACGAGTGTAAGGAGAACGGTGAATGGTGGCCGTTCATAAGCCAGGATCATCAGAAACCGCAGAGTAAATTTTAGGAACGGAGACGTAGGACAGCGGAGAAAACTTCACTCAGGGACTTCAGTGAACTCTCCTTACAATGCTGAGGCCTGACAAGCCTAGTGCCTGGGGGCAACCCGGCTCCTGCCCTAGGTAGTTTTGTTGAGCGTGCCTCCCTCAGGTGGTGCCTTTTCTCTCCCAGCAATATTGCTCCGTGAAATTCTGCCAATGATCAAAACTCTTTGCCATGGCTTTGTCCTTTCACCTCATTGGCCTCATCTTTGAAGTACAAATGCTTTTCTACAGGGGTGCTGCCTCCCTGAGCTTTCCTTTGTCTTGGCTCAATCAATGCAGATTCCTGTGCTGAATACGCCGTGGACAAGCACAGGTGGGTTCTTATCAGTATAGCGGGCAAACGCAGCAATTTCGATGGTCAAGACCCACCTGGCTTGATCAGGGTTCTTTATTCCAGTGAAAACGATTTTTATCCAAATTCTAGAGGAACACCAGTGTGCCTCTGGGAGCTACACCCGGGCCTGCTGAACAGCGGCTCCGGAGTTTTCATTTTCTGACTAAAATTCAACACGGAATTTCATGGATCTAAGGAAACCGTGAATTGTGGACGTACCAGATTCTCACATCCTCATTGTCTAATGGAAGCTGAAGTTTCCCAGTCTGATCCGGCTGCCACTTCATTTCTGGCAATGACCATTCAATTGTGGACGTTCAGCCTTCTTCGGAATTCTCTTATACCGGCATGTTCCTGCGCCACATAAAGACCACTCGGTGGAGGTTTATGTGACTCAGGACAACTCTTTATTTCAGGCGTCTAGAACAAAGGGAATTCACAGAGGTTGATGATCACTTATTAAAGTCCCGTTTCTCTATGATGCCCACTGATGACACTTCTACATCTGAGGGCAAAGAGATCGTGCAGCATGATATTCTCATTTCAGCCGCCACGCCGCCTGCAGTTCCTTCCTTGCAGAAAAATCTTTCCCAGTTGTACTTCTTTAAAATGCTGCAAAATAGTGGGACAGAAGATTTCCGTTTAGCGTTAACTTTAAACGGGCATAGATACAGGCATGTGGGCATGTTTAGAGACAGTGTTTCACTGGTCTAGGGTAAAGGGTGAAGCGCCTGGGATCCCGTGCTTCACTTCTGTATGGCCTCAAGATGATGTGTAGGCACAGCGGCAAATCCATCGGTGGCAATTCTCTCATATTGTCATTGCGATGGGAAGATTCCTTATTCGCTAGGAAATGTTTTACCGTGGAAGACGGGTCACCACAGAGGTGTCTCTTTTGTGTTGAGACAAACTTTGCTGAACTTACCTGCCAGCAGTTGCGTGTCCTCCCTTTCTTTTAAGGCCGATGGAGACGCACGAGTGTAAGGAGAACGGTGAATGGTGGCCGTTCATAAGCCAGGATCATCAGAAACCGCAGAGTAAATTTTAGGAACGGAGACGTAGGACAGCGGAGAAAACTTCACTCAGGGACATCAGTGAACTCTCCTTACAATGCTGAGGCCTGACACGCCTAGTGCCTGGGGGCAACCCTGCTTCTGCCCTAGGTAGTTTTGTTGAGCGTGCCTCCCTCAGGTGGTGCCTTTTCTCTCCCAGCATTATTGCTCCGTGAAATTCTGCGGATGATCAAAACTGTTTGCCATGGCTTTGTCCTTTCACCTCATTGGCCTCATCTTTGAAGTACAAATGCTTTTCTACACGGGTGCTGCCTCCCTGAGCTTTCCTTTGTCTTGGCTCAATCGATGCAGATTCCTGTGCTGAATACGCCATGGAGTAGAACAGGTGGGTTCTTGTCAGTATGCCGGGCAAACGCAGCAATTTCGATGATCAAGACCCACCTGGCTTGATCAGGGTTCTTTATTCCAGTGAAAACGATTTTTATCCAAATTCTAGAGGAGCACCAGTGTGCCTCTGGGAGCTACACCCGGGCCTGCTGAACAGCGGCTCCGGAGTTTTCATTTTCTGACTAAAATTCAACACGGAATTTCATGGATCTAAGGAAACCGTGAATTGTGGACGTACCAGATTCTCACATCTTCATTGTCTAATGGAAGCTGAAGTTTCCCAGTCTGATCCGGCTGCCACTTCATTTCTGGCAATGACCATTCAATTGTGGACGTTCAGCCTTCTTCGGAATTCTCTTATACCTGCATGTTCCCGCGCCACATAAAGACCACTCGGTGGAGGTTTATGTGACTCAGGACAACTCTTTATTTCAGGCGTCTAGAACAAAGGGAATTCACAGAGGTTGATGATCACTTATTAAAGTCCCGTTTCTCTATGATGCCCACTGATGACACTTCTACATCTGAGGGCAAAGAGCTCGTGCAGCATGATATCTTAATTTCAGCGGCCACGCCGCCTGCAGTTCCTTCCTTGCAGAAAAATCTTTCCCAGTTGTACTTCTTTAAAATGCTGCAAAATAGTGGGACAGAAGATTTCGGTTTAGCGTTAACTTTAAACGGGCATAGATACAGGCATGTGGGCATGTTTAGAGACAGTGTTTCACTGGTCTAGGGTAAAGGGTGAAGCGCCTGGGATCCCGTGCTTCACTACTGTATGGCCTCAAGATGATGTGTAGGCACAGCAGCAAATCCATCGGTGGCAATTCTCTCATATTGTCATTGCGATGGGAAGATTCCTTATTCGCTAGGAAATGTTTTCCCGTGGAAGACGGGTCTCCACAGAGCTGTCTCTTTTGTGTTGAGACAAACTTTGCTGAATTTACCTGCCAGCAGTTGCGTGTCCTCCCTTTCTTTTAAGGCCGATGGAGACGCACGAGTGTAAGGAGAAGGGTGAATGGTGGCCGTTCATAAGCCAGGATCATCAGAAACCGCAGAGTAAATTTTAGGAACGGAGACGTAGGACAGCGGAGAAAACTTCACTCAGGGACTTCAGTGAACTCTCCTTACAATGCTGAGGCCTGACACGCCTAGTGCCTGGGGGCAACCTGGCTCCTGCCCTAGTTAGTTTTGTTGAGCGTGCCTCCCTCAGGTGGTGCCTTTTCTCTCCCAGCAATATTGCTCCGTGAAATTCTGCCGATGATCAAAACTGTTTGCCATGGCTTTCTCCTTTCACCTCATTGGCCTCATCTTTGAAGTACAAATGCTTTTCTACACGGGTGCTGCCTCCCTGAGCTTTCCTTTGTCTTGTCTCAATCGATGCAGATTCCTGTGCTGAATACGCCATGGACTAGCACAGGTGGGTTCTTGTCAGTATACCGGGCAAACGCAGCAATTTCGATGGTCAAGACCCACCTGGCTTGATCAGGGTTCTTTATTCCAGTGAAAACGATTTTTATCCAAATTCTAGAGGAGCACCAGTGTGCCTCTGGGAGCTACACCCCGGCCTGCTGAACAGCGGCTCTGGAGTTTTCATTTTCTGACTAAAATTCAACACGGAATTTCATGGATCTAAGGAAACCGTGAATTGTGGACGTACCAGATTCTCACATCTTCATTGTCTAATGGAAGCTGAAGTTTCCCAGTCTGATCCGGCTGCCACTTCATTTCTGGCAATGACCATTCAATTGTGGACGTTCAGCCTTCTTCGGAATTCTCTTATACCTGCATGTTCCCGCGCCACATAAAGACCACTCGGTGGAGGTTTATGTGACTCAGGACAACTCTTTATTTCAGGCGTCTAGAACAAAGGGAATTCACAGAGGTTGATGATCACTTATTAAAGTCCCGTTTCTCTATGATGCCCACTGATGACACTTCTACATCTGAGGGCAAAGAGCTCGTGCAGCATGATATCTTAATTTCAGCCGCCACGCCGCCTGCAGTTCCTTCCTTGCAGAAATATCATTCCCAGTGTACTTCTTTAAAATGCTGCCAAATAGTGGGACAGAAGATTTCGGTTTAGCGTTAACTTTAAACGGGCATAGATACAGGCATGTGGGCATGTTTAGAGACAGTGTTTCACTGGTCTAGGGTAAAGGGTGAAGCGCCTGGGATCCCGTGCTTCACTACTGTATGGCCTCAAGATGATGTGTAGGCACAGCGGCAAATCCATCGGTGGCAATTCTCTCATATTGTCATTGCGATGGGAAGATTCCTTATTCGCTAGGAAATGTTTTCCCGAGGAAGACGGGTCACCACAGAGCTGTGTCTCTTGTGTTGAGACAAACTTTGCTGAATTTACCTGCCAGCAGTTGCGTGTCCTCCCTTTCTTTTAAGGCCGATGGAGACGCACGAGTGTAAGGAGAACGGTGAATGGTGGCCGTTCATAAGCCAGGATCATCAGAAACCGCAGAGTAAATTTTAGGAACGTAGACGTAGGACAGCGGAGAAAACTTCACTCAGGGACTTCAGTGAACTCTCCTTACAATGCTGAGGCCTGACACGCCTAGTGCCTGGGGGCAACCCGGCTCCTGCCCTAGGTAGTTTTGTTGAGCGTGCCTCCCTCAGGTGGTGCCTTTTCTCTCCCAGCAATATTGCTCCGTGAAATTCTGCCAATGATCAAAACTCTTTGCCATGGCTTTGTCCTTTCACCTCATTGGCCTCATCTTTGAAGTACAAATGCTTTTCTACAGGGGTGCTGCCTCCCTGAGCTTTCCTTTGTCTTGGCTCAATCAATGCAGATTCCTGTGCTGAATACGCCATGGACAAGCACAGGTGGGTTCTTATCAGTATAGCGGGCAAACGCAGCAATTTCGATGGTCAAGACCCACCTGGCTTGATCAGGGTTCTTTATTCCAGTGAAAACGATTTTTATCCAAATTCTAGAGGAACACCAGTGTGCCTCTGGGAGCTACACCCGGGCCTGCTGAACAGCGGCTCCGGAGTTTTCATTTTCTGACTAAAATTCAACACGGAATTTCATGGATCTAAGGAAACCGTGAATTGTGGACGTACCAGATTCTCACATCCTCATTGTCTAATGGAAGCTGAAGTTTCCCAGTCTGATCCGGCTGCCACTTCATTTCTGGCAATGACCATTCAATTGTGGACGTTCAGCCTTCTTCGGAATTCTCTTATACCGGCATGTTCCTGCGCCACATAAAGACCACTCGGTGGAGGTTTATGTGACTCAGGACAACTCTTTATTTCAGGCGTCTAGAACAAAGGGAATTCACAGAGGTTGATGATCACTTATTAAAGTCCCGTTTCTCTATGATGCCCACTGATGACACTTCTACATCTGAGGGCAAAGAGATCGTGCAGCATGATATTCTCATTTCAGCCGCCACGCCGCCTGCAGTTCCTTCCTTGCAGAAAAATCTTTCCCAGTTGTACTTCTTTAAAATGCTGCAAAATAGTGGGACAGAAGATTTCCGTTTAGCGTTAACTTTAAACGGGCATAGATACAGGCATGTGGGCATGTTTAGAGACAGTGTTTCACTGGTCTAGGGTAAAGGGTGAAGCGCCTGGGATCCCGTGCTTCACTACTGTATGGCCTCAAGATGATGTGTAGGCACAGCGGCAAATCCATCGGTGGCAATTCTCTCATATTGTCATTGCGATGGGAAGATTCCTTATTCGCTAGGAAATGTTTTACCGTGGAAGACGGGTCACCACAGAGCTGTCTCTTTTGTGTTGAGACAAACTTTGCTGAACTTACCTGCCAGCAGTTGCGTGTCCTCCCTTTCTTTTAAGGCCGATGGAGACGCACGAGTGTAAGGAGAACGGTGAATGGTGGCCGTTCATAAGCCAGGATCATCAGAAACCGCAGAGTAAATTTTAGGAACGGAGACGTAGGACAGCGGAGAAAACTTCACTCAGGGACATCAGTGAACTCTCCTTACAATGCTGAGGCCTGACACGCCTAGTGCCTGGGGGCAACCCTGCTTCTGCCCTAGGTAGTTTTGTTGAGCGTGCCTCCCTCAGGTGGTGCCTTTTCTCTCCCAGCATTATTGCTCCGTGAAATTCTGCCGATGATCAAAACTGTTTGCCATGGCTTTGTCCTTTCACCTCATTGGCCTCATCTTTGAAGTACAAATGCTTTTCTACACGGGTGCTGCCTCCCTGAGCTTTCCTTTGTCTTGGCTCAATCGATGCAGATTCCTGTGCTGAATACGCCATGGAGTAGAACAGGTGGGTTCTTGTCAGTATGCCGGGCAAACGCAGCAATTTCGATGATCAAGACCCACCTGGCTTGATCAGGGTTCTTTATTCCAGTGAAAACGATTTTTATCCAAATTCTAGAGGAGCACCAGTGTGCCTCTGGGAGCTACACCCGGGCCTGCTGAACAGCGGCTCCGGAGTTTTCATTTTCTGACTAAAATTCAACACGGAATTTCATGGATCTAAGGAAACCGTGAATTGTGGACGTACCAGATTCTCACATCTTCATTGTCTAATGGAAGCTGAAGTTTCCCAGTCTGATCCGGCTGCCACTTCATTTCTGGCAATGACCATTCAATTGTGGACGTTCAGCCTTCTTCGGAATTCTCTTATACCTGCATGTTCCCGCGCCACATAAAGACCACTCGGTGGAGGTTTATGTGACTCAGGACAACTCTTTATTTCAGGCGTCTAGAACAAAGGGAATTCACAGAGGTTGATGATCACTTATTAAAGTCCCGTTTCTCTATGATGCCCACTGATGACACTTCTACATCTGAGGGCAAAGAGCTCGTGCAGCATGATATCTTAATTTCAGCCGCCACGCCGCCTGCAGTTCCTTCCTTGCAGAAAAATCTTTCCCAGTTGTACTTCTTTAAAATGCTGCAAAATAGTGGGACAGAAGATTTCGGTTTAGCGTTAACTTTAAACGGGCATAGATACAGGCATGTGGGCATGTTTAGAGACAGTGTTTCACTGGTCTAGGGTAAAGGGTGAAGCGCCTGGGATCCCGTGCTTCACTACTGTATGGCCTCAAGATGATGTGTAGGCACAGCAGCAAATCCATCGGTGGCAATTCTCTCATATTGTCATTGCGATGGGAAGATTCCTTATTCGCTAGGAAATGTTTTCCCGTGGAAGACGGGTCTCCACAGAGCTGTCTCTTTTGTGTTGAGACAAACTTTGCTGAATTTACCTGCCAGCAGTTGCGTGTCCTCCCTTTCTTTTAAGGCCGATGGAGACGCACGAGTGTAAGGAGAAGGGTGAATGGTGGCCGTTCATAAGCCAGGATCATCAGAAACCGCAGAGTAAATTTTAGGAACGGAGACGTAGGACAGCGGAGAAAACTTCACTCAGGGACTTCAGTGAACTCTCCTTACAATGCTGAGGCCTGACACGCCTAGTGCCTGGGGGCAACCTGGCTCCTGCCCTAGTTAGTTTTGTTGAGCGTGCCTCCCTCAGGTGGTGCCTTTTCTCTCCCAGCAATATTGCTCCGTGAAATTCTGCCGATGATCAAAACTGTTTGCCATGGCTTTCTCCTTTCACCTCATTGGCCTCATCTTTGAAGTACAAATGCTTTTCTACACGGGTGCTGCCTCCCTGAGCTTTCCTTTGTCTTGTCTCAATCGATGCAGATTCCTGTGCTGAATACGCCATGGACTAGCACAGGTGGGTTCTTGTCAGTATACCGGGCAAACGCAGCAATTTCGATGGTCAAGACCCACCTGGCTTGATCAGGGTTCTTTATTCCAGTGAAAACGATTTTTATCCAAATTCTAGAGGAGCACCAGTGTGCCTCTGGGAGCTACACCCCGGCCTGCTGAACAGCGGCTCTGGAGTTTTCATTTTCTGACTAAAATTCAACACGGAATTTCATGGATCTAAGGAAACCGTGAATTGTGGACGTACCAGATTCTCACATCTTCATTGTCTAATGGAAGCTGAAGTTTCCCAGTCTGATCCGGCTGCCACTTCATTTCTGGCAATGACCATTCAATTGTGGACGTTCAGCCTTCTTCGGAATTCTCTTATACCTGCATGTTCCCGCGCCACATAAAGACCACTCGGTGGAGGTTTATGTGACTCAGGACAACTCTTTATTTCAGGCGTCTAGAACAAAGGGAATTCACAGAGGTTGATGATCACTTATTAAAGTCCCGTTTCTCTATGATGCCCACTGATGACACTTCTACATCTGAGGGCAAAGAGCTCGTGCAGCATGATATCTTAATTTCAGCCGCCACGCCGCCTGCAGTTCCTTCCTTGCAGAAATATCATTCCCAGTGTACTTCTTTAAAATGCTGCCAAATAGTGGGACAGAAGATTTCGGTTTAGCGTTAACTTTAAACGGGCATAGATACAGGCATGTGGGCATGTTTAGAGACAGTGTTTCACTGGTCTAGGGTAAAGGGTGAAGCGCCTGGGATCCCGTGCTTCACTACTGTATGGCCTCAAGATGATGTGTAGGCACAGCGGCAAATCCATCGGTGGCAATTCTCTCATATTGTCATTGCGATGGGAAGATTCCTTATTCGCTAGGAAATGTTTTCCCGAGGAAGACGGGTCACCACAGAGCTGTGTCTCTTGTGTTGAGACAAACTTTGCTGAATTTACCTGCCAGCAGTTGCGTGTCCTCCCTTTCTTTTAAGGCCGATGGAGACGCACGAGTGTAAGGAGAACGGTGAATGGTGGCCGTTCATAAGCCAGGATCATCAGAAACCCCAGAGTAAATTTTAGGAACGGAGACGTAGGACAGCGGAGAAAACTTCACTCAGGGACTTCAGTGAACTCTCCTTACAATGCTGAGGCCTGACACACCTAGTGCCTGGGGGCAACCCGGCTCCTGCCCTAGGTAGTTTTGTTGAGCGTGCCTCCCTCAGGTGGTGCCTTTTCTCTCCCAGCAATATTGCTCCGTGAAATTCTGCCGATGATCAAAACTGTTTGCCATGGCTTTCTCCTTTCACCTCATTGGCCTCATCTTTGAAGTACAAATGCTTTTCTACAGGGGTGCTGCCTCCCTGAGCTTTCCTTTGTCTTGGCTCAATCGATGCAGATTCCTGTGCTGAATACGCCATGGACTAGCACAGGTGGGTTCTTGTCAGTATACCGGGCAAACGCAGCAATTTCGATGGTCAAGACCCACCTGTCTTGATCAGGGTTCTTTATTCCCAGTGAAAACGATTTTTATCCAAATTCTAGAGGAGCACCAGTGTGCCTCTGGGAGCTACACCCGGGCCTGCTGAACAGCGGCTCCGGAGTTTTCATTTTCTGACTAAAATTCAACACGGAATTTCATGGATCTAAGGAAACCGTGAATTGTGGACGTACCAGATTCTCACATCTTCATTGTCTAATGGAAGCTGAAGTTTCCCAGTCTGATCCGGCTGCCACTTCATTTCTGGCAATGACCATTCAATTGTGGACGTTCAGCCTTCTTCGGAATTCTCTTATACCGGCATGTTCCCGCGCCACATAAAGACCACTCGGTGGAGGTTTATGTGACTCAGGACAACTCTTTATTTCAGGCGTCTAGAACAAAGGGAATTCACAGAGGTTGATGATCACTTATTAAAGTCCCGTTTCTCTATGATGCCCACTGATGACACTTCTACATCTGAGGGCAAAGAGCTCGTGCAGCATGATATTCTCATTTCAGCCGCCACGCCGCCTGCAGTTCCTTCCTTGCAGAAAAATCTTTCCCAGTTGTACTTCTTTAAAATGCTGCAAAATAGTGGGACAGAAGATTTCGGTTTAGCGTTAACTTTAAACGGGCATAGATACAGGCATGTGGGCATGTTTACAGACAGTGTTTCACTGGTCTAGGGTAAAGGGTGAAGCGCCTGGGATCCCGTGCTTCACTACTGTATGGCCTCAAGATGATGTGTAGGCACAGCGGCAAATCCATCGGTGGCAATTCTCTCATATTGTCATTGCGATGGGAAGATTCCTTATTCGCTAGGAAATGTTTTCCCGTGGAAGAAGGGTCACCACAGAGCTGTCTCTTTTGTGTTGAGACAAACTTTGCTGAATTTACCTGCCAGCAGTTGCGTGTCCTCCCTTTCTTTTAAGGCCGATGGAGACGCACGAGTGTAAGGAGAAGGGTGAATGGTGGCCGTTCATAAGCCAGGATCATCAGAAACCGCAGAGTAAATTTTAGGAACGGAGACGTAGGACAGCGGAGAAAACTTCACTCAGGGACTTCAGTGAACTCTCCTTACAATGCTGAGGCCTGACACGCCTAGTGCCTGGGGGCAACCTGGCTCCTGCCCTAGGTAGTTTTGTTGAGCGTGCCTCCCTCAGGTGGTGCCTTTTCTCTCCCAGCAATATTGCTCCGTGAAATTCTGCCGATGATCAAAACTGTTTGCCATGGCTTTCTCCTTTCACATCATTGGCCTCATCTTTGAAGTACAAATGCTTTTCTACACGGGTGCTGCCTCCCTGAGCTTTCCTTTGTCTTGTCTCAATCGATGCAGATTCCTGTGCTGAATACGCCATGGACTAGCACAGGTGGGTTCTTGTCAGTATACCGGGCAAACGCAGCAATTTCGATGGTCAAGACCCACCTGGCTTGATCAGGGTTCTTTATTCCAGTGAAAACGATTTTTATCCAAATTCTAGAGGAGCACCAGTGTGCCTCTGGGAGCTACACCCCGGCCTGCTGAACAGCGGCTCTGGAGTTTTCATTTTCTGACTAAAATTCAACACGGAATTTCATGGATCTAAGGAAACCGTGAATTGTGGACGTACCAGATTCTCACATCTTCATTGTCTAATGGAAGCTGAAGTTTCCCAGTCTGATCCGGCTGCCACTTCATTTCTGGCAATGACCATTCAATTGTGGACGTTCAGCCTTCTTCGGAATTCTCTTATACCTGCATGTTCCCGCGCCACATAAAGACCACTCGGTGGAGGTTTATGTGACTCAGGACAACTCTTTATTTCAGGCGTCTAGAACAAAGGGAATTCACAGAGGTTGATGATCACTTATTAAAGTCCCGTTTCTCTATGATGCCCACTGATGACACTTCTACATCTGAGGGCAAAGAGCTCGTGCAGCATGATATCTTAATTTCAGCCGCCACGCCGCCTGCAGTTCCTTCCTTGCAGAAATATCATTCCCAGTGTACTTCTTTAAATTGCTGAAAAATAGTGGGACAGAAGATTTCGGTTTAGCGTTAACTTTAAACGGGCATAGATACAGGCATGTGGGCATGTTTAGAGACAGTGTTTCACTGGTCTAGGGTAAAGGGTGAAGCGCCTGGGATCCCGTGCTTCACTACTGTATGGCCTCAAGATGATGTGTAGGCACAGCGGCAAATCCATCGGTGGCAATTCTCTCATATTGTCATTGCGATGGGTAGATTCCTTATTCGCTAGGAAATGTTTTCCCGAGGAAGACGGGTCACCACAGAGCTGTGTCTTTTGTGTTGAGACAAACTTTGCTGAATTTACCTGCCAGCAGTTGCGTGTCCTCCCTTTCTTTTAAGGCCGATGGAGACGCACGAGTGTAAGGAAAACGGTGAATGGTGGCCGTTCATAAGCCAGGATCATCAGAAACCGCAGAGTAAATTTTAGGAACGTAGACGTAGGACAGCGGAGAAAACTTCACTCAGGGACTTCAGTGAACTCTCCTTACAATGCTGAGGCCTGACACGCCTAGTGCCTGGGGGCAACCCGGCTCCTGCCCTAGGTAGTTTTGTTGAGCGTGCCTCCCTCAGGTGGTGCCTTTTCTCTCCCAGCAATATTGCTCCGTGAAATTCTGCCGATGATCAAAACTGTTTGCCATGGCTTTCTCCTTTCACCTCATTGGCCTCATCTTTGAAGTACAAATGCTTTTCTACAGGGGTGCTGCCTCCCTGAGCTTTCCTTTGTCTTGGCTCAATCGATGCAGATTCCTGTGCTGAATACGCCATGGACTAGCACAGGTGGGTTCTTGTCAGTATACCGGGCAAACGCAGCAATTTCGATGGTCAAGACCCACCTGGCTTGATCAGGGTTCTTTATTCCAGTGAAAACGATTTTTATCCAAATTCTAGAGGAGCACCAGTGTGCCTCTGGGAGCTACACCCGGGCCTGCTGAACAGCGGCTCCGGAGTTTTCATTTTCTGACTAAAATTCAACACGGAATTTCATGGATCTAAGGAAACCGTGAATTGTGGACGTACCAGATTCTCACATCTTCATTGTCTAATGGAAGCTGAAGTTTCCCAGTCTGATCCGGCTGCCACTTCATTTCTGGCAATGACCATTCAATTGTGGGCGTTCAGCCTTCTTCGGAATTCTCTTATACCTGCATGTTCCCGCGCCACATACAGACCACTCGGTGGAGGTTTATGTGACTCAGGACAACTCTTTATTTCAGGCGTCTAGAACAAAGGGAATTCACAGAGGTTGATGATCACTTATTAAAGTCCCGTTTCTCTATGATGCCCACTGATGACACTTCTACATCTGAGGGCAAAGAGCTCGTGCAGCATGATATTCTCATTTCAGCCGCCACGCCGCCTGCAGTTCCTTCCTTGCAGAAAAATCTTTCCCAGTGTACTTCTTTAAAATGCAGCAAAATAGTGGGACAGAAGATTTCGGTTTAGCGTTAACTTTAAACGGACATAGATACAGGTATGTGGGCATGTTTAGAGACAGTGTTTCACTGGTCTAGGGTAAAGGGTGAAGCGCCTGGGATCCCGTGCTTCACTACTGTATGGCCTCAAGATGATGTGTAGGCACAGCGGCAAATCCATCGGTGGCAATTCTCTCATATTGTCATTGCGATGGGAAGATTCCTTATTCGCTAGGAAATGTTTTCCCGTGGAAGACGGGTCACCACAGAGCTGTCTCTTTTGTGTTGAGACAAACTTTGCTGAATTTACCTGCCAGCAGTTGCGTGTCCTCCCTTTCTTTTAAGGCCGATGGAGACGCACGAGTGTAAGGAGAACGGTGAATGGTGGCCGTTCATAAGCCAGGATCATCAGAAACCGCAGAGTAAATTTTAGGAACGTAGACGTAGGACAGCGGAGAAAACTTCACTCAGGGACTTCAGTGAACTCTCCTTACAATGCTGAGGCCTGACACGCCTAGTGCCTGGGGGCAACCCGGCTCCTGCCCTAGGTAGTTTTGTTGAGCGTGCCTCCCTCAGGTGGTGCCTTTTCTCTCCCAGCAATATTGCTCCGTGAAATTCTGCCGATGATCAAAACTGTTTGCCATGGCTTTCTCCTTTCACCTCATTGGCCTCATCTTTGAAGTACAAATGCTTTTCTACACGGGTGCTGCCTCCCTGAGCTTTCCTTTGTCTTGGCTCAATCGATGCAGATTCCTGTGCTGAATACGCCATGGACTAGCACAGGTGGGTTCTTGTCAGTATACCGGGCAAACGCAGCAATTTCGATGGTCAAGACCCACCTTGCTTGATCAGGGTTCTTTATTCCAGTGAAAACGATTTTTATCCAAATTCTAGAGGAGCACCAGTGTGCCTCTGGGAGCTACACCCGGGCCTGCTGAACAGCGGCTCCGGAGTTTTCATTTTCTGACTAAAATTCAACACGGCATTTCATGGATCTAAGGAAACCGTGAATTGTGGACGTACCAGATTCTCACATCTTCATTGTCTAATGGAAGCTGAAGTTTCCCAGTCTGATCCGACTGCCACTTCATTTCTGGCAATGACCATTCAATTGTGGACGTTCAGCCTTCTTCGGAATTCTCTTATACCGGCATGTTCCCGCGCCACATAAAGACCACTCGGTGGAGGTTTATGTGACTCAGGACAACTCTTTATTTCAGGCGTCTAGAACAAAGGGAATTCACAGAGGTTGATGATCACTTATTAAAGTCCCGTTTCTCTATGATGCCCACTGATGACACTTCTACATCTGAGGGCAAAGAGCTCGTGCAGCATGATATTCTCATTTCAGCCGCCACGCCGCCTGCAGTTCCTTCCTTGCAGAAAAATCTTTCCCAGTGTACTTCTTTAAAATGCTGCAAAATAGTGGGACAGAAGATTTCGGTTTAGCGTTAACTTTAAACGGGCATAGATACAGGCATGTGGGCATGTTTAGAGACAGTGTTTCACTGGTCTAGGGTAAAGGGTGAAGCGCCTGGGTTCCCGTGCTTCACTACTGTATGGCCTCAAGATGATGTGTAGGCACAGCGGCAAATCCATCGGTGGCAATTCTCTCATATTGTCATTGCGAAGGGAAGATTCCTTATTCGCTAGGAAATGTTTTCCCGTGGAAGACGGGTCACCACAGAGCTGTGTCTTTTGTGTTGAGACAAACTTTGCTGAAATTACCTGCCAGCAGTTGCGTGTCCTCCCTTTCTTTTAAGGCCGATGGAGACGCACGAGTGTAAGGAGAACGGTGAATGGTGGCCGTTCATCAGCCAGGATCATCAGAAACCGCAGAGTAAATTTTAGGAACGTAGACGTAGGACAGCGGAGAAAACATCACTCAGGGACTTCAGTGAACTCTCCTTACAATGCTGAGGCCTGACACGCCTAGTGCCTGGGGGCAACCCGGCTCCTGCCCTAGGTAGTTTTGTTGAGCGTGCCTCCCTCAGGTGGTGCCTTTTCTCTCCCAGCAATATTGCTCCGTGAAATTCTGCCGATGATCAAAACTGTTTGCCATGGCTTTGTCCTTTCACCTCATTGGCCTCATCTTTGAAGTACAAATGCTTTTCTACACGGGTGCTGCCTCCCTGAGCTTTCCTTTGTCTTGGCTCAATCGATGCAGATTCCTGTGCTAAATACGCCATGGACTAGCACAGGTGGGTTCTTGTCAGTATACCAGGCAAACGCAGCAATTTCGATGGTCAAGACCCACCTGGCTTGATCAGGGTTCTTTATTCCAGTGAAAACGATTTTTATCCAAATTCTAGAGGAGCACCAGTGTGCCTCTGGGAGCTACACCCGGGCCTGCTGAACAGCGGCTCCGGAGTTTTCATTTTCTGACTAAAATTCAACACGGAATTTCATGGATCTAAGGAAACCGTGAATTGTGGACGTACCAGATTCTCACATCTTCATTGTCTAATGGAAGCTGAAGTTTCCCAGTCTGATCCGGCTGCCACTTCATTTCTGGCAATGACCATTCAATTGTGGACGTTCAGCCTTCTTCGGAATTCTCTTATACCTGGATGTTCCCGCGCCACATAAAGACCACTCGGTGGAGGTTTATGTGACTCAGGACAACTCTTTATTTCAGGCGTCTAGAACAAAGGGAATTCACAGAGGTTGATGATCACTTATTAAAGTCCCGTTTCTCTATGATGCCCACTGATGACACTTCTACATCTGAGGGCAAAGAGCTCGTGCAGCATGATATTCTCATTTCAGCCGCCACCCCGCCTGCAGTTCCTTCCTTGCAGAAAAATCTTTCCCAGTGTACTTCTTTAAAATGCTGCAAAATAGTGGGACAGAAGATTTTGGTTTAGCGTTAACTTTAAACGGGCATAGATACAGGCATGTGGGCATGTTTAGAGACAGTGTTTCACTGGTCTAGGGTAAAGGGTGAAGCGCCTGGGTTCCCGTGCTTCACTACTGTATGGCCTCAAGATGATGTGTAGGCACAGCGGCAAATCCATCGGTGGCAATTCTCTCATATTGTCATTGCGATGGGAAGATTCCTTATTCGCTAGGAAATGTTTTCCCGTGGAAGACGGGTCACCACAGAGCTGTGTCTTTTGTGTTGAGACAAACTTTGCTGAATTTACCTGCCAGCAGTTGCGTGTCCTCCCTTTCTTTTAAGGCCGATGGAGACGCACGAGTGTAAGGAGAACGGTGAATGGTGGCCGTTCATCAGCCAGGATCATCAGAAACCGCAGAGTAAATTTTAGGAACGTAGACGTAGGACAGCGGAGAAAACATCACTCAGGGACTTCAGTGAACTCTCCTTACAATGCTGAGGCCTGACACGCCTAGTGCCTGGGGGCAACCCGGCTCCTGCCCTAGGTAGTTTTGTTGAGCGTGCCTCCCTCAGGTGGTGCCTTTTCTCTCCCAGCAATATTGCTCCGTGAAATTCTGCCGATGATCAAAACTGTTTGCCATGGCTTTGTCCTTTCACCTCATTGGCCTCATCTTTGAAGTACAAATGCTTTTCTACACGGGTGCTGCCTCCCTGAGCTTTCCTTTGTCTTGGCTCAATCGATGCAGATTCCTGTGCTAAATACGCCATGGACTAGCACAGGTGGGTTCTTGTCAGTATACCAGGCAAACGCAGCAATTTCGATGGTCAAGACCCACCTGGCTTGATCAGGGTTCTTTATTCCAGTGAAAACGATTTTTATCCAAATTCTAGAGGAGCACCAGTGTGCCTCTGGGAGCTACACCCGGGCCTGCTGAACAGCGGCTCCGGAGTTTTCATTTTCTGACTAAAATTCAACACGGAATTTCATGGATCTAAGGAAACCGTGAATTGTGGACGTACCAGATTCTCACATCTTCATTGTCTAATGGAAGCTGAAGTTTCCCAGTCTGATCCGGCTGCCACTTCATTTCTGGCAATGACCATTCAATTGTGGACGTTCAGCCTTCTTCGGAATTCTCTTATACCTGGATGTTCCCGCGCCACATAAAGACCACTCGGTGGAGGTTTATGTGACTCAGGACAACTCTTTATTTCAGGCGTCTAGAACAAAGGGAATTCACAGAGGTTGATGATCACTTATTAAAGTCCCGTTTCTCTATGATGCCCACTGATGACACTTCTACATCTGAGGGCAAAGAGCTCGTGCAGCATGATATTCTCATTTCAGCCGCCACCCCGCCTGCAGTTCCTTCCTTGCAGAAAAATCTTTCCCAGTGTACTTCTTTAAAATGCTGCAAAATAGTGGGACAGAAGATTTTGGTTTAGCGTTAACTTTAAACGGGCATAGATACAGGCATGTGGGCATGTTTAGAGACAGTGTTTCACTGGTCTAGGGTAAAGGGTGAAGCGCCTGGGTTCCCGTGCTTCACTACTGTATGGCCTCAAGATGATGTGTAGGCACAGCGGCAAATCCATCGGTGGCAATTCTCTCATATTGTCATTGCGATGGGAAGATTCCTTATTCGCTAGGAAATGTTTTCCCGTGGAAGACGGGTCACCACAGAGCTGTGTCTTTTGTGTTGAGACAAACTTTGCTGAATTTACCTGCCAGCAGTTGCGTGTCCTCCCTTTCTTTTAAGGCCGATGGAGACGCACGAGTGTAAGGAGAACGGTGAATGGTGGCCGTTCATCAGCCAGGATCATCAGAAACCGCAGAGTAAATTTTAGGAACGTAGACGTAGGACAGCGGAGAAAACATCACTCAGGGACTTCAGTGAACTCTCCTTACAATGCTGAGGCCTGACACGCCTAGTGCCTGGGGGCAACCCGGCTCCTGCCCTAGGTAGTTTTGTTGAGCGTGCCTCCCTCAGGTGGTGCCTTTTCTCTCCCAGCAATATTGCTCCGTGAAATTCTGCCGATGATCAAAACTGTTTGCCATGGCTTTGTCCTTTCACCTCATTGGCCTCATCTTTGAAGTACAAATGCTTTTCTACACGGGTGCTGCCTCCCTGAGCTTTCCTTTGTCTTGGCTCAATCGATGCAGATTCCTGTGCTAAATACGCCATGGACTAGCACAGGTGGGTTCTTGTCAGTATACCAGGCAAACGCAGCAATTTCGATGGTCAAGACCCACCTGGCTTGATCAGGGTTCTTTATTCCAGTGAAAACGATTTTTATCCAAATTCTAGAGGAGCACCAGTGTGCCTCTGGGAGCTACACCCGGGCCTGCTGAACAGCGGCTCCGGAGTTTTCATTTTCTGACTAAAATTCAACACGGAATTTCATGGATCTAAGGAAACCGTGAATTGTGGACGTACCAGATTCTCACATCTTCATTGTCTAATGGAAGCTGAAGTTTCCCAGTCTGATCCGGCTGCCACTTCATTTCTGGCAATGACCATTCAATTGTGGACGTTCAGCCTTCTTCGGAATTCTCTTATACCTGGATGTTCCCGCGCCACATAAAGACCACTCGGTGGAGGTTTATGTGACTCAGGACAACTCTTTATTTCAGGCGTCTAGAACAAAGGGAATTCACAGAGGTTGATGATCACTTATTAAAGTCCCGTTTCTCTATGATGCCCACTGATGACACTTCTACATCTGAGGGCAAAGAGCTCGTGCAGCATGATATTCTCATTTCAGCCGCCACCCCGCCTGCAGTTCCTTCCTTGCAGAAAAATCTTTCCCAGTGTACTTCTTTAAAATGCTGCAAAATAGTGGGACAGAAGATTTTGGTTTAGCGTTAACTTTAAACGGGCATAGATACAGGCATGTGGGCATGTTTAGAGACAGTGTTTCACTGGTCTAGGGTAAAGGGTGAAGCGCCTGGGTTCCCGTGCTTCACTACTGTATGGCCTCAAGATGATGTGTAGGCACAGCGGCAAATCCATCGGTGGCAATTCTCTCATATTGTCATTGCGATGGGAAGATTCCTTATTCGCTAGGAAATGTTTTCCCGTGGAAGACGGGTCACCACAGAGCTGTGTCTTTTGTGTTGAGACAAACTTTGCTGAATTTACCTGCCAGCAGTTGCGTGTCCTCCCTTTCTTTTAAGGCCGATGGAGACGCACGAGTGTAAGGAGAACGGTGAATGGTGGCCGTTCATATGCCAGGATCATCAGAAACCGCAGAGTAAATTTTAGGAACGTAGACGTAGGACAGCGGAGAAAACTTCACTCAGGGACTTCAGTGAACTCTCCTTACAATGCTGAGGCCTGACACGCCTAGTGCCTGGGGGCAACCCGGCTCCTGCCCTAGGTAATTTTGTTGAGCGTGCCTCCCTCAGGTGGTGCCTTTTCTCTCCCAGCAATATTGCTCCGTGAAATTCTGCCGATGATCAAAACTGTTTGCCATGGCTTTGTCCTTTCACCTTATTGGCCTCATCTTTGAAGTACAAATGCTTTTCTACACGGGTGCTGCCTCCCTGAGCTTTCCTTTGTCTTGGCTCAATCGATGCAGATTCCTGTGCTGAATACGCCATGGACTAGCACAGGTGGGTTCTTGTCAGTATACCGGGCAAACGCAGCAATTTCGAAGGTCAAGACCCACCTGGCTTGATCAGGGTTCTTTATTCCAGTGAAAACGATTTTTATCCAAATTCTAGAGGAGCACCAGTGTGCCTCTGGGAGCTACACCCGGGCCTGCTGAACAGCGGCTCCGGAGTTTTCATTTTCTGACTAAAATTCAACACGGAATTTCATGGATCTAAGGAAACCGTGAATTGTGGACGTACCAGATTCTCACATCTTCATTGTCTAATGGAAGCTGAAGTTTCCCAGTCTGATCCGACTGCCACTTCATTTCTGGCAATGACCATTCAATTGTGGACGTTCAGCCTTCTTCGGAATTCTCTTATACCGGCATGTTCCCGCGCCACATAAAGACCACTCGGTGGAGGTTTATGTGACTCAGGACAACTCTTTATTTCAGGCGTCTAGAACAAAGGGAATTCACAGAGGTTGATGATCACTTATTAAAGTCCCGTTTCTCTATGATGCCCACTGATGACACTTCTACATCTGAGGGCAAAGAGCTCGTGCAGCATGATATTCTCATTTCAGCCGCCACGCCGCCTGCAGTTCCTTCCTTGCAGAAAAATCTTTCCCAGTTTACTTCTTTAAAATGCTGCAAAATAGTGGGACAGAAGATTTCGGTTTAGCGTTAACTTTAAACGGGCATAGATACAGGCATGTGGGCATGTTTAGAGACAGTGTTTCACTGGTCTAGGGTAAAGGGTGAAGCGCCTGGGTTCCCGTGCTTCACTACTGTATGGCCTCAAGATGATGTGTAGGCACAGCGGCAAATCCATCGGTGGCAATTCTCTCATATTGTCATTGCGATGGGAAGATTCCTTATTCGCTAGGAAATGTTTTCCCGTGGAAGACGGGTCACCACAGAGCTGTGTCTTTTGTGTTGAGACAAACTTTGCTGAATTTACCTGCCAGCAGTTGCGTGTCCTCCCTTTCTTTTAAGGCCGATGGAGACGCACGAGTGTAAGGAGAACGGTGAATGGTGGCCGTTCATATGCCAGGATCATCAGAAACCGCAGAGTAAATTTTAGGAACGTAGACGTAGGACAGCGGAGAAAACTTCACTCAGGGACTTCAGTGAACTCTCCTTACAATGCTGAGGCCTGACACGCCTAGTGCCTGGGGGCAACCCGGCTCCTGCCCTAGGTAATTTTGTTGAGCGTGCCTCCCTCAGGTGGTGCCTTTTCTCTCCCAGCAATATTGCTCCGTGAAATTCTGCCGATGATCAAAACTGTTTGCCATGGCTTTGTCCTTTCACCTTATTGGCCTCATCTTTGAAGTACAAATGCTTTTCTACACGGGTGCTGCCTCCCTGAGCTTTCCTTTGTCTTGGCTCAATCGATGCAGATTCCTGTGCTGAATACGCCATGGACTAGCACAGGTGGGTTCTTGTCAGTATACCGGGCAAACGCAGCAATTTCGAAGGTCAAGACCCACCTGGCTTGATCAGGGTTCTTTATTCCAGTGAAAACGATTTTTATCCAAATTCTAGAGGAGCACCAGTGTGCCTCTGGGAGCTACACCCGGGCCTGCTGAACAGCGGCTCCGGAGTTTTCATTTTCTGACTAAAATTCAACACGGAATTTCATGGATCTAAGGAAACCGTGAATTGTGGACGTACCAGATTCTCACATCTTCATTGTCTAATGGAAGCTGAAGTTTCCCAGTCTGATCCGACTGCCACTTCATTTCTGGCAATGACCATTCAATTGTGGACGTTCAGCCTTCTTCGGAATTCTCTTATACCGGCATGTTCCCGCGCCACATAAAGACCACTCGGTGGAGGTTTATGTGACTCAGGACAACTCTTTATTTCAGGCGTCTAGAACAAAGGGAATTCACAGAGGTTGATGATCACTTATTAAAGTCCCGTTTCTCTATGATGCCCACTGATGACACTTCTACATCTGAGGGCAAAGAGCTCGTGCAGCATGATATTCTCATTTCAGCCGCCACGCCGCCTGCAGTTCCTTCCTTGCAGAAAAATCTTTCCCAGTTTACTTCTTTAAAATGCTGCAAAATAGTGGGACAGAAGATTTCGGTTTAGCGTTAACTTTAAACGGGCATAGATACAGGCATGTGGGCATGTTTAGAGACAGTGTTTCACTGGTCTAGGGTAAAGGGTGAAGCGCCTGGGTTCCCGTGCTTCACTACTGTATGGCCTCAAGATGATGTGTAGGCACAGCGGCAAATCCATCGGTGGCAATTCTCTCATATTGTCATTGCGAAGGGAAGATTCCTTATTCGCTAGGAAATGTTTTCCCGTGGAAGACGGGTCACCACAGAGCTGTGACTTTTGTGTTGAGACAAACTTTGCTGAAATTACCTGCCAGCAGTTGCGTGTCCTCCCTTTCTTTTAAGGCCGATGGAGACGCACGAGTGTAAGGAGAACGGTGAATGGTGGCCGTTCATCAGCCAGGATCATCAGAAACCGCAGAGTAAATTTTAGGAACGTAGACGTAGGACAGCGGAGAAAACTTCACTCAGGGACTTCAGTGAACTCTCCTTACAATGCTGAGGCCTGACACGCCTAGTGCCTGGGGGCAACCCGGCTCCTGCCCTAGGTAATTTTGTTGAGCGTGCCTCCCTCAGGTGGTGCCTTTTCTCTCCCAGCAATATTGCTCCGTGAAATTCTGCCGATGATCAAAACTGTTTGCCATGGCTTTGTCCTTTCACCTTATTGGCCTCATCTTTGAAGTACAAATGCTTTTCTACAGGGGTGCTGCCTCCCTGAGCTTTCCTTTGTCTTGGCTCAATCGATGCAGATTCCTGTGCTGAATACTCCATGGACTAGCACAGGTGGGTTCTTGTCAGTATACCGGGCAAAAGCAGCAATTTCGATGGTCAAGACCCACCTGGCTTGATCAGGGTTCTTTATTCCAGTGAAAACGATTTTTATCCAAATTCTAGAGGAGCACCAGTGTGCCTCTGGGAGCTATACCCGGGCCTGCTGAACAGCGGCTCCGGAGTTTTCATTTTCTGACTAAAATTCAACACGGAATTTCATGGATCTAAGGAAACCGTGAATTGTGGACGTACCAGATTCTCACACCTTCATGGTCTAATGGAAGCTGAAGTTTCCCAGTCTGATCCGGCTGCCACTTCATTTCTGGCAATGACCATTCAATTGTGGGCGTTCAGCCTTCTTCGGAATTCTCTTATACCGGCATGTTCCCGCGCCACATAAAGACCACTCGGTGGAGGTTTATGTGACTCAGGACAACTCTTTATTTCAGGCGTCTAGAACAAAGGGAATTCACAGAGGTTGATGATCACTTATTAAAGTCCCGTTTCTCTATGATGCCCACTGATGACACTTCTACATCTGAGGGCAAAGAGCTCGTGCAGCATGATATTCTCATTTCAGCCGCCACGCCGTCTGCAGTTCCTTCCTTGCAGAAAAATCTTTCCCAGTGTACTTCTTTAAAATGCTGCAAAATAGTGGGACAGAAGATTTCGGTTTAGCGTTAACTTTAAACGGGCATAGATACAGGTATGTGGGCATGTTTAGAGACAGTGTTTCACTGGTCTAGGGTAAAGGGTGAAGCGCCTGGGATCCCGTGCTTCACTACTGTATGGCCTCAAGATGATGTTTAGGCACAGCGGCAAAACCATCGGTGGCAATTCTCTCATATTGTCATTGCGATGGGAAGATTCCTTATTCGCTAGGAAATATTTTACCGTGGAAAACGGGTCACCACAGAGCTGTCTCTTTTGTGTTGAGACAAACATTGCTGAATTTACCTGCCAGCAGTTGCGTGTCCTCCCTTTCTTTTAAGGCCGATGGAGACGCACGAGTGTAAGGAGAACGGTGAATGGTGGCCGTTCATAAGCCAGGATCATCAGAAACCGCAGAGTAAATTTTAGGAACGTTGACGTAGGACAGCGGAGAAAACTTCACTCAGGGACTTCAGTGAACTCTCCTTACAATGCTGAGGCCTGACACGCCTAGTGCCTGGGGGCAACCCGGCTCCTGCCCTAGGTAATTTTGTTGAGCTTGCCTCCCTCAGGTGGTGCCTTTTCTCTCCCAGCAATATTGCTCCGTGAAATTCTGCCGATGATCAAAACTGTTTGCCATGGCTTTGTCCTTTCACCTCATTGGCCTCATCTTTGAAGTACAAATGCTTTTCTACACGGGTGCTGCCTCCCTGAGCTTTCCTTTGTCTTGGCTCAATCGATGCAGATTCCTGTGCTGAATACGCCATGGACTAGCACAGGTGGGTTCTTGTCAGTATACCGGGCAAACGCAGCAATTTCGATGGTCAAGACCCACCTGGCTTGATCAGGGTTCTTTATTCCAGTGAAAACGATTTTTATCCAAATTCTAGAGGAGCACCAGTGTGCCTCTGGAAGCTACACCCGGGCCTGCTGAACAGCGGCTCCGGAGTTTTCATTTTCTGACTAAAATTCAACACGGCATTTCATGGATCTAAGGAAACCGTGAATTGTGGACGTACCAGATTCTCACATCTTCATTGTCTAATGGAAGCTGAAGTTTCCCAGTCTGATCCGGCTGCCACTTAATTTCTGGCAATGACCATTCAATTGTGGACGTTCAGCCTTCTTCGGAATTCTCTTATACCGGCATGTTCCCACGCCACATAAAGACCACTCGGTGGAGGTTTATGTGACCTAGGACAACTCTTTATTTCAGGCGTGTAGAACAAAGGGAATTCACAGAGGTTGAAGATCACTTATTAAAGTCCAGTTTCTCTATGATGCCCACTGATGACACTTCTACATCTGAGGGCAAAGAGCTCGTGCAGCATGATATTCTCATTTCAGCCGCCACGCCGCCTGCAGTTCCTTCCTTGCAGAAAAATCTTTCCCAGTTGTACTTCTTTAAAATGCTGCAAAATAGTGGGACAGAAGATTTCGGTTTAGCGTTAACTTTAAATGGGCATAGATACAGGCATGTGGGCATGTTTAGAGACAGTGTTTCACTGGTCTAGGGTAAAGGGTGAAGCGCCTGGGATCCCGTGCTTCACTACTGTATGGCCTCAAGATGATGTGTAGGCACAGCGGTAAATCCATCGGTGGCAATTCTCTCATATTGTCATTGCGATGGGAAGATTCCTTATTCGCTAGGAAATGTTTTCCCGTGGAAGACGGGTCACCACAGAGCTGTCTCTTTTGTGTTGAGACAAACATTGCTGAATTTACCTGCCAGCAGTTGCGTGTCCTCCCTTTCTTTTAAGGCCGATGGAGATGCACGAGTGTACTGAGAACGGTGAATGGTGGCCGTTCATAAGCCAGGATCATCAGAAACCGCAGAGTAAATTTTAGGAACGTAGACGTAGGACAGCGGAGAAAACTTCACTCAGGGACTTCAGTGAACTCTCCTTACAATGCTGAGGCCTGACACGCCTAGTGCCTGGGGGCAACCCGGCTCCTGCCCTAGGTAGTTTTGTTGAGCGTGCCTCCCTCAGGTGGTGCCTTTTCTCTCCCAGCAATATTGCTCTGTGAAATTCTGCCAATGATCAAAACTGTTTGCCATGGCTTTGTCCTTTCACCTCATTGGCCTCATCTTTGAAGTACAAATGCTTTTCTATGCGGGTGCTGCCTCCCTGAGCTTTCCTTTGTCTTGGCTCAATCGATGCAGATTCCTGTGCTGAATACGCCATGGACTAGCACAGGTGGGTTCTTGTCAGTATACCGGGCAAACGCAGCAATTTCGATGGTCAAGACCCACCTGGCTTGATCAGGGTTCTTTATTCCAGTGAAAACGATTTTTATCCAAATTCTAGAGGAGCACCAGTGTGCCTCTGGGAGCTACACCCGGGCCTGCTGAACAGCGGCTCCGGAGTTTTCATTTTCTGACTAAAATTCAACACGGAATTTCATGGATCTAAGGAAACCGTGAATTGTGGACGTACCAGATTCTCACATCTTCATTGTCTAATGGAAGCTGAAGTTTCCCAGTCTGATCCGGCTGCCACTTCATTTCTGGCAATGACCATTCAATTGTGGACGTTCAGCCTTCTTCGGAATTCTCTTATACCGGCATGTTCCCGCGCCACATAAAGACCACTCGGTGGAGGTTTATGTGACTCAGGACAACTCTTTATTTCAGGCGTCTAGAACAAAGGGAATTCACAGAGGTTGATGATCACTTATTAAAGTCCCGTTTCTCTATGATGCCCACTGATGACACTTCTACATCTGAGGGCAAAGAGCTCGTGCAGCATGATATTCTCATTTCAGCCGCCACGCCGCCTGCAGTTCCTTCCTTGCAGAAAAATCTTTCCCAGTTGTACTTCTTTAAAATGCTGCAAAATAGTGGGACAGAAGATTTCGGTTTAGCGTTAACTTTAAATGGGCATAGATACAGGCATGTGGGCATGTTTAGAGACAGTGTTTCACTGGTCTAGGGTAAAGGGTGAAGCGCCTGGGATCCCGTGCTTCACTACTGTATGGCCTCAAGATGATGTGTAGGCACAGCGGTAAATCCATCGGTGGCAATTCTCTCATATTGTCATTGCGATGGGAAGATTCCTTATTCGCTAGGAAATGTTTTCCCGTGGAAGACGGGTCACCACAGAGCTGTCTCTTTTGTGTTGAGACAAACATTGCTGAATTTACCTGCCAGCAGTTGCGTGTCCTCCCTTTCTTTTAAGGCCGATGGAGATGCACGAGTGTACTGAGAACGGTGAATGGTGGCCGTTCATAAGCCAGGATCATCAGAAACCGCAGAGTAAATTTTAGGAACGTAGACGTAGGAGAGCGGAGAAAACTTCACTCAGGGACTTCAGTGAACTCTCCTTACAATGCTGAGGCCTGACACGCCTAGTGCCTGGGGGCAACCCGGCTCCTGCCCTAGGTAGTTTTGTTGAGCGTGCCTCCCTCAGGTGGTGCCTTTTCTCTCCCAGCAATATTGCTCTGTGAAATTCTGCCGATGATCAAAACTGTTTGCCATGGCTTTGTCCTTTCACCTCATTGGCCTCATCTTTGAAGTACAAATGCTTTTCTATGCGGGTGCTGCCTCCCTGAGCTTTCCTTTGTCTTGGCTCAATCGATGCAGATTCCTGTGCTGAATACGCCATGGACTAGCACAGGTGGGTTCTTGTCAGTATACCGGGCAAACGCAGCAATTTCGATGGTCAAGACCCACCTGGCTTGATCAGGGTTCTTTATTCCAGTGAAAACGATTTTTATCCAAATTCTAGAGGAGCACCAGTGTGCCTCTGGGAGCTACACCCGGGCCTGCTGAACAGCGGCTCCGGAGTTTTCATTTTCTGACTAAAATTCAACACGGAATTTCATGGATCTAAGGAAACCGTGAATTGTGGACGTACCAGATTCTCACATCTTCATTGTCTAATGGAAGCTGAAGTTTCCCAGTCTGATCCGGCTGCCACTTCATTTCTGGCAATGACCATTCAATTGTGGACGTTCAGCCTTCTTCGGAATTCTCTTATACCGGCATGTTCCCGCGCCACATAAAGACCACTCGGTGGAGGTTTATGTGACTCAGGACAACTCTTTATTTCAGGCGTCTAGAACAAAGGGAATTCACAGAGGTTGATGATCACTTATTAAAGTCCCGTTTCTCTATGATGCCCACTGATGACACTTCTACATCTGAGGGCAAAGAGCTCGTGCAGCATGATATTCTCATTTCAGCCGCCACGCCGCCTGCAGTTCCTTCCTTGCAGAAAAATCTTTCCCAGTTGTACTTCTTTAAAATGCTGCAAAATAGTGGGACAGAAGATTTCGGTTTAGCGTTAACTTTAAATGGGCATAGATACAGGCATGTGGGCATGTTTAGAGACAGTGTTTCACTGGTCTAGGGTAAAGGGTGAAGCGCCTGGGATCCCGTGCTTCACTACTGTATGGCCTCAAGATGATGTGTAGGCACAGCGGCAAATCCATCGGTGGCAATTCTCTCATATTGTCATTGCGATGGGAAGATTCCTTATTCGCTAGGAAATGTTTTACCGTGGAAGACGGGTCACCACAGAGCTGTCTCTTTTGTGTTGAGACAAACTTTGCTGAATTTACCTGCCAGCAGTTGCGTGTCCTCCCTTTCTTTTGAGGCCGATGGAGACGCACGAGTGTAAGGAGAACGGTGAATGGTGGCCGTTCAAAAGCCAGGATCATCAGAAACCGCAGAGTAAATTTTAGGAACGTAGACGTAGGACAGCGGAGAAAACTTCACTCAGGGACTTCAGTGAACTCTCCTTACAATGCTGAGGCCTGACACGCCTAGTGCCTGGGGGCAACCCGGCTCCTGCCCTAGGTAGTTTTGTTGAGCGTGCCTCCCTCAGGTGGTGCCTTTTCTCTCCCAGCAATATTGCTCCATGAAATTCTGCCGATGATCAAAACTGTTTGCCATGGCTTTGTCCTTTCACCTCATTGGCCTCATCTTTGAAGTACAAATGCTTTTCTATGCGGGTGCTGCCTCCCTGAGCTTTCCTTTGTCTTGGCTCAATCGATGCAGATTCCTGTGCTGAATACGCCATGGACTAGCACAGGTGGGTTCTTGTCAGTATACCAGGCAAACGCAGCAATTTCGATGGTCAAGACCCACCTGGCTTGATCACGGTTCCTTATTCCAGTGAAAATGATTTTTATCCAAATTCTAGAGGAGCACCAGTGTGCCTCTGGGAGCTACACCCGGGCCTGCTGAACAGCGGCTCCGGAGTTTTCATTTTCTGACTAAAATTCAACACGGAATTTCATGGATCTAAGGAAACCGTGAATTGTGGACGTACCAGATTCTCACATCTTCATTGTCTAATGGAAGCTGAAGTTTCCCAGTCTGATCCGGCTGCCACTTCATTTCTGGCAATGACCATTCAATTGTGGACGTTCAGCCTTCTTCGGAATTCTCTTATACCGGCATGTTCCCGCGCCACATAAAGACCACTCGGTGGAGGTTTATGTGACTCAGGACAACTCTTTATTTCAGGCGTCTAGAACAAAGGGAATTCACAGAGGTTGATGATCACTTATTAAAGTCCCGTTTCTCTATGATGCCCACTGATGACACTTCTACATCTGAGGGCAAAGAGCTCGTGCAGCATGATATTCTCATTTCAGCCGCCACGCCGCCTGCAGTTCCTTCCTTGCAGAAAAATCTTTCCCAGTTGTACTTCTTTAAAATTCTGCCAAATAGTGGGACAGAAGATTTCGGTTAACGTTAACTTTAAACGGACATAGATACAGGCATGTGGGCATGTTTAGAGACAGTGTTTCACTGGTCTAGGGTAAAGGGTGAAGCGCCTGGGATCCCGTGCTTCACTACTGTATGGCCTCAAGATGATGTGTAGGCACAGCGGCAAATCCATCGGTGGCAATTCTCTCATATTGTCATTGCGATGGGAAGATTCCTTATTCGCTAGGAAATGTTTTACCGTGGAAGACGGGTCACCACAGAGCTGTCTCTTTTGTGTTGAGACAAACTTTGCTGAATTTACCTGCCAGCAGTTGCGTGTCCTCCCTTTCTTTTGAGGCCGATGGAGACGCACGAGTGTAAGGAGAACGGTGAATGGTGGCCGTTCATAAGCCAGGATCATCAGAAACCGCACAGTAAATTTTAGGAACGTAGACGTAGGACAGCGGAGAAAACTTCACTCAGGGACTTCAGTGAACTCTCCTTACAATGCTGAGGCCTGACACGCCTAGTGCCTGGGGGCAACCCGGCTCCTGCCCTAGGTAGTTTTGTTGAGCGTGCCTCCCTCAGGTGGTGCCTTTTCTCTCCCAGCAATATTGCTCCGTGAAATTCTGCCGATGATCAAAACTGTTTGCCATGGCTTTGTCCTTTCACCTCATTGGCCTCATCTTTGAAGTACAAATGCTTTTCTACGCGGGTGCTGCCTCCCTGAGCTTTCCTTTGTCTTGGCTCAATCGATGCAGATTCCTGTGCTGAATACGCCATGGACTAGAACAGGTGGGTTCTTGTCAGTATACCGGGCAAACGCAGCAATTTCGATGGTCAAGACCCACCTGGCTTGATCAGGGTTCTTTATTCCAGTGAAAACGATTTTTACCCAAATTCTAGAGGAGCACCAGTGTGCCTGTGGGAGCTACACCCGGGCCTGCTGAACAGCGGCTCCGGAGTTTTCATTTTCTGACTAAAATTCAACACTGAATTTCATGGATCTAAGGAAACCGTGAATTGTGGACGTACCAGATTCTCACATCTTCATTGTCTAATGGAAGCTGAAGTTTCCCAGTCTGATCCGGCTGCCACTTCATTTCTGGCAATGACCATTCAATTGTGGACGTTCAGCCTTCTTCGGAATTCTCTTATACCGGCATGTTCCCGCGCCACATAAAGACCACTCGGTGGAGGTTTATGTGACTCAGGACAACTCTTTATTTCAGGCGTCTAGAACAAAGGGAATTCACAGAGGTTGATGATCACTTATTAAAGTCCCGTTTCTCTATGATGCCCACTGATGACACTTCTACATCTGAGGGCAAAGAGCTCGTGCAGCATGATATTCTCATTTCAGCCGCCACGCCGCCTGCAGTTCCTTCCTTGCAGAAAAATCTTTCCCAGTTGTACTTCTTTAAAATGCTGCAAAATAGTGGGACAGAAGATTTCGGTTTAGCGTTAACTTTAAACGGGCATAGATACAGGCATGTGGGCATGTTTAGAGACAGTGTTTCACTGGTCTAGGGTAAAGGGTGAAGCGCCTGGGATCCCGTGCTTCACTACTGTATGGCCTCAAGATGATGTGTAGGCACAGCGGCAAATCCATCGGTGGCAATTCTCTCATATTGTCATTGCGATGGGAAGATTCCTTATTCGCTAGGGAATGTTTTACCGTGGAAGACGGGTCACCACAGAGCTGTCTCTTTAGTGTTGAGACAAACTTTGCTGAATTTACCTGCTAGCAGTTGCGTGTCCTCCCTTTCTTTTGAGGCCGATGGAGACGCACGAGTGTAAGGAGAACGGTGAATGGTGGCCGTTCATAAGCCAGGATCATCAGAAACCGCAGAGTAAATTTTAGGAACGTAGACGTAGGACAGCGGAGAAAACTTCACTCAGGGACTTCAGTGAAATCTCCTTACAATGCTGAGGCCTGACACGCCTAGTGCCTGGGGGCAACCCGGCTCCTGCCCTAGGTAGTTTTGTTGAGCGTGCCTCCCTCAGGTGGTGCCTTTTATCTCCCAGCAATATTGCTCCGTGAAATTCTGCCAATGATCAAAACTGTTTGCCATGGCTTTGTCCTTTCACCTCATTGGCCTCATCTTTGAAGTACAAATGCTTTTCTATGCGGGTGCTGCCTCCCTGAGCTTTCCTTTGTCTTGGCTCAATCGATGCAGATTCCTGTGCTGAATACGCCATGGACTAGCACAGGTGGGTTCTTGTCAGTATACCAGGCAAACGCAGCAATTTCGATGGTCAAGACCCACCTGGCTTGATCAGGGTTCTTTATTCCAGTGAAAACGATTTTTATCCAAATTCTAGAGGAGCACCAGTGTGCCTCTGGGAGCTACACCCGGGCCTGCTGAACAGCGGCTCCGGAGTTTTCATTTTCTGACTAAAATTCAACACGGAATTTCATGGATCTAAGGAAACCGTGAATTGTGGACGTACCAGATTCTCACATCTTCATTGTCTAATGGAAGCTGAAGTTTCCCAGTCTGATCCGGCTGCCACTTCATTTCTGGCAATGACCATTCAATTGTGGACGTTCAGCCTTCTTCGGAATTCTCTTATACCGGCATGTTCCCGCGCCACATAAAGACCACTCGGTGGAGGTTTATGTGACTCAGGACAACTCTTTATTTCAGGCGTCTAGAACAAAGGGAATTCACAGAGGTTGATGATCACTTATTAAAGTCCTGTTTCTCTATGATGCCCACTGATGACACTTCTACATCTGAGGGCAAAGAGCTCGTGCAGCATGATATTCTCATTTCAGCCGCCACGCCGACTGCAGTTCCTTCCTTGCAGAAAAATCTTTCCCAGTTGCACTTCTTTAAAATTTTGCCAAATAGAGGGACAGAAGATTTCGGTTTAGCGTTAACTTTAAACGGGAATAGATACAGGCATGTGGGCATGTTTAGAGACAGTGTTTCACTGGTCTAGGGTAAAGGGTGAAGCGCCTGGGATCCCGTGCTTCACTACTGTATGGCCTCAAGATGATGTGTAGGCACAGCGGCAAATCCATCGGTGGCAATTCTCTCATATTGTCATTGCGATGGGAAGATTCCTTATTCGCTAGGAAATGTTTTACCGTGGAAGACGGGTCACCACAGAGCTGTCTCTTTTGTGTTGAGACAAACTTTGCTGAATTTACCTGCCAGCAGTTGCGTGTCCTCCCTTTCTTTTGAGGCCGATGGAGACGCACGAGTGTAAGGAGAACGGTGAATGGTGGCCGTTCATAAGCCAGGATCATCAGAAACCGCAGAGTAAATTTTAGGAACGTAGACGTAGGACAGCGGAGAAAACTTCACTCAGGGACTTCAGTGAACTCTCCTTACAATGCTGAGGCCTGACACGCCTAGTGCCTGGGGGCAACCCGGCTCCTGCCCTAGGTAGTTTTGTTGAGCGTGCCTCCCTCAGGTGGTGCCTTTTCTCTCCCAGCAATATTGCTCCCTGAAATTCTGCCGATGATCAAAACTGTTTGCCATGGCTTTGTCCTTTCACCTCATTGGCCTCATCTTTGAAGTACAAATGCTTTTCTACGCGGGTGCTGCCTCCCTGAGCTTTCCTTTGTCTTGGCTCAATCGATGCAGATTCCTGTGCTGAATACGCCATGGACTAGCACAGGTGGGTTCTTGTCAGTATACCGGGCAAACGCAGCAATTTCGATGGTCAAGACCCACCTGGCTTGATCAGGGTTCTTTATTCCAGTGAAAACGATTTTTATCCAAATTCTAGAGGAGCACCAGTGTGCCTCTGGGAGCTACACCCGGGCCTGCTGAACAGCGGCTCCGGAGTTTTCATTTTCTGACTAAAATTCAACACGGAATTTCATGGATCTAAGGAAACCGTGAATTGTGGACGTACCAGATTCTCACATCTTCATTGTCTAATGGAAGCTGAAGTTTCCCAGTCTGATCCGGCTGCCACTTCATTTCTGGCAATGACCATTCAATTGTGGACGTTCAGCCTTCTTCGGAATTCTCTTATACCGGCATGTTCCCGCGCCACATAAAGACCACTCGGTGGAGGTTTATGTGACTCAGGACAACTCTTTATTTCAGGCGTCTAGAACAAAGGGAATTCACAGAGGTTGATGATCACTTATTAAAGTCCCGTTTCTCTATGATGCCCACTGATGACACTTCTACATCTGAGGGCAAAGAGCTCGTGCAGCATGATATTCTCATTTCAGCCGCCACGCCGCCTGCAGTTCCTTCCTTGCAGAAAAATCTTTCCCAGTTGTACTTCTTTAAAATGCTGCAAAATAGTGGGACAGAAGATTTCGGTTTAGCGTTAACTTTAAACGGGCATAGATACAGGCATGTGGGCATGTTTAGAGACAGTGTTTCACTGGTCTAGGGTAAAGGGTGAAGCGCCTGGGATCCCGTGCTTCACTACTGTATGGCCTCAAGATGATGTGTAGGCACAGCGGCAAATCCATCGGTGGCAATTCTCTCATATTGTCATTGCGATGGGAAGATTCCTTATTCGCTAGGAAATGTTTTACCGTGGAAGACGGGTCACCACAGAGCTGTCTCTTTTGTGTTGAGACAAACTTTGCTGAATATACCTGCCAGCAGTTGCGTGTCCTCCCTTTCTTTTGAGGCCGATGGAGACGCACGAGTGTAAGGAGAACGGTGAATGGTGGCCGTTCATAAGCCAGGATCATCAGAAACCGCAGAGTAAATTTTAGGAACGTAGACGTAGGACAGCGGAGAAAACTTCACTCAGGGACTTCAGTGAACTCTCCTTACAATGCTGAGGCCTGACACGCCTAGTGCCTGGGGGCAACCCGGCTCCTGCCCTAGGTAGTTTTGTTGAGCGTGCCTCCCTCAGGTGGTGCCTTTTCTCTCCCAGCAATATTGCTCCGTGAAATTCTGCCGATGATCAAAACTGTTTGCCATGGCTTTGTCCTTTCACCTCATTGGCCTCATCTTTGAAGTACAAATGCTTTTCTACGCGGGTGCTGCCTCCCTGAGCTTTCCTTTGTCTTGGCTCAATCGATGCAGATTCCTGTGCTGAATACGCCATGGACTAGAACAGGTGGGTTCTTGTCAGTATACCGGGCAAACGCAGCAATTTCGATGGTCAAGACCCACCTGGCTTGATCAGGGTTCTTTATTCCAGTGAAAACGATTTTTATCCAAATTCTAGAGGAGCACCAGTGTGCCTGTGGGAGCTACACCCGGGCCTGCTGAACAGCGGCTCCGGAGTTTTCATTTTCTGACTAAAATTCAACACTGAATTTCATGGATCTAAGGAAACCGTGAATTGTGGACGTACCAGATTCTCACATCTTCATTGTCTAATGGAAGCTGAAGTTTCCCAGTCTGATCCGGCTGCCACTTCATTTCTGGCAATGACCATTCAATTGTGGACGTTCAGCCTTCTTCGGAATTCTCTTATACCGGCATGTTCCCGCGCCACATAAAGACCACTCGGTGGAGGTTTATGTGACTCAGGACAACTCTTTATTTCAGGCGTCTAGAACAAAGGGAATTCACAGAGGTTGATGATCACTTATTAAAGTCCCGTTTCTCTATGATGCCCACTGATGACACTTCTACATCTGAGGGCAAAGAGCTCGTGCAGCATGATATTCTCATTTCAGCCGCCACGCCGCCTGCAGTTCCTTCCTTGCAGAAAAATCTTTCCCAGTTGTACTTCTTTAAAATGCTGCAAAATAGTGGGACAGAAGATTTCGGTTTAGCGTTAACTTTAAACGGGCATAGATACAGGCATGTGGGCATGTTTAGAGACAGTGTTTCACTGGTCTAGGGTAAAGGGTGAAGCGCCTGGGATCCCGTGCTTCACTACTGTATGGCCTCAAGATGATGTGTAGGCACAGCGGCAAATCCATCGGTGGCAATTCTCTCATATTGTCATTGCGATGGGAAGATTCCTTATTCGCTAGGGAATGTTTTACCGTGGAAGACGGGTCACCACAGAGCTGTCTCTTTAGTGTTGAGACAAACTTTGCTGAATTTACCTGCTAGCAGTTGCGTGTCCTCCCTTTCTTTTGAGGCCGATGGAGACGCACGAGTGTAAGGAGAACGGTGAATGGTGGCCGTTCATAAGCCAGGATCATCAGAAACCGCAGAGTAAATTTTAGGAACGTAGACGTAGGACAGCGGAGAAAACTTCACTCAGGGACTTCAGTGAAATCTCCTTACAATGCTGAGGCCTGACACGCCTAGTGCCTGGGGGCAACCCGGCTCCTGCCCTAGGTAGTTTTGTTGAGCGTGCCTCCCTCAGGTGGTGCCTTTTATCTCCCAGCAATATTGCTCCGTGAAATTCTGCCAATGATCAAAACTGTTTGCCATGGCTTTGTCCTTTCACCTCATTGGCCTCATCTTTGAAGTACAAATGCTTTTCTATGCGGGTGCTGCCTCCCTGAGCTTTCCTTTGTCTTGGCTCAATCGATGCAGATTCCTGTGCTGAATACGCCATGGACTAGCACAGGTGGGTTCTTGTCAGTATACCAGGCAAACGCAGCAATTTCGATGGTCAAGACCCACCTGGCTTGATCAGGGTTCTTTATTCCAGTGAAAACGATTTTTATCCAAATTCTAGAGGAGCACCAGTGTGCCTCTGGGAGCTACACCCGGGCCTGCTGAACAGCGGCTCCGGAGTTTTCATTTTCTGACTAAAATTCAACACGGAATTTCATGGATCTAAGGAAACCGTGAATTGTGGACGTACCAGATTCTCACATCTTCATTGTCTAATGGAAGCTGAAGTTTCCCAGTCTGATCCGGCTGCCACTTCATTTCTGGCAATGACCATTCAATTGTGGACGTTCAGCCTTCTTCGGAATTCTCTTATACCGGCATGTTCCCGCGCCACATAAAGACCACTCGGTGGAGGTTTATGTGACTCAGGACAACTCTTTATTTCAGGCGTCTAGAACAAAGGGAATTCACAGAGGTTGATGATCACTTATTAAAGTCCTGTTTCTCTATGATGCCCACTGATGACACTTCTACATCTGAGGGCAAAGAGCTCGTGCAGCATGATATTCTCATTTCAGCCGCCACGCCGACTGCAGTTCCTTCCTTGCAGAAAAATCTTTCCCAGTTGCACTTCTTTAAAATTTTGCCAAATAGAGGGACAGAAGATTTCGGTTTAGCGTTAACTTTAAACGGGAATAGATACAGGCATGTGGGCATGTTTAGAGACAGTGTTTCACTGGTCTAGGGTAAAGGGTGAAGCGCCTGGGATCCCGTGCTTCACTACTGTATGGCCTCAAGATGATGTGTAGGCACAGCGGCAAATCCATCGGTGGCAATTCTCTCATATTGTCATTGCGATGGGAAGATTCCTTATTCGCTAGGAAATGTTTTACCGTGGAAGACGGGTCACCACAGAGCTGTCTCTTTTGTGTTGAGACAAACTTTGCTGAATTTACCTGCCAGCAGTTGCGTGTCCTCCCTTTCTTTTGAGGCCGATGGAGACGCACGAGTGTAAGGAGAACGGTGAATGGTGGCCGTTCATAAGCCAGGATCATCAGAAACCGCAGAGTAAATTTTAGGAACGTAGACGTAGGACAGCGGAGAAAACTTCACTCAGGGACTTCAGTGAACTCTCCTTACAATGCTGAGGCCTGACACGCCTAGTGCCTGGGGGCAACCCGGCTCCTGCCCTAGGTAGTTTTGTTGAGCGTGCCTCCCTCAGGTGGTGCCTTTTCTCTCCCAGCAATATTGCTCCCTGAAATTCTGCCGATGATCAAAACTGTTTGCCATGGCTTTGTCCTTTCACCTCATTGGCCTCATCTTTGAAGTACAAATGCTTTTCTACGCGGGTGCTGCCTCCCTGAGCTTTCCTTTGTCTTGGCTCAATCGATGCAGATTCCTGTGCTGAATACGCCATGGACTAGCACAGGTGGGTTCTTGTCAGTATACCGGGCAAACGCAGCAATTTCGATGGTCAAGACCCACCTGGCTTGATCAGGGTTCTTTATTCCAGTGAAAACGATTTTTATCCAAATTCTAGAGGAGCACCAGTGTGCCTCTGGGAGCTACACCCGGGCCTGCTGAACAGCGGCTCCGGAGTTTTCATTTTCTGACTAAAATTCAACACGGAATTTCATGGATCTAAGGAAACCGTGAATTGTGGACGTACCAGATTCTCACATCTTCATTGTCTAATGGAAGCTGAAGTTTCCCAGTCTGATCCGGCTGCCACTTCATTTCTGGCAATGACCATTCAATTGTGGACGTTCAGCCTTCTTCGGAATTCTCTTATACCGGCATGTTCCCGCGCCACATAAAGACCACTCGGTGGAGGTTTATGTGACTCAGGACAACTCTTTATTTCAGGCGTCTAGAACAAAGGGAATTCACAGAGGTTGATGATCACTTATTAAAGTCCCGTTTCTCTATGATGCCCACTGATGACACTTCTACATCTGAGGGCAAAGAGCTCGTGCAGCATGATATTCTCATTTCAGCCGCCACGCCGCCTGCAGTTCCTTCCTTGCAGAAAAATCTTTCCCAGTTGTACTTCTTTAAAATGCTGCAAAATAGTGGGACAGAAGATTTCGGTTTAGCGTTAACTTTAAACGGGCATAGATACAGGCATGTGGGCATGTTTAGAGACAGTGTTTCACTGGTCTAGGGTAAAGGGTGAAGCGCCTGGGATCCCGTGCTTCACTACTGTATGGCCTCAAGATGATGTGTAGGCACAGCGGCAAATCCATCGGTGGCAATTCTCTCATATTGTCATTGCGATGGGAAGATTCCTTATTCGCTAGGAAATGTTTTACCGTGGAAGACGGGTCACCACAGAGCTGTCTCTTTTGTGTTGAGACAAACTTTGCTGAATATACCTGCCAGCAGTTGCGTGTCCTCCCTTTCTTTTGAGGCCGATGGAGACGCACGAGTGTAAGGAGAACGGTGAATGGTGGCCGTTCATAAGCCAGGATCATCAGAAACCGCAGAGTAAATTTTAGGAACGTAGACGTAGGACAGCGGAGAAAACTTCACTCAGGGACTTCAGTGAACTCTCCTTACAATGCTGAGGCCTGACACGCCTAGTGCCTGGGGGCAACCCGGCTCCTGCCCTAGGTAGTTTTGTTGAGCGTGCCTCCCTCAGGTGGTGCCTTTTCTCTCCCAGCAATATTGCTCCGTGAAATTCTGCCGATGATCAAAACTGTTTGCCATGGCTTTGTCCTTTCACCTCATTGGCCTCATCTTTGAAGTACAAATGCTTTTCTACGCGGGTGCTGCCTCCCTGAGCTTTCCTTTGTCTTGGCTCAATCGATGCAGATTCCTGTGCTGAATACGCCATGGACTAGCACAGGTGGGTTCTTGTCAGTATACCGGGCAAACGCAGCAATTTCGATGGTCAAGACCCACCTGGCTTGATCAGGGTTCTTTATTCCAGTGAAAACGATTTTTATCCAAATTCTAGAGGAGCACCAGTGTGCCTGTGGGAGCTACACCCGGGCCTGCTGAACAGCGGCTCCGGAGTTTTCATTTTCTGACTAAAATTCAACACTGAATTTCATGGATCTAAGGAAACCGTGAATTGTGGACGTACCAGATTCTCACATCTTCATTGTCTAATGGAAGCTGAAGTTTCCCAGTCTGATCCGGCTGCCACTTCATTTCTGGCAATGACCATTCAATTGTGGACGTTCAGCCTTCTTCGGAATTCTCTTATACCGGCATGTTCCCGCGCCACATAAAGACCACTTGGTGGAGGTTTATGTGACTCAGGACAACTCTTTATTTCAGGCGTCTAGAACAAAGGGAATTCACAGAGGTTGATGATCACTTATTAAAGTCCCGTTTCTCTATGATGCCCACTGATGACACTTCTACATCTGAGGGCAAAGAGCTCGTGCAGCATGATATTCTCATTTCAGCCGCCACGCCGCCTGCAGTTCCTTCCTTGCAGAAAAATCTTTCCCAGTTGTACTTCTTTAAAATGCTGCAAAATAGTGGGACAGAAGATTTCGGTTTAGCGTTAACTTTAAACGGGCATAGATACAGGCATGTGGGCATGTTTAGAGACAGTGTTTCACTGGTCTAGGGTAAAGGGTGAAGCGCCTGGGATTCCGTGCTTCACTACTGTATGGCCTCAAGATGATGTGTAGGCACAGCGGCAAATCCATCGGTGGCAATTCTCTCATATTGTCATTGCGATGGGAAGATTCCTTATTCGCTAGGGAATGTTTTACCGTGGAAGACGGGTCACCACAGAGCTGTCTCTTTAGTGTTGAGACAAACTTTGCTGAATTTACCTGCTAGCAGTTGCGTGTCCTCCCTTTCTTTTGAGGCCGATGGAGACGCACGAGTGTAAGGAGAACGGTGAATGGTGGCCGTTCATAAGCCAGGATCATCAGAAACCGCAGAGTAAATTTTAGGAACGTAGACGTAGGACAGCGGAGAAAACTTCACTCAGGGACTTCAGTGAAATCTCCTTACAATGCTGAGGCCTGACACGCCTAGTGCCTGGGGGCAACCCGGCTCCTGCCCTAGGTAGTTTTGTTGAGCGTGCCTCCCTCAGGTGGTGCCTTTTATCTCCCAGCAATATTGCTCCGTGAAATTCTGCCAATGATCAAAACTGTTTGCCATGGCTTTGTCCTTTCACCTCATTGGCCTCATCTTTGAAGTACAAATGCTTTTCTATGCGGGTGCTGCCTCCCTGAGCTTTCCTTTGTCTTGGCTCAATCGATGCAGATTCCTGTGCTGAATACGCCATGGACTAGCACAGGTGGGTTCTTGTCAGTATACCGGGCAAACGCAGCAATTTCGATGGTCAAGACCCACCTGGCTTGATCAGGGTTCTTTATTCCAGTGAAAACGATTTTTATCCAAATTCTAGAGGAGCACCAGTGTGCCTCTGGGAGCTACACCCGGGCCTGCTGAACAGCGGCTCCGGAGTTTTCATTTTCTGACTAAAATTCAACACGGAATTTCATGGATCTAAGGAAACCGTGAATTGTGGACGTACCAGATTCTCACATCTTCATTGTCTAATGGAAGCTGAAGTTTCCCAGTCTGATCCGGCTGCCACTTCATTTCTGGCAATGACCATTCAATTGTGGACGTTCAGCCTTCTTCGGAATTCTCTTATACCGGCATGTTCCCGCGCCACATAAAGACCACTCGGTGGAGGTTTATGTGACTCAGGACAACTCTTTATTTCAGGCGTCTAGAACAAAGGGAATTCACAGAGGTTGATGATCACTTATTAAAGTCCTGTTTCTCTATGATGCCCACTGATGACACTTCTACATCTGAGGGCAAAGAGCTCGTGCAGCATGATATTCTCATTTCAGCCGCCACGCCGACTGCAGTTCCTTCCTTGCAGAAAAATCTTTCCCAGTTGCACTTCTTTAAAATTTTGCCAAATAGAGGGACAGAAGATTTCGGTTTAGCGTTAACTTTAAACGGGAATAGATACAGGCATGTGGGCATGTTTAGAGACAGTGTTTCACTGGTCTAGGGTAAAGGGTGAAGCGCCTGGGATCCCGTGCTTCACTACTGTATGGCCTCAAGATGATGTGTAGGCACAGCGGCAAATCCATCGGTGGCAATTCTCTCATATTGTCATTGCGATGGGAAGATTCCTTATTCGCTAGGAAATGTTTTACCGTGGAAGACGGGTCACCACAGAGCTGTCTCTTTTGTGTTGAGACAAACTTTGCTGAATTTACCTGCCAGCAGTTGCGTGTGCTCCCTTTCTTTTGAGGCCGATGGAGACGCACGAGTGTAAGGAGAACGGTGAATGGTGGCCGTTCATAAGCCAGGATCATCAGAAACCGCAGAGTAAATTTTAGGAACGTAGACGTAGGACAGCGGAGAAAACTTCACTCAGGGACTTCAGTGAACTCTCCTTACAATGCTGAGGCCTGACACGCCTAGTGCCTGGGGGCAACCCGGCTCCTGCCCTAGGTAGTTTTGTTGAGCGTGCCTCCCTCAGGTGGTGCCTTTTCTCTCCCAGCAATATTGCTCCCTGAAATTCTGCCGATGATCAAAACTGTTTGCCATGGCTTTGTCCTTTCACCTCATTGGCCTCATCTTTGAAGTACAAATGCTTTTCTACGAGGGTGCTGCCTCCCTGAGCTTTCCTTTGTCTTGGCTCAATCGATGCAGATTCCTGTGCTGAATACGCCATGGACTAGCACAGGTGGGTTCTTGTCAGTATACCGGGCAAACGCAGCAATTTCGATGGTCAAGACCCACCTGGCTTGATCAGGGTTCTTTATTCCAGTGAAAACGATTTTTATCCAAATTCTAGAGGAGCACCAGTGTGCCTCTGGGAGCTACACCCGGGCCTGCTGAACAGCGGCTCCGGAGTTTTCATTTTCTGACTAAAATTCAACACGGAATTTCATGGATCTAAGGAAACCGTGAATTGTGGACGTACCAGATTCTCACATCTTCATTGTCTAATGGAAGCTGAAGTTTCCCAGTCTGATCCGGCTGCCACTTCATTTCTGGCAATGACCATTCAATTGTGGACGTTCAGCCTTCTTCGGAATTCTCTTATACCGGCATGTTCCCGCGCCACATAAAGACCACTCGGTGGAGGTTTATGTGACTCAGGACAACTCTTTATTTCAGGCGTCTAGAACAAAGGGAATTCACAGAGGTTGATGATCACTTATTAAAGTCCCGTTTCTCTATGATGCCCACTGATGACACTTCTACATCTGAGGGCAAAGAGCTCGTGCAGCATGATATTCTCATTTCAGCCGCCACGCCGCCTGCAGTTCCTTCCTTGCAGAAAAATCTTTCCCAGTTGTACTTCTTTAAAATGCTGCAAAATAGTGGGACAGAAGATTTCGGTTTAGCGTTAACTTTAAACGGGCATAGATACAGGCATGTGGGCATGTTTAGAGACAGTGTTTCACTGGTCTAGGGTAAAGGGTGAAGCGCCTGGGATCCCGTGCTTCACTACTGTATGGCCTCAAGATGATGTGTAGGCACAGCGGCAAATCCATCGGTGGCAATTCTCTCATATTGTCATTGCGATGGGAAGATTCCTTATTCGCTAGGAAATGTTTTACCGTGGAAGACGGGTCACCACAGAGCTGTCTCTTTTGTGTTGAGACAAACTTTGCTGAATATACCTGCCAGCAGTTGCGTGTCCTCCCTTTCTTTTGAGGCCGATGGAGACGCACGAGTGTAAGGAGAACGGTGAATGGTGGCCGTTCATAAGCCAGGATCATCAGAAACCGCAGAGTAAATTTTAGGAACGTAGACGTAGGACAGCGGAGAAAACTTCACTCAGGGACTTCAGTGAACTCTCCTTACAATGCTGAGGCCTGACACGCCTAGTGCCTGGGGGCAACCCGGCTCCTGCCCTAGGTAGTTTTGTTGAGCGTGCCTCCCTCAGGTGGTGCCTTTTCTCTCCCAGCAATATTGCTCCGTGAAATTCTGCCGATGATCAAAACTGTTTGCCATGGCTTTGTCCTTTCACCTCATTGGCCTCATCTTTGAAGTACAAATGCTTTTCTACGCGGGTGCTGCCTCCCTGAGCTTTCCTTTGTCTTGGCTCAATCGATGCAGATTCCTGTGCTGAATACGCCATGGACTAGAACAGGTGGGTTCTTGTCAGTATACCGGGCAAACGCAGCAATTTCGATGGTCAAGACCCACCTGGCTTGATCAGGGTTCTTTATTCCAGTGAAAACGATTTTTATCCAAATTCTAGAGGAGCACCAGTGTGCCTGTGGGAGCTACACCCGGGCCTGCTGAACAGCGGCTCCGGAGTTTTCATTTTCTGACTAAAATTCAACACTGAATTTCATGGATCTAAGGAAACCGTGAATTGTGGACGTACCAGATTCTCACATCTTCATTGTCTAATGGAAGCTGAAGTTTCCCAGTCTGATCCGGCTGCCACTTCATTTCTGGCAATGACCATTCAATTGTGGACGTTCAGCCTTCTTCGGAATTCTCTTATACCGGCATGTTCCCGCGCCACATAAAGACCACTTGGTGGAGGTTTATGTGACTCAGGACAACTCTTTATTTCAGGCGTCTAGAACAAAGGGAATTCACAGAGGTTGATGATCACTTATTAAAGTCCCGTTTCTCTATGATGCCCACTGATGACACTTCTACATCTGAGGGCAAAGAGCTCGTGCAGCATGATATTCTCATTTCAGCCGCCACGCCGCCTGCAGTTCCTTCCTTGCAGAAAAATCTTTCCCAGTTGTACTTCTTTAAAATGCTGCAAAATAGTGGGACAGAAGATTTCGGTTTAGCGTTAACTTTAAACGGGCATAGATACAGGCATGTGGGCATGTTTAGAGACAGTGTTTCACTGGTCTAGGGTAAAGGGTGAAGCGCCTGGGATCCCGTGCTTCACTACTGTATGGCCTCAAGATGATGTGTAGGCACAGCGGCAAATCCATCGGTGGCAATTCTCTCATATTGTCATTGCGATGGGAAGATTCCTTATTCGCTAGGAAATGTTTTACCGTGGAAGACGGGTCACCACAGAGCTGTCTCTTTTGTGTTGAGACAAACTTTGCTGAATTTACCTGCCAGCAGTTGCGTGTGCTCCCTTTCTTTTGAGGCCGATGGAGACGCACGAGTGTAAGGAGAACGGTGAATGGTGGCCGTTCATAAGCCAGGATCATCAGAAACCGCAGAGTAAATTTTAGGAACGTAGACGTAGGACAGCGGAGAAAACTTCACTCAGGGACTTCAGTGAACTCTCCTTACAATGCTGAGGCCTGACACGCCTAGTGCCTGGGGGCAACCCGGCTCCTGCCCTAGGTAGTTTTGTTGAGCGTGCCTCCCTCAGGTGGTGCCTTTTCTCTCCCAGCAATATTGCTCCCTGAAATTCTGCCGATGATCAAAACTGTTTGCCATGGCTTTGTCCTTTCACCTCATTGGCCTCATCTTTGAAGTACAAATGCTTTTCTACGCGGGTGCTGCCTCCCTGAGCTTTCCTTTGTCTTGGCTCAATCGATGCAGATTCCTGTGCTGAATACGCCATGGACTAGCACAGGTGGGTTCTTGTCAGTATACCGGGCAAACGCAGCAATTTCGATGGTCAAGACCCACCTGGCTTGATCAGGGTTCTTTATTCCAGTGAAAACGATTTTTATCCAAATTCTAGAGGAGCACCAGTGTGCCTCTGGGAGCTACACCCGGGCCTGCTGAACAGCGGCTCCGGAGTTTTCATTTTCTGACTAAAATTCAACACGGAATTTCATGGATCTAAGGAAACCGTGAATTGTGGACGTACCAGATTCTCACATCTTCATTGTCTAATGGAAGCTGAAGTTTCCCAGTCTGATCCGGCTGCCACTTCATTTCTGGCAATGACCATTCAATTGTGGACGTTCAGCCTTCTTCGGAATTCTCTTATACCGGCATGTTCCCGCGCCACATAAAGACCACTCGGTGGAGGTTTATGTGACTCAGGACAACTCTTTATTTCAGGCGTCTAGAACAAAGGGAATTCACAGAGGTTGATGATCACTTATTAAAGTCCCGTTTCTCTATGATGCCCACTGATGACACTTCTACATCTGAGGGCAAAGAGCTCGTGCAGCATGATATTCTCATTTCAGCCGCCACGCCGCCTGCAGTTCCTTCCTTGCAGAAAAATCTTTCCCAGTTGTACTTCTTTAAAATGCTGCAAAATAGTGGGACAGAAGATTTCGGTTTAGCGTTAACTTTAAACGGGCATAGATACAGGCATGTGGGCATGTTTAGAGACAGTGTTTCACTGGTCTAGGGTAAAGGGTGAAGCGCCTGGGATCCCGTGCTTCACTACTGTATGGCCTCAAGATGATGTGTAGGCACAGCGGCAAATCCATCGGTGGCAATTCTCTTATATTGTCATTGCGATGGGAAGATTCCTTATTCGCTAGGAAATGTTTTACCGTGGAAGACGGGTCACCACAGAGCTGTCTCTTTTGTGTTGAGACACACTTTGCTGAATTTACCTGCCAGCAGTTGCGTGTCCTCCCTTTCTTTTAAGGCCGATGGAGATGCACGAGTGTACTGAGAACGGTGAATGGTGGCCGTTCAAAAGCCAGGATCATCAGAAACCGCAGAGTAAATTTTAGGAACGTAGACGTAGGACAGCGGAGAAAACTTCACTCAGGGACTTCAGTGAACTCTCCTTACAATGCTGAGGCCTGACACGCCTAGTGCCTGGGGGCAACCCGGCTCCTGCCCTAGGTAGTTTTGTTGAGCGTGCCTCCCTCAGGTGGTGCCTTTTCTCTCCCAGCAATATTGCTCTGTGAAATTCTGCCTATGATCAAAACTGTTTGCCATGGCTTTGTCCTTTCACCTCATTGGCCTCATCTTTGAAGTACAAATGCTTTTCTATGCGGGTGCTGCCTCCCTGAGCTTTCCTTTGTCTTGGCTCAATCGATGCAGATTCCTGTGCTGAATACGCCATGGACTAGCACAGGTGGGTTCTTGTCAGTATACCGGGCAAACGCAGTAATTTCGATGGTCAAGACCCACCTGGCTTGATCAGGGTTCTTTATTCCAGTGAAAACGATTTTTATCCAAATTCTAGAGGAGCACCAGTGTGCCTCTGGGAGCTACACCCGGGCCTGCTGAACAGCGGCTCCGGAGTTTTCATTTTCTGACTAAAATTCAACACGGAATTTCATGGATCTAAGGAAACCGTGAATTGTGGACGTACCAGATTCTCACATCTTCATTGTCTAATGGAAGCTGAAGTTTCCCAGTCTGATCCGGCTGCCACTTCATTTCTGGCAATGACCATTCAATTGTGGACGTTAAGCCGTCTTCGGAATTCTCTTATACCGGCATGTTCCCGCGCCACATAAAGGCCACTCGGTGGAGGTTTATGTGACTCAGGACAACTCTTTATTTCAGGCGTCTAGAACAAAGGGAATTCACAGAGGTTGATGATCACTTATTAAAGTCCCGTTTCTCTATGATGCCCACTGATGACACTTCTACATCTGAGGGCAAAGAGCTCGTGCAGCATGATATTCTCATTTCAGCCGCCACGCCGCCTGCAGTTCCTTCCTTGCAGAAAAATCTTTCCCAGTTGTACTTCTTTAAAATGCTGCAAAATAGTGGGACAGAAGATTTCGGTTTAGCGTTAACTTTAAACGGGCATAGATACAGGCATGTGGGCATGTTTAGAGACAGTGTTTCACTGGTCTAGGGTAAAGGGTGAAGCGCCTGGGATCCCGTGCTTCACTACTGTATGGCCTCAAGATGATGTGTAGGCACAGCGGCAAATCCATCGGTGGCAATTCTCTCATATTGTCATTGCGATGGGAAGATTCCTTATTCGCTAGGAAATGTTTTACCGTGGAAGACGGGTCACCACAGAGCTGTCTCTTTTGTGTTGAGACAAACTTTGCTGAATTTACCTGCCAGCAGTTGCGTGTCCTCCCTTTCTTTTGAGGCCGATGGAGACGCACGAGTGTAAGGAGAACGGTGAATGGTGGCCGTTCATAAGCCAGGATCATCAGAAACCGCAGAGTAAATTTTAGGAACGTAGACGTAGGACAGCGGAGAAAACTTCACTCAGGGACTTCAGTGAACTCTCCTTACAATGCTGAGGCCTGACACGCCTAGTGCCTGGGGGCAACCCGGCTCCTGCCCTAGGTAGTTTTTTTGAGCGTGCCTCCCTCAGGTGGTGCCTTTTCTCTCCCAGCAATATTGCTCCGTGAAATTCTGCCAATGATCAAAACTGTTTGCCATGGCTTTGTCCTTTCACCTCATTGGCCTCATCTTTGAAGTACAAATGCTTTTCTACGCGGGTGCTGCCTCCCTGAGCTTTCCTTTGTCTTGGCTCAATCGATGCAGATTCCTGTGCTGAATACGCCCTGGACTAGCACAGGTGGGTTCTTGTCAGTATACCGGGCAAACGCAGTAATTTCGATGGTCAAGACCCACCTGGCTTGATCAGGGTTCTTTATTCCAGTGAAAACGATTTTTATCCAAATTCTAGAGGAGCACCAGTGTGCCTCTGGGAGCTACACCCGGGCCTGCTGAACAGCGGCTCCGGAGTTTTCATTTTCTGACTAAAATTCAACACGGAATTTCATGGATCTAAGGAAACCGTGAATTGTGGACGTACCAGATTCTCACATCTTCATTGTCTAATGGAAGCTGAAGTTTCCCAGTCTGATCCGGCTGCCATTTCATTTCTGGCAATGACCATTCAATTTTGGACGTTCAGCCTTCTTCGGAATTCTCTTATACCGGCATGTTTCCGCGCCACATAAAGACCACTCGGTGGAGGTTTTTGTGACTCAGGACAACTCTTTATTTCAGGCGTCTAGAACAAAGGGAATTCACAGAGGTTGATGATCACTTATTAAAGTCCCGTTTCTCTATGATGCCCACTGATGACACTTCTACATCTGAGGGCAAAGAGCTCGTGCAGCATGATATTCTCATTTCAGCCGCCACGCCGCCTGCAGTTCCTTCCTTGCAGACAAATCATTCCCAGTTGTACTTCTTTAAAATGCTGCAAAATAGTGGGACAGAAGATTTCGGTTTAGCGTTAACTTTAAACGGGCATAGATACAGTCATGTGGGCATGTTTAGAGACAGTGTTTCACTGGTCTAGGGTAAAGGGTGAAGCGCCTGGGATCCCGTGCTTCACTACTGTATGGCCTCAAGATGATGTGTAGGCACAGCGGCAAATCCATCGGTGGCAATTCTCTCATATTGTCATTGCGATGGGAAGATTCCTTATTCGCTAGGGAATGTTTTACCGTGGAAGACGGGTCACCACAGAGCTGTCTCTTTAGTGTTGAGACAAACTTTGCTGAATTTACCTGCTAGCAGTTGCGTGTCCTCCCTTTCTTTTGAGGCCGATGGAGACGCACGAGTGTAAGGAGAACGGTGAATGGTGGCCGTTCAAAAGCCAGGATCATCAGAAACCGCAGAGTAAATTTTAGGAACGTAGACGTAGGACAGCGGAGAAAACTTCACTCAGGGACTTCAGTGAACTCTCCTTACAATGCTGAGGCCTGACACGCCTAGTGCCTGGGGGCAAACCGGCTCCTGCCCTAGGTAGTTTTGTTGAGCGTGCCTCCCTCAGGTGGTGCCTTTTCTCTCCCAGCAATATTGCTCCTTGAAATTCTGCTGATGATCAAAACTGTTTGCCATGGCTTTGTCCTTTCACCTCATTGGCCTCATCTTTGAAGTACAAATGCTTTTCTACGCGGGTGCTGCCTCCCTGAGCTTTCCTTTGTCTTGGCTCAATCATGCAGATTCCTGTGCTGAATACGCCATGGACTAGCACAGGTGGGTTCTTGTCAGTATACCGGGCAAAAGCAGCAATTTCGATGGTCAAGACCCACCTGGCTTGATCAGGGTTCTTTATTCCAGTGAAAACGGTTTTTATCCAAATTCTAGAGGAGCACCAGTGTGCCTCTGGGAGCTACACCCGGGCCTGCTGAACAGCGGCTCCGGAGTTTTCATTTTCTGACAAAAATTCAACACGGAATTTCATGGATCTAAGGAAACCGTGAATTGTGGACGTACCAGATTCTCACATCTTCATTGTCTAATGGAAGCTGAAGTTTCCCAGTCTGATCCGGCTGCCACTTCATTTCTGGCAATGACCATTCAATTGGGGACGTTCAGCCTTCTTCGGAATTCTCTTATACCGGCATGTTCCCGCGCCACATAAAGGCCACTCGGTGGAGGTTTATGTGACTCAGGACAACTCTTTATTTCAGGCGTCTAGAACAAAGGGAATTCACAGAGGTTGATGATCACTTATTAAAGTCCCGTTTCTCTATGATGCCCACTGATGACACTTCTACATCTGAGGGCAAAGAGCTCGTGCAGCATGATATTCTCATTTCAGCCGCCACGCCGCCTGCAGTTCCTTCCTTGCAGACAAATCTTTCCCAGTTGTACTTCTTTAAAATGCTGCCAAATAGTGGGACAGAAGATTTCGGTTTAGCGTTAACTTTAAACGGGCATAGATACAGGCATGTGGGCATGTTTAGAGACAGTGTTTCACTGGTCTAGGGTAAAGGGTGAAGCGCCTGGGATCCCGTGCTTCACTACTGTATGGCCTCAAGATGATGTGTAGGCACAGCGGCAAATCCATCGGTGGCAATTCTCTCATATTGTCATTGCGATGGGAAGATTCCTTATTCGCTAGGAAATGTTTTACCGTGGAAGACGGGTCACCACAGAGCTGTCTCTTTTGTGTTGAGACAAACTTTGCTGAATTTACCTGCCAGCAGTTGCGTGTCCTCCCTTTCTTTTGAGGCCGATGGAGACGCACGAGTGTAAGGAGAACGGTGAATGGTGGCCGTTCATAAGCCAGGATCATCAGAAACCGCAGAGTAAATTTTAGGAACGTAGACGTAGGACAGCGGAGAAAACTTCACTCAGGGACTTCAGTGAACTCTCCTTACAATGCTGAGGCCTGACACGCCTAGTGCCTGGGGGCAACCCGGCTCCTGCCCTAGGTAGTTTTTTTGAGCGTGCCTCCCTCAGGTGGTGCCATTTCTCTCCCAGCAATATTGCTCCTTGAAATTCTGCCAATGATCAAAACTGTTTGCCATGGCTTTGTCCTTTCACCTCATTGGCCTCATCTTTGAAGTACAAATGCTTTTCTATGCGGGTGCTGCCTCCCTGAGCTTTCCTTTGTCTTGGCTCAATCGATGCAGATTCCTGTGCTGAATACGCCCTGGACTAGCACAGGTGGGTTCTTGTCAGTATACCGGGCAAACGCAGTAATTTCGATGGTCAAGACCCACCTGGCTTGATCAGGGTTCTTTATTCCAGTGAAAACGATTTTTATCCAAATTCTAGAGGAGCACCAGTGTGCCTCTGGGAGCTACACCCGGGCCTGCTGAACAGCGGCTCCGGAGTTTTCATTTTCTGACTAAAATTCAACACGGAATTTCATGGATCTAAGGAAACCGTGACTTGTGGACGTACCAGATTCTCACATCTTCATTGTCTAATGGAAGCTGAAGTTTCCCAGTCTGATCCGGCTGCCACTTCATTTCTGGCAATGACCATTCAATTTTGGACGTTCAGCCTTCTTCGGAATTCTCTTATACCGGCATGTTTCCGCGCCACATAAAGACCACTCGGTGGAGGTTTTTGTGACTCAGGACAACTCTTTATTTCAGGCGTCTAGAACAAAGGGAATTCACAGAGGTTGATGATCACTTATTAAAGTCCCGTTTCTCTATGATGCCCACTGATGACACTTCTACATCTGAGGGCAAAGAGCTCGTGCAGCATGATATTCTCATTTCAGCCGCCACGCCGCCTGCAGTTCCTTCCTTGCAGACAAATCATTCCCAGTTGTACTTCTTTAAAATGCTGCAAAATAGTGGGACAGAAGATTTCGGTTTAGCGTTAACTTTAAACGGGCATAGATACAGGCATGTGGGCATGTTTAGAGACAGTGTTTCACTGGTCTAGGGTAAAGGGTGAAGCGCCTGGGATCCCGTGCTTCACTACTGTATGGCCTCAAGATGATGTGTAGGCACAGCGGCAAATCCATCGGTGGCAATTCTCTCATATTGTCATTGCGATGGGAAGATTCCTTATTCGCTAGGGAATGTTTTACCGTGGAAGACGGGTCACCACAGAGCTGTCTCTTTAGTGTTGAGACAAACTTTGCTGAATTTACCTGCTAGCAGTTGGGTGTCCTCCCTTTCTTTTGAGGCCGATGGAGACGCACGAGTGTAAGGAGAACGGTGAATGGTGGCCGTTCATCAGCCAGGATCATCAGAAACCGCAGAGTAAATTTTAGGAACATAGACGTAGGACAGCGGAGAAAACTTCACTCAGGGACTTCAGTGAACTCTCCTTACAATGCTGAGGCCTGACACGCCTAGTGCCTGGGGGCAACCCGGCTCCTGCCCTAGGTAGTTTTGTTGAGCGTGCCTCCCTCAGGTGGTGCCTTTTCTCTCCCAGCAATATTGCTCCGTGAAATTCTGCCAATGATCAAAACTGTTTGCCATGGCTTTGTCCTTTCACCTCATTGGCCTCATCTTTGAAGTACAAATGCTTTTCTACGCGGGTGCTGCCTCCCTGAGCTTTCCTTTGTCTTGGCTCAATCGATGCAGATTCCTGTGCTGAATACCCCATGGACTAGCACAGGTGGGTTCTTGTCAGTATACCGGGCAAAAGCAGCAATTTCGATGGTCAAGACCCACCTGGCTTGATCAGGGTTCTTTATTCCAGTGAAAACGGTTTTTATCCAAATTCTAGAGGAGCACCAGTGTGCCTCTGGGAACGACACCCGGGCCTGCTGAACAGCGGCTCCGGAGTTTTCATTTTCTGACTAAAATTCAACACGGAATTTCATGGATCTAAGGAAACCGTGAATTGTGGACGTACCAGATTCTCACATCTTCATGGTCTAATGGAAGCTGAAGTTTCCCAGTCTGATCCGGCTGCCACTTTATTTCTGGCAATGACCATTCAATTGTGGACGTTCAGCCTTCTTCGGAATTCTCTTATACCGGCATGTTCCCGCGCCACATAAAGACCACTCGGTGGAGGTTTATGTGACTCAGGACAACTCTTTATTTCAGGCGTCTAGAACAAAGGGAATTCACAGAGGTTGATGATCACTTATTAAAGTCCCGTTTCTCTATGATGCCCACTGATGACACTTCTACATCTGAGGGCAAAGAGCTCGTGCAGCATGATATTCTCATTTCAGCCGCCACGCCGCCTGCAGTTCCTTCCTTGCAGAAAAATCTTTCCCAGTTGTACTTCTTTAAAATGCTGCAAAATAGTGGGACAGAAGATTTCGGTTTAGCGTTAACTTTAAACGGGCATAGGTACAGGCATGTGGGCATGTTTAGAGACAGTGTTTCACTGGTCTAGGGTAAAGGGTGAAGCGCCTGGGATCCCGTGCTTCACTACTGTATGGCCTCAAGATGATGTGTAGGCACAGCGGCAAATCCATCGGTGGCAATTCTCTCATATTGTCATTGCGATGGGAAGATTCCTTATTCGCTAGGAAATGTTTTACCGTGGAAGACGGGTCACCACAGAGCTGTCTCTTTAGTGTTGAGACAAACTTTGCTGAATTTACCTGCTAGCAGTTGCGTGTCCTCCCTTTCTTTTGAGGCCGATGGAGACGCACGAGTGTAAGGAGAACGGTGAATGGTGGCCGTTCATCAGCCAGGATCATCAGAAACCGCAGAGTAAATTTTAGGAACATAGACGTAGGACAGCGGAGAAAACTTCACTCAGGGACTTCAGTGAACTCTCCTAACAATGCTGAGGCCTGACACGCCTAATGCCTGGGGGCAACCCGGCTCCTGCCCTAGGTAGTTTTGTTGAGCGTGCCTCCCTCAGGTGGTGCCTTTTCTCTCCCAGCAATATTGCTCCGTGAAATTCTGCCAATGATCAAAACTGTTTGCCATGGCTTTGTCCTTTCACCTCATTGGCCTCATCTTTGAAGTACAAATGCTTTTCTACGCGGGTGCTGCCTCCCTGAGCTTTCCTTTGTCTTGGCTCAATCGAGGCAGATTCCTGTGCTGAATACGCCATGGACTAGCACAGGTGGGTTCTTGTCAGTATACCGGGCAAACGCAGCAATTTCGATGGTCAAGACCCACCTGGCTTGATCAGGGTTCTTTATTCCAGTGAAAACGATTTTTATCCAAATTCTAGAGGAGCACCAGTGTGCCTCTGGGAGCTACACCCGGGCCTGCTGAACAGCGGCTCCGGAGTTTTCATTTTCTGACTAAAATTCAACACGGAATTTCATGGATCTAAGGAAACCGTGAATTGTGGACGTACCAGATTCTCACATCTTCATGGTCTAATGGAAGCTGAAGTTTCCCAGTCTGATCCGGCTGCCACTTTATTTCTGGCAATGACCATTCAATTGTGGACGTTCAGCCTTCTTCGGAATTCTCTTATACCGGCATGTTCCCGCGCCACATAAAGACCACTCGGTGGAGGTTTATGTGACTCAGGACAACTCTTTATTTCAGGCGTCTAGAACAAAGGGAATTCACAGAGGTTGATGATCACTTATTAAAGTCCCGTTTCTCTATGATGCCCACTGATGACACTTCTACATCTGAGGGCAAAAAGCTCGTGCAGCATGATATTCTCATTTCAGCCGCCACGCCGCCTGCAGTTCCTTCCTTGCAGAAAAATCTTTCCCAGTTGTACTTCTTTAAAATGCTGCCAAATAGTGGGACAGAAGATTTCGGTTTAGCGTTAACTTTAAACGGGCATAGATACAGGCATGTGGGCATGTTTAGAGACAGTGTTTCACTGGTCTAGGGTAAAGGGTGAAGCGCCTGGGATCCCGTGCTTCACTACTGTATGGCCTCAAGATGATGTGTAGGCACAGCGGCAAATCCATCGGTGGCAATTCTCTCATATTGTCATTGCGATGGGAAGATTCCTTATTCGCTAGGAAATGTTTTACCGTGGAAGACGGGTCACCACAGAGCTGTCTCTTTTGTGTTGAGACAAACTTTGCTGAATTTACCTGCCAGCAGTTGCGTGTCCTCCCTTTCTTTTGAGGCCGATGGAGACGCACGAGTGTAAGGAGAACGGTGAATGGTGGCCGTTCATCAGCCAGGATCATCAGAAACCGCAGAGTAAATTTTAGGAACGTAGACGTAGGACAGCGGAGAAAACTTCACTCAGGGACTTCAGTGAACTCTCCTTACAATGCTGAGGCCTGACACGCCTAGTGCCTGGGGGCAACCCGGCTCCTGCCCTAGGTAGTTTTGTTGAGCGTGCCTCCCTCAGGTGGTGCCTTTTCTCTCCCAGCAATATTGCTCCGTGAAATTCTGCCAATGATCAAAACTGTTTGCCATGGCTTTGTCCTTTCACCTCATTGGCCTCATCTTTGAAGTACAAATGCTTTTCTAAGCGGGTGCTGCCTCCCTGAGCTTTCCTTTGTCTTGGCTCAATCGATGCAGATTCCTGTGCTGAATACGCCATGGACTAGCACAGGTGGGTTCTTGTCAGTATACCGGGCAAACGCAGCAATTTCGATGGTCAAGACCCACCTGGCTTGATCAGGGTTCTTTATTCCAGTGAAAACGATTTTTATCCAAATTCTAGAGGAGCACCACTGTGCCTCTGGGAGCTACAGCCGGGCCTGCTGAACAGCGGCTCCGGAGTTTTCATTTTCTGACTAAAATTCAACACGGAATTTCATGGATCTAAGGAAACCGTGAATTGTGGACGTACCAGATTCTCACATCTTCATTGTCTAATGGAAGCTGAAGTTTCCCAGTCTGATCCGGCTGCCACTTCATTTCTGGCAATGACCATTCAATTGTGGACGTTCAGCCTTCTTCGGAATTCTCTTATACCGGCATGTTCCCGCGCCACATAAAGACCACTCGGTGGAGGTTTATGTGACTCAGGACAACTCTTTATTTCAGGCGTCTAGAACAAAGGGAATTCACAGAGGTTGATGATCACTTATTAAAGTCCCGTTTCTCTATGATGCCCACTGATGACACTTCTACATCTGAGGGCAAAGAGCTCGTGCAACATGATATTCTCATTTCAGCCGCCACGCCGCCTGCAGTTCCTTCCTTGCAGAAAAATCTTTCCCAGTTGTACTTCTTTAAAATGCTGCAAAATAGTGGGACAGAAGATTTCGGTTTAGCGTTTACTTTAAACGGGCATAGATACAGGCATGTGGGCATGTTTAGAGACAGTGTTTCACTGGTCTAGGGTAAAGGGTGAAGCGCCTGGGATCCCGTGCTTCACTACTGTATGGCCTCAAGATGATGTGTAGGCACAGCGGCCAATCCATCGGTGGCAATTCTCTCATATTGTCATTGCGATGGGAAGATTCCTTATTCGCTAGGAAATGTTTTCCCGTGGAAGTCGGGTCACCACAGAGCTGTCTCTTTTGTGTTGAGACAAACTTTGCTGAATTTACCTGCCAGCAGTTGCGTGTCCTCCCTTTCTTTTGAGGCCGATGGAGACGCACGAGTGTAAGGAGAACGGTGAATGGTGGCCGTTCATCAGCCAGGATCATCAGAAACCGCAGAGTAAATTTTAGGAACGTAGACGTAGGACAGCGGAGAAAACTTCACCCAGGGACTTCAGTGAACTCTCCTTACAATGCTGAGGCCTGACACGCCTAGTGCCTGGGGGCAACCCGGCTCCTGCCCTAGGTAGTTTTGTTGAGCGTGCCTCCCTGAGGTGGTGCCTTTTCTCTCCCAGCAATATTGCTCCGAGAAATTCTGCTGATGATCAAAACTGTTTGCCATGGCTTTGTCCTTTCACCTCATTGGCCTCATCTTTGAAGTACAAATGCTTTTCTACGCGGGTGCTGCCTCCCTGAGCTTTCCTTTGTCTTGGCTCAATCGATGCAGATTCCTGTGCTGAATACGCCATGGACTAGCACAGGTGGGTTCTTGTCAGTATACCGGGCAAACGCAGCAATTTCGATGGTCAAGACCCACCTGTCTTGATCAGGGTTCTTTATTCCAGTGAAAACGGTTTTTATCCAAATTCTAGAGGAGCACCAGTGTGCCTCTGGGAACGACACCCGGGCCTGCTGAACAGCGGCTCCGGAGTTTTCATTTTCTGACTAAAATTCAACACGGAATTTCATGGATCTAAGGAAACCGTGAATTGTGGACGTACCAGATTCTCACATCTTCATTGTCTAATGGAAGCTGAAGTTTCCCAGTGTGATCCGGCTGCCACTTCATTTCTGGCAATGACCATTCAATTGTGGACGTTCAGCCTTCTTCGGAATTCACTTATACCGTAATGTCCCGCGCCACATAAAGACCACTCGGTGGAGGTTTATGTGACTCAGGACAACTCTTTATTTCAGGCGTCTAGAACAAAGGGAATTCACAGAGGTTGATGATCACTTATTAAAGTCCCGTTTCTCTATGATGCCCACTGATGACACTTCTACATCTGAGGGCAAAGAGACTCGTGCAGCATGATATTCTCATTTCAGCCGCCACGCCGCCTGCAGTTCCTTCCTTGCAGAAAAATCTTTCCCAGTTGTACTTCTTTAAAATGCTTCCAAATAGTGGGACAGAAGATTTCGGTTTAGCGTTAACTTTAAACGGGCATAGATACAGGCATGTGGGCCTGTTTAGAGACAGTGTTTCACTGGTCTAGGGTAAAGGGTGAAGCGCCTGGGATCCCGTGCTTCACTACTGTATGGCCTCAAGATGATGTGTAGGCACAGCGGCAAATCCATCGGTGGCAATTCTCTCATATTGTCATTGCGATGGGAAGATTCCTTATTCGCTAGGAAATGTTTTACCGTGGAAGACGGGTCACCACAGAGCTGTCTCTTTTGTGTTGAGACAAACTTTGCTGAATTTACCTGCCAGCAGTTGCGTGTCCTCCATTTCTTTTGAGGCCGATGGAGACGCACGAGTGTAAGGAAAACGGTGAATGGTGGCCGTTCATCAGCCATAATCATCAGAAACCGCAGAGTAAATTTTAGGAACATAGACGTAGGACAGCGGAGAAAATTTCACTCAGGGACTTCAGTGAACTCTCCAAACAATGCTGAGGCCTGACACGCCTAGTGCCTGGGGGCAACCCGGCTCCTGCCCTAGGTAGTTTTGTTGAGCGTGCCTCCCTCAGGTGGTGCCTTTTCTCTCCCAGCAATATTGCTCCGTGAAATTCTGCCAATGATCAAAACTGTTTGCCATGGCTTTGTCCTTTCACCTCATTGGCCTCATCTTTGAAGTACAAATGCTTTTCTACGCGGGTGCTGCCTCCCTGAGCTTTCCTTTGTCTTGGTTCAATCGATGCAGATTCCTGTCCTGAATACTCCATGGACTAGCACAGGTGGGTTCTTGTCAGTATACCGGGCAAACGCAGCAATTTCGATGGTCAAGACCCACCTGGCTTGATCAGGGTTCTTTATTCCAGTGAAAACGATTTTTATCCAAATTCTAGAGGAGCACCAGTGTGCCTCTGGGAGCTACACCCGGGCCAGCTGAACAGCGGCTCCGGAGTTTTCATTTTCTGACTAAAATTCAACACGGAATTTCATGGATCTAAGGAAACCGTGAATTGTGGACGTACCAGGTTCTCACATCTTCATGGTCTAATGGAAGCTGAACTTTCCCAGTCTGATCCGGCTGCCACTTTATTTCTGGCAATGACCATTCAATTGTGGACGTTCAGCCTTCTTCGGAATTCTCTTATACCGGCATGTTCCCGCGCCACATAAAGACCACTCGGTGGAGGTTTATGTGACTCAGGACAACTCTTTATTTCAGGCGTCTATAACAAAGGGAATTCACAGAGGTTGATGATCACTTATTAAAGTCCCGTTTCTCTATGATGCCCACTGATGACACTTCTACATCTGAGGGCAAAGAGCTCGTGCAGCATGATATTCTCATTTCAGCCGCCACGCCGCCTGCAGTTCCTTCCTTGCAGAAAAATCTTTCCCAGTTGTACTTCTTTAAAATGCTGCCAAATAGTGGGACAGAAGATTTCGGTTTAGCGTTAACTTTAAACGGGCATAGATACAGGCATGTGGGCATGTTTAGAGACAGTGTTTCACTGGTCTAGGGTAAAGGGTGAAGCGCCTGGGATCCCGTGCTTCACTACTGTATGGCCTCAAGATGATGTGTAGGCACAGCGGCAAATCCATCGGTGGCAATTCTCTCATATTGTCATTGCGATGGGAAGATTCCTTATTCGCTAGGAAATGTTTTCCCGTGGAAGACGGGTCACCACAGAGCTGTCTCTTTTGTGTTGAGACAAACTTTGCTGAATTTACCTGCCAGCAGTTGCGTGTCCTCCCTTTCTTTTGAGGCCGATGGAGACGCACGAGTGTAAGGAGAACGGTGAATGGTGGCCGTTCATCAGCCAGGATCATCAGAAACCGCAGAGTAAATTTTAGGAACGTAGACGTAGGACAGCGGAGAAAACTTCACTCAGGGACTTCAGTGAACTCTCCTTACAATGCTGAGGCCTGACACGCCTAGTGCCTGGGGGCAACCCGGCTCCTGCCCTAGGTAGTTTTGTTGAGCGTGCCTCCCTCAGGTGGTGCCTTTTCTCTCCCAGCAATATTGCTCCGTGAAATTCTGCCAATGATCAAAACTGTTTGCCATGGCTTTGTCCTTTCACCTCATTGGCCTCATCTTTGAAGTACAAATGCTTTTCTACGCGGGTGCTGCCTCCCTGAGCTTTCCTTTGTCTTGGCTCAATCGATGCAGATTCCTGTGCTGAATACACTATGGACTAGCACAGGTGGGTTCTTTTCAGTATACCGGGCAAACGCAGCAATTTCGATGGTCAAGACCCACCTGGCTTAATCAGGGTTCTTTATTCCAGTGAAAACGATTTTTATCCAAATTCTATAGGAGCACCAGTGTGCCTCTGGGAGCTACACCCGGGCCTGCTGAACAGCGGCTCCGGAGTTTTCATTTTCTGACTAAAATTCAACACGGAATTTCATGGATCTAAGGAAACCGTGAATTGTGGACGTACCAGATTCTCACATCTTCATTGTCTAATGGAAGCTGAAGTTTCCCAGTCTGATCCGGCGGCCACTTCATTTCTGGCAATGACCATTCAATTGTGGGCATTCAGCCTTCTTCGGAATTCTCTTATACCGGCATGTTCCCGCGCCACATAAAGACCACTCGGTGGAGGTTTTTGTGACTCAGGACAACTCTTTATTTCAGGCGTCTAGAACAAAGGGAATTCACAGAGGTTGATGATCACTTATTAAAGTCCCGTTTCTCTATGATGCCCACTGATGACACTTCTACATCTGAGGGCAAAGAGCTCGTGCAGCATGATATTCTCATTTCAGCCGCCACGCCGCCTGCAGTTCCTTCCTTGCAGAAAAATCTTTCCCAGTTGTACTTCTTTAAAATGCTGCCAAATAGTGGGACAGAAGATTTCGGTTTAGCGTTAACTTTAAACGGGCATAGATACAGGCATGTGGGCATGTTTAGAGACAGTGTTTCACTGGTCTAGGGTAAAGGGTGAATCGCCTGGGACCCGGTGCTTCACTACTGTATGGCCTCAAGATGATGTGTAGGCACAGCGGCAAATCCATCGGTGGCAATTCTCTCATATTGTCATTGCGATGGGAAGATTCCTTATTCGCTAGGAAATGTTTTACCGTGGAAGACGGGTCACCACAGAGCTGTCTCTTTTGTGTTGAGACAAACTTTGCTGAATTTACCTGCCAGCAGTTGCGTGTCCTCCCTTTCTTTTGAGGCTGATGGAGACGCACGAGTGTAAGGAGAACGGTGAATGGTGGCTGTTCATCAGCCAGGATCATCAGAAACCGCAGAGTAAATTTTAGGAAGGTAGACGTACACAGCGGAGAAAACTTCACTCAGGGACTTCAGTGAACTCTCCTTAAAATGCTGAGGCCTGACACGCCTAGTGCCTGGGGGCAACCCGGCTCCTGCCCTAGGTAGTTTTGTTGAGCGTGCCTCCCTCAGGTGGTGCCTTTTCTCTCCCAGCAATATTGCTCCCTGAAATTCTGCTGATGATCAAAACTGTTTGCCATGGCTTTGTCCTTTCACCTCATTGGCCTCATCTTTGAAGTACAAATGCTTTTCTATGCGGGTGCTGCCTCCCTGAGCTTTCCTTTGTCTTGGCTCAATCGATGCAGATTCCTGTGCTGAATACGCCATGGACTAGCACAGGTGGGTTCTTGTCAGTATACCGGGCAAACGCAGCAATTTCGATGGTCAAGACCCACCTGGCTTGATCAGGGTTCTTTATTCCAGTGAAAACGGTTTTTATCCAAATTCTAGAGGAGCACCAGTGTGCCTCTGGGAACGACACCCGGGCCTGCTGAACAGCGGCTCCGAAGTTTTCGTTTTCTGACTAAAATTCAACACGGAATTTCATGGATCTAAGGAAACCGTGATTTGTGGACGTACCAGATTCTCACATCTTCATTGTCTAATGGAAGCTGAAGTTTCCCAGTGTGATCCGGCTGCCACTTCATTTCTGGCAATGACCATTCAATTGTGGACGTTCAGCCTTCTTCGGAATTCTCTTATACCGTCATGTCCCGCGCCACATAAAGACCACTCGGTGGAGGTTTATGTGACTCAGGACAACTCTTTATTTCAGGCGTCTAGAACAAAGGGAATTCACAGAGGTTGATGATCACTTATTAAAGTCCCGTTTCTCTATGATGCCCACTGATGACACTTCTACATCTGAGGGCAAAGAGCTCGTGCAGCATGATATTCTCATTTCAGCCGCCACGCCGCCTGCAGTTCCTTCCTTGCAGAAAAATCTTTCCCAGTTGTACTTCTTTAAAATGCTGCCAAATAGTGGGACAGAAGATTTCGGTTTAGCGTTAACTTTAAACGGGCATAGATACAGGCATGTGGGCATGTTTAGAGACAGTGTTTCACTGGTCTAGGGTAAAGGGTGAAGCGCCTGGGATCCCGTGCTTCACTACTGTATGGCCTCAAGATGATGTGTAGGCACAGCGGCATATCCATCGGTGGCAATTCTCTCATATTGTCATTGCGATGGGAAGATTCCTTATTCGCTAGGAAATGTTTTCCCGTGGAAGACGGGTCACCACAGAGCTGTCTCTTTTGTGTTGAGACAAACTTTGCTGAATTTACCTGCCAGCAGTTGCGTGTCCTCCCTTTCTTTTGAGGCCGATGGAGACGCACGAGTTTAAGGAGAACGTTGAATGGTGGCCGTTCGTCAGCCAGGATCATCAGAAACCGCAGAGTAAATTTTAGGAACATAGACGTAGGACAGCGGAGAAAACTTCACTCAGGGACTTCAGTGAACTCTCCTAACAATGCTGAGGCCTGACACGCCTAATGCCTGGGGGCAACCCGGCTCCTGCCCTAGGTAGTTTTGTTGAGCGTGCCTCCCTCAGGTGGTGCCTTTTCTCTCCCAGCAATATTGCTCCGTGAAATTCTGCCAATGATCAAAACTGTTTGCCATGGCTTTGTCCTTTCACCTCATTGGCCTCATCTTTGAAGTACAAATGCTTTTCTACGCGGGTGCTGCCTCCCTGAGCTTTCCTTTGTCTTGGCTCAATCGATGCAGATTCCTGTGCTGAATACGCCATGGACTAGCACAGGTGGGTTCTTGTCAGTATACCGGGCAAACGCAGCAATTTCGATGGTCAAGACCCACCTGGCTTGATCAGGGTTCTTTATTCCAGTGAAAACGATTTTTATCCAAATTCTAGAGGAGCACCAGTGTGCCTCTGGGAGCTACACCCGGGCCTGCTGAACAGCGGCTCCGGAGTTTTCATTTTCTGACTAAAATTCAACACGGAATTTCATGGATCTAAGGAAACCGTGAATTGTGGACGTACCAGATTCTCACATCTTCATGGTCTAATGGAAGCTGAAGTTTCCCAGTCTGATCCGGCTGCCACTTTATTTCTGGCAATGACCATTCAATTGTGGACGTTCAGCCTTCTTCGGAATTCTCTTATACCGGCATGTTCCCGCGCCACATAAAGACCACTCGGTGGAGGTTTATGTGACTCAGGACAACTCTTTATTTCAGGCGTCTAGAACAAAGGGAATTCACAGAGGTTGATGATCACTTATTAAAGTCCCGTTTCTCTATGATGCCCACTGATGACACTTCTACATCTGAGGGCAAAGAGCTCGTGCAGCATGATATTCTCATTTCAGCCGCCACGCTACCTGCAGTTCCTTCCTTGCAGAAAAATCTTTCCCAGTTGTACTTCTTTAAAATGCTGCAAAATAGTGGGACAGAAGATTTCGGTTTAGCGTTAACTTTAAACGGGCATAGATACAGGCATGTGGGCATGTTTAGAGACAGTGTTTCACTGGTCTAGGGTAAAGGGTGAAGCGCCTGGGATCCCGTGCTTCACTACTGTATGGCCTCAAGATGATGTGTAGGCACAGCGGCAAATCCATCGGTGGCAATTCTCTCATATTGTCATTGCGATGGGAAGATTCCTTATTCGCTAGGAAATGTTTTACCGTGGAAGACGGGTCACCACAGAGCTGTCTCTTTTGTGTTGAGACAAACTTTGCTGAATTTACCTGCCAGCAGTTGCGTGGACTTCCTTTCTTTTGAGGCCGATGGAGACGCACGAGTGTAAGGAGAACGGTGAATGGTGGCCGTTCATCAGCCAGGATCATCAGAAACCGCAGAGTAAATTTTAGGAACGTAGACGTAGGACAGCGGAGAAAACTTCACTCAGGGACTTCAGTGAACTCTCCTTACAATGCTGAGGCCTGACACGCCTAGTGCCTGGGGGCAACCCGGCTCCTGCCCTAGGTAGTTTTGTTGAGCGTGCCTCCCTCAGGTGGTGCCTTTTCTCTCCCAGCAATATTGCTCCTTGAAATTCTGCTGATGATCAAAACTGTTTGCCATGGCTTTGTCCTTTCAACTCATTGGCCTCATCTTTGAAGTACAAATGCTTTTCTATGCGGGTGCTGCCTCCCTGAGCTTTCATTTGTCTTGGCTCAATCGATGCAGATTCCTGTGCTGAATACCCCATGGACTAGCACAGGTGGGTTCTTGTCAGTATACCGGGCAAACGCAGCAATTTCGATGGTCAAGACCCACCTGGCTTGATCAGGGTTCTTTATTCCAGTGAAAACGGTTTTTATCCAAATTCTAGAGGAGCACCAGTGTGCCTCTGGGAGCGACACCCGGGCCTGCTGAACAGCGGTTCCGGAGTTTTCATTTTCTGACTAAAATTCAACACGGAATTTCATGGATCTAAGGAAACCGTGAATTGTGGACGTACCAGATTCTCACATCTTCATTGTCTAATGGAAGCTGAAGTTTCCCAGTGTGATCCGGCTGCCACTTCATTTCTGGCAATGACCATTCAATTGTGGACGTTCAGCCTTCTTCGGAATTCTCTTATACCGGCATGTTCCCGCGCCACATAAAGACCACTCGGTGGAGGTTTATGTGACTCAGGACAACTCTTTATTTCAGGCGTCTAGAACAAAGGGAATTCACAGAGGTTGATGATCACTTATTAAAGTCCCGTTTCTCTATGATGCCCACTGATGACACTTCTACATCTGAGGGCAAAGAGCTCGTGCAGCATGATATTCTCATTTCAGCCGCCACGCTGCCTGCAGTTCCTTCCTTGCAGAAAAATCTTTCCCAGTTGTACTTCTTTAAAATGCTGCAAAATAGTGGGACAGAAGATTTCGGTTTAGCGTTAACTTTAAACGGGCATAGATACAGGCATGTGGGCATGTTTAGAGACAGTGTTTCACTGGTCTAGGGTAAAGGGTGAAGCGCCTGGGATCCCGTGCTTCACTACTGTATGGCCTCAAGATGATGTGTAGGCACAGCGGCAAATCCATCGATGGCAAGTCTCTCATATTGTCATTGCGATGGGAAGATTCCTTATTCGCTAGGAAATGTTTTACCGTGGAAGACGGGTCACCACAGAGCTGTCTCTTTTGTGTTGAGACAAACATTGCTGAATTTACCTGCCAGCAGTTGCGTGTCCTCCCTTTCTTTTGAGGCCGATGGAGACGCACGAGTGTAAGGAGAACGGTGAATGGTGGCCGTTCATCAGCCAGGATCATCAGAAACCGCAGAGTAAATTTTAGGAACGTAGACGTAGGACAGCGGAGAAAACTTCACTCAGGGACTTCAGTGAACTCTCCTTACAATGCTGAGGCCTGACACGCCTAGTGCCTGGGGGCAACCCGGCTCCTGCCCTAGGTAGTTTTGTTGAGCGTGCCTCCCTCAGGTGGTGCCTTTTCTCTCCCAGCAATATTGCTCCGTGAAATTCTGCCAATGATCAAAACTGTTTGCCATGGCTTTGTCCTTTCACCTCATTGGCCTCATCTTTGAAGTACAAATGCTTTTCTATGCGGGTGCTGCCTCCCTGAGCTTTCCTTTGTCTTGGCTCAATCGATGCAGATTCCTGTGCTGAATACACTATGGACTAGCACAGGTGGGTTCTTGTCAGTATATCGGGCAAACGCAGCAATTTCGATGGTCAAGACCCACCTGGCTTGATCAGGGTTCTTTATTCCAGTGAAAACGATTTTTATCCAAATTCTATAGGAGCACCAGTGTGCCTCTGGGAGCTACACCCGGGCCTGCTGAACAGCGGCTCCGGAGTTTTCATTTTCTGACTAAAATTCAACACGGAATTTCATGGATCTAAGGAAACCGTGAATTGTGGACGTACCAGATTCTCACATCTTCATTGTCTAATGGAAGCTGAAGTTTCCCAGTCTGATCCGGCTGCCACTTCATTTCTGGCAATGACCATTCAATTGTGGACGTTCAGCCTTCTTCGGAATTCTCTTATACCGGCATGTTCCCGCGCCACATAAAGACCACTCGGTGGAGGTTTATGTGACTCAGGACAACTCTTTATTTCAGGCGTCTAGAACAAAGGGAATTCACAGAGGTTGATGATCACTTATTAAAGTCCCGTTTCTCTATGATGCCCACTGATGACACTTCTACATCTGAGGGCAAAGAGCTCGTGCAGCATGATATTCTCATTTCAGCCGCCATGCCGCCTGCAGTTCCTTCCTTGCAGAAAAATCTTTCCCAGTTGTACTTCTTTAAAATGCTGCAAAATAGTGGGACAGAAGATTTCGGTTTAGCGTTAACTTTAAACGGGCATAGATACAGGCATGTGGGCATGTTTAGAGACAGTGTTTCACTGGTCTAGGGTAAAGGGTGAAGCGCCTGGGATCCCGTGCTTCACTACTGTATGGCCTCAAGATGATGTGTAGGCACAGCGGCAAATCCATCGGTGGCAATTCTCTCATATTGTCATTGCGATGGGAAGATTCCTTACTCGCTAGGAAATGTTTTACCGTGGAAGACGGGTCACCACAGAGCTGTCTCTTTTGTGTTGAGACAAACTTTGCTGAATTTACCTGCCAGCAGTTGCGTGTCCTCCCTTTCTTTTGAGGCCGATGGAGACGCACGAGTGTAAGGAGAACGGTGAATGGTGGCCGTTCATCAGCCAGGATCATCAGAAACCGCAGAGTAAATTTTAGGAACGTAGACGTAGGACAGCGGAGAAAACTTCACTCAGGGACTTCAGTGAACTCTCCTTACAATGCTGAGGCCTGACACGCCTAGTGCCTGGGGGCAACCCGGCTCCTGCCCTAGGTAGTTTTGTTGAGCGTGCCTCCCTCAGGTGTTGCCTTTTCTCTGCCAGCAATATTGCTCCGTGAAATTCTGCCAATGATCAAAACTGTTTGCCATGGCTTTGTCCTTTCACCTCATTGGCCTCATCTTTGAAGTACAAATGCTTTTCTACGCGGGTGCTGCCTCCCTGAGCTTTCCTTTGTCTTGGCTCAATCGATGCAGATTCCTGTGCTGAATACGCCATGGACTAGCACAGGTGGGTTCTTGTCAGTATACCGGGCAAACGCAGCAATTTCGATGGTCAAGACCCACCTGGCTTGATCAGGGTTCTTTATTCCAGTGAAAACGGTTTTTATCCAAATTCTAGAGGAGCACCAGTGTGCCTCTGGGAGCGACACCCGGGCCTGCTGAACAGCGGCTCCGGAGTTTTCATTTTCTGACTAAAATTCAACACGGAATTTCATGGATCTAAGGAAACCGTGAATTGTGGACGTACCAGATTCTCACATCTTCATTGTCTAATGGAAGCTGAAGTTTCCCAGTGTGATCCGGCTGCCACTTCATTTCTGGCAATGACCATTCAATTGTGGACGTTCAGCCTTCTTCGGAATTCTCTTGGACCGGCATGTTCCCGCGCCACATAAAGACCACTCGGTGGAGGTTTATGTGACTCAGGACAACTCTTTATTTCAGGCGTCTAGAACAAAGGGAATTCACAGAGGTTGATGATCACTTATTAAAGTCCCGTTTCTCTATGATGCCCACTGATGACACTTCTACATCTGAGGGCAAAGAGCTCGTGCAGCATGATATTCTCATTTCAGCCGCCACGCCGCCTGCAGTTCCTTCCTTGCAGAAAAATCTTTCCCAGTTGTACTTCTTTAAAATGCTGCAAAATAGTGGGACAGAAGATTTCGGTTTAGCGTTAACTTTAAACGGGCATAGATACAGGCATGTGGGCATGTTTAGAGACAGTGTTTCACTGGTCTAGGGTAAAGGGTGAAGCGCCTGGGATCCCGTGCTTCACTACTGTATGGCCTCAAGATGATGTGTAGGCACAGCGGCAAATCCATCGGTGGCAATTCTCTCATATTGTCATTGCGATGGGAAGATTCCTTATTCGCTAGGAAATGTTTTACCGTGGAAGACGGGTCACCACAGAGCTGTCTCTTTTGTGTTGAGACAAACTTTGCTGAATTTACCTGCTAGCAGTTGCGTGGACTCCCTTTCTTTTGAGGCCGATGGAGACGCATGAGTGTAAGGAGAACGGTGAATGGTGGCCGTTCATCAGCCAGGATCATCAGAAACCGCAGAGTAAATTTTAGGAACGTAGACGTAGGACAGCGGAGAAAACTTCACTCAGGGACCTCAGTGAACTCTCCTTACAATGCTGAGGCCTGACACGCCTAGTGCCTGGGGGCAACCCGGCTCCTGCCCTAGGTAGTTTTGTTGAGCGTGCCTCCCTCAGGTGGTGCCTTTTCTCTCCCAGCAATATTGCTCCGTGAAATTCTGCCAATGATCAAAACTGTTTGCCATGGCTTTGTCCTTTCACCTCATTGGCCTCATCTTTGAAGTACAAATGCTTTTCTACGCGGGTGCTGCCTCCCTGAGCTTTCCTTTGTCTTGGCTCAATCGATGCAGATTCCTGTGCTGAATACCCCATGGACTAGCACAGGTGGGTTCTTGTCAGTATACCGGGCAAACGCAGCAATTTCGATGGTCAAGACCCACCTGGCTTGTTCAGGGTTCTTTATTCCAGTGAAAACGGTTTTTATCCAAATTCTAGAGGAGCACCAGTGTGCCTCTGGGAGCGACACCCGGGCCTGCTGAACAGCGGCTCCGGAGTTTTCATTTTCTGACTAAAATTCAACACGGAATTTCATGGATCTAAGGAAACCGTGAATTGTGGACGTACCAGATTCTCACATCTTCATTGACTAATGGAAGCTGAAGTTTCCCAGTGTGATCCGGCTGCCACTTCATTTCTGGCAATGACCATTCAATTGTGGACGTTCAGCCTTCTTCGGAATTCTCTTATACCGGCATGTTCCCGCGCCACATAAAGACCACTCGGTGGAGGTTTATGTGACTCAGGACAACTCTTTATTTCAGGCGTCTAGAACAAAGGGAATTCACAGAGGTTGATGATCACTTATTAAAGTCCCGTTTCTCTATGATGCCCACTGATGACACTTCTACATCTGAGGGCAAAGAGCTCGTGCAGCATGATATTCTCATTTCAGCCGCCACGCCGCCTGCAGTTCCTTCCTTGCAGAAAAATCTTTCCCAGTTGTACTTCTTTAAAATGCTGCAAAATAGTGGGACAGAAGATTTCGGTTTAGCGTTAACTTTAAACGGGCATAGATACAGGCATGTGGGCATGTTTAGAGACAGTGTTTCACTGGTCTAGGGTAAAGGGTGAAGCGCCTGGGATCCCGTGCTTCACTACTGTATGGCCTCAAGATGATGTGTAGGCACAGCGGCAAATCCATCGGTGGCAATTCTCTCATATTGTCATTGCGATGGGAAGATTCCTTATTCGCTAGGAAATGTTTTACCGTGGAAGACGGGTCACCACAGGGCTGTCTCTTTTGTGTTGAGACAAACTTTGCTGAATTTACCTGCCAGCAGTTGCGTGGACTCCCTTTCTTTTGAGGCCGATGGAGACGCACGAGTGTAAGGAGAACGGTGAATGGTGGCCGTTCATCAGCCAGGATCATCAGAAACCGCAGAGTAAATTTTAGGAACGTAGACGTAGGACAGCGGAGAAAACTTCACTCAGGGAACTCAGTGAACTCTCCTTACAATGCTGAGGCCTGACACGCCTAGTGCCTGGGGGCAACCCGGCTCCTGCCCTAGGTAGTTTTGTTGAGCGTGCCTCCCTCAGGTGGTGCCTTTTCTCTCCCAGCAATATTGCTCCGTGAAATTCTGCCAATGATCAAAACTGTTTGCCATGGCTTTGTCCTTTCACCTCATTGGCCTCATCTTTGAAGTACAAATGCTTTTCTATGCGGGTGCTGCCTCCCTGAGCTTTCCTTTGTCTTGGCTCAATCGATGCAGATTCCTGTGCTGAATACACTATGGACTAGCACAGGTGGGTTCTTGTCAGTATATCGGGCAAACGCAGCAATTTCGATGGTCAAGACCCACCTGGCTTGATCAGGGTTCTTTATTCCAGTGAAAACGATTTTTATCCAAATTCTATAGGAGCACCAGTGTGCCTCTGGGAGCTACACCCGGGCCTGCTGAACAGCGGCTCCGGAGTTTTCATTTTCTGACTAAAATTCAACACGGAATTTCATGGATCTAAGGAAACCGTGAATTGTGGACGTACCAGATTCTCACATCTTCATTGTCTAATGGAAGCTGAAGTTTCCCAGTCTGATCCGGCTGCCACTTCATTTCTGGCAATGACCATTCAATTGTGGACGTTCAGCCTTCTTCGGAATTCTCTTATACCGGCATGTTCCCGCGCCACATAAAGACCACTCGGTGGAGGTTTATGTGACTCAGGACAACTCTTTATTTCAGGCGTCTAGAACAAAGGGAATTCACAGAGGTTGATGATCACTTATTAAAGTCCCGTTTCTCTATGATGCCCACTGATGACACTTCTACATCTGAGGGCAAAGAGCTCGTGCAGCATGATATTCTCATTTCAGCCGCCATGCCGCCTGCAGTTCCTTCCTTGCAGAAAAATCTTTCCCAGTTGTACTTCTTTAAAATGCTGCAAAATAGTGGGACAGAAGATTTCGGTTTAGCGTTAACTTTAAACGGGCATAGATACAGGCATGTGGGCATGTTTAGAGACAGTGTTTCACTGGTCTAGGGTAAAGGGTGAAGCGCCTGGGATCCCGTGCTTCACTACTGTATGGCCTCAAGATGATGTGTAGGCACAGCGGCAAATCCATCGGTGGCAATTCTCTCATATTGTCATTGCGATGGGAAGATTCCTTACTCGCTAGGAAATGTTTTACCGTGGAAGACGGGTCACCACAGAGCTGTCTCTTTTGTGTTGAGACAAACTTTGCTGAATTTACCTGCCAGCAGTTGCGTGTCCTCCCTTTCTTTTGAGGCCGATGGAGACGCACGAGTGTAAGGAGAACGGTGAATGGTGGCCGTTCATCAGCCAGGATCATCAGAAACCGCAGAGTAAATTTTAGGAACGTAGACGTAGGACAGCGGAGAAAACTTCACTCAGGGACTTCAGTGAACTCTCCTTACAATGCTGAGGCCTGACACGCCTAGTGCCTGGGGGCAACCCGGCTCCTGCCCTAGGTAGTTTTGTTGAGCGTGCCTCCCTCAGGTGTTGCCTTTTCTCTGCCAGCAATATTGCTCCGTGAAATTCTGCCAATGATCAAAACTGTTTGCCATGGCTTTGTCCTTTCACCTCATTGGCCTCATCTTTGAAGTACAAATGCTTTTCTACGCGGGTGCTGCCTCCCTGAGCTTTCCTTTGTCTTGGCTCAATCGATGCAGATTCCTGTGCTGAATACGCCATGGACTAGCACAGGTGGGTTCTTGTCAGTATACCGGGCAAACGCAGCAATTTCGATGGTCAAGACCCACCTGGCTTGATCAGGGTTCTTTATTCCAGTGAAAACGGTTTTTATCCAAATTCTAGAGGAGCACCAGTGTGCCTCTGGGAGCGACACCCGGGCCTGCTGAACAGCGGCTCCGGAGTTTTCATTTTCTGACTAAAATTCAACACGGAATTTCATGGATCTAAGGAAACCGTGAATTGTGGACGTACCAGATTCTCACATCTTCATTGTCTAATGGAAGCTGAAGTTTCCCAGTGTGATCCGGCTGCCACTTCATTTCTGGCAATGACCATTCAATTGTGGACGTTCAGCCTTCTTCGGAATTCTCTTGGACCGGCATGTTCCCGCGCCACATAAAGACCACTCGGTGGAGGTTTATGTGACTCAGGACAACTCTTTATTTCAGGCGTCTAGAACAAAGGGAATTCACAGAGGTTGATGATCACTTATTAAAGTCCCGTTTCTCTATGATGCCCACTGATGACACTTCTACATCTGAGGGCAAAGAGCTCGTGCAGCATGATATTCTCATTTCAGCCGCCACGCCGCCTGCAGTTCCTTCCTTGCAGAAAAATCTTTCCCAGTTGTACTTCTTTAAAATGCTGCAAAATAGTGGGACAGAAGATTTCGGTTTAGCGTTAACTTTAAACGGGCATAGATACAGGCATGTGGGCATGTTTAGAGACAGTGTTTCACTGGTCTAGGGTAAAGGGTGAAGCGCCTGGGATCCCGTGCTTCACTACTGTATGGCCTCAAGATGATGTGTAGGCACAGCGGCAAATCCATCGGTGGCAATTCTCTCATATTGTCATTGCGATGGGAAGATTCCTTATTCGCTAGGAAATGTTTTACCGTGGAAGACGGGTCACCACAGAGCTGTCTCTTTTGTGTTGAGACAAACTTTGCTGAATTTACCTGCTAGCAGTTGCGTGGACTCCCTTTCTTTTGAGGCCGATGGAGACGCATGAGTGTAAGGAGAACGGTGAATGGTGGCCGTTCATCAGCCAGGATCATCAGAAACCGCAGAGTAAATTTTAGGAACGTAGACGTAGGACAGCGGAGAAAACTTCACTCAGGGACCTCAGTGAACTCTCCTTACAATGCTGAGGCCTGACACGCCTAGTGCCTGGGGGCAACCCGGCTCCTGCCCTAGGTAGTTTTGTTGAGCGTGCCTCCCTCAGGTGGTGCCTTTTCTCTCCCAGCAATATTGCTCCGTGAAATTCTGCCAATGATCAAAACTGTTTGCCATGGCTTTGTCCTTTCACCTCATTGGCCTCATCTTTGAAGTACAAATGCTTTTCTACGCGGGTGCTGCCTCCCTGAGCTTTCCTTTGTCTTGGCTCAATCGATGCAGATTCCTGTGCTGAATACCCCATGGACTAGCACAGGTGGGTTCTTGTCAGTATACCGGGCAAACGCAGCAATTTCGATGGTCAAGACCCACCTGGCTTGTTCAGGGTTCTTTATTCCAGTGAAAACGGTTTTTATCCAAATTCTAGAGGAGCACCAGTGTGCCTCTGGGAGCGACACCCGGGCCTGCTGAACAGCGGCTCCGGAGTTTTCATTTTCTGACTAAAATTCAACACGGAATTTCATGGATCTAAGGAAACCGTGAATTGTGGACGTACCAGATTCTCACATCTTCATTGACTAATGGAAGCTGAAGTTTCCCAGTGTGATCCGGCTGCCACTTCATTTCTGGCAATGACCATTCAATTGTGGACGTTCAGCCTTCTTCGGAATTCTCTTATACCGGCATGTTCCCGCGCCACATAAAGACCACTCGGTGGAGGTTTATGTGACTCAGGACAACTCTTTATTTCAGGCGTCTAGAACAAAGGGAATTCACAGAGGTTGATGATCACTTATTAAAGTCCCGTTTCTCTATGATGCCCACTGATGACACTTCTACATCTGAGGGCAAAGAGCTCGTGCAGCATGATATTCTCATTTCAGCCGCCACGCCGCCTGCAGTTCCTTCCTTGCAGAAAAATCTTTCCCAGTTGTACTTCTTTAAAATGCTGCAAAATAGTGGGACAGAAGATTTCGGTTTAGCGTTAACTTTAAACGGGCATAGATACAGGCATGTGAGCATGTTTAGAGACAGTGTTTCACTGGTCTAGGGTAAAGGGTGAAGCGCCTGGGATCCCGTGCTTCACTACTGTATGGCCTCAAGATGATGTGTAGGCACAGCGGCAAATCCATCGGTGGCAATTCTCTCATATTGTCATTGCGATGGGAAGATTCCTTATTCGCTAGGAAATGTTTTACCGTGGAAGACGGGTCACCACAGGGCTGTCTCTTTTGTGTTGAGACAAACTTTGCTGAATTTACCTGCCAGCAGTTGCGTGGACTCCCTTTCTTTTGAGGCCGATGGAGACGCACGAGTGTAAGGAGAACGGTGAATGGTGGCCGTTCATCAGCCAGGATCATCAGAAACCGCAGAGTAAATTTTAGGAACGTAGACGTAGGACAGCGGAGAAAACTTCACTCAGGGAACTCAGTGAACTCTCCTTACAATGCTGAGGCCTGACACGCCTAGTGCCTGGGGGCAACCCGGCTCCTGCCCTAGGTAGTTTTGTTGAGCGTGCCTCCCTCAGGTGGTGCCTTTTCTCTCCCAGCAATATTGCTCCGTGAAATTCTGCCAATGATCAAAACTGTTTGCCATGGCTTTGTCCTTTCACCTCATTGGCCTCATCTTTGAAGTACAAATGCTTTTCTATGCGGGTGCTGCCTCCCTGAGCTTTCCTTTGTCTTGGCTCAATCGATGCAGATTCCTGTGCTGAATACACTATGGACTAGCACAGGTGGGTTCTTGTCAGTATATCGGGCAAACGCAGCAATTTCGATGGTCAAGACCCACCTGGCTTGATCAGGGTTCTTTATTCCAGTGAAAACGATTTTTATCCAAATTCTATAGGAGCACCAGTGTGCCTCTGGGAGCTACACCCGGGCCTGCTGAACAGCGGCTCCGGAGTTTTCATTTTCTGACTAAAATTCAACACGGAATTTCATGGATCTAAGGAAACCGTGAATTGTGGACGTACCAGATTCTCACATCTTCATTGTCTAATGGAAGCTGAAGTTTCCCAGTCTGATCCGGCTGCCACTTCATTTCTGGCAATGACCATTCAATTGTGGACGTTCAGCCTTCTTCGGAATTCTCTTATACCGGCATGTTCCCGCGCCACATAAAGACCACTCGGTGGAGGTTTATGTGACTCAGGACAACTCTTTATTTCAGGCGTCTAGAACAAAGGGAATTCACAGAGGTTGATGATCACTTATTAAAGTCCCGTTTCTCTATGATGCCCACTGATGACACTTCTACATCTGAGGGCAAAGAGCTCGTGCAGCATGATATTCTCATTTCAGCCGCCATGCCGCCTGCAGTTCCTTCCTTGCAGAAAAATCTTTCCCAGTTGTACTTCTTTAAAATGCTGCAAAATAGTGGGACAGAAGATTTCGGTTTAGCGTTAACTTTAAACGGGCATAGATACAGGCATGTGGGCATGTTTAGAGACAGTGTTTCACTGGTCTAGGGTAAAGGGTGAAGCGCCTGGGATCCCGTGCTTCACTACTGTATGGCCTCAAGATGATGTGTAGGCACAGCGGCAAATCCATCGGTGGCAATTCTCTCATATTGTCATTGCGATGGGAAGATTCCTTACTCGCTAGGAAATGTTTTACCGTGGAAGACGGGTCACCACAGAGCTGTCTCTTTTGTGTTGAGACAAACTTTGCTGAATTTACCTGCCAGCAGTTGCGTGTCCTCCCTTTCTTTTGAGGCCGATGGAGACGCACGAGTGTAAGGAGAACGGTGAATGGTGGCCGTTCATCAGCCAGAATCATCAGAAACCGCAGAGTAAATTTTAGGAACGTAGACGTAGGACAGCGGAGAAAACTTCACTCAGGGACTTCAGTGAACTCTCCTTACAATGCTGAGGCCTGACACGCCTAGTGCCTGGGGGCAACCCGGCTCCTGCCCTAGGTAGTTTTGTTGAGCGTGCCTCCCTCAGGTGGTGCCTTTTCTCTCCCAGCAATATTGCTCCGTGAAATTCTGCCAATGATCAAAACTGTTTGCCATGGCTTTGTCCTTTCACCTCATTGGCCTCATCTTTGAAGTACAAATGCTTTTCTACGCGGGTGCTGCCTCCCTGAGCTTTCCTTTGTCTTGGCTCAATCGATGCAGATTCCTGTGCTGACTACGCCATGGACTAGCACAGGTGGGTTCTTGTCAGTATACCGGGCAAACGCAGCAATTTCGATGGTCAAGACCCACCTGGCTTGATCAGGGTTCTTTATTCCAGTGAAAACGGTTTTTATCCAAATTCTAGAGGAGCACCAGTGTGCCTCTGGGAGCGACACCCGGGCCTGCTGAACAGCGGCTCCGGAGTTTTCATTTTCTGACTAAAATTCAACACGGAATTTCATGGATCTAAGGAAACCGTGAATTGTGGACGTACCAGATTCTCACATCTTCATTGTCTAATGGAAGCTGAAGTTTCCCAGTGTGATCCGGCTGCCACTTCATTTCTGGCAATGACCATTCAATTGTGTACGTTCAGCCTTCTTCGGAATTCTCTTGGACCGGCATGTTCCCGCGCCACATAAAGACCACTCGGTGGAGGTTTATGTGACTCAGGACAACTCTTTATTTCAGGCGTCTAGAACAAAGGGAATTCACAGAGGTTGATGATCACTTATTAAAGTCCCGTTTCTCTATGATGCCCACTGATGACACTTCTACATCTGAGGGCAAAGAGCTCGTGCAGCATGATATTCTCATTTCAGCCGCCATGCCGCCTGCAGTTCCTTCCTTGCAGAAAAATCTTTCCCAGTTGTACTTCTTTAAAATGCTGCAAAATAGTGGGACAGAAGATTTCGGTTTAGCGTTAACTTTAAACGGGCATAGATACAGGCATGTGGGCATGTTTAGAGACAGTGTTTCACTGGTCTAGGGTAAAGGGTGAAGCGCCTGGGATCCCGTGCTTCACTACTGTATGGCCTCAAGATGATGTGTAGGCACAGCGGCAAATCCATCGGTGGCAATTCTCTCATATTGTCATTGCGATGGGAAGATTCCTTACTCGCTAGGAAATGTTTTACCGTGGAAGACGGGTCACCACAGAGCTGTCTCTTTTGTGTTGAGACAAACTTTGCTGAATTTACCTGCCAGCAGTTGCGTGTCCTCCCTTTCTTTTGAGGCCGATGGAGACGCACGAGTGTAAGGAGAACGGTGAATGGTGGCCGTTCATCAGCCAGGATCATCAGAAACCGCAGAGTAAATTTTAGGAACGTAGACGTAGGACAGCGGAGAAAACTTCACTCAGGGACTTCAGTGAACTCTCCTTACAATGCTGAGGCCTGACACGCCTAGTGCCTGGGGGCAACCCGGCTCCTGCCCTAGGTAGTTTTGTTGAGCGTGCCTCCCTCAGGTGGTGCCTTTTCTCTCCCAGCAATATTGCTCCGTGAAATTCTGCCGATGATCAAAACTGTTTGCCATGGCTTTGTCCTTTCACCTCATTGGCCTCATCTTTGAAGTACAAATGCTTTTCTACGCGGGTGCTGCCTCCCTGAGCTTTCCTTTGTCTTGGCTCAATCGATGCAGATTCCTGTGCTGAATACGCCATGGACTAGCACAGGTGGGTTCTTGTCAGTATACCGGGCAAACGCAGCAATTTCGATGGTCAAGAACCACCTGGCTTGATCAGGGTTCTTTATTCCAGTGAAAACGGTTTTTATCCAAATTCTAGAGGAGCACCAGTGTGCCTCTGGGAGCGACACCCGGGCCTGCTGAACAGCGGCTCCGGAGTTTTCATTTTCTGACTAAAATTCAACACGGAATTTCATGGATCTAAGGAAACCGTGAATTGTGGACGTACCAGATTCTCACATCTTCATTGTCTAATGGAAGCTGAAGTTTCCCAGTGTGATCCGGCTGCCACTTCATTTCTGGCAATGACCATTCAATTGTGTACGTTCAGCCTTCTTCGGAATTCTCTTGGACCGGCATGTTCCCGCGCCACATAAAGACCACTCGGTGGAGGTTTATGTGACTCAGGACAACTCTTTATTTCAGGCGTCTAGAACAAAGGGAATTCACAGAGGTTGATGATCACTTATTAAAGTCCCGTTTCTCTATGATGCCCACTGATGACACTTCTACATCTGAGGGCAAAGAGCTCGTGCAGCATGATATTCTCATTTCAGCCGCCACGCCGCCTGCAGTTCCTTCCTTGCAGAAAAATCTTTCCCAGTTGTACTTCTTTAAAATGCTGCAAAATAGTGGGACAGAAGATTTCGGTTTAGCGTTAACTTTAAACGGGCATAGATACAGGCATGTGGGCATGTTTAGAGACAGTGTTTCACTGGTCTAGGGTAAAGGGTGAAGCGCCTGGGATCCCGTGCTTCACTACTGTATGGCCTCAAGATGATGTGTAGGCACAGCGGCAAATCCATCGGTGGCAATTCTCTCATATTGTCATTGCGATGGGAAGATTCCTTATTCGCTAGGAAATGTTTTACCGTGGAAGACGGGTCACCACAGAGCTGTCTCTTTTGTGTTGAGACAAACTTTGCTGAATTTACCTGCTAGCAGTTGCGTGGACTCCCTTTCTTTTGAGGCCGATGGAGACGCACGAGTGTAAGGAGAACGGTGAATGGTGGCCGTTCATCAGCCAGGATCATCAGAAACCGCAGAGTAAATTTTAGGAACGTAGACGTAGGACAGCGGAGAAAACTTCACTCAGGGACCTCAGTGAACTCTCCTTACAATGCTGAGGCCTGACACGCCTAGTGCCTGGGGGCAACCCGGCTCCTGCCCTAGGTAGTTTTGTTGAGCGTGCCTCCCTCAGGTGGTGCCTTTTCTCTCCCAGCAATATTGCTCAGTGAAATTCTGCCAATGATCAAAACTGTTTGCCATGGCTTTGTCCTTTCACCTCATTGGCCTCATCTTTGAAGTACAAATGCTTTTCTACGCGGGTGCTGCCTCCCTGAGCTTTCCTTTGTCTTGGCTCAATCGATGCAGATTCCTGTGCTGAATACCCCATGGACTAGCACAGGTGGGTTCTTGTCAGTATACCGGGCAAACGCAGCAATTTCGATGGTCAAGACCCACCTGGCTTGTTCAGGGTTCTTTATTCCAGTGAAAACTGTTTTTATCCAAATTCTAGAGGAGCACCAGTGTGCCTCTGGGAGCGACACCCGGGCCTGCTGAACAGCGGCTCCGGAGTTTTCATTTTCTGACTAAAATTCAACACGGAATTTCATGGATCTAAGGAAACCGTGAATTGTGGACGTACCAGATTCTCACATCTTCATTGACTAATGGAAGCTGAAGTTTCCCAGTGTGATCCGGCTGCCACTTCATTTCTGGCAATGACCATTCAATTGTGGACGTTCAGCCTTCTTCGGAATTCTCTTATACCGGCATGTTCCCGCGCCACATAAAGACCACTCGGTGGAGGTTTATGTGACTCAGGACAACTCTTTATTTCAGGCGTCTAGAACAAAGGGAATTCACAGAGGTTGATGATCACTTATTAAAGTCCCGTTTCTCTATGATGCCCACTGATGACACTTCTACATCTGAGGGCAAAGAGCTCGTGCAGCATGATATTCTCATTTCAGCCGCCACGCCGCCTGCAGTTCCTTCCTTGCAGAAAAATCTTTCCCAGTTGTACTTCTTTAAAATGCTGCAAAATAGTGGGACAGAAGATTTCGGTTTAGCGTTAACTTTAAACGGGCATAGATACAGGCATGTGGGCATGTTTAGAGACAGTGTTTCACTGGTCTAGGGTAAAGGGTGAAGCGCCTGGGATCCCGTGCTTCACTACTGTATGGCCTCAAGATGATGTGTAGGCACAGCGGCAAATCCATCGGTGGCAATTCTCTCATATTGTCATTGCGATGGGAAGATTCCTTATTCGCTAGGAAATGTTTTACCGTGGAAGACGGGTCACCACAGGGCTGTCTCTTTTGTGTTGAGACAAACTTTGCTGAATTTACCTGCCAGCAGTTGCGTGGACTCCCTTTCTTTTGAGGCCGATGGAGACGCACGAGTGTAAGGAGAACGGTGAATGGTGGCCGTTCATCAGCCAGAATCATCAGAAACCGCAGAGTAAATTTTAGGAACGTAGACGTAGGACAGCGGAGAAAACTTCACTCAGGGACTTCAGTGAACTCTCCTTACAATGCTGAGGCCTGACACGCCTAGTGCCTGGGGGCAACCCGGCTCCTGCCCTAGGTAGTTTTGTTGAGCGTGCCTCCCTCAGGTGGTGCCTTTTCTCTCCCAGCAATATTGCTCCGTGAAATTCTGCCAATGATCAAAACTGTTTGCCATGGCTTTGTCCTTTCACCTCATTGGCCTCATCTTTGAAGTACAAATGCTTTTCTACGCGGGTGCTGCCTCCCTGAGCTTTCCTTTGTCTTGGCTCAATCGATGCAGATTCCTGTGCTGAATACGCCATGGACTAGCACAGGTGGGTTCTTGTCAGTATACCGGGCAAACGCAGCAATTTCGATGGTCAAGACCCACCTGGCTTGATCAGGGTTCTTTATTCCAGTGAAAACGGTTTTTATCCAAATTCTAGAGGAGCACCAGTGTGCCTCTGGGAGCGACACCCGGGCCTGCTGAACAGCGGCTCCGGAGTTTTCATTTTCTGACTAAAATTCAACACGGAATTTCATGGATCTAAGGAAACCGTGAATTGTGGACGTACCAGATTCTCACATCTTCATTGTCTAATGGAAGCTGAAGTTTCCCAGTGTGATCCGGCTGCCACTTCATTTCTGGCAATGACCATTCAATTGTGTACGTTCAGCCTTCTTCGGAATTCTCTTGGACCGGCATGTTCCCGCGCCACATAAAGACCACTCGGTGGAGGTTTATGTGACTCAGGACAACTCTTTATTTCAGGCGTCTAGAACAAAGGGAATTCACAGAGGTTGATGATCACTTATTAAAGTCCCGTTTCTCTATGATGCCCACTGATGACACTTCTACATCTGAGGGCAAAGAGCTCGTGCAGCATGATATTCTCATTTCAGCCGCCACGCCGCCTGCAGTTCCTTCCTTGCAGAAAAATCTTTCCCAGTTGTACTTCTTTAAAATGCTGCAAAATAGTGGGACAGAAGATTTCGGTTTAGCGTTAACTTTAAACGGGCATAGATACAGGCATGTGGGCATGTTTAGAGACAGTGTTTCACTGGTCTAGGGTAAAGGGTGAAGCGCCTGGGATCCCGTGCTTCACTACTGTATGGCCTCAAGATGATGTGTAGGCACAGCGGCAAATCCATCGGTGGCAATTCTCTCATATTGTCATTGCGATGGGAAGATTCCTTATTCGCTAGGAAATGTTTTACCGTGGAAGACGGGTCACCACAGAGCTGTCTCTTTTGTGTTGAGACAAACTTTGCTGAATTTACCTGCTAGCAGTTGCGTGGACTCCCTTTCTTTTGAGGCCGATGGAGACGCATGAGTGTAAGGAGAACGGTGAATGGTGGCCGTTCATCAGCCAGGATCATCAGAAACCGCAGAGTAAATTTTAGGAACGTAGACGTAGGACAGCGGAGAAAACTTCACTCAGGGACCTCAGTGAACTCTCCTTACAATGCTGAGGCCTGACACGCCTAGTGCCTGGGGGCAACCCGGCTCCTGCCCTAGGTAGTTTTGTTGAGCGTGCCTCCCTCAGGTGGTGCCTTTTCTCTCCCAGCAATATTGCTCCGTGAAATTCTGCCAATGATCAAAACTGTTTGCCATGGCTTTGTCCTTTCACCTCATTGGCCTCATCTTTGAAGTACAAATGCTTTTCTACGCGGGTGCTGCCTCCCTGAGCTTTCCTTTGTCTTGGCTCAATCGATGCAGATTCCTGTGCTGAATACCCCATGGACTAGCACAGGTGGGTTCTTGTCAGTATACCGGGCAAACGCAGCAATTTCGATGGTCAAGACCCACCTGGCTTGTTCAGGGTTCTTTATTCCAGTGAAAACGGTTTTTATCCAAATTCTAGAGGAGCACCAGTGTGCCTCTGGGAGCGACACCCGGGCCTGCTGAACAGCGGCTCCGGAGTTTTCATTTTCTGACTAAAATTCAACACGGAATTTCATGGATCTAAGGAAACCGTGAATTGTGGACGTACCAGATTCTCACATCTTCATTGACTAATGGAAGCTGAAGTTTCCCAGTGTGATCCGGCTGCCACTTCATTTCTGGCAATGACCATTCAATTGTGGACGTTCAGCCTTCTTCGGAATTCTCTTATACCGGCATGTTCCCGCGCCACATAAAGACCACTCGGTGGAGGTTTATGTGACTCAGGACAACTCTTTATTTCAGGCGTCTAGAACAAAGGGAATTCACAGAGGTTGATGATCACTTATTAAAGTCCCGTTTCTCTATGATGCCCACTGATGACACTTCTACATCTGAGGGCAAAGAGCTCGTGCAGCATGATATTCTCATTTCAGCCGCCACGCCGCCTGCAGTTCCTTCCTTGCAGAAAAATCTTTCCCAGTTGTACTTCTTTAAAATGCTGCAAAATAGTGGGACAGAAGATTTCGGTTTAGCGTTAACTTTAAACGGGCATAGATACAGGCATGTGGGCATGTTTAGAGACAGTGTTTCACTGGTCTAGGGTAAAGGGTGAAGCGCCTGGGATCCCGTGCTTCACTACTGTATGGCCTCAAGATGATGTGTAGGCACAGCGGCAAATCCATCGGTGGCAATTCTCTCATATTGTCATTGCGATGGGAAGATTCCTTATTCGCTAGGAAATGTTTTACCGTGGAAGACGGGTCACCACAGGGCTGTCTCTTTTGTGTTGAGACAAACTTTGCTGAATTTACCTGCCAGCAGTTGCGTGGACTCCCTTTCTTTTGAGGCCGATGGAGACGCACGAGTGTAAGGAGAACGGTGAATGGTGGCCGTTCATCAGCCAGGATCATCAGAAACCGCAGAGTAAATTTTAGGAACGTAGACGTAGGACAGCGGAGAAAACTTCACTCAGGGAACTCAGTGAACTCTCCTTACAATGCTGAGGCCTGACACGCCTAGTGCCTGGGGGCAACCCGGCTCCTGCCCTAGGTAGTTTTGTTGAGCGTGCCTCCCTCAGGTGGTGCCTTTTCTCTCCCAGCAATATTGCTCCGTGAAATTTTGCCAATGATCAAAACTGTTTGCCATGGCTTTGTCCTTTCACCTCATTGGCCTCATCTTTGAAGTACAAATGCTTTTCTATGCGGGTGCTGCCTCCCTGAGCTTTCCTTTGTCTTGGCTCAATCGATGCAGATTCCTGTGCTGAATACACTATGGACTAGCACAGGTGGGTTCTTGTCAGTATATCGGGCAAACGCAGCAATTTCGATGGTCAAGACCCACCTGGCTTGATCAGGGTTCTTTATTCCAGTGAAAACGATTTTTATCCAAATTCTATAGGAGCACCAGTGTGCCTCTGGGAGCTACACCCGGGCCTGCTGAACAGCGGCTCCGGAGTTTTCATTTTCTGACTAAAATTCAACACGGAATTTCATGGATCTAAGGAAACCGTGAATTGTGGACGTACCAGATTCTCACATCTTCATTGTCTAATGGAAGCTGAAGTTTCCCAGTCTGATCCGGCTGCCACTTCATTTCTGGCAATGACCATTCAATTGTGGACGTTCAGCCTTCTTCGGAATTCTCTTATACCGGCATGTTCCCGCGCCACATAAAGACCACTCGGTGGAGGTTTATGTGACTCAGGACAACTCTTTATTTCAGGCGTCTAGAACAAAGGGAATTCACAGAGGTTGATGATCACTTATTAAAGTCCCGTTTCTCTATGATGCCCACTGATGACACTTCTACATCTGAGGGCAAAGAGCTCGTGCAGCATGATATTCTCATTTCAGCCGCCATGCCGCCTGCAGTTCCTTCCTTGCAGAAAAATCTTTCCCAGTTGTACTTCTTTAAAATGCTGCAAAATAGTGGGACAGAAGATTTCGGTTTAGCGTTAACTTTAAACGGGCATAGATACAGGCATGTGGGCATGTTTAGAGACAGTGTTTCACTGGTCTAGGGTAAAGGGTGAAGCGCCTGGGATCCCGTGCTTCACTACTGTATGGCCTCAAGATGATGTGTAGGCACAGCGGCAAATCCATCGGTGGCAATTCTCTCATATTGTCATTGCGATGGGAAGATTCCTTACTCGCTAGGAAATGTTTTACCGTGGAAGACGGGTCACCACAGAGCTGTCTCTTTTGTGTTGAGACAAACTTTGCTGAATTTACCTGCCAGCAGTTGCGTGTCCTCCCTTTCTTTTGAGGCCGATGGAGACGCACGAGTGTAAGGAGAACGGTGAATGGTGGCCGTTCATCAGCCAGAATCATCAGAAACCGCAGAGTAAATTTTAGGAACGTAGACGTAGGACAGCGGAGAAAACTTCACTCAGGGACTTCAGTGAACTCTCCTTACAATGCTGAGGCCTGACACGCCTAGTGCCTGGGGGCAACCCGGCTCCTGCCCTAGGTAGTTTTGTTGAGCGTGCCTCCCTCAGGTGGTGCCTTTTCTCTCCCAGCAATATTGCTCCGTGAAATTCTGCCAATGATCAAAACTGTTTGCCATGGCTTTGTCCTTTCACCTCATTGGCCTCATCTTTGAAGTACAAATGCTTTTCTACGCGGGTGCTGCCTCCCTGAGCTTTCCTTTGTCTTGGCTCAATCGATGCAGATTCCTGTGCTGAATACGCCATGGACTAGCACAGGTGGGTTCTTGTCAGTATACCGGGCAAACGCAGCAATTTCGATGGTCAAGACCCACCTGGCTTGATCAGGGTTCTTTATTCCAGTGAAAACGGTTTTTATCCAAATTCTAGAGGAGCACCAGTGTGCCTCTGGGAGCGACACCCGGGCCTGCTGAACAGCGGCTCCGGAGTTTTCATTTTCTGACTAAAATTCAACACGGAATTTCATGGATCTAAGGAAACCGTGAATTGTGGACGTACCAGATTCTCACATCTTCATTGTCTAATGGAAGCTGAAGTTTCCCAGTGTGATCCGGCTGCCACTTCATTTCTGGCAATGACCATTCAATTGTGGACGTTCAGCCTTCTTCGGAATTCTCTTGGACCGGCATGTTCCCGCGCCACATAAAGACCACTCGGTGGAGGTTTATGTGACTCAGGACAACTCTTTATTTCAGGCGTCTAGAACAAAGGGAATTCACAGAGGTTGATGATCACTTATTAAAGTCCCGTTTCTCTATGATGCCCACTGATGACACTTCTACATCTGAGGGCAAAGAGCTCGTGCAGCATGATATTCTCATTTCAGCCGCCACGCCGCCTGCAGTTCCTTCCTTGCAGAAAAATCTTTCCCAGTTGTACTTCTTTAAAATGCTGCAAAATAGTGGGACAGAAGATTTCGGTTTAGCGTTAACTTTAAACGGGCATAGATACAGGCATGTGGGCATGTTTAGAGACAGTGTTTCACTGGTCTAGGGTAAAGGGTGAAGCGCCTGGGATCCCGTGCTTCACTACTGTATGGCCTCAAGATGATGTGTAGGCACAGCGGCAAATCCATCGGTGGCAATTCTCTCATATTGTCATTGCGATGGGAAGATTCCTTATTCGCTAGGAAATGTTTTACCGTGGAAGACGGGTCACCACAGAGCTGTCTCTTTTGTGTTGAGACAAACTTTGCTGAATTTACCTGCCAGCAGTTGCGTGGACTCCCTTTCTTTTGAGGCCGATGGAGACGCACGAGTGTAAGGAGAACGGTGAATGGTGGCCGTTCATCAGCCAGGATCATCAGAAACCGTAGAGTAAATTTTAGGAACGTAGACGTAGGACAGCGGAGAAAACTTCACTCAGGGACCTCAGTGAACTCTCCTTACAAAGCTGAGGCCTGACACGCCTAGTGCCTGGGGGCAACCCGGCTCCTGCCCTAGGTAGTTTTGTTGAGCGTGCCTCCCTCAGGTGGTGCCTTTTCTCTCCCAGCAATATTGCTCCGTGAAATTCTGCCAATGATCAAAACTGTTTGCCATGGCTTTGTCCTTTCACCTCATTGGCCTCATCTTTGAAGTACAAATGCTTTTCTACGCGGGTGCTGCCTCCCTGAGCTTTCCTTTGTCTTTGCTCAATCGATGCAGATTCCTGTGCTGAATACCCCATGGACTAGCACAGGTGGGTTCTTGTCAGTATACCGGGCAAACGCAGCAATTTCGATGGTCAAGACCCACCTGGCTTGTTCAGGGTTCTTTATTCCAGTGAAAACGGTTTTTATCCAAATTCTAGAGGAGCACCAGTGTGCCTCTGGGAGCGACACCCGGGCCTGCTGAACAGCGGCTCCGGAGTTTTCATTTTCTGACTAAAATTCAACACGGAATTTCATGGATCTAAGGAAACCGTGAATTGTGGACGTACCAGATTCTCACATCTTCATTGACTAATGGAAGCTGAAGTTTCCCAGTGTGATCCGGCTGCCACTTCATTTCTGGCAATGACCATTCAATTGTGGACGTTCAGCCTTCTTCGGAATTCTCTTATACCGGCATGTTCCCGCGCCACATAAAGACCACTCGGTGGAGGTTTATGTGACTCAGGACAACTCTTTATTTCAGGCGTCTAGAACAAAGGGAATTCACAGAGGTTGATGATCACTTATTAAAGTCCCGTTTCTCTATGATGCCCACTGATGACACTTCTACATCTGAGGGCAAAGAGCTCGTGCAGCATGATATTCTCATTTCAGCCGCCACGCCGCCTGCAGTTCCTTCCTTGCAGAAAAATCTTTCCCAGTTGTACTTCTTTAAAATGCTGCAAAATAGTGGGACAGAAGATTTCGGTTTAGCGTTAACTTTAAACGGGCATAGATACAGGCATGTGGGCATGTTTAGAGACAGTGTTTCACTGGTCTAGGGTAAAGGGTGAAGCGCCTGGGATCCCGTGCTTCACTACTGTATGGCCTCAAGATGATGTGTAGGCACAGCGGCAAATCCATCGGTGGCAATTCTCTCATATTGTCATTGCAATGGGAAGATTCCTTATTCGCTAGGAAATGTTTTACCGTGGAAGACGGGTCACCACAGAGCTGTCTCTTTTGTGTTGAGACAAACTTTGCTGAATTTACCTGCCAGCAGTTGCGTGGACTCACTTTCTTTTGAGGCCGATGGAGACGCACGAGTGTAAGGAGAACGGTGAATGGTGGCCGTTCATCAGCCAGGATCATCAGAAACCGCAGAGTAAATTTTAGGAACGTAGACGTAGGACAGCGGAGAAAAATTCACTCAGGGACCTCAGTGAACTCTCCTTACAATGCTGAGGCCTGACACGCCTAGTGCCTGGGGGCAACCCGGCTCCTGCCCTAGGTAGTTTTGTTGAGCGTGCCTCCCTCAGGTGGTGCCTTTTCTCTCCCAGCAATATTGCTCCGTGAAATTCTGCCAATGATCAAAACTGTTTGCCATGGCTTTGTCCTTTCACCTCATTGGCCTCATCTTTGAAGTACAAATGCTTTTCTACGCGGGTGCTGCCTCCCTGAGCTTTCCTTTGTCTTGGCTCAATCGATGCAGATTCCTGTGCTGAATACCCCATGGACTAGCACAGGTGGGTTCTTGTCAGTATACCGGGCAAACGCAGCAATTTCGATGGTCAAGACCCACCTGGCTTGTTCAGGGTTCTTTATTCCAGTGAAAACGGTTTTTATCCAAATTCTAGAGGAGCACCAGTGTGCCTCTGGGAGCGACACCCGGGCCTGCTGAACAGCGGCTCCGGAGTTTTCATTTTCTGACTAAAATTCAACACGGAATTTCATGGATCTAAGGAAACCGTGAATTGTGGACGTACCAGATTCTCACATCTTCATTGACTAATGGAAGCTGAAGTTTCCCAGTGTGATCCGGCTGCCACTTCATTTCTGGCAATGACCATTCAATTGTGGACGTTCAGCCTTCTTCGGAATTCTCTTATACCGGCATGTTCCCGCGCCACATAAAGACCACTCGGTGGAGGTTTATGTGACTCAGGACAACTCTTTATTTCAGGCGTCTAGAACAAAGGGAATTCACAGAGGTTGATGATCACTTATTAAAGTCCCGTTTCTCTATGATGCCCACTGATGACACTTCTACATCTGAGGGCAAAGAGCTCGTGCAGCATGATATTCTCATTTCAGCCGCCACGCCGCCTGCAGTTCCTTCCTTGCAGAAAAATCTTTCCCAGTTGTACTTCTTTAAAATGCTGCAAAATAGTGGGACAGAAGATTTCGGTTTAGCGTTAACTTTAAACGGGCATAGATACAGGCATGTGGGCATGTTTAGAGACAGTGTTTCACTGGTCTAGGGTAAAGGGTGAAGCGCCTGGGATCCCGTGCTTCACTACTGTATGGCCTCAAGATGATGTGTAGGCACAGCGGCAAATCCATCGGTGGCAATTCTCTCATATTGTCATTGCGATGGGAAGATTCCTTATTCGCTAGGAAATGTTTTACCGTGGAAGACGGGTCACCACAGAGCTGTCTCTTTTGTGTTGAGACAAACTTTGCTGAATTTACCTGCCAGCAGTTGCGTGTCCTCCCTTTCTTTTGAGGCCGATTGAGACGCACGAGTGTAAGGAGAACGGTGAATGGTGGCCGTTCATCAGCCAGGATCATCAGAAACCGCAGAGTAAATTTTAGGAACGTAGACGTAGGACAGCGGAGAAAACTTCACTCAGGGACCTCAGTGAACTCTCCTTACAATGCTGAGGCCTGACACGCCTAGTGCCTGGGGGCAACCCGGCTCCTGCCCTAGGTAGTTTTGTTGAGCGTGCCTCCCTCAGGTGGTGCCTTTTCTCTCCCAGCAATATTGCTCCGTGAAATTCTGCCAATGATCAAAACTGTTTGCCATGGCTTTGTCCTTTCACCTCATTGGCCTCATCTTTGAAGTACAAATGCTTTTCTACGCGGGTGCTGCCTCCCTGAGCTTTCCTTTGTCTTGGCTCAATCGATGCAGATTCCTGTGCTGAATACGCCATGGACTAGCACAGGTGGGTTCTTGTCAGTATACCGGGCAAACGCAGCAATTTCGATGGTCAAGACCCACCTGGCTTGATCAGGGTTCTTTATTCCAGTGAAAACGGTTTTTATCCAAATTCTAGAGGAGCACCAGTGTGCCTCTGGGAGCGACACCCGGGCCTGCTGAACAGCGGCTCCGGAGTTTTCATTTTCTGACTAAAATTCAACACGGAATTTCATGGATCTAAGGAAACCGTGAATTGTGGACGTACCAGATTCTCACATCTTCATTGACTAATTGAAGCTGAAGTTTCCCAGTGTGATCCGGCTGCCACTTCATTTCTGGCAATGACCATTCAATTGTGGACGTTCAGCCTTCTTCGGAATTCTCTTATACCGGCATGTTCCCGCGCCACATAAAGACCACTCGGTGGAGGTTTATGTGACTCAGGACAACTCTTTATTTCAGGCGTCTAGAACAAAGGGAATTCACAGAGGTTGATGATCACTTATTAAAGTCCCGTTTCTCTATGATGCCCACTGATGACACTTCTACATCTGAGGGCAAAGAGCTCGTGCAGCATGATATTCTCATTTCAGCCGCCATGCCGCCTGCAGTTCCTTCCTTGCAGAAAAATCTTTCCCAGTTGTACTTCTTTAAAATGCTGCAAAATAGTGGGACAGAAGATTTCGGTTTAGCGTTAACTTTAAACGGGCATAGATACAGGCATGTGGGCATGTTTAGAGACAGTGTTTCACTGGTCTAGGGTAAAGGGTGAAGCGCCTGGGATCCCGTGCTTCACTACTGTATGGCCTCAAGATGATGTGTAGGCACAGCGGCAAATCCATCGGTGGCAATTCTCTCATATTGTCATTGCGATGGGAAGATTCCTTACTCGCTAGGAAATGTTTTACCGTGGAAGACGGGTCACCACAGAGCTGTCTCTTTTGTGTTGAGACAAACTTTGCTGAATTTACCTGCCAGCAGTTGCGTGTCCTCCCTTTCTTTTGAGGCCGATGGAGACGCACGAGTGTAAGGAGAACGGTGAATGGTGGCCGTTCATCAGCCAGAATCATCAGAAACCGCAGAGTAAATTTTAGGAACGTAGACGTAGGACAGCGGAGAAAACTTCACTCAGGGACTTCAGTGAACTCTCCTTACAATGCTGAGGCCTGACACGCCTAGTGCCTGGGGGCAACCCGGCTCCTGCCCTAGGTAGTTTTGTTGAGCGTGCCTCCCTCAGGTGGTGCCTTTTCTCTCCCAGCAATATTGCTCCGTGAAATTCTGCCAATGATCAAAACTGTTTGCCATGGCTTTGTCCTTTCACCTCATTGGCCTCATCTTTGAAGTACAAATGCTTTTCTACGCGGGTGCTGCCTCCCTGAGCTTTCCTTTGTCTTGGCTCAATCGATGCAGATTCCTGTGCTGAATACGCCATGGACTAGCACAGGTGGGTTCTTGTCAGTATACCGGGCAAACGCAGCAATTTCGATGGTCAAGACCCACCTGGCTTGATCAGGGTTCTTTATTCCAGTGAAAACGGTTTTTATCCAAATTCTAGAGGAGCACCAGTGTGCCTCTGGGAGCGACACCCGGGCCTGCTGAACAGCGGCTCCGGAGTTTTCATTTTCTGACTAAAATTCAACACGGAATTTCATGGATCTAAGGAAACCGTGAATTGTGGACGTACCAGATTCTCACATCTTCATTGTCTAATGGAAGCTGAAGTTTCCCAGTGTGATCCGGCTGCCACTTCATTTCTGGCAATGACCATTCAATTGTGTACGTTCAGCCTTCTTCGGAATTCTCTTGGACCGGCATGTTCCCGCGCCACATAAAGACCACTCGGTGGAGGTTTATGTGACTCAGGACAACTCTTTATTTCAGGCGTCTAGAACAAAGGGAATTCACAGAGGTTGATGATCACTTATTAAAGTCCCGTTTCTCTATGATGCCCACTGATGACACTTCTACATCTGAGGGCAAAGAGCTCGTGCAGCATGATATTCTCATTTCAGCCGCCACGCCGCCTGCAGTTCCTTCCTTGCAGAAAAATCTTTCCCAGTTGTACTTCTTTAAAATGCTGCAAAATAGTGGGACAGAAGATTTCGGTTTAGCGTTAACTTTAAACGGGCATAGATACAGGCATGTGGGCATGTTTAGAGACAGTGTTTCACTGGTCTAGGGTAAAGGGTGAAGCGCCTGGGATCCCGTGCTTCACTACTGTATGGCCTCAAGATGATGTGTAGGCACAGCGGCAAATCCATCGGTGGCAATTCTCTCATATTGTCATTGCGATGGGAAGATTCCTTATTCGCTAGGAAATGTTTTACCGTGGAAGACGGGTCACCACAGAGCTGTCTCTTTTGTGTTGAGACAAACTTTGCTGAATTTACCTGCCAGCAGTTGCGTGGACTCCCTTTCTTTTGAGGCCGATGGAGACGCACGAGTGTAAGGAGAACGGTGAATGGTGGCCGTTCATCAGCCAGGATCATCAGAAACCGTAGAGTAAATTTTAGGAACGTAGACGTAGGACAGCGGAGAAAACTTCACTCAGGGACCTCAGTGAACTCTCCTTACAAAGCTGAGGCCTGACACGCCTAGTGCCTGGGGGCAACCCGGCTCCTGCCCTAGGTAGTTTTGTTGAGCGTGCCTCCCTCAGGTGGTGCCTTTTCTCTCCCAGCAATATTGCTCCGTGAAATTCTGCCAATGATCAAAACTGTTTGCCATGGCTTTGTCCTTTCACCTCATTGGCCTCATCTTTGAAGTACAAATGCTTTTCTACGCGGGTGCTGCCTCCCTGAGCTTTCCTTTGTCTTTGCTCAATCGATGCAGATTCCTGTGCTGAATACCCCATGGACTAGCACAGGTGGGTTCTTGTCAGTATACCGGGCAAACGCAGCAATTTCGATGGTCAAGACCCACCTGGCTTGTTCAGGGTTCTTTATTCCAGTGAAAACGGTTTTTATCCAAATTCTAGAGGAGCACCAGTGTGCCTCTGGGAGCGAGACCCGGGCCTGCTGAACAGCGGCTCCGGAGTTTTCATTTTCTGACTAAAATTCAACACGGAATTTCATGGATCTAAGGAAACCGTGAATTGTGGACGTACCAGATTCTCACATCTTCATTGACTAATGGAAGCTGAAGTTTCCCAGTGTGATCTGGCTGCCACTTCATTTCTGGCAATGACCATTCAATTGTGGACGTTCAGCCTTCTTCGGAATTCTCTTATACCGGCATGTTCCCGCGCCACATAAAGACCACTCGGTGGAGGTTTATGTGACTCAGGACAACTCTTTATTTCAGGCGTCTAGAACAAAGGGAATTCACAGAGGTTGATGATCACTTATTAAAGTCCCGTTTCTCTATGATGCCCACTGATGACACTTCTACATCTGAGGGCAAAGAGCTCGTGCAGCATGATATTCTCATTTCAGCCGCCACGCCGCCTGCAGTTCCTTCCTTGCAGAAAAATCTTTCCCAGTTGTACTTCTTTAAAATGCTGCCAAATAGTGGGACAGAAGATTTCGGTTTAGCGTTAACTTTAAACGGGCATAGATACAGGCATGTGGGCATGTTTAGAGACAGTGTTTCACTGGTCTAGGGTAAAGGGTGAAGCGCCTGGGATCCCGTGCTTCACTACTGTATGGCCTCAAGATGATGTGTAGGCACAGCGGCAAATCCATCGGTGGCAATTCTCTCATATTGTCATTGCGATGGGAAGATTCCTTATTCGCTAGGAAATGTTTTACCGTGGAAGACGGGTCACCACAGAGCTGTCTCTTTTGTGTTGAGACAAACTTTGCTGAATTTACCTGCCAGCAGTTGCGTGGACTCCCTTTCTTTTGAGGCCGATGGAGACGCACGAGTGTAAGGAGAACGGTGAATGGTGGCCGTTCATCAGCCAGGATCATCAGAAACCGCAGAGTAAATTTTAGGAACGTAGACATAGGACAGCGGAGAAAAATTCACTCAGGGACCTCAGTGAACTCTCCTTACAATGCTGAGGCCTGACACGCCTAGTGCCTGGGGGCAACCCGGCTCCTGCCCTAGGTAGTTTTGTTGAGCGTGCCTCCCTCAGGTGGTGCCTTTTCTCTCCCAGCAATATTGCTCCGTGAAATTCTGCCAATGATCAAAACTGTTTGCCATGGCTTTGTCCTTTCACCTCATTGGCCTCATCTTTGAAGTACAAATGCTTTTCTACGCGGGTGCTGCCTCCCTGAGCTTTCCTTTGTCTTGGCTCAATCGATGCAGATTCCTGTGCTGAATACCCCATGGACTAGCACAGGTGGGTTCTTGTCAGTATACCGGGAAAACGCAGCAATTTCGATGGTCAAGACCCACCTGGCTTGTTCAGGGTTCTTTATTCCAGTGAAAACGGTTTTTATCCAAATTCTAGAGGAGCACCAGTGTGCCTCTGGGAGCGACACCCGGGCCTGCTGAACAGCGGCTCCGGAGTTTTCATTTTCTGACTAAAATTCAACACGGAATTTCATGGATCTAAGGAAACCGTGAATTGTGGACGTACCAGATTCTCACATCTTCATTGACTAATGGAAGCTGAAGTTTCCCAGTGTGATCCGGCTGCCACTTCATTTCTGGCAATGACCATTCAATTGTGGACGTTCAGCCTTCTTCGGAATTCTCTTATACCGGCATGTTCCCGCGCCACATAAAGACCACTCGGTGGAGGTTTATGTGACTCAGGACAACTCTTTATTTCAGGCGTCTAGAACAAAGGGAATTCACAGAGGTTGATGATCACTTATTAAAGTCCCGTTTCTCTATGATGCCCACTGATGACACTTCTACATCTGAGGGCAAAGAGCTCGTGCAGCATGATATTCTCATTTCAGCCGCCACGCCGCCTGCAGTTCCTTCCTTGCAGAAAAATCTTTCCCAGTTGTACTTCTTTAAAATGCTGCAAAATAGTGGGACAGAAGATTTCGGTTTAGCGTTAACTTTAAACGGGCATAGATACAGGCATGTGGGCATGTTTAGAGACAGTGTTTCACTGGTCTAGGGTAAAGGGTGAAGCGCCTGGGATCCCGTGCTTCACTACTGTATGGCCTCAAGATGATGTGTAGGCACAGCGGCAAATCCATCGGTGGCAATTCTCTCATATTGTCATTGCGATGGGAAGATTCCTTATTCGCTAGGAAATGTTTTACCGTGGAAGACGGGTCACCACAGAGCTGTCTCTTTTGTGTTGAGACAAACTTTGCTGAATTTACCTGCCAGCAGTTGCGTGTCCTCCCTTTCTTTTGAGGCCGATTGAGACGCACGAGTGTAAGGAGAACGGTGAATGGTGGCCGTTCATCAGCCAGGATCATCAGAAACCGCAGAGTAAATTTTAGGAACGTAGACGTAGGACAGCGGAGAAAACTTCACTCAGGGACCTCAGTGAACTCTCCTTACAATGCTGAGGCCTGACACGCCTAGTGCCTGGGGGCAACCCGGCTCCTGCCCTAGGTAGTTTTGTTGAGCGTGCCTCCCTCAGGTGGTGCCTTTTCTCTCCCAGCAATATTGCTCCGTGAAATTCTGCCAATGATCAAAACTGTTTGCCATGGCTTTGTCCTTTCACCTCATTGGCCTCATCTTTGAAGTACAAATGCTTTTCTACGCGGGTGCTGCCTCCCTGAGCTTTCCTTTGTCTTGGCTCAATCGATGCAGATTCCTGTGCTGAATACCCCATGGACTAGCACAGGTGGGTTCTTGTCAGTATACAGGGCAAACGCAGCAATTTCGATGGTCAAGACCCACCTGGCTTGATCAGGGTTCTTTATTCCAGTGAAAACGGTTTTTATCCAAATTCTAGAGGAGCACCAGTGTGCCTCTGGGAGCGACACCCGGGCCTGCTGAACAGCGGCTCCGGAGTTTTCATTTTCTGACTAAAATTCAACACGGAATTTCATGGATCTAAGGAAACCGTGAATTGTGGACGTACCAGATTCTCACATCTTCATTGACTAATTGAAGCTGAAGTTTCCCAGTGTGATCCGGCTGCCACTTCATTTCTGGCAATGACCATTCAATTGTGGACGTTCAGCCTTCTTCGGAATTCTCTTATACCGGCATGTTCCCGCGCCACATAAAGACCACTCGGTGGAGGTTTATGTGACTCAGGACAACTCTTTATTTCAGGCGTCTAGAACAAAGGGAATTCACAGAGGTTGATGATCACTTATTAAAGTCCCGTTTCTCTATGATGCCCACTGATGACACTTCTACATCTGAGGGCAAAGAGCTCGTGCAGCATGATATTCTCATTTCAGCCGCCACGCCGCCTGCAGTTCCTTCCTTGCAGAAAAATCTTTCCCAGTTGTACTTCTTTAAAATGCTGCAAAATAGTGGGACAGAAGATTTCGGTTTAGCGTTAACTTTAAACGGGCATAGATACAGGCATGTGGGCATGTTTACAGACAGTGTTTCACTGGTCTAGGGTAAAGGGTGAAGCGCCTTGCATCCCGTGCTTCACTACTGTATGGCCTCAAGATGATGTGTAGGCACAGCGGCAAATCCATCGGTGGCAATTCTCTCATATTGTCATTGCGATGGGAAGATTCCTTATTCGCTAGGAAATGTTTTACCGTGGAAGACGGGTCACCACAGAGCTGTCTCTTTTGTGTTGAGACAAACTTTGCTGAATTTACCTGCCAGCAGTTGCGTGTCCTCCCTTTCTTTTGAGGCCGATGGAGACGCACGAGTGTAAGGAGAACGGTGAATGGTGGCCATTCATCAGCCAGGATCATCAGAAACCACAGAGTAAATTTTAGGAACGTAGACGTAGGACAGCGGAGAAAACTTCACACAGGGACTTCAGTGAACTCTCCTTACAATGCTGAGGCCTGACACGCCTAGTGCCTGGGGGCAACCCGGCTCCTGCCCTAGGTAGTTTTGTTGAGCGTGCCTCCCTCAGGTGGTGCCTTTTCTCTCCCAGCAATATTGCTCCGTGAAATTCTGCTGATGATCAAAACTGTTTGCCATGGCTTTGTCCTTTCACCTCATTGGCCTCATCTTTGAAGTACAAATGCTTTTCTATGCGGGTGCTGCCTCCCTGAGCTTTCCTTTGTCTTGGCTCAATCGATGCAGATTCCTGTGCTGAATACACTATGGACTAGCACAGGTGGGTTCTTGTCAGTATACCGCGCAAACGCAGCAATTTCGATGGTCAAGACCCACCTGGCTTGATCAGGGTTCTTTATTCCAGTGAAAACGATTTTTATCCAAATTCTATAGGAGCACCAGTGTGCCTCTGGGAGCTACACCCGGGCCTGCTGAACAGCGGCTCCAGAGTTTTCATTTTCTGACTAAAATTCAACACGGAATTTCATGGATCTAAGGAAACCGTGAATTGTGGACGTACCAGATTCTCACATCTTCATTGTCTAATGGAAGCTGAAGTTTCCCAGTCTGATCCGGCTGCCACTTCTTTTCTGGCAATGACCATTCAATTGTGGGCGTTCAGCCTTCTTCGGAATTCTCTTATACCGGCATGTTCCCGCGCCACATAAAGACCACTCGGTGGAGGTTTATGTGACTCAGGACAACTCTTTATTTCAGGCGTCTAGAACAAAGGGAATTCACAGAGGTTGATGATCACTTATTAAAGTCCCGTTTCTCTATGATGCCCACTGATGATACTTCTACATCTGAGGGCAAAGAGCTCGTGCAGCATGATATTCTCATTTCAGCCGCCACGCCGCCTGCAGTTCCTTCCTTGCAGAAAAATCTTTCCCAGTTGTACTTCTTTAAAATGCTGCAAAATAGTGGGACAGAAGATTTCGGTTTAGCGTTAACTTTAAACGGGCATAGATACAGGCATGTGGGCATGTTTAGAGACAGTGTTTCACTGGTCTAGGGTAAAGGGTGAAGCGCCTGGGATCCCGTGCTTCACTACTGTATGGCCTCAAGATGATGTGTAGGCACAGCGGCAAATCCATCGGTGGCAATTCTCTCATATTGTCATTGCGATGGGAAGATTCCTTATTCGCTAGGAAATGTTTTACCGTGGAAGACGGGTCACCACAGAGCTGTCTCTTTTGTGTTGAGACAAACTTTGCTGAATTTACCTGCCAGCAGTTGCGTGGACTCCCTTTCTTTTGAGGCTGATGGAGACGCACGAGTGTAAGGAGAACGGTGAATGGTGGCAGTTCATCAGCCAGGATCATCAGAAACCGCAGAGTAAATTTTAGGAACGTAGACGTAGGACAGCGGAGAAAACTTCACTCAGGGACTTCAGTGAACTCTCCTTAAAATGCTGAGGCCTGACACGCCTAGTGCCTGGGGGCAACCCGGCTCCTGCCCTAGGTAGTTTTGTTGAGCGTGCCTCCCTCAGGTGGTGCCTTTTCTCTCCCAGCAATATTGCTCCCTGAAATTCTGCTGATGATCAAAACTGTTTGCCATGGCTTTGTCCTTTCACCTCATTGGCCTCATCTTTGAAGTACAAATGCTTTTCTATGCGGGTGCTGCCTCCCTGAGCTTTCCTTTGTCTTGGCTCAATCGATGCAGATTCCTGTGCTGAATACCCCATGGACTAGCACAGGTGGGTTCTTGTCAGTATACCGGGCAAACGCAGCAATTTCGATGGTCAAGACCCACCTGGCTTGATCAGGGTTCTTTATTCCAGTGAAAACGGTTTTTATCCAAATTCTAGAGGAGCACCAGTGTGCCTCTGGGAGCGACACCCGGGCCTGCTGAACAGCGGCTCCGGAGTTTTCATTTTCTGACTAAAATTCAACACGGAATTTCATGGATCTAAGGAAACCGTGAATTGTGGACGTACCAGATTCTCACATCTTCATTGTCTAATGGAAGCTGAAGTTTCCCAGTGTGATCCGGCTGCCACTTCATTTCTGGCAATGACCATTCAATTGTGGACGTTCAGCCTTCTTCGGAATTCTCTTATACCGGCATGTTCCCGCGCCACATAAAGACCACTCGGTGGAGGTTTATGTGACTCAGGACAACTCTTTATTTCAGGCGTCTAGAACAAAGGGAATTCACAGAGGTTGATGATCACTTATTAAAGTCCCGTTTCTCTATGATGCCCACTGATGACACTTCTACATCTGAGGGCAAAGAGCTCGTGCAGCATGATATTCTCATTTCAGCCGCCACGCCGCCTGCAGTTCCTTCCTTGCAGAAAAATCTTTCCCAGTTGTACTTCTTTAAAATGCTGCAAAATAGTGGGACAGAAGATTTCGGTTTAGCGTTAACTTTAAACGGGCATAGATACAGGCATGTGGGCATGTTTAGAGACAGTGTTTCACTGGTCTAGGGTAAAGGGTGAAGCGCCTGGGATCCCGTGCTTCACTACTGTATGGCCTCAAGATGATGTGTAGGCACAGCGGCAAATCCATCGGTGGCAATTCTCTCATATTGTCATTGCGATGGGAAGATTCCTTATTCGCTAGGAAATGTTTTACCGTGGAAGACGGGTCACCACAGAGCTGTCTCTTTTGTGTTGAGACAAACTTTGCTGAATTTACCTGCCAGCAGTTGCGTGTCCTCCCTTTCTTTTGAGGCCGATGGAGACGCACGAGTGTAAGGAGAACGGTGAATGGTGGCAGTTCATCAGCCAGGATCATCAGAAACCGCAGAGTAAATTTTAGGAACGTAGACGTAGGACAGCGGAGAAAACTTCACTCAGGGACTTCAGTGAACTCTCCTTAAAATGCTGAGGCCTGACACGCCTAGTGCCTGGGGGCAACCCGGCTCCTGCCCTAGGTAGTTTTGTTGAGCGTGCCTCCCTCAGGTGGTGCCTTTTCTCTCCCAGCAATATTGCTCCCTGAAATTCTGCTGATGATCAAAACTGTTTGCCATGGCTTTGTCCTTTCACCTCATTGGCCTCATCTTTGAAGTACAAATGCTTTTCTATGCGGGTGCTGCCTCCCTGAGCTTTCCTTTGTCTTGGCTCAATCGATGCAGATTCCTGTGCTGAATACACTATGGACTAGCACAGGTGGGTTCTTGTCAGTATACTGGGCAAACGCAGCAATTTTGATGGTCAAGACCCACCTGGCTTGATCAGGGTTCTTTATTCCAGTGAAAACGATTTTTATCCAAATTCTAGAGGAGCACCAGTGTGCCTCTGGGAGCTACACCCGGGCCTGCTGAACAGCGGCTCTGGAGTTTTCATTTTCTGACTAAAATTCAACACGGAATTTCATGGATCTAAGGAAACCGTGAATTGTGGACGTACCAGATTCTCACATCTTCATTGTCTAATGGAAGCTGAAGTTTCCCAGTCTGATCCGGCTGCCACTTCATTTCTGGCAATGACCATTCAATTGTAGGCGTTCAGCCTTCTTCGGAATTCTCTTATACCGGCATGTTCCCGCGCCACATAAAGACCACTCGGTGGAGGTTTATGTGACTCAGGACAACTCTTTATTTCAGGCGTCTAGAACAAAGGGAATTCACAGAGGTTGATGATCACTTATTAAAGTCCCGTTTCTCTATGATGCCCACTGATGACACTTCTACATCTGAGGGCAAAGAGCTCGTGCAGCATGATATTCTCATTTCAGCCGCCACGCCGCCTGCAGTTCCTTCCTTGCAGAAAAATCTTTCCCAGTTGTACTTCTTTAAAATGCTGCAAAATAGTGGGACAGAAGATTTCGGTTTAGCGTTAACTTTAAACGGGCATAGATACAGGCATGTGGGCATGTTTAGAGACAGTGTTTCACTGGTCTAGGGTAAAGGGTGAAGCGCCTGGGATCCCGTGCTTCACTACTGTATGGCCTCAAGATGATGTGTAGGCACAGCGGCAAATCCATCGGTGGCAATTCTCTCATATTGTCATTGCGATGGGAAGATTCCTTATTCGCTAGGAAATGTTTTACCGTGGAAGACGGGTCACCACAGAGCTGTCTCTTTTGTGTTGAGACAAACTTTGCTGAATTTACCTGCCAGCAGTTGCGTGGACTCCCTTTCTTTTGAGGCTGATGGAGACGCACGAGTGTAAGGAGCACGGTGAATGGTGGCAGTTCATCAGCCAGGATCATCAGAAACCGCAGAGTAAATTTTAGGAACGTAGACGTAGGACAGCGGAGAAAACTTCACTCAGGGACTTCAGTGAACTCTCCTTAAAATGCTGAGGCCTGACACGCCTAGTGCCTGGGGGCAACCCGGCTCCTGCCCTAGGTAGTTTTGTTGAGCGTGCCTCCCTCAGGTGGTGCCTTTTCTCTCCCAGCAATATTGCTCCCTGAAATTCTGCTGATGATCAAAACTGTTTGCCATGGCTTTGTCCTTTCACCTCATTGGCCTCATCTTTGAAGTACAAATGCTTTTCTATGCGGGTGCTGCCTCCCTGAGCTTTCCTTTGTCTTGGCTCAATCGATGCAGATTCCTGTGCTGAATACCCCATGGACTAGCACAGGTGGGTTCTTGTCAGTATACCGGGCAAACGCAGCAATTTCGATGGTCAAGACCCACCTGGCTTGATCAGGGTTCTTTATTCCAGTGAAAACGGTTTTTATCCAAATTCTAGAGGAGCACCAGTGTGCCTCTGGGAGCGACACCCGGGCCTGCTGAACAGCGGCTCCGGAGTTTTCATTTTCTGACTAAAATTCAACACGGAATTTCATGGATCTAAGGAAACCGTGAATTGTGGACGTACCAGATTCTCACATCTTCATTGTCTAATGGAAGCTGAAGTTTCCCAGTGTGATCCGGCTGCCACTTCATTTCTGGCAATGACCATTCAATTGTGGACGTTCAGCCTTCTTCGGAATTCTCTTATACCGGCATGTTCCCGCGCCACATAAAGACCACTCGGTGGAGGTTTATGTGACTCAGGACAACTCTTTATTTCAGGCGTCTAGAACAAAGGGAATTCACAGAGGTTGATGATCACTTATTAAAGTCCCGTTTCTCTATGATGCCCACTGATGACACTTCTACATCTGAGGGCAAAGAGCTCGTGCAGCATGATATTCTCATTTCAGCCGCCACGCCGCCTGCAGTTCCTTCCTTGCAGAAAAATCTTTCCCAGTTGTACTTCTTTAAAATGCTGCAAAATAGTGGGACAGAAGATTTCGGTTTAGCGTTAACTTTAAACGGGCATAGATACAGGCATGTGGGCATGTTTAGAGACAGTGTTTCACTGGTCTAGGGTAAAGGGTGAAGCGCCTGGGATCCCGTGCTTCACTACTGTATGGCCTCAAGATGATGTGTAGGCACAGCGGCAAATCCATCGGTGGCAATTCTCTCATATTGTCATTGCGATGGGAAGATTCCTTATTCGCTAGGAAATGTTTTACCGTGGAAGACGGGTCACCACAGAGCTGTCTCTTTTGTGTTGAGACAAACTTTGCTGAATTTACCTGCCAGCAGTTGCGTGTCCTCCCTTTCTTTTGAGGCCGATGGAGACGCACGAGTGTAAGGAGAACGGTGAATGGTGGCAGTTCATCAGCCAGGATCATCAGAAACCGCAGAGTAAATTTTAGGAACGTAGACGTAGGACAGCGGAGAAAACTTCACTCAGGGACTTCAGTGAACTCTCCTTAAAATGCTGAGGCCTGACACGCCTAGTGCCTGGGGGCAACCCGGCTCCTGCCCTAGGTAGTTTTGTTGAGCGTGCCTCCCTCAGGTGGTGCCTTTTCTCTCCCAGCAATATTGCTCCCTGAAATTCTGCTGATGATCAAAACTGTTTGCCATGGCTTTGTCCTTTCACCTCATTGGCCTCATCTTTGAAGTACAAATGCTTTTCTATGCGGGTGCTGCCTCCCTGAGCTTTCCTTTGTCTTGGCTCAATCGATGCAGATTCCTGTGCTGAATACCCCATGGACTAGCACAGGTGGGTTCTTGTCAGTATACCGGGCAAACGCAGCAATTTCGATGGTCAAGACCCACCTGGCTTGATCAGGGTTCTTTATTCCAGTGAAAACGGTTTTTATCCAAATTCTAGAGGAGCACCAGTGTGCCTCTGGGAGCGACACCCGGGCCTGCTGAACAGCGGCTCCGGAGTTTTCATTTTCTGACTAAAATTCAACACGGAATTTCATGGATCTAAGGAAACCGTGAATTGTGGACGTACCAGATTCTCACATCTTCATTGTCTAATGGAAGCTGAAGTTTCCCAGTGTGATCCGGCTGCCACTTCATTTCTGGCAATGACCATTCAATTGTGGACGTTCAGCCTTCTTCGGAATTCTCTTATACCGGCATGTTCCCGCGCCACATAAAGACCACTCGGTGGAGGTTTATGTGACTCAGGACAACTCTTTATTTCAGGCGTCTAGAACAAAGGGAATTCACAGAGGTTGATGATCACTTATTAAAGTCCCGTTTCTCTATGATGCCCACTGATGACACTTCTACATCTGAGGGCAAAGAGCTCGTGCAGCATGATATTCTCATTTCAGCCGCCACGCCGCCTGCAGTTCCTTCCTTGCAGAAAAATCTTTCCCAGTTGTACTTCTTTAAAATGCTGCAAAATAGTGGGACAGAAGATTTCGGTTTAGCGTTAACTTTAAACGGGCATAGATACAGGCATGTGGGCATGTTTAGGGACAGTGTTTCACTGGTCTAGGGTAAAGGGTGAAGCGCCTGGGATCCCGTGCTTCACTACTGTATGGCCTCAAGATGATGTGTAGGCACAGCGGCAAATCCATCGGTGGCAATTCTCTCATATTGTCATTGCGATGGGAAGATTCCTTATTCGCTAGGAAATGTTTTACCGTGGAAGACGGGTCACCACAGAGCTGTCTCTTTTGTGTTGAGACAAACATTGCTGAATTTACCTGCCAGCAGTTGCGTGTCCTCCCTTTCTTTTGAGGCCGATGGAGACGCACGAGTGTAAGGAGAACGGTGAATGGTGGCAGTTCATCAGCCAGGATCATCAGAAACCGCAGAGTAAATTTTAGGAACGTAGACGTAGGACAGCGGAGAAAACTTCACTCAGGGACTTCAGTGAACTCTCCTTAAAATGCTGAGGCCTGACACGCCTAGTGCCTGGGGGCAACCCGGCTCCTGCCCTAGGTAGTTTTGTTGAGCGTGCCTCCCTCAGGTGGTGCCTTTTCTCTCCCAGCAATATTGCTCCCTGAAATTCTGCTGATGATCAAAACTGTTTGCCATGGCTTTGTCCTTTCACCTCATTGGCCTCATCTTTGAAGTACAAATGCTTTTCTATGCGGGTGCTGCCTCCCTGAGCTTTCCTTTGTCTTGGCTCAATCGATGCAGATTCCTGTGCTGAATACGCTATGGACTAGCACAGGTGGGTTCTTGTCAGTATACCGGGCAAACGCAGCAATTTCGATGGTCAAGACCCACCTGGCTTGATCAGGGTTCTTTATTCCAGTGAAAACGATTTTTATCCAAATTCTAGAGGAGCACCAGTGTGCCTCTGGGAGCTACACCCGGGCCTGCTGAACAGCGGCTCCGGAGTTTTCATTTTCTGACTAAAATTCAACACGGAATTTCATGGATCTAAGGAAACCGTGAATTGTGGACGTACCAGATTCTCACATCTTCATTGTCTAATGGAAGCTGAAGTTTCCCAGTCTGATCCGGCTGCCACTTCATTTCTGGCAATGACCATTCAATTGTGGGCGTTCAGCCTTCTTCGGAATTCTCTTATACCGGCATGTTCCCGCGCCACATAAAGACCACTCGGTGGAGGTTTATGTGACTCAGGACAACTCTTTATTTCAGGCGTCTAGAACAAAGGGAATTCACAGAGGTTGATGATCACTTATTAAAGTCCCGTTTCTCTATGATGCCCACTGATGATACTTCTACATCTGAGGGCAAAGAGCTCGTGCAGCATGATATTCTCATTTCAGCCGCCACGCCGCCTGCAGTTCCTTCCTTGCAGAAAAATCTTTCCCAGTTGTACTTCTTTAAAATGCTGCAAAATAGTGGGACAGAAGATTTCGGTTTAGCGTTAACTTTAAACGGGCATAGATACAGGCATGTGGGCATGTTTAGAGACAGTGTTTCACTGGTCTAGGGTAAAGGGTGAAGCGCCTGGGATCCCGTGCTTCACTACTGTATGGCCTCAAGATGATGTGTAGGCACAGCGGCAAATCCATCGGTGGCAATTCTCTCATATTGTCATTGCGATGGGAAGATTCCTTATTCGCTAGGAAATGTTTTACCGTGGAAGACGGGTCACCACAGAGCTGTCTCTTTTGTGTTGAGACAAACTTTGCTGAATTTACCTGCCAGCAGTTGCGTGGACTCCCTTTCTTTTGAGGCTGATGGAGACGCACGAGTGTAAGGAGAACGGTGAATGGTGGCCGTTCATCAGCCAGGATCATCAGAAACCGCAGAGTAAATTTTAGGAACGTAGACGTAGGACAGCGGAGAAAACTTCACTCAGGGACTTCAGTGAACTCTCCTTAAAATGCTGAGGCCTGACACGCCTAGTGCCTGGGGGCAACCCGGCTCCTGCCCTAGGTAGTTTTGTTGAGCGTGCCTCCCTCAGGTGGTGCCTTTTCTCTCCCAGCAATATTGCTCCCTGAAATTCTGCTGATGATCAAAACTGTTTGCCATGGCTTTGTCCTTTCACCTCATTGGCCTCATCTTTGAAGTACAAATGCTTTTCTATGCGGGTGCTGCCTCCCTGAGCTTTCCTTTGTCTTGGCTCAATCGATGCAGATTCCTGTGCTGAATACGCCATGGACTAGCACAGGTGGGTTCTTGTCAGTATACCGGGCAAACGCAGCAATTTCGATGGTCAAGACCCACCTGGCTTGATCAGGGTTCTTTATTCCAGTGAAAACGGTTTTTATCCAAATTCTATAGGAGCACCAGTGTGCCTCTGGGAGCGACACCCGGGCCTGCTGAACAGCGGCTCCGGAGTTTTCATTTTCTGACTAAAATTCAACACGGAATTTCATGGATCTAGGAAACCGTGAATTGTGGACGTACCAGATTCTCACATCTTCATTGTCTAATGGAAGCTGAAGTTTCCCAGTCTGATCCGGCTGCCACTTCATTTCTGGCAATGACCATTCAATTGTGGACGTTCAGCCTTCTTCGGAATTCTCTTATACCGGCATGTTCCCGCGCCACATAAAGACCACTCGGTGGAGGTTTATGTGACTCAGGACAACTCTTTATTTCAGGCGTCTAGAACAAAGGGAATTCACAGAGGTTGATGATCACTTATTAAAGTCCCGTTTCTCTATGATGCCCACTGATGACACTTCTACATCTGAGGGCAAAGAGCTCGTGCAGCATGATATTCTCATTTCAGCCGCCACGCCGCCTGCAGTTCCTTCCTTGCAGAAAAATCTTTCCCAGTTGTACATCTTTAAAATGCTGCAAAATAGTGGGACAGAAGATTTCGGTTTAGCATTAACTTTAAACGGGCATAGATACAGGCATGTGGGCATGTTTAGAGACAGTGTTTCACTGGTCTAGGGTAAAGGGTGAAGCGCCTGGGATCCCGTGCTTCACTACTGTATGGCCTCAAGATGATGTGTAGGCACAGCGGCAAATCCATCGGTGGCAATTCTGTCATATTGTCATTGCGATGGGAAGATTCCTTATTCGCTAGGAAATGTTTTACCGTGGAAGACGGGTCACCACAGAGCTGTCTCTTTTGTGTTGAGACAAACTTTGCTGAATTTACCTGCCAGCAGTTGCGTGTCCTCCCTTTCTTTTGAGGCCGATGGAGACGCACGAGTGTAAGGAGAACGGTGAATGGTGGCCGTTCATCAGCCAGGATCATCAGAAACCGCAGAGTAAATTTTAGGAACGTAGACATAGGACAGCGGAGAAAACTTCACTCAGGGACTTCAGTGAACTCTCCTTACAATGCAGAGGCCTGACACGCCTAGTGCCTGGGGGCAACCCGGCTCCTGCCCTAGGTAGTTTTGTTGAGCGTGCCTCCCTCAGGTGGTGCCTTTTCTCTCCCAGCAATATTGCTCAGTGAAATTCTGCCAATGATCAAAACTGTTTGCCATGGCTTTGTCCTTTCACCTCATTGGCCTCATCTTTGAAGTACAAATGCTTTTCTACACGGGTGCTGCCTCCCTGAGCTTTCCTTTGTCTTGGCTCAATAGATGCAGATTCCTGTGCTGAATACGCTATGGACTAGCACAGGTGGGTTCTTGTCAGTATACCGGGCAAACGCAGCAATTTCGATGGTCAAGACCCACCTGGCTTGATCAGGGTTCTTTATTCCAGTGAAAACGATTTTTATCCAAATTCTATAGGAGCACCAGTGTGCCTCTGGGAGCTACACCCGGGCCTGCTGAACAGCGGCTCCGGAGTTTTCATTTTCTGACTAAAATTCAACACGGAATTTCATGGATCTAAGGAAACCGTGAATTGTGGACGTACCAGATTCTCACATCTTCATTGTCTAATGGAAGCTGAAGTTTCCCAGTCTGATCCGGCTGCCACTTCATTTCTGGCAATGACCATTCAATTGTGGGCGTTCAGCCTTCTTCGGAATTCTCTTATACCGGCATGTTCCCGCGCCACATAAAGACCACTCGGTGGAGGTTTATGTGACTCAGGACAACTCTTTATTTCAGGCGTCTAGAACAAAGGGAATTCACAGAGGTTGATGATCACTTATTAAAGTCCCGTTTCTCTATGATGCCCACTGATGATACTTCTACATCTGAGGGCAAAGAGCTCGTGCAGCATGATATTCTCATTTCAGCCGCCACGCCGCCTGCAGTTCCTTCCTTGCAGAAAAATCTTTCCCAGTTGTACTTCTTTAAAATGCTGCAAAATAGTGGGGCAGAAGATTTCGGTTTAGCGTTAACTTTAAACGGGCATAGATACAGGCATGTGGGCATGTTTAGAGACAGTGTTTCACTGGTCTAGGGTAAAGGGTGAAGCGCCTGGGATCCCGTGCTTCACTACTGTATGGCCTCAAGATGATGTGTAGGCACAGCGGCAAATCCATCGGTGGCAATTCTCTCATATTGTCATTGCGATGGGAAGATTCCTTATTCGCTAGGAAATGTTTTACCGTGGAAGACGGGTCACCACAGAGCTGTCTCTTTTGTGTTGAGACAAACTTTGCTGAATTTACCTGCCAGCAGTTGCGTGGACTCCCTTTCTTTTGAGGCTGATGGAGACGCACGAGTGTAAGGAGAACGGTGAATGGTGGCCGTTCATCAGCCAGGATCATCAGAAACCGCAGAGTAAATTTTAGGAACGTAGACGTAGGACAGCGGAGAAAACTTCACTCAGGGACTTCAGTGAACTCTCCTTAAAATGCTGAGGCCTGACACGCCTAGTGCCTGGGGGCAACCCGGCTCCTGCCCTAGGTAGTTTTGTTGAGCGTGCCTCCCTCAGGTGGTGCCTTTTCTCTCCCAGCAATATTGCTCCCTGAAATTCTGCTGATGATCAAAACTGTTTGCCATGGCTTTGTCCTTTCACCTCATTGGCCTCATCTTTGAAGTACAAATGCTTTTCTATGCGGGTGCTGCCTCCCTGAGCTTTCCTTTGTCTTGGCTCAATCGATGCAGATTCCTGTGCTGAATACGCCATGGACTAGCACAGGTGGGTTCTTGTCAGTATACCGGGCAAACGCAGCAATTTCGATGGTCAAGACCCACCTGGCTTGATCAGGGTTCTTTATTCCAGTGAAAACGGTTTTTATCCAAATTCTATAGGAGCACCAGTGTGCCTCTGGGAGCGACACCCGGGCCTGCTGAACAGCGGCTCCGGAGTTTTCATTTTCTGACTAAAATTCAACACGGAATTTCATGGATCTAAGGAAACCGTGAATTGTGGACGTACCAGATTCTCACATCTTCATTGTCTAATGGAAGCTGAAGTTTCCCAGTCTGATCCGGCTGCCACTTCATTTCTGGCAATGACCATTCAATTGTGGACGTTCAGCCTTCTTCGGAATTCTCTTATACCGGCATGTTCCCGCGCCACATAAAGACCACTCGGTGGAGGTTTATGTGACTCAGGACAACTCTTTATTTCAGGCGTCTAGAACAAAGGGAATTCACAGAGGTTGATGATCACTTATTAAAGTCCCGTTTCTCTATGATGCCCACTGATGACACTTCTACATCTGAGGGCAAAGAGCTCGTGCAGCATGATATTCTCATTTCAGCCGCCACGCCGCCTGCAGTTCCTTCCTTGCAGAAAAATCTTTCCCAGTTGTACATCTTTAAAATGCTGCAAAATAGTGGGACAGAAGATTTCGGTTTAGCATTAACTTTAAACGGGCATAGATACAGGCATGTGGGCATGTTTAGAGACAGTGTTTCACTGGTCTAGGGTAAAGGGTGAAGCGCCTGGGATCCCGTGCTTCACTACTGTATGGCCTCAAGATGATGTGTAGGCACAGCGGCAAATCCATCGGTGGCAATTCTGTCATATTGTCATTGCGATGGGAAGATTCCTTATTCGCTAGGAAATGTTTTACCGTGGAAGACGGGTCACCACAGAGCTGTCTCTTTTGTGTTGAGACAAACTTTGCTGAATTTACCTGCCAGCAGTTGCGTGTCCTCCCTTTCTTTTGAGGCCGATGGAGACGCACGAGTGTAAGGAGAACGGTGAATGGTGGCCGTTCATCAGCCAGGATCATCAGAAACCGCAGAGTAAATTTTAGGAACGTAGACATAGGACAGCGGAGAAAACTTCACTCAGGGACTTCAGTGAACTCTCCTTACAATGCTGAGGCCTGACACGCCTAGTGCCTGGGGGCAACCCGGCTCCTGCCCTAGGTAGTTTTGTTGAGCGTGCCTCCCTCAGGTGGTGCCTTTTCTCTCCCAGCAATATTGCTCCGTGAAATTCTGCCAATGATCAAAACTGTTTGCCATGGCTTTGTCCTTTCACCTCATTGGCCTCATCTTTGAAGTACAAATGCTTTTCTATGCGGGTGCTGCCTCCCTGAGCTTTCCTTTGTCTTGGCTCAATCGATGCAGATTCCTGTGCTGAATACACTATGGACTAGCACAGGTGGGTTCTTGTCAGTATACCAGGCAAACGCAGCAATTTCGATGGTCAAGACCCACCTGGCTTGATCAGGGTTCTTTATTCCAGTGAAAACGATTTTTATCCAAATTCTATAGGAGCACCAGTGTGCCTCTGGGAGCTACACCCGGGCCTGCTGAACAGCGGCTCCGGAGTTTTCATTTTCTGACTAAAATTCAACACGGAATTTCATGGATCTAAGGAAACCGTGAATTGTGGACGTACCAGATTCTCACATCTTCATTGTCTAATGGAAGCTGAAAGTTTCCCAGTCTGATCCGGCTGCCACTTCATTTCTGGCAATGACCATTCAATTGTGGGCGTTCAGCCTTCTTCGGAATTCTCTTATACCGGCATGTTCCCGCGCCACATAAAGACCACTCGGTGGAGGTTTATGTGACTCAGGACAACTCTTTATTTCAGGCGTCTAGAACAAAGGGAATTCACAGAGGTTGATGATCACTTATTAAAGTCCCGTTTCTCTATGATGCCCACTGATGACACTTCTACATCTGAGGGCAAAGAGCTCGTGCAGCATGATATTCTCATTTCAGCCGCCACGCCGCCTGCAGTTCCTTCCTTGCAGAAAAATCTTTCCCAGTTGTACTTCTTTAAAATGCTGCAAAATAGTGGGACAGAAGATTTCGGTTTAGCGTTAACTTTAAACGGGCATAGATACAGGCATGTGGGCATGTTTAGAGACAGTGTTTCACTGGTCTAGGGTAAAGGGTGAAGCGCCTGGGATCCCGTGCTTCACTACTGTATGGCCTCAAGATGATGTGTAGGCACAGCGGCAAATCCATCGGTGGCAATTCTCTCATATTGTCATTGCGATGGGAAGATTCCTTATTCGCTAGGAAATGTTTTCCCGTGGAAGACGGGTCACCACAGAGCTGTCTCTTTTGTGTTGAGACAAACTTTGCTGAATTTACCTGCCAGCAGTTGCGTGTCCTCCCTTTCTTTTGAGGCCGATGGAGACGCACGAGTGTAAGGAGAACGGTGAATGGTGGCCGTTCATCAGCCAGGATCATCAGAAACCGCAGAGTAAATTTTAGGAACGTAGACGTAGGACAGCGGAGAAAACTTCACTCAGGGACCTCAGTGAACTCTCCTTACAATGCTGAGGCCTGACACGCCTAGTGCCTGGGGGCAACCCGGCTCCTGCCCTAGGTAGTTTTGTTGAGCGTGCCTCCCTCAGGTGGTGCCTTTTCTCTCCCAGCAATATTGCTCCGTGAAATTCTGTCAATGATCAAAACTGATTGCCATGGCTTTGTCCTTTCACCTCATTGGCCTCATCTTTGAAGTACAAATGCTTTTCTATGCGGGTGCTGCCTCCCTGAGCTTTCCTTTGTCTTGGCTCAATCGATGCAGATTCCTGTGCTGAATACACTATGGACTAGCACAGGTGGGTTCTTGTCAGTATACCGGGCAAACGCAGCAATTTCGATGGACAAGACCCACCTGGCTTGATCAGGGTTCTTTATTCCAGTGAAAACGATTTTTATCCAAATTCTATAGGAGCACCAGTGTGCCTCTGGGAGCTACACCCGGGCCTGCTGAACAGCGGCTCCAGAGTTTTCATTTTCTGACTAAAATTCAACACGGAATTTCATGGATCTAAGGAAACCGTGAATTGTGGACGTACCAGATTCTCACATCTTCATTGTCTAATGGAAGCTGAAGTTTCCCAGTCTGATCCGGCTGCCACTTCATTTCTGGCAATGACCATTCAATTGTGGGCGTTCAGCCTTCTTCGGAATTCTCTTATACCGGCATGTTCCCGCGCCACATAAAGACCACTCGGTGGAGGTTTATGTGACTCAGGATAACTCTTTATTTCAGGCGTCTAGAACAAAGGGAATTCACAGAGGTTGATGATCACTTATTAAAGTCCCGTTTCTCTATGATGCCCACTGATGACACTTCTACATCTGAGGGCAAAGAGCTCGTGCAGCATGATATTCTCATTTCAGCCGCCACGCCGCCTGCAGTTCCTTCCTTGCAGAAAAAATCTTTCCCAGTTGTACTTCTTTAAAATGCTGCAAAATAGTGGGACAGAAGATTTCGGTTTAGCGTTAACTTTAAACGGGCATAGATACAGGCATGTGGGCATGTTTAGAGACAGTGTTTCACTGGTCTAGGGTAAAGGGTGAAGCGCCTGGGATCCCGTGCTTCACTACTGTATGGCCTCAAGATGATGTGTAGGCACAGCGGCAAATCCATCGGTGGCAATTCTCTCATATTGTCATTGCGATGGGAAGATTCCTTATTCGCTAGGAAATGTTTTACCGTGGAAGACGGGTCACCACAGAGCTGTCTCTTTTGTGTTGAGACAAACTTTGCTGAATTTACCTGCCAGCAGTTGCGTGGACTCCCTTTCTTTTGAGGCTGATGGAGACGCACGAGTGTAAGGAGAACGGTGAATGGTGGCCGTTCATCAGCCAGGATCATCAGAAACCGCAGAGTAAATTTTAGGAACGTAGACGTAGGACAGCGGAGAAACCTTCACTCAGGGACTTCAGTGAACTCTCCTTAAAATGCTGAGGCCTGACACGCCTAGTGCCTGGGGGCAACCCGGCTCCTGCCCTAGGTAGTTTTGTTGAGCATGCCTCCCTCAGGTGGTGCCTTTTCTCTCCCAGCAATATTGCTCCTTGAAATTCTGCTGATGATCAAAACTGTTTGCCATGGCTTTGTCCTTTCACCTCATTGGCCTCATCTTTGAAGTACAAATGCTTTTCTATGCGGGTGCTGCCTCCCTGAGCTTTCCTTTGTCTTGGCTCAATCGATGCAGATTCCTGTGCTGAATACGCCATGGACTAGCACAGGTGGGTTCTTGTCAGTATACCGGGCAAACACAGCAATTTCGATGGTCAAGACCCACCTGGCTTGATCAGGGTTCTTTATTCCAGTGAAAACGGTTTTTATCCAAATTCTATAGGAGCACCAGTGTGCCTCTGGGAGCGACACCCGGGCCTGCTGAACAGCGGCTCCGGAGTTTTCATTTTCTGACTAAAATTCAACACGGAATTTCATGGATCTAAGGAAACCGTGAATTGTGGACGTACCAGATTCTCACATCTTCATTGTCTAATGGAAGCTGAAGTTTCCCAGTCTGATCCGGCTGCCACTTCATTTCTGGCAATGACCATTCAATTGTGGACGTTCAGCCTTCTTCGGAATTCTCTTATACCGGCATGTTCCCGCGCCACATAAAGACCACTCGGTGGAGGTTTATGTGACTCAGGACAACTCTTTATTTCAGGCGTCTAGAACAAAGGGAATTCACAGAGGTTGATGATCACTTATTAAAGTCCCGTTTCTCTATGATGCCCACTGATGACACTTCTACATCTGAGGGCAAAGAGCTCGTGCAGCATGATATTCTCATTTCAGCCGCCACGCCGCCTGCAGTTCCTTCCTTGCAGAAAAATCTTTCCCAGTTGTACTTCTTTAAAATGCTGCAAAATAGTGGGACAGAAGATTTCGGTTTAGCGTTAACTTTAAACGGGCATAGATACAGGCATGTGGGCATGTTTAGTGACAGTGTTTCACTGGTCTAGGGTAAAGGGTGAAGCGCCTGGGATCCCGTGCTTCACTACTGTATGGCCTCAAGATGATGTGTAGGCACAGCGGCAAATCCATCGGTGGCAATTCTGTCATATTGTCATTGCGATGGGAAGATTCCTTATTCGCTAGGAAATGTTTTACCGTGGAAGACGGGTCACCACAGAGCTGTCTCTTTTGTGTTGAGACAAACTTTGCTGAATTTACCTGCCAGCAGTTGCGTGTCCTCCCTTTCTTTTGAGGCCGATGGAGACGCACGAGTGTAAGGAGAACGGTGAATGGTGGCCGTTCATCAGCCAGGATCATCAGAAACCGCAGAGTAAATTTTAGGAACGTAGACATAGGACAGCGGAGAAAACTTCACTCAGGGACTTCAGTGAACTCTCCTTACAATGCTGAGGCCTGACACGCCTAGTGCCTGGGGGCAACCCGGCTCCTGCCCTAGGTAGTTTTGTTGAGCGTGCCTCCCTCAGGTGGTGCCTTTTCTCTCCCAGCAATATTGCTCCGTGAAATTCTGCCAATGATCAAAACTGTTTGCCATGGCTTTGTCCTTTCACCTCATTGGCCTCATCTTTGAAGTACAAATGCTTTTCTATGCGGGTGCTGCCTCCCTGAGCTTTCCTTTGTCTTGGCTCAATCGATGCAGATTCCTGTGCTGAATACACTATGGACTAGCACAGGTGGGTTCTTGTCAGTATACCAGGCAAACGCAGCAATTTCGATGGTCAAGACCCACCTGGCTTGATCAGGGTTCTTTATTCCAGTGAAAACGATTTTTATCCAAATTCTATAGGAGCACCAGTGTGCCTCTGGGAGCTACACCCGGGCCTGCTGAACAGCGGCTCCGGAGTTTTCATTTTCTGACTAAAATTCAACACGGAATTTCATGGATCTAAGGAAACCGTGAATTGTGGACGTACCAGATTCTCACATCTTCATTGTCTAATGGAAGCTGAAGTTTCCCAGTCTGATCCGGCTGCCACTTCATTTCTGGCAATGACCATTCAATTGTGGGCGTTCAGCCTTCTTCGGAATTCTCTTATACCGGCATGTTCCCGCGCCACATAAAGACCACTCGGTGGAGGTTTATGTGACTCAGGACAACTCTTTATTTCAGGCGTCTAGAACAAAGGGAATTCACAGAGGTTGATGATCACTTATTAAAGTCCCGTTTCTCTATGATGCCCACTGATGACACTTCTACATCTGAGGGCAAAGAGCTCGTGCAGCATGATATTCTCATTTCAGCCGCCACGCCGCCTGCAGTTCCTTCCTTGCAGAAAAATCTTTCCCAGTTGTACTTCTTTAAAATGCTGCAAAATAGTGGGACAGAAGATTTCGGTTTAGCGTTAACTTTAAACGGGCATAGATACAGGCATGTGGGCATGTTTAGAGACAGTGTTTCACTGGTCTAGGGTAAAGGGTGAAGCGCCTGGGATCCCGTGCTTCACTACTGTATGGCCTCAAGATGATGTGTAGGCACAGCGGCAAATCCATCGGTGGCAATTCTCTCATATTGTCATTGCGATGGGAAGATTCCTTATTCGCTAGGAAATGTTTTCCCGTGGAAGACGGGTCACCACAGAGCTGTCTCTTTAGTGTTGAGACAAACTTTGCTGAATTTACCTGCCAGCAGTTGCGTGTCCTCCCTTTCTTTTGAGGCCGATGGAGACGCACGAGTGTAAGGAGAACGGTGAATGGTGGCCGTTCATCAGCCAAGATCATCAGAAACCGCAGAGTAAATTTTAGGAACGTAGACGTAGGACAGCGGAGAAAACTTCACTCAGGGACCTCAGTGAACTCTCCTTACAATGCTGAGGCCTGACACGCCTAGTGCCTGGGGGCAACCCGGCTCCTGCCCTAGGTAGTTTTGTTGAGCGTGCCTCCCTCAGGTGGTGCCTTTTCGCTCCCAGCAATATTGCTCGGTGAAATTCTGCCAATGATCAAAACTGTTTGCCATGGCTTTGTCCTTTCACCTCATTGGCCTCATCTTTGAAGTACAAATGCTTTTCTATGCGGGTGCTGCCTCCCTGAGCTTTCCTTTGTCTTGGCTCAATCGATGCAGATTCCTGTGCTGAATACACTATGGACTAGCACAGGTGGGTTCTTGTCAGTATACCGGGCAAACGCAGCAATTTCGATGGTCAAGACCCACCTGGCTTGATCAGGGTTCTTTATTCCAGTGAAAACGATTTTTATCCAAATTCTATAGGAGCACCAGTGTGCCTCTGGGAGCTACACCCGGGCCTGCTGAACAGCGGCTCCGGAGTTTTCATTTTCTGACTAAAATTCAACACGGAATTTCATGGATCTAAGGAAACCGTGAATTGTGGACGTACCAGATTCTCACATCTTCATTGTCTAATGGAAGCTGAAGTTTCCCAGTCTGATCCGGCTGCCACTTCATTTCTGGCAATGACCATTCAATTGTGGGCGTTCAGCCTTCTTCGGAATTCTCTTATACCGGCATGTTCCCGCGCCACATAAAGACCACTCGGTGGAGGTTTATGTGACTCAGGACAACTCTTTATTTCAGGCGTCTAGAACAAAGGGAATTCACAGAGGTTGATGATCACTTATTAAAGTCCCGTTTCTCTATGATGCCCACTGATGACACTTCTACATCTGAGGGCAAAGAGCTCGTGCAGCATGATATTCTCATTTCAGCCGCCACGCCGCCTGCAGTTCCTTCCTTGCAGAAAAATCTTTCCCAGTTGTACTTCTTTAAAATGCTGCAAAATAGTGGGACAGAAGATTTCGGTTTAGCGTTAACTTTAAACGGGCATAGATACAGGCATGTGGGCATGTTTAGAGACAGTGTTTCACTGGTCTAGGGTAAAGGGTGAAGCGCCTGGGATCCCGTGCTTCACTACTGTATGGCCTCAAGATGATGTGTAGGCACAGCGGCAAATCCATCGGTGGCAATTCTCTCATATTGTCATTGCGATGGGAAGATTCCTTATTCGCTAGGAAATGTTTTACCGTGGAAGACGGGTCACCACAGAGCTGTCTCTTTTGTGTTGAGACAAACTTTGCTGAATTTACCTGCCAGCAGTTGCGTGGACTCCCTTTCTTTTGAGGCTGATGGAGACGCACGAGTGTAAGGAGAACGGTGAATGGTGGCCGTTCATCAGCCAGGATCATCAGAAACCGCAGAGTAAATTTTAGGAACGTAGACGTAGGACAGCGGAGAAACCTTCACTCAGGGACTTCAGTGAACTCTCCTTAAAATGCTGAGGCCTGACACGCCTAGTGCCTGGGGGCAACCCGGCTCCTGCCCTAGGTAGTTTTGTTGAGCATGCCTCCCTCAGGTGGTGCCTTTTCTCTCCCAGCAATATTGCTCCTTGAAATTCTGCTGATGATCAAAACTGTTTGCCATGGCTTTGTCCTTTCACCTCATTGGCCTCATCTTTGAAGTACAAATGCTTTTCTATGCGGGTGCTGCCTCCCTGAGCTTTCCTTTGTCTTGGCTCAATCGATGCAGATTCCTGTGCTGAATACACTATGGACTAGCACAGGTGGGTTCTTGTCAGTATACCGGGCAAACGCAGCAATTTCGATGGTCAAGACCCACCTGGCTTGATCAGGGTTCTTTATTCCAGTGAAAACGATTTTTATCCAAATTCTATAGGAGCACCAGTGTGCCTCTGGGAGCTACACCCGGGCCTGCTGAACAGCGGCTCCGGAGTTTTCATTTTCTGACTAAAATTCAACACGGAATTTCATGGATCTAAGGAAACCGTGAATTGTGGACGTACCAGATTCTCACATCTTCATTGTCTAATGGAAGCTGAAGTTTCCCAGTCTGATCCGGCTGCCACTTCATTTCTGGCAATGACCATTCAATTGTGGGCGTTCAGCCTTCTTCGGAATTCTCTTATACCGGCATGTTCCCGCGCCACATAAAGACCACTCGGTGGAGGTTTATGTGACTCAGGACAACTCTTTATTTCAGGCGTCTAGAACAAAGGGAATTCACAGAGGTTGATGATCACTTATTAAAGTCCCGTTTCTCTATGATGCCCACTGATGACACTTCTACATCTGAGGGCAAAGAGCTCGTGCAGCATGATATTCTCATTTCAGCCGCCACGCCGCCTGCAGTTCCTTCCTTGCAGAAAAATCTTTCCCAGTTGTACTTCTTTAAAATGCTGCAAAATAGTGGGACAGAAGATTTCGGTTTAGCGTTAACTTTAAACGGGCATAGATACAGGCATGTGGGCATGTTTAGAGACAGTGTTTCACTGGTCTAGGGTAAAGGGTGAAGCGCCTGGGATCCCGTGCTTCACTACTGTATGGCCTCAAGATGATGTGTAGGCACAGCGGCAAATCCATCGGTGGCAATTCTCTCATATTGTCATTGCGATGGGAAGATTCCTTATTCGCTAGGAAATGTTTTACCGTGGAAGACGGGTCACCACAGAGCTGTCTCTTTTGTGTTGAGACAAACTTTGCTGAATTTACCTGCCAGCAGTTGCGTGGACTCCCTTTCTTTTGAGGCTGATGGAGACGCACGAGTGTAAGGAGAACGGTGAATGGTGGCCGTTCATCAGCCAGGATCATCAGAAACCGCAGAGTAAATTTTAGGAACGTAGACGTAGGACAGCGGAGAAACCTTCACTCAGGGACTTCAGTGAACTCTCCTTAAAATGCTGAGGCCTGACACGCCTAGTGCCTGGGGGCAACCCGGCTCCTGCCCTAGGTAGTTTTGTTGAGCATGCCTCCCTCAGGTGGTGCCTTTTCTCTCCCAGCAATATTGCTCCTTGAAATTCTGCTGATGATCAAAACTGTTTGTCATGGCTTTGTCCTTTCACCTCATTGGCCTCATCTTTGAAGTACAAATGCTTTTCTATGCGGGTGCTGCCTCCCTGAGCTTTCCTTTGTCTTGGCTCAATCGATGCAGATTCCTGTGCTGAATACCCCATGGACTAGCACAGGTGGGTTCTTGTCAGTATACCGGGCAAACGCAGCAATTTCGATGGTCAAGACCCACCTGGCTTGATCAGGGTTCTTTATGCCAGTGAAAACGGTTTTTATCCAAATTCTAGAGGAGCACCAGTGTGCCTCTGGGAGCTACACCCGGGCCTGCTGAACAGCGGCTCCGGAGTTTTCATTTTCTGACTAAAATTCAACACGGAATTTCATGGATCTAAGGAAACCGTGAATTGTGGACGTACCAGATTCTCACATCTTCATTGACTAATGGAAGCTGAAGTTTCCCAGTCTGATCCGGCTGCCACTTCATTTCTGGCAATGACCATTCAATTGTGGACGTTCAGCCTTCTTCGGAATTCTCTTATACCGGCATGTTCCCGCGCCACATAAAGACCACTCGGTGGAGGTTTATGTGACTCAGGACAACTCTTTATTTCAGGCGTCTAGAACAAAGGGAATTCACAGAGGTTGATGATCACTTATTAAAGTCCCGTTTCTCTATGATGCCCACTGATGACACTTCTACATCTGAGGGCAAAGAGCTCGTGCAGCATGATATTCTCATTTCAGCCGCCACGCCGCCTGCAGTTCCTTCCTTGCAGAAAAATCTTTCCCAGTTGTACTTCTTTAAAATGCTGCAAAATAGTGGGACAGAAGATTTCGGTTTAGCGTTAACTTTAAACGGGCATAGATACAGGCATGTGGGCATGTTTAGAGACAGTGTTTCACTGGTCTAGGGTAAAGGGTGAAGCGCCTGGGATCCCGTGCTTCACTACTGTATGGCCTCAAGATGATGTGTAGGCACAGCGGCAAATCCATCGGTGGCAATTCTCTCATATTGTCATTGTGATGGGAAGATTCCTTATTCGCTAGGAAATGTTTTACCGTGGAAGACGGGTCACCACAGAGCTGTCTCTTTTGTGTTGAGACAAACTTTGCTGAATTTACCTGCCAGCAGTTGCGTGTCCTCCCTTTCTTTTGAGGCCGATGGAGACGCCCGAGTGTAAGGAGAACGGTGAATGATGGCCGTTCATCAGCCAGGATCATCAGAAACCGCAGAGTAAATTTTAGGAACGTAGACGTAGGACAGCGGAGAAAACTTCACTCAGGGACTTCAGTGAACTCTCCTTACAATGCTGAGGCCTGACACGCCTAGTGCCTGGGGGCAACCCGGCTCCTGCCCTAGGTAGTTTTGTTGAGCGTGCCTCCCTCAGGTGGTGCCTTTTCTCTCCCAGCAATATTGCTCCGTGAAATTCTGCCAATGATCAAAACTGTTTGCCATGGCTTTGTCCTTTCACCTCATTGGCCTCATCTTTGAAGTACAAATGCTTTTCTACGCGGGTGCTGCCTCCCTGAGCTTTCCTTTGTCTTGGCTCAATCGATGCAGATTCCTGTGCTGAATACGCCATGGACTAGCACAGGTGGGTTCTTGTCAGTATACCGGGCAAACGCAGCAATTTCGATGGTCAAGACCCACCTGGCTTGATCAGGGTTCTTTATTCCAGTGAAAACGATTTTTATCCAAATTCTAGAGGAGCACCAGTGTGCCTCTGGGAGCGACACCCGGGCCTGCTGAACAGCGGCTCCGGAGTTTTCATTTTCTGACTAAAATTCAACACGGAATTTCATGGATCTAAGGAAACCGTGAATTGTGGACGTACCAGATTCTCACATCTTCATTGTCTAATGGAAGCTGAAGTTTCCCAGTGTGATCCGGCTGCCACTTCATTTCTGGCAATGACCATTCAATTGTGGACGTTCACCCTTCTTCGGAATTCTCTTATATCGGCATGTTCCCGCGCCACATAAAGACCACTCGGTGGAGGTTTATGTGACTCAGGACAACTCTTTATTTCAGGCGTCTAGAACAAAGGGAATTCACAGAGGTTGATGATCACTTATTAAAGTCCTGTTTCTCGATGATGCCCACTGATGACACTTCTACATCTGAGGGCAAAGAGCTCGTGCAGCATGATATTCTCATTTCAGCCGCCACGCCGCCTGCAGTTCCTTCCTTGCAGAAAAATCTTTCCCAGTTGTACTTCTTTAAAATGCTGCAAAATAGTGGGACAGAAGATTTCGGTTTAGCGTTAACTTTAAACGGGCATAGATACAGGCATGTGGGCATGTTTAGAGACAGTGTTTCACTGGTCTAGGGTAAAAGGTGAAGCGCCTGGGATCCCGTGCTTCACTACTGTATGGCCTCAAGATGATGTGTAGGCACAGCGGCAAATCCATCGGTGGCAATTCTCTCATATTGTCATTGCGATGGGAAGATTCCTTATTCGCTAGGAAATGTTTTACCGTGGAAGATGGGTCACCACAGAGCTGTCTCTTTTGTGTTGAGACAAACTTTGCTGAATTTACCTGCCAGCAGTTGCGTGTCCTCCCTTTCTTTTGAGGCCGATGGAGACGCACGAGTGTAAGGAGAACGGTGAATGGTGGCCGTTCATCAGCCAGGATCATCAGAAACCGCAGAGTAAATTTTAGGAACGTAGACGTAGGACAGCGGAGAAAACTTCACTCAGGGACTTCAGTGAACTCTCCTTACAATGCTGAGGCCTGACACGCCTAGTGCCTGGGGGCAACCCGGCTCCTGCCCTAGGTAGTTTTGTTGAGCGTGCCTCCCTCAGGTGGTGCCTTTTCTCTCCCAGCAATATTGCTCCGTGAAATTCTGCCAATGATCAAAACTGTTTGCCATGGCTTTGTCCTTTCACCTCATTGGCCTCATCTTTGAAGTACAAATGCTTTTCTACGCGGGTGCTGCCTCCCTGAGCTTTCCTTTGTCTTGGCTCAATCGATGCAGATTCCTGTGCTGAATACACTATGGACTAGCACAGGAGGGTTCTTGTCAGTATACCCGGCAAACGCAGCAATTTCGATGGTCAAGACCCACCTGGCTTGATCAGGGTTCTTTATTCCAGTGAAAACGATTTTTATCCAAATTCTATAGGAGCACCAGTGTGCCTCTGGGAGCTACACCCGGGCCTGCTGAACAGCGGCTCCGGAGTTTTCATTTTCTGACTAAAATTCAACACGGAATTTCATGGATCTAAGGAAACCGTGAATTGTGGACGTACCAGATTCTCACATCTTCATTGTCTAATGGAAGCTGAAGTTTCCCAGTCTGATCCGGCTGCCACTTCATTCTGGCAATGACCATTCAATTGTGGACGTTCAGCCTTCTTCGGAATTCTCTTATACCGGCATGTTCCCGCGCCACATAAAGACCACTCGGTGGAGGTTTATGTGACTCAGGACAACTCTTTATTTCAGGCGTCTAGAACAAAGGGAATTCACAGAGGTTGATGATCACTTATTAAAGTCCCGTTTCTCTATGATGCCCACTGATGACACTTCTACATCTGAGGGCAAAGAGCTCGTGCAGCATGATATTCTCATTTCAGCCGCCACGCCGCCTGCAGTTCCTTCCTTGCAGAAAAATCTTTCCCAGTTGTACTTCTTTAAAATGCTGCAAAATAGTGGGACAGAAGATTTCGGTTTAGCGTTAACTTTAAACGGGCATAGATACAGGCATGTGGGCATGTTTAGAGACAGTGTTTCACTGGTCTAGGGTAAAGGGTGAAGCGCCTGGGATCCCGTGCTTCACTACTGTATGGCCTCAAGATGATGTGTAGGCACAGCGGCAAATCCATCGGTGGCAATTCTCTCATATTGTCATTGCGATGGGAAGATTCCTTATTCGCTAGGAAATGTTTTACCGTGGAAGACGGGTCACCACAGAGCTGTCTCTTTTGTGTTGAGACAAACTTTGCTGAATTTACCTGCCAGCAGTTGCGTGTCCTCCCTTTCTTTTGAGGCCGATGGAGACGCACGAGTGTAAGGAGAACGGTGAATGGTGGCCGTTCATCAGCCAGGATCATCAGAAACCGCAGAGTAAATTTTAGGAACGTAGACGTAGGACAGCGGAGAAAACTTCACTCAGGGACTTCAGTGAACTCTCCTAACAATGCTGAGGCCTGACACGCCTAATGCCTGGGGGCAACCCGGCTCCTGCCCTAGGTAGTTTTGTTGAGCATGCCTCCCTCAGGTGGTGCCTTTTCTCTCCCAGCAATATTGCTCCTTGAAATTTCTTTTGATGATCAAAACTGTTTGCCATGGCTTTGTCCTTTCACCTCATTGGCCTCATCTTTGAAGTACAAATGCTTTTCTACGCGGGTGCTGCCTCCCTGAGCTTTCCTTTGTCTTGGCTCAATCGATGCAGATTCCTGTGCTGAATACCCCATGGACTAGCACAGGTGGGTTCTTGTCAGTATACCAGGCAAACGCAGCAATTTCGATGGTCAAGACCCACCTGGCTTGATCAGGGTTCTTTATTCCAGTGAAAACGGTTTTTATCCAAATTCTAGAGGAGCACCAGTGTGCCTCTGGGAGCGACACCCGGGCCTGCTGAACAGCGGCTCCGGAGTTTTCATTTTCTGACTAAAATTCAACACGGAATTTCATGGATCTAAGGAAACCGTGAATTGTGGACGTACCAGATTCTCACATCTTCATTGACTAATGGAAGCTGAAGTTTCCCAGTGTGATCCGGCTGCCACTTCATTTCTGGCAATGACCATTCAATTGTGGACGTTCAGCCTTCTTCGGAATTCTCTTATACCGGCATGTTCCCGCGCCACATAAAGACCACTCGGTGGAGGTTTATGTGACTCAGGACAACTCTTTATTTCAGGCGTCTAGAACAAAGGGAATTCACAGAGGTTGATGATCACTTATTAAAGTCCCGTTTCTCTATGATGCCCACTGATGACACTTCTACATCTGAGGGCAAAGAGCTCGTGCAGCATGATATTCTCATTTCAGCCGCCACGCCGCCTGCAGTTCCTTCCTTGCAGAAAAATCTTTCCCAGTTGTACTTCTTTAAAATGCTGCAAAATAGTGGGACAGAAGATTTCGGTTTAGCGTTAACTTTAAACGGGCATAGATACAGGCATGTGGGCATGTTTAGAGACAGTGTTTCACTGGTCTAGGGTAAAGGGTGAAGCGCCTGGGATCCCGTGCTTCACTACTGTATGGCCTCAAGATGATGTGTAGGCACAGCGGCAAATCCATCGGTGGCAATTCTCTCATATTGTCATTGCGATGGGAAGATTCCTTATTCGCTAGGAAATGTTTTACCGTGGAAGACGGGTCACCACAGAGCTGTCTCTTTTGTGTTGAGACAAACTTTGCTGAATTTACCTGCCAGCAGTTGCGTGTCCTCCCTTTCTTTTGAGGCCGATGGAGACGCACGAGTGTAAGGAGAACGGTGAATGGTGGCCGTTCATCAGCCAGGATCATCAGAAACCGCAGAGTAAATTTTAGGAACGTAGACGTAGGACAGCGGAGAAAACTTCACTCAGGGACTTCAGTGAACTCTCCTTACAATGCTGAGGCCTGACACACCTAGTGCCTGGGGGCAACCCGGCTCCTGCCCTAGGTAGTTTTGTTGAGCGTGCCTCCCTCAGGTGGTGCCTTTTCTCTCCCAGCAATATTGCTCCGTGAAATTCTGCTGATGATCAAAACTGTTTGCCATGGCTTTGTCCTTTCACCTCATTGGCCTCATCTTTGAAGTACAAATGCTTTTCTATGCGGGTGCTGCCTCCCTGAGCTTTCCTTTGTCTTGGCTCAATCGATGCAGATTCCTGTGCTGAATACCCCATGGACTAGCACAGGTGGGTTCTTGTCAGTATACAGGGCAAACGCAGCAATTTCGATGGTCAAGACCCACCTGGCTTGATCAGGGTTCTTTATTCCAGTGAAAACGATTTTTATCCAAATTCTAGAGGAGCACCAGTGTGCCTCTGGGAGCGACACCCGGGCCTGCTGAACAGCGGCTCCGGAGTTTTCATTTTCTGACTAAAATTCAACACGGAATTTCATGGATCTAAGGAAACCGTGAATTGTGGACGTACCAGATTCTCACATCTTCATTGTCTAATGGAAGCTGAAGTTTCCCAGTGTGATCCGGCTGCCACTTCATTTCTGGCAATGACCATTCAATTGTGGACGTTCAGCCTTCTTCGGAATTCTCTTATACCGGCATGTTCCCGCGCCACATAAAGACCACTCGGTGGAGGTTTATGTGACTCAAGACAACTCTTTATTTCAGGCGTCTAGAACAAAGGGAATTCACAGAGGTTGATGATCACTTATTAAAGTCCCGTTTCTCTATGATGCCCACTGATGACACTTCTACATCTGAGGGCAAAGAGCTCGTGCAGCATGATATTCTCATTTCAGCCGCCACGCCGCCTGCAGTTCCTTCCTTGCAGAAAAATCTTTCCCAGTTGTACTTCTTTAAAATGCTGCAAAATAGTGGGACAGAAGATTTCGGTTTAGCGTTAACTTTAAACGGGCATAGATACAGGCATGTGGGCATGTTTAGAGACAGTGTTTCACTGGTCTAGGGTAAAGGGTGAAGCGCCTGGGATCCCGTGCTTCACTACTGTATGGCCTCAAGATGATGTGTAGGCACAGCGGCAAATCCATCGGTGGCAATTCTCTCATATTGTCATTGCGATGGGAAGATTCCTTATTCGCTAGGAAATGTTTTACCGTGGAAGACGGGTCACCACAGAGCTGTCTCTTTTGTGTTGAGACAAACTTTGCTGAATTTACCTGCCAGCAGTTGCGTGTCCTCCCTTTCTTTTGAGGCCGATGGAGACGCACGAGTGTAAGGAGAACGGTGAATGGTGGCCGTTCATCAGCCAGGATCATCAGAAACCGCAGAGTAAATTTTAGGAACGTAGACGTAGGACAGCGGAGAAAACTTCACTCAGGGACTTCAGTGAACTCTCCTTACAATGCTGAGGCCTGACACGCCTAGTGCCTGGGGGCAACCCGGCTCCTGCCCTAGGTAGTTTTGTTGAGCGTGCCTCCCTCAGGTGGTGCCTTTTCTCTCCCAGCAATATTGCTCCGTGAAATTCTGCCAATGATCAAAACTGTTTGCCATGGCTTTGTCCTTTCACCTCATTGGCCTCATCTTTGAAGTACAAATGCTTTTCTACGCGGGTGCTGCCTCCCTGAGCTTTCCTTTGTCTTGGCTCAATCGATGCAGATTCCTGTGCTGAATACGCCATGGACTAGCACAGGTGGGTTCTTGTCAGTATACCGGGCAAACGCAGCAATTTCGATGGTCAAGACCCACCTGGCTTGATCAGGGTTCTTTATTCCAGTGAAAACGGTTTTTATCCAAATTCTAGAGGAGCACCAGTGTGCCTCTGGGAGCGACACCCGGGCCTGCTGAACAGCGGCTCCGGAGTTTTCATTTTCTGACTAAAATTCAACACGGAATTTCATGGATCTAAGGAAACCGTGAATTGTGGACTACCACATTCTCACATCTTCATTGTCTAATGGAAGCTGAAGTTTCCCAGTGTGATCCGGCTGCCACTTCATTTCTGGCAATGACCATTCAATTGTGGACGTTCAGCCTTCTTCGGAATTCTCTTATACCGGCATGTTCCCGCGCCACATAAAGACCACTCGGTGGAGGTTTATGTGACTCAGGACAACTCTTTATTTCAGGCGTCTAGAACAAAGGGAATTCACAGAGGTTGATGATCACTTATTAAAGTCCCGTTTCTCTATGATGCCCACTGATGACACTTCTACATCTGAGGGCAAAGAGCTCGTGCAGCATGATATTCTCATTTCAGCCGCCACGCCGCCTGCAGTTCCTTCCTTGCAGAAAAATCTTTCCCAGTTGTACTTCTTTAAAATGCTGCAAAATAGTGGGACAGAAGATTTCGGTTTAGCGTTAACTTTAAATGGGCATAGATACAGGCATGTGGGCATGTTTAGAGACAGTGTTTCACTGGTCTAGGGTAAAGGGTGAAGCGCCTGGGATCCCGTGCTTCACTACTGTATGGCCTCAAGATGATGTGTAGGCACAGCGGCAAATCCATCGGTGGCAATTCTCTCATATTGTCATTGCGATGGGAAGATTCCTTATTCGCTAGGAAATGTTTTACCGTGGAAGACGGGTCACCACAGAGCTGTCTCTTTTGTGTTGAGACAAACTTTGCTGAATTTACCTGCCAGCAGTTGCGTGTCCTCCCTTTCTTTTGAGGCCGATGGAGACGCACGAGTGTAAGGAGAACGGTGAATGGTGGCCGTTCATCAGCCAGGATCATCAGAAACCGCAGAGTAAATTTTAGGAACGTAGACGTAGGACAGCGGAGAAAACTTCACTCAGGGACTTCAGTGAACTCTCCTTACAATGCTGAGGCCTGACACGCCTAGTGCCTGGGGGCAACCCGGCTCCTGCCCTAGGTAGTTTTGTTGAGCGTGCCTCCCTCAGGTGGTGCCTTTTCTCTCCCAGCAATATTGCTCCGTGAAATTCTGCCAATGATCAAAACTGTTTGCCATGGCTTTGTCCTTTCACCTCATTGGCCTCATCTTTGAAGTACAAATGCTTTTCTACGCGGGTGCTGCCTCCCTGAGCTTTCCTTTGTCTTGGCTCAATCGATGCAGATTCCTGTGCTGAATACGCCATGGACTAGCACAGGTGGGTTCTTGTCAGTATACCGGGCAAACGCAGCAATGTCGATGGTCAAGACCCACCTGGCTTGATCAGGGTTCTTTATTCCAGTGAAAACGGTTTTTATCCAAATTCTAGAGGAGCACCAGTGTGCCTCTGGGAGCGACACCCGGGCCTGCTGAACAGCGGCTCCGGAGTTTTCATTTTCTGACTAAAATTCAACACGGAATTTCATGGATCTAAGGAAACCGTGAATTGTGGACTACCAGATTCTCACATCTTCATTGTCTAATGGAAGCTGAAGTTTCCCAGTGTGATCCGGCTGCCACTTCATTTCTGGCAATGACCATTCAATTGTGGACGTTCAGCGTTCTTCGGAATTCTCTTATACAGGCATGTTCCCGCGCCACATAAAGACCACTCGGTGGAGGTTTATGTGACTCAGGACAACTCTTTATTTCAGGCGTCTAGAACAAAGGGAATTCACAGAGGTTGATGATCACTTATTAAAGTCCCGTTTCTCTATGATGCCCACTGATGACACTTCTACATCTGAGGGCAAAGAGCTCGTGCAGCATGATATTCTCATTTCAGCCGCCACGCCGCCTGCAGTTCCTTCCTTGCAGAAAAATCTTTCCCAGTTGTACTTCTTTAAAATGCTGCAAAATAGTGGGACAGAAGATTTCGGTTTAGCGTTAACTTTAAACGGGCATAGATACAGGCATGTGGGCATGTTTAGAGACAGTGTTTCACTGGTCTAGGGTAAAGGGTGAAGCGCCTGGGATCCCGTGCTTCACTACTGTATGGCCTCAAGATGATGTGTAGGCACAGCGGCAAATCCATCGGTGGCAATTCTCTCATATTGTCATTGCGATGGGAAGATTCCTTATTCGTTAGGAAATGTTTTACCGTGGAAGACGGGTCACCACAGAGCTGTCTCTTTTGTGTTGAGACAAACTTTGCTGAATTTACCTGCCAGCAGTTGCGTGTCCTCCCTTTCTTTTGAGGCCGATGGAGACGCACGAGTGTAAGGAGAACGGTGAATGGTGGCCGTTCATCAGCCAGGATCATCAGAAACCGCAGAGTAAATTTTAGGAACGTAGACGTAGGACAGCGGAGAAAACTTCACTCAGGGACTTCAGTGAACTCTCCTTACAATGCTGAGGCCTGACACGCCTAGTGCCTGGGGGCAACCCGGCTCCTGCCCTAGGTAGTTTTGTTGAGCGTGCCTCCCTCAGGTGGTGCCTTTTCTCTCCCAGCAATATTGCTCCGTGAAATTCTGCCAATGATCAAAACTGTTTGCCATGGCTTTGTCCTTTCACCTCATTGGCCTCATCTTTGAAGTACAAATGCTTTTCTACGCGGGTGCTGCCTCCCTGAGCTTTCCTTTGTCTTGGCTCAATCGATGCAGATTCCTGTGCTGAATACGCCATGGACTAGCACAGGTGGGTTCTTGTCAGTATACCGGGCAAACGCAGCAATTTCGATGGTCAAGACCCACCTGGCTTGATCAGGGTTCTTTATTCCAGTGAAAACGGTTTTTATCCAAATTCTAGAGGAGCACCAGTGTGCCTCTGGGAGCGACACCCGGGCCTGCTGAACAGCGGCTCCGGAGTTTTCATTTTCTGACTAAAATTCAACACGGAATTTCATGGATCTAAGGAAACCGTGAATTGTGGACGTACCAGATTCTCACATCTTCATTGTCTAATGGAAGCTGAAGTTTCCCAGTGTGATCCGGCTGCCACTTCATTTCTGGCAATGACCATTCAATTGTGGACGTTCAGCCTTCTTCGGAATTCTCTTATACCGGCATGTTCCCGCGCCACATAAAGACCACTCGGTGGAGGTTTATGTGACTCAGGACAACTCTTTATTTCAGGCGTCTAGAACAAAGGGAATTCACAGAGGTTGATGATCACTTATTAAAGTCCCGTTTCTCTATGATGCCCACTGATGACACTTCTACATCTGAGGGCAAAGAGCTCGTGCAGCATGATATTCTCATTTCAGCCGCCACGCCGCCTGCAGTTCCTTCCTTGCAGAAAAATCTTTCCCAGTTGTACTTCTTTAAAATGCTGCAAAATAGTGGGACAGAAGATTTCGGTTTAGCGTTAACTTTAAACGGGCATAGATACAGGCATGTGGGCATGTTTAGAGACAGTGTTTCACTGGTCTAGGGTAAAGGGTGAAGCGCCTGGGATCCCGTGCTTCACTACTGTATGGCCTCAAGATGATGTGTAGGCACAGCGGCAAATCCATCGGTGGCAATTCTCTCATATTGTCATTGCGATGGGAAGATTCCTTATTCGCTAGGAAATGTTTTCCCGTGGAAGACGGGTCACCACAGAGCTGTCTCTTTTGTGTTGAGACAAACTTTGCTGAATTTACCTGCCAGCAGTTGCGTGTCCTCCCTTTCTTTTGAGGCCGATGGAGACGCACGAGTGTAAGGAGAACGGTGAATGGTGGCCGTTCATCAGCCAGGATCATCAGAAACCGCAGAGTAAATTTTAGGAACGTAGACGTAGGACAGCGGAGAAAACTTCACTCAGGGACTTCAGTGAACTCTCCTTACAATGCTGAGGCCTGACACGCCTAGTGCCTGGGGGCAACCCGGCTCCTGCCCTAGGTAGTTTTGTTGAGCGTGCCTCCCTCAGGTGGTGCCTTTTCTCTCCCAGCAATATTGCTCAGTGAAATTCTGCCAATGATCAAAACTGTTTGCCATGGCTTTGTCCTTTCACCTCATTGGCCTCATCTTTGAAGTACAAATGCTTTTCTACGCGGGTGCTGCCTCCCTGAGCTTTCCTTTGTCTTGGCTCAATCGATGCAGATTCCTGTGCTGAATACGCCATGGACTAGCACAGGTGGGTTCTTGTCAGTATACCGGGCAAACGCAGCAATTTCGATGGTCAAGACCCACCTGGCTTGATCAGGGTTCTTTATTCCAGTGAAAACGATTTTTATCCAAATTCTAGAGGAGCACCAGTGTGCCTCTGGGAGCTACACCTGGGCCTGCTTAACAGCGGCTCCGGAGTTTTCATTTTCTGACTAAAATTCAACACGGAATTTCATGGATCTAAGGAAACCGTGAATTGTGGACGTACCAGATTCTCACATCTTCATTGTCTAATGGAAGCTGAAGTTTCCCAGTCTGATCCGGCTGCCACTTCAATTCTGGCAATGACCATTCAATTGTGGACGTTCAGCCTTCTTCGGAATTCTCTTATACCGGCATGTTCCCGCGCCACATAAAGACCACTCGGTGGAGGTTTATGTGACTCAGGACAACTCTTTATTTCAGGCGTCTAGAACAAAGGGAATTCACAGAGGTTGATGATCACTTATTAAAGTCCCGTTTCTCTATGATGCCCACTGATGACACTTCTACATCTGAGGGCAAAGAGCTCGTGCAGCATGATATTCTCATTTCAGCCGCCACGCCGCCTGCAGTTCCTTCCTTGCAGAAAAATCTTTCCCAGTTGTACTTCTTTAAAATGCTGCCAAATAGTGGGACAGAAGATTTCGGTTTAGCGTTAACTTTAAACGGGCATAGATACAGGCATGTGGGCATGTTTAGAGACAGTGTTTCACTGGTCTAGGGTAAAGGGTGAAGCGCCTGGGATCCCGTGCTTCACTACTGTATGGCCTCAAGATGATGTGTAGGCACAGCGGCAAATCCATCGGTGGCAATTCTCTCATATTGTCATTGCGATGGGAAGATTCCTTATTCGCTAGGAAATGTTTTACCGTGGAAGACGGGTCACCACAGAGCTGTCTCTTTAGTGTTGAGACAAACTTTGCTGAATTTACCTGCCAGCAGTTGCGTGTCCTCCCTTTCTTTTGAGGCCGATGGAGACGCACGAGTGTAAGGAGAACGCTGAATGGTGGCCGTTCATAAGCCAGGATCATCAGAAACCGCAGAGTAAATTTTAGGAACGTAGACGTAGGACAGCGGAGAAAACTTCACTCAGGGACTTCAGTGAACTCTCCTTACAATGCTGAGGCCTGACACGCCTAGTGCCTGGGGGCAACCCGGCTCCTGCCCTAGGTAGTTTTGTTGAGCGTGCCTCCCTCAGGTGGTGCCTTTTCTCTGCCAGCAATATTGCTCCGTGAAATTCTGCCGATGATCAAAACTGTTTGCCATGGCTTTGTCCTTTCACCTCATTGGCCTCATCTTTGAAGTACAAATGCTTTTCTACGCGGGTGCTGCCTCCCTGAGCTTTCCTTTGTCTTGGCTCAATCGATGCAGATTCCTGTGCTGAATACGCCATGGACTAGCACAGGTGGGTTCTTGTCAGTATACCTGGCAAACGCAGCAATTTCGATGGTCAAGACCCACCTGGCTTGATCAGGGTTCTTTATTCCAGTGAAAACGATTTTTATCCAAATTCTATAGGAGCACCAGTGTGCCTCTGGGAGCTACACCCGGGCCTGCTGAACAGCGGCTCCGGAGTTTTCATTTTCTGACTAAAATTCAACACGGAATTTCATGGATCTAAGGAAACCGTGAATTGTGGACGTACCAGATTCTCACATCTTCATGGTCTAATGGAAGCTGAAGTTTCCCAGTCTGATCCGGCTGCCACTTTATTTCTGGCAATGACCATTCAATTGTGGACGTTCAGCCTTCTTTGGAATTCTCTTATACCCGCATGTTCCCGCGCCACATAAAGACCACTCGGTGGAGGTTTATGTGACTCAGGACAACTCTTTATTTCAGGCGTCTAGAACAAAGGGAATTCACAGAGGTTGATGATCACTTATTAAAGTCCCGTTTCTCTATGATGCCCACTGATGACACTTCTACATCTGAGGGCAAAGAGCTCGTGCAGCATGATATTCTCATTTCAGCCGCCACGCCGCCTGCAGTTCCTTCCTTGCAGAAAAATCTTTCCCAGTTGTACTTCTTTAAAATGCTGCCAAATAGTGGGACAGAAGATTTCGGTTTAGCGTTAACTTTAAACGGGCATAGATACAGGCATGTGGGCATGTTTAGAGACAGTGTTTCACTGGTCTAGGGTAAAGGGTGAAGCGCCTGGGATCCCGTGCTTCACTACTGTATGGCCTCAAGATGATGTGTAGGCACAGCGGCAAATCCATCGGTGGCAATTCTCTCATATTGTCATTGCGATGGGAAGATTCCTTATTCGCTAGGAAATGTTTTACCGTGGAAGACGGGTCACCACAGAGCTGTCTCTTTTGTGTTGAGACAAACTTTGCTGAATTTACCTGCCAGCAGTTGCGTGTCCTCCCTTTCTTTTGAGGCCGATGGAGACGCACGAGTGTAAGGAGAACGGTGAATGGTGGCCGTTCATCAGCCAGGATCATCAGAAACCGCAGAGTAAATTTTAGGAACGTAGACGTAGGACAGCGGAGAAAACTTCACTCAGGGACTTCAGTGAACTCTCCTTACAATGCTGAGGCCTGACACGCCTAGTGCCTGGGGGCAACCCGGCTCCTGCCCTAGGTAGTTTTGTTGAGCGTGCCTCCCTCAGGTGGTGCCTTTTCTCTCCCAGCAATATTGCTCCGTGAAATTCTGCCAATGATCAAAACTGTTTGCCATGGCTTTGTCCTTTCACCTCATTGGCCTCATCTTTGAAGTACAAATGCTTTTCTATGCGGGTGCTGCCTCCCTGAGCTTTCCTTTGTCTTGGCTCAATCGATGCAGATTCCTGTGCTGAATACGCCATGGACTAGCACAGGTGGGTTCTTGTCAGTATACCGGGCAAACGCAGCAATTTCGATGGTCAAGACCCACCTGGCTTGATCAGGGTTCTTTATTCCAGTGAAAACGATTTTTATCCAAATTCTAGAGGAGCACCAGTGTGCCTCTGGGAGCGACACCCGGGCCTGCTGAACAGCGGCTCCGGAGTTTTCATTTTCTGACTAAAATTCAACACGGAATTTCATGGATCTAAGGAAACCGTGAATTGTGGACGTACCAGATTCTCACATCTTCATGGTCTAATGGAAGCTGAAGTTTCCCAGTCTGATCCGGCTGCCACTTTATTTCTGGCAATGACCATTCAATTGTGGACGTTCAGCCTTCTTTGGAATTCTCTTATACCCGCATGTTCCCGCGCCACATAAAGACCACTCGGTGGAGGTTTATGTGACTCAGGACAACTCTTTATTTCAGGCGTCTAGAACAAAGGGAATTCACAGAGGTTGATGATCACTTATTAAAGTCCCGTTTCTCTATGATGCCCACTGATGACACTTCTACATCTGAGGGCAAAGAGCTCGTGCAGCATGATATTCTCATTTCAGCCGCCACGCCGCCTGCAGTTCCTTCCTTGCAGAAAAATCTTTCCCAGTTGTACTTCTTTAAAATGCTGCCAAATAGTGGGACAGAAGATTTCGGTTTAGCGTTAACTTTAAACGGGCATAGATACAGGCATGTGGGCATGTTTAGAGACAGTGTTTCACTGGTCTAGGGTAAAGGGTGAAGCGCCTGGGATCCCGTGCTTCACTACTGTATGGCCTCAAGATGATGTGTAGGCACAGCGGCAAATCCATCGGTGGCAATTCTCTCATATTGTCATTGCGATGGGAAGATTCCTTATTCGCTAGGAAATGTTTTACCGTGGAAGACGGGTCACCACAGAGCTGTCTCTTTTGTGTTGAGACAAACTTTGCTGAATTTACCTGCCAGCAGTTGCGTGTCCTCCCTTTCTTTTGAGGCCGATGGAGACGCACGAGTGTAAGGAGAACGGTGAATGGTGGCCGTTCATCAGCCAGGATCATCAGAAACCGCAGAGTAAATTTTAGGAACGTAGACGTAGGACAGCGGAGAAAACTTCACTCAGGGACTTCAGTGAACTCTCCTTACAATGCTGAGGCCTGACACGCCTAGTGCCTGGGGGCAACCCAGCTCCTGCCCTAGGTAGTTTTGTTGAGCGTGCCTCCCTCAGGTGGTGCCTTTTCTCTCCCAGCAATATTGCTCCGTGAAATTCTGCCAATGATCAAAACTGTTTGCCATGGCTTTGTCCTTTCACCTCATTGGCCTCATCTTTGAAGTACAAATGCTTTTCTACGCGGGTGCTGCCTCCCTGAGCTTTCCTTTGTCTTGGCTCAATCGATGCAGATTCCTGTGCTGAATACGCCATGGACTAGCACAGGTGGGTTCTTGTCAGTATACCGGGCAAACGCAGCAATTTCGATGGTCAAGACCCACCTGGCTTGATCAGGGTTCTTTATTCCAGTGAAAACGGTTTTTATCCAAATTCTAGAGGAGCACCAGTGTGCCTCTGGGAGCGACACCCGGGCCTGCTGAACAGCGGCTCCGGAGTTTTCATTTTCTGACTAAAATTCAACACGGAATTTCATGGATCTAAGGAAACCGTGAATTGTGGACGTACCAGATTCTCACATCTTCATTGTCTAATGGAAGCTGAAGTTTCCCAGTGTGATTCGGCTGCCACTTCATTTCTGGCAATGACCATTCAATTGTGGACGTTCAGCCTTCTTCGGAATTCTCTTATACCGGCATGTTCCCGCGCCACATAAAGACCACTCGGTGGAGGTTTATGTGACTCAGGACAACTCTTTATTTCAGGCGTCTAGAACAAAGGGAATTCACAGAGGTTGATGATCACTTATTAAAGTTCCGTTTCTCTATGATGCCCACTGATGACACTTCTACATCTGAGGGCAAAGAGCTCGTGCAGCATGATATTCTCATTTCAGCCGCCACGCCGCCTGCAGTTCCTTCCTTGCAGAAAAATCTTTCCCAGTTGTACTTCTTTAAAATGCTGCCAAATAGTGGGACAGAAGATTTCGGTTTAGCGTTAACTTTAAACGGGCATAGATACAGGCATGTGGGCATGTTTAGAGACAGTGTTTCACTGGTCTAGGGTAAAGGGTGAAGCGCCTGGGATCCCGTGCTTCACTACTGTATGGCCTCAAGATGATGTGTAGGCACAGCGGCAAATCCATCGGTGGCAATTCTCTCATATTGTCATTGCGATGGGAAGATTCCTTATTCGCTAGGAAATGTTTTACCGTGGAAGACGGGTCACCACAGAGCTGTCTCTTTAGTGTTGAGACAAACTTTGCTGAATTTACCTGCCAGCAGTTGCGTGTCCTCCCTTTCTTTTGAGGCCGATGGAGACGCACGAGTGTAAGGAGAACGCTGAATGGTGGCCGTTCATAAGCCAGGATCATCAGAAACCGCAGAGTAAATTTTAGGAACGTAGACGTAGGACAGCGGAGAAAACTTCACTCAGGGACTTCAGTGAACTCTCCTTACAATGCTGAGGCCTGACACGCCTAGTGCCTGGGGGCAACCCGGCTCCTGCCCTAGGTAGTTTTGTTGAGCGTGCCTCCCTCAGGTGGTGCCTTTTCTCTGCCAGCAATATTGCTCCGTGAAATTCTGCTGATGATCAAAACTGTTTGCATTGGCTTTGTCCTTTCACCTCATTGGCCTCATCTTTGAAGTACAAATGCTTTTCTACGCGGGTGCTGCCTCCCTGAGCTTTCCTTTGTCTTGGCTCAATCGATGCAGATTCCTGTGCTGAATACGCCATGGACTAGCACAGGTGGGTTCTTGTCAGTATACCTGGCAAACGCAGCAATTTCGATGGTCAAGACCCACCTGGCTTGATCAGGGTTCTTTATTCCAGTGAAAACGATTTTTATCCAAATTCTATAGGAGCACCAGTGTGCCTCTGGGAGCTACACCCGGGCCTGCTGAACAGCGGCTCCGGAGTTTTCATTTTCTGACTAAAATTCAACACGGAATTTCATGGATCTAAGGAAACCGTGAATTGTGGACGTACCAGATTCTCACATCTTCATGGTCTAATGGAAACTGAAGTTTCCCAGTCTGATCCGGCTGCCACTTTATTTCTGGCAATGACCATTCAATTGTGGACGTTCAGCCTTCTTTGGAATTCTCTTATACCCGCATGTTCCCGCGCCACATAAAGACCACTCGGTGGAGGTTTATGTGACTCAGGACAACTCTTTATTTCAGGCGTCTAGAACAAAGGGAATTCACAGAGGTTGATGATCACTTATTAAAGTCCCGTTTCTCTATGATGCCCACTGATGACACTTCTACATCTGAGGGCAAAGAGCTCGTGCAGCATGATATTCTCATTTCAGCCGCCACGCCGCCTGCAGTTCCTTCCTTGCAGACAAATCTTTCCCAGTTGTACTTCTTTAAAATGCTGCCAAATAGTGGGACAGAAGATTTCGGTTTAGCGTTAACTTTAAACGGGCATAGATACAGGCATGTGGGCATGTTTAGAGACAGTGTTTCACTGGTCTAGGGTAAAGGGTGAAGCGCCTGGGATCCCGTGCTTCACTACTGTATGGCCTCAAGATGATGTGTAGGCACAGCGGCAAATCCATCGGTGGCAATTCTCTCATATTGTCATTGCGATGGGAAGATTCCTTATTCGCTAGGAAATGTTTTACCGTGGAAGACGGGTCACCACAGAGCTGTCTCTTTTGTGTTGAGACAAACTTTGCTGAATTTACCTGCCAGCAGTTGCGTGTCCTCCCTTTCTTTTGAGGCCGATGGAGACGCACGAGTGTAAGGAGAACGGTGAATGGTGGCCGTTCATCAGCCAGGATCATCAGAAACCGCAGAGTAAATTTTAGGAACGTAGACGTAGGACAGCGGAGAAAACTTCACTCAGGGACTTCAGTGAACTCTCCTTACAATGCTGAGGCCTGACACGCCTAGTGCCTGGGGGCAACCCGGCTCCTGCCCTAGGTAGTTTTGTTGAGCGTGCCTCCCTCAGGTGGTGCCTTTTCTCTCCCAGCAATATTGCTCCGTGAAATTCTGCCAATGATCAAAACTGTTTGCCATGGCTTTGTCCTTTCACCTCATTGGCCTCATCTTTGAAGTACAAATGCTTTTCTACGCGGGTGCTGCCTCCCTGAGCTTTCCTTTGTCTTGGCTCAATCGATGCAGATTCCTGTGCTGAATACGCCATGGACTAGCACAGGTGGGTTCTTGTCAGTATACCGGGCAAACGCAGCAATTTCGATGGTCAAGACCCACCTGGCTTGATCAGGGTTCTTTATTCCAGTGAAAACGGTTTTTATCCAAATTCTAGAGGAGCACCAGTGTGCCTCTGGGAGCGACACCCGGGCCTGCTGAACAGCGGCTCCGGAGTTTTCATTTTCTGACTAAAATTCAACACGGAATTTCATGGATCTAAGGAAACCGTGAATTGTGGACGTACCAGATTCTCACATCTTCATGGTCTAATGGAAGCTGAAGTTTCCCAGTCTGATCCGGCTGCCACTTTATTTCTGGCAATGACCATTCAATTGTGGACGTTCAGCCTTCTTTGGAATTCTCTTATACCCGCATGTTCCCGCGCCACATAAAGACCACTCGGTGGAGGTTTATGTGACTCAGGACAACTCTTTATTTCAGGCGTCTAGAACAAAGGGAATTCACAGAGGTTGATGATCACTTATTAAAGTCCCGTTTCTCTATGATGCCCACTGATGACACTTCTACATCTGAGGGCAAAGAGCTCGTGCAGCATGATATTCTCATTTCAGCCGCCACGCCGCCTGCAGTTCCTTCCTTGCAGAAAAATCTTTCCCAGTTGTACTTCTTTAAAATGCTGCCAAATAGTGGGACAGAAGATTTCGGTTTAGCGTTAACTTTAAACGGGCATAGATACAGGCATGTGGGCATGTTTAGAGACAGTGTTTCACTGGTCTAGGGTAAAGGGTGAAGCGCCTGGGATCCCGTGCTTCACTACTGTATGGCCTCAAGATGATGTGTAGGCACAGCGGCAAATCCATCGGTGGCAATTCTCTCATATTGTCATTGCGATGGGAAGATTCCTTATTCGCTAGGAAATGTTTTACCGTGGAAGACGGGTCACCACAGAGCTGTCTCTTTTGTGTTGAGACAAACTTTGCTGAATTTACCTGCCAGCAGTTGCGTGTCCTCCCTTTCTTTTGAGGCCGATGGAGACGCACGAGTGTAAGGAGAACGGTGAATGGTGGCCGTTCATCAGCCAGGATCATCAGAAACCGCAGAGTAAATTTTAGGAACGTAGACGTAGGACAGCGGAGAAAACTTCACTCAGGGACTTCAGTGAACTCTCCTTACAATGCTGAGGCCTGACACGCCTAGTGCCTGGGGGCAACCCGGCTCCTGCCCTAGGTAGTTTTGTTGAGCGTGCCTCCCTCAGGTGGTGCCTTTTCCCTCCCAGCAATATTGCTCCGTGAAATTCTGCCAATGATCAAAACTGTTTGCCATGGCTTTGTCCTTTCACCTCATTGGCCTCATCTTTGAAGTACAAATGCTTTTCTACGCGGGTGCTGCCTCCCTGAGCTTTCCTTTGTCTTGGCTCAATCGATGCAGATTCCTGTGCTGAATACGCCATGGACTAGCACAGGTGGGTTCTTGTCAGTATACCGGGCAAACGCAGCAATTTCGATGGTCAAGACCCACCTGGCTTGATCAGGGTTCTTTATTCCAGTGAAAACGGTTTTTATCCAAATTCTAGAGGAGCACCAGTGTGCCTCTGGGAGCGACACCCGGGCCTGCTGAACAGCGGCTCCGGAGTTTTCATTTTCTGACTAAAATTCAACACGGAATTTCATGGATCTAAGGAAACCGTGAATTGTGGACGTACCAGATTCTCACATCTTCATTGTCTAATGGAAGCTGAAGTTTCCCAGTGTGATTCGGCTGCCACTTCATTTCTGGCAATGACCATTCAATTGTGGACGTTCAGCCTTCTTCGGAATTCTCTTATACCGGCATGTTCCCGCGCCACATAAAGACCACTCGGTGGAGGTTTATGTGACTCAGGACAACTCTTTATTTCAGGCGTCTAGAACAAAGGGAATTCACAGAGGTTGATGATCACTTATTAAAGTTCCGTTTCTCTATGATGCCCACTGATGACACTTCTACATCTGAGGGCAAAGAGCTCGTGCAGCATGATATTCTCATTTCAGCCGCCACGCCGCCTGCAGTTCCTTCCTTGCAGAAAAATCTTTCCCAGTTGTACTTCTTTAAAATGCTGCCAAATAGTGGGACAGAAGATTTCGGTTTAGCGTTAACTTTAAACGGGCATAGATACAGGCATGTGGGCATGTTTAGAGACAGTGTTTCACTGGTCTAGGGTAAAGGGTGAAGCGCCTGGGATCCCGTGCTTCACTACTGTATGGCCTCAAGATGATGTGTAGGCACAGCGGCAAATCCATCGGTGGCAATTCTCTCATATTGTCATTGCGATGGGAAGATTCCTTATTCGCTAGGAAATGTTTTACCGTGGAAGACGGGTCACCACAGAGCTGTCTCTTTTGTGTTGAGACAAACTTTGCTGAATTTACCTGCCAGCAGTTGCGTGTCCTCCCTTTCTTTTGAGGCCGATGGAGACGCACGAGTGTAAGGAGAACGGTGAATGGTGGCCGTTCATCAGCCAGGATCATCAGAAACCGCAGAGTAAATTTTAGGAACGTAGACGTAGGACAGCGGAGAAAACTTCACTCAGGGACTTCAGTGAACTCTCCTTACAATGCTGAGGCCTGACACGCCTAGTGCCTGGGGGCAACCCGGCTCCTGCCCTAGGTAGTTTTGTTGAGCGTGCCTCCCTCAGGTGGTGCCTTTTCTCTCCCAGCAATATTGCTCCGTGAAATTCTGCCGATGATCAAAACTGTTTGCCATGGCTTTGTCCTTTCACCTCATTGGCCTCATATTTGAAGTACAAATGCTTTTCTACACGGGTGCTGCCTCCCTGAGCTTTCCTTTGTCTTGGCTCAATCGATGCAGATTCCTGTGCTGAATACGCTATGGACTAGCACAGGTGGGTTCTTGTCAGTATACCGGGCAAACGCAGCAATTTCGATGGTCAAGACCCACCTGGCTTGATCAGGGTTCTTTATTCCAGTGAAAACGATTTTTATCCAAATTCTAGAGGAGCACCAGTGTGCCTCTGGGAGCTAGACCCGGGCCTGCTGAACAGCGGCTCCGGAGTTTTCATTTTCTGACTAAAATTCAACACGGAATTTCATGGATCTAAGGAAACCGTGAATTGTGGACGTACCAGATTCTCACATCTTCATTGTCTAATGGAAGCTGAAGTTTCCCAATCTGATCCGGCTGCCACTTCAATTCTGGCAATGACCATTCAATTGTGGACGTTCAGCCTTCTTCGGAATTCTCTTATACCGGCAAGTTCCCGCGCCACATAAAGACCACTCGGTGGAGGTTTATGTGACTCAGGACAACTCTTTATTTCAGGCGTCTAGAACAAAGGGAATTCACAGAGGTTGATTATCACTTATTAAAGTCCCGTTTCTCTATGATGCCCACTGATGACACTTCTACATCTGAGGGCAAAGAGCTCGTGCAGCATGATATTCTCATTTCAGCCGCCACGCCGCCTGCAGTTCCTTCCTTGCAGAAAAATCTTTCCCAGTTGTACTTCTTTAAAATGCTGCCAAATAGTGGGACAGAAGATTTCGGTTTAGCGTTAACTTTAAACGGGCATAGATACAGGCATGTGGGCATGTTTAGAGACAGTGTTTCACTGGTCTAGGGTAAAGGGTGAAGCGCCTGGGATCCCGTGCTTCACTACTGTATGGCCTCAAGATGATGTGTAGGCACAGCGGCAAATCCATCGGTGGCAATTCTCTCATATTGTCATTGCGATGGGAAGATTCCTTATTCGCTAGGAAATGTTTTACCGTGGAAGACGGGTCACCACAGAGCTGTCTCTTTTGTGTTGAGACAAACTTTGCTGAATTTACCTGCCAGCAGTTGCGTGTCCTCCCTTTCTTTTGAGGCCGATGGAGACGCACGAGTGTAAGGAGAACGGTGAATGGTGGCCGTTCATCAGCCAGGATCATCAGAAACCGCAGAGTAAATTTTAGGAACGTAGACGTAGGACAGCGGAGAAAACTTCACTCAGCGACTTCAGTGAACTCTCCTTACAATGCTGAGGCCTGACACGCCTAGTGCCTGGGGGCAACCCGGCTCCTGCCCTAGGTAGTTTTGTTGAGCGTGCCTCCCTCAGGTGGTGCCTTTTCTCTCCCAGCAATATTGCTCCGTGAAATTCTGCCAATGATCAAAACTGTTTGCCATGGCTTTGTCCTTTCACCTCATTGGCCTCATCTTTGAAGTACAAATGCTTTTCTATGCGGGTGCTGCCTCCCTGAGCTTTCCTTTGTCTTGGCTCAATCGATGCAGATTCCTGTGCTGAATACGCCATGGACTAGCACAGGTGGGTTCTTGTCAGTATACCGGGCAAACGCAGCAATTTCGATGGTCAAGACCCACCTGGCTTGATCAGGGTTCTTTATTCCAGTGAAAACGGTTTTTATCCAAATTCTAGAGGAGCACCAGTGTGCCTCTGGGAGCTACACCCGGGCCTGCTGAACAGCGGCTCCGGAGTTTTCATTTTCTGACCAAAATTCAACACGGAATTTCATGGATCTAAGGAAACCGTGAATTGTGGACGTACCAGATTCTCACATCTTCATTGTCTAATGGAAGCTGAAGTTTCCCAGTGTGATCCGGCTGCCACTTCATTTCTGGCAATGACCATTCAATTGTGGACGTTCAGCCTTCTTCGGAATTCTCTTATACCGGCATGTTCCCGCGCCACATAAAGACCACTCGGTGGAGGTTTATGTGACCCAGGACAACTCTTTATTTCAGGCGTCTAGAACAAAGGGAATTCACAGAGGTTGATGATCACTTATTAAAGTCCCGTTTCTCTATGATGCCCACTGATGACACTTCTACATCTGAGGGCAAAGAGCTCGTGCAGCATGATATTCTCATTTCAGCCGCCACGCCGCCTGCAGTTCCTTCCTTGCAGAAAAATCTTTCCCAGTGTACTTCTTTAAAATGCTGCCAAATAGTGGGACAGAAGATTTCGGTTTAGCGTTAACTTTAAACGGGCATAGATACAGGCATGTGGGCATGTTTAGAGACAGTGTTTCACTGGTCTAGGGTAAAGGGTGAAGCGCCTGGGATCCCGTGCTTCACTACTGTATGGCCTCAAGATGATGTGTAGGCACAGCGGCAAATCCATCGGTGGCAATTCTCTCATATTGTCATTGCGATGGGAAGATTCCTTATTCGCTAGGAAATGTTTTACCGTGGAAGACGGGTCACCACAGAGCTGTCTCTTTAGTGTTGAGACAAACTTTGCTGAATTTACCTGCCAGCAGTTGCGTGTCCTCCCTTTATTTTGAGGCCGATGGAGACGCACGAGTGTAAGGAGAACGGTGAATGGTGGCCGTTCATCAGCCAGGATCATCAGAAACCGCAGAGTAAATTTTAGGAACGTAGACGTAGGACAGCGGAGAAAACTTCACTCAGGGACTTCAGTGAACTCTCCTTACAATGCTGAGACCTGACACGCCTAGTGCCTGGGGGCAACCCGGCTCCTGCCCTAGGTAGTTTTGTTGAGCGTGCCTCCCTCAGGTGGTGCCTTTTCTCTCCCAGCAATATTGCTCCGTGAAATTCTGCCAATGATCAAAACTGTTTGCCATGGCTTTGTCCTTTCACCTCATTGGCCTCATCTTTGAAGTACAAATGCTTTTCTATGCGGGTGCTGCCTCCCTGAGCTTTCCTTTGTCTTGGCTCAATCGATGTAGATTCCTGTGCTGAATACACTATGGACTAGCACAGGTGGGTTCTTGTCAGTATACCGGGCAAACGCAGCAATTTCGATGGTCAAGACCCACCTGGCTTGATCAGGGTTCTTTATTCCAGTGAAAACGATTTTTATCCAAATTCTATAGGAGCACCAGTGTGCCTCTGGGAGCTACACCCGGGCCTGCTGAACAGCGGCTCCGGAGTTTTCATTTTCTGACTAAAATTCAACACGGAATTTCATGGATCTAAGGAAACCGTGAATTGTGGACGTACCAGATTCTCACATCTTCATGGTCTAATGGAAGCTGAAGTTTCCCAGTCTGATCCGGCTGCCACTTCATTTCTGGCAATGACCATTCAATTGTGGACGTTCAGCCTTCTTCGGAATTCTCTTATACCGGCATGTTCCCGCGCCACATAAAGACCACTCGGTGGAGGTTTATGTGACTCAGGACAACTCTTTATTTCAGGCGTCTAGAACAAAGGGAATTCACAGAGGTTGATGATCACTTATTAAAGTCCCGTTTCTCTATGATGCCCACTGATGACACTTCTACATCTGAGGGCAAAGAGCTCGTGCAGCATGATATTCTCATTTCAGCCGCCACGCCGCCTGCAGTTCCTTCCTTGCAGAAAAATCTTTCCCAGTTGTACTTCTTTAAAATGCTGCCAAATAGTGGGACAGAAGATTTCGGTTTAGCGTTAACTTTAAACGGGCATAGATACAGGCATGTGGGCATGTTTAGAGACAGTGTTTCACTGGTCTAGGGTAAAGGGTGAAGCGCCTGGGATCCCGTGCTTCACTACTGTATGGCCTCAAGATGATGTGTAGGCACAGCGGCAAATCCATCGGTGGCAATTCTCTCATATTGTCATTGCGATGGGAAGATTCCTTATTCGCTAGGAAATGTTTTACCGTGGAAGACGGGTCACCACAGAGCTGTCTCTTTAGTGTTGAGACAAACTTTGCTGAATTTACCTGCCAGCAGTTGCGTGTCCTCCCTTTATTTTGAGGCCGATGGAGACGCACGAGTGTAAGGAGAACGGTGAATGGTGGCCGTTCATCAGCCAGGATCATCAGAAACCGCAGAGTAAATTTTAGGAACGTAGACGTAGGACAGCGGAGAAAACTTCACTCAGGGACTTCAGTGAACTCTCCTTACAATGCTGAGACCTGACACGCCTAGTGCCTGGGGGCAACCCGGCTCCTGCCCTAGGTAGTTTTGTTGAGCGTGCCTCCCTCAGGTGGTGCCTTTTCTCTCCCAGCAATATTGCTCCGTGAAATTCTGCCAATGATCAAAACTGTTTGCCATGGCTTTGTCCTTTCACCTCATTGGCCTCATCTTTGAAGTACAAATGCTTTTCTATGCGGGTGCTGCCTCCCTGAGCTTTCCTTTGTCTTGGCTCAATCGATGCAGATTCCTGTGCTGAATACGCCATGGACTAGCACAGGTGGGTTCTTGTCAGTATACCGGGCAAACGCAGCAATTTCGATGGTCAAGACCCACCTGGCTTGATCAGGGTTCTTTATTCCAGTGAAAACGGTTTTTATCCAAATTCTAGAGGAGCACCAGTGTGCCTCTGGGAGCTACACCCGGGCCTGCTGAACAGCGGCTCCGGAGTTTTCATTTTCTGACCAAAATTCAACACGGAATTTCATGGATCTAAGGAAACCGTGAATTGTGGACGTACCAGATTCTCACATCTTCATTGTCTAATGGAAGCTGAAGTTTCCCAGTGTGATCCGGCTGCCACTTCATTTCTGGCAATGACCATTCAATTGTGGACGTTCAGCCTTCTTCGGAATTCTCTTATACCGGCATGTTCCCGCGCCACATAAAGACCACTCGGTGGAGGTTTATGTGACTCAGGACAACTCTTTATTTCAGGCGTCTAGAACAAAGGGAATTCACAGAGGTTGATGATCACTTATTAAAGTCCCGTTTCTCTATGATGCCCACTGATGACACTTCTACATCTGAGGGCAAAGAGCTCGTGCAGCATGATATTCTCATTTCAGCCGCCACGCCGCCTGCAGTTCCTTCCTTGCAGAAAAATCTTTCCCAGTTGTACTTCTTTAAAATGCTGCCAAATAGTGGGACAGAAGATTTCGGTTTAGCGTTAACTTTAAACGGGCATAGATACAGGCATGTGGGCATTTTAGAGACAGTGTTTCACTGGTCTAGGGTAAAGGGTGAAGCGCCTGGGATCCCGTGCTTCACTACTGTATGGCCTCAAGATGATGTGTAGGCACAGCGGCAAATCCATCGGTGGCAATTCTCTCATATTGTCATTGCGATGGGAAGATTCCTTATTCGCTAGGAAATGTTTTACCGTGGAAGACGGGTCACCACAGAGCTGTCTCTTTAGTGTTGAGACAAACTTTGCTGAATTTACCTGCCAGCAGTTGCGTGTCCTCCCTTTATTTTGAGGCCGATGGAGACGCACGAGTGTAAGGAGAACGGTGAATGGTGGCCGTTCATCAGCCAGGATCATCAGAAACCGCAGAGTAAATTTTAGGAACGTAGACGTAGGACAGCGGAGAAAACTTCACTCAGGGACTTCAGTGAACTCTCCTTACAATGCTGAGACCTGACACGCCTAGTGCCTGGGGGCAACCCGGCTCCTGCCCTAGGTAGTTTTGTTGAGCGTGCCTCCCTCAGGTGGTGCCTTTTCTCTCCCAGCAATATTGCTCCGTGAAATTCTGCCAATGATCAAAACTGTTTGCCATGGCTTTGTCCTTTCACCTCATTGGCCTCATCTTTGAAGTACAAATGCTTTTCTATGCGGGTGCTGCCTCCCTGAGCTTTCCTTTGTCTTGGCTCAATCGATGTAGATTCCTGTGCTGAATACACTATGGACTAGCACAGGTGGGTTCTTGTCAGTATACCGGGCAAACGCAGCAATTTCGATGGTCAAGACCCACCTGGCTTGATCAGGGTTCTTTATTCCAGTGAAAACGATTTTTATCCAAATTCTATAGGAGCACCAGTGTGCCTCTGGGAGCTACACCCGGGCCTGCTGAACAGCGGCTCCGGAGTTTTCATTTTCTGACTAAAATTCAACACGGAATTTCATGGATCTAAGGAAACCGTGAATTGTGGACGTACCAGATTCTCACATCTTCATGGTCTAATGGAAGCTGAAGTTTCCCAGTCTGATCCGGCTGCCACTTCATTTCTGGCAATGACCATTCAATTGTGGACGTTCAGCCTTCTTCGGAATTCTCTTATACCGGCATGTTCCCGCGCCACATAAAGACCACTCGGTGGAGGTTTATGTGACTCAGGACAACTATTTATTTCAGGCGTCTAGAACAAAGGGAATTCACAGAGGTTGATGATCACTTATTAAAGTCCCGTTTCTCTATGATGCCCACTGATGACACTTCTACATCTGAGGGCAAAGAGCTCGTGCAGCATGATATTCTCATTTCAGCCGCCACGCCGCCTGCAGTTCCTTCCTTGCAGAAAAATCTTTCCCAGTTGTACTTCTTTAAAATGCTGCCAAATAGTGGGACAGAAGATTTCGGTTTAGCGTTAACTTTAAACGGGCATAGATACAGGCATGTGGGCATGTTTAGAGACAGTGTTTCACTGGTCTAGGGTAAAGGGTGAAGCGCCTGGGATCCCGTGCTTCACTACTGTATGGCCTCAAGATGATGTGTATGCACAGCGGCAAATCCATCGGTGGCAATTCTCTCATATTGTCATTGCGATGGGAAGATTCCTTATTCGCTAGGAAATGTTTTACCGTGGAAGACGGGTCACCACAGAGCTGTCTCTTTTGTGTTGAGACAAACTTTGCTGAATTTACCTGCCAGCAGTTGCGTGTCCTCCCTTTCTTTTGAGGCCGATGGAGACGCACGAGTGTAAGGAGAACGGTGAATGGTGGCCGTTCATCAGCCAGGATCATCAGAAACCGCAGAGTAAATTTTAGGAACGTAGACGTAGGACAGCGGAGAAAACTTCACTCAGGGACTTCAGTGAACTCTCCTTACAATGCTGAGGCCTGACACGCCTAGTGCCTGGGGGCAACCCGGCTCCTGCCCTAGGTAGTTTTGTTGAGCGTGCCTCCCTCAGGTGGTGCCTTTTCTCTCCCAGCAATATTGCTCCGTGAAATTCTGCCGATGATCAAAACTGTTTGCCATGGCTTTGTCCTTTCACCTCATTGGCCTCATATTTGAAGTACAAATGCTTTTCTACACGGGTGCTGCCTCCCTGAGCTTTCCTTTGTCTTGGCTCAATCGATGCAGATTCCTGTGCTGAATACGCTATGGACTAGCACAGGTGGGTTCTTGTCAGTATACCGGGCAAACGCAGCAATTTCGATGGTCAAGACCCACCTGGCTTGATCAGGGTTCTTTATTCCAGTGAAAACGATTTTTATCCAAATTCTAGAGGAGCACCAGTGTGCCTCTGGGAGCTAGACCCGGGCCTGCTGAACAGCGGCTCCGGAGTTTTCATTTTCTGACTAAAATTCAACACGGAATTTCATGGATCTAAGGAAACCGTGAATTGTGGACGTACCAGATTCTCACATCTTCATTGTCTAATGGAAGCTGAAGTTTCCCAATCTGATCCGGCTGCCACTTCAATTCTGGCAATGACCATTCAATTGTGGACGTTCAGCCTTCTTCGGAATTCTCTTATACCGGCATGTTCCCGCGCCACATAAAGACCACTCGGTGGAGGTTTATGTGACTCAGGACAACTCTTTATTTCAGGCGTCTAGAACAAAGGGAATTCACAGAGGTTGATTATCACTTATTAAAGTCCCGTTTCTCTATGATGCCCACTGATGACACTTCTACATCTGAGGGCAAAGAGCTCGTGCAGCATGATATTCTCATTTCAGCCGCCACGCCGCCTGCAGTTCCTTCCTTGCAGAAAAATCTTTCCCAGTTGTACTTCTTTAAAATGCTGCCAAATAGTGGGACAGAAGATTTCGGTTTAGCGTTAACTTTAAACGGGCATAGATACAGGCATGTGGGCATGTTTAGAGACAGTGTTTCACTGGTCTAGGGTAAAGGGTGAAGCGCCTGGGATCCCGTGCTTCACTACTGTATGGCCTCAAGATGATGTGTAGGCACAGCGGCAAATCCATCGGTGGCAATTCTCTCATATTGTCATTGCGATGGGAAGATTCCTTATTCGCTAGGAAATGTTTTACCGTGGAAGACGGGTCACCACAGAGCTGTCTCTTTTGTGTTGAGACAAACTTTGCTGAATTTACCTGCCAGCAGTTGCGTGTCCTCCCTTTCTTTTGAGGCCGATGGAGACGCACGAGTGTAAGGAGAACGGTGAATGGTGGCCGTTCATCAGCCAGGATCATCAGAAACCGCAGAGTAAATTTTAGGAACGTAGACGTAGGACAGCGGAGAAAACTTCACTCAGCGACTTCAGTGAACTCTCCTTACAATGCTGAGGCCTGACACGCCTAGTGCCTGGGGGCAACCCGGCTCCTGCCCTAGGTAGTTTTGTTGAGCGTGCCTCCCTCAGGTGGTGCCTTTTCTCTCCCAGCAATATTGCTCCGTGAAATTCTGCCAATGATCAAAACTGTTTGCCATGGCTTTGTCCTTTCACCTCATTGGCCTCATCTTTGAAGTACAAATGCTTTTCTATGCGGGTGCTGCCTCCCTGAGCTTTCCTTTGTCTTGGCTCAATCGATGCAGATTCCTGTGCTGAATACGCCATGGACTAGCACAGGTGGGTTCTTGTCAGTATACCGGGCAAACGCAGCAATTTCGATGGTCAAGACCCACCTGGCTTGATCAGGGTTCTTTATTCCAGTGAAAACGGTTTTTATCCAAATTCTAGAGGAGCACCAGTGTGCCTCTGGGAGCTACACCCGGGCCTGCTGAACAGCGGCTCCGGAGTTTTCATTTTCTGACCAAAATTCAACACGGAATTTCATGGATCTAAGGAAACCGTGAATTGTGGACGTACCAGATTCTCACATCTTCATTGTCTAATGGAAGCTGAAGTTTCCCAGTGTGATCCGGCTGCCACTTCATTTCTGGCAATGACCATTCAATTGTGGACGTTCAGCCTTCTTCGGAATTCTCTTATACCGGCATGTTCCCGCGCCACATAAAGACCACTCGGTGGAGGTTTATGTGACTCAGGACAACTCTTTATTTCAGGCGTCTAGAACAAAGGGAATTCACAGAGGTTGATGATCACTTATTAAAGTCCCGTTTCTCTATGATGCCCACTGATGACACTTCTACATCTGAGGGCAAAGAGCTCGTGCAGCATGATATTCTCATTTCAGCCGCCACGCCGCCTGCAGTTCCTTCCTTGCAGAAAAATCTTTCCCAGTTGTACTTCTTTAAAATGCTGCCAAATAGTGGGACAGAAGATTTCGGTTTAGCGTTAACTTTAAACGGGCATAGATACAGGCATGTGGGCATGTTTAGAGACAGTGTTTCACTGGTCTAGGGTAAAGGGTGAAGCGCCTGGGATCCCGTGCTTCACTACTGTATGGCCTCAAGATGATGTGTAGGCACAGCGGCAAATCCATCGGTGGCAATTCTCTCATATTGTCATTGCGATGGGAAGATTCCTTATTCGCTAGGAAATGTTTTACCGTGGAAGACGGGTCACCACAGAGCTGTCTCTTTAGTGTTGAGACAAACTTTGCTGAATTTACCTGCCAGCAGTTGCGTGTCCTCCCTTTATTTTGAGGCCGATGGAGACGCACGAGTGTAAGGAGAACGGTGAATGGTGGCCGTTCATCAGCCAGGATCATCAGAAACCGCAGAGTAAATTTTAGGAACGTAGACGTAGGACAGCGGAGAAAACTTCACTCAGGGACTTCAGTGAACTCTCCTTACAATGCTGAGACCTGACACGCCTAGTGCCTGGGGGCAACCCGGCTCCTGCCCTAGGTAGTTTTGTTGAGCGTGCCTCCCTCAGGTGGTGCCTTTTCTCTCCCAGCAATATTGCTCCGTGAAATTCTGCCAATGATCAAAACTGTTTGCCATGGCTTTGTCCTTTCACCTCATTGGCCTCATCTTTGAAGTACAAATGCTTTTCTATGCGGGTGCTGCCTCCCTGAGCTTTCCTTTGTCTTGGCTCAATCGATGTAGATTCCTGTGCTGAATACACTATGGACTAGCACAGGTGGGTTCTTGTCAGTATACCGGGCAAACGCAGCAATTTCGATGGTCAAGACCCACCTGGCTTGATCAGGGTTCTTTATTCCAGTGAAAACGATTTTTATCCAAATTCTATAGGAGCACCAGTGTGCCTCTGGGAGCTACACCCGGGCCTGCTGAACAGCGGCTCCGGAGTTTTCATTTTCTGACTAAAATTCAACACGGAATTTCATGGATCTAAGGAAACCGTGAATTGTGGACGTACCAGATTCTCACATCTTCATTGTCTAATGGAAGCTGAAGTTTCCCAGTCTGATCCGGCTGCCACTTCAATTCTGGCAATGACCATTCAATTGTGGACGTTCAGCCTTCTTCGGAATTCTCTTATACCGGCATGTTCCCGCGCCACATAAAGACCACTCGGTGGAGGTTTATGTGACTCAGGACAACTATTTATTTCAGGCGTCTAGAACAAAGGGAATTCACAGAGGTTGATGATCACTTATTAAAGTCCCGTTTCTCTATGATGCCCACTGATGACACTTCTACATCTGAGGGCAAAGAGCTCGTGCAGCATGATATTCTCATTTCAGCCGCAACGCCGCCTGCAGTTCCTTCCTTGCAGAAAAATCTTTCCCAGTTGTACTTCTTTAAAATGCTGCAAAATAGTGGGACAGAAGATTTCGGTTTAGCGTTAACTTTAAACGGGCATAGATACAGGCATGTGGGCATGTTTAGAGACAGTGTTTCACTGGTCTAGGGTAAAGGGTGAAGCGCCTGGGATCCCGTGTTTCACTACTGTATGGCCTCAAGATGATGTGTAGGCACAGCGGCAAATCCATCGGTGGCAATTCTCTCATATTGTCATTGCGATGGGAAGATTCCTTATTCGCTAGGAAATGTTTTACCGTGGAAGACGGGTCACCACAGAGCTGTCTCTTTTGTGTTGAGACAAACTTTGCTGAATTTACCTGCCAGCAGTTGCGTGTCCTCCCTTTCTTTTGAGGCCGATGGAGACGCACGAGTGTAAGGAGAACGGTGAATGGTGGCCGTTCATCAGCCAGGATCATCAGAAACCGCAGAGTAAATTTTAGGAACATAGACGTAGGACAGCGGAGAAAACTTCACTCAGGGACTTCAGTGAACTCTCCTTACAATGCTGAGGCCTGACACGCCTAGTGCCTGGGGGCAACCCGGCTCCTGCCCTAGGTAGTTTTGTTGAGCGTGCCTCCCTCAGGTGGTGCCTTTTCTCTGCCAGCAATATTGCTCCGTGAAATTCTGCCGATGATCAAAACTGTTTGCCATGGCTTTGTCCTTTCACCTCATTGGCCTCATCTTTGAAGTACAAATGCTTTTCTACGCGGGTGCTGCCTCCCTGAGCTTTCCTTTGTCTTGGCTCAATCGATGCAGATTCCTGTGCTGAATACTCCATGGACTAGCACAGGTGGGTTCTTGTCAGTATACCGGGCAAACGCAGCAATTTCGATGGTCAAGACCCACCTGGCTTGATCAGGGTTTTTTATTCCAGTGAAAACGATTTTTATCCAAATTCTATAGGAGCACCAGTGTGCCTCTGGGAGCTACACCCGGGCCTGCTGAACAGCGGCTCCGGAGTTTTCATTTTCTGACTAAAATTCAACACGGAATTTCATGGATCTAAGGAAACCGTGAATTGTGGACGTACCAGATTCTCACATCTTCATGGTCTAATGGAAGCTGAAGTTTCCCAGTCTGATCCGGCTGCCACTTCATTTCTGGCAATGACCATTCAATTGTGGACGTTCAGCCTTCTTAGGAATTCTCTTATACCGGCATGTTCCCGCGCCACATAAAGACCACTCGGTGGAGGTTTATGTGACTCAGGACAACTATTTATTTCAGGCGTCTAGAACAAAGGGAATTCACAGAGGTTGATGATCACTTATTAAAGTCCCGTTTCTCTATGATGCCCACTGATGACACTTCTACATCTGAGGGCAAAGAGCTCGTGCAGCATGATATTCTCATTACAGCCGCCACGCCGCCTGCAGTTCCTTCCTTGCAGAAAAATCTTTCCCAGTTGTACTTCTTTAAAATGCTGCAAAATATTGGGACAGAAGATTTCGGATTAGCGTTCACTTTAAACGGGCATAGATACAGGCATGTGGGCATGTTTAGAGACAGTGTTTCACTGGTCTAGGGTAAAGGGTGAAGCGCCTGGGATCCCGTGCTTCACTACTGTATGGCCTCAAGATGATGTGTAGGCACAGCGGCAAATCCATCGGTGGCAATTCTCTCATATTGTCATTGCGATGGGAAGATTCCTTATTCGCTAGGAAATGTTTTACCGTGGAAGACGGGTCACCACAGAGCTGTCTCTTTTGTGTTGAGACAAACTTTGCTGAATTTACCTGCCAGCAGTTGCGTGTCCTCCCTTTCTTTTGAGGCCGATGGAGACGCACGAGTGTAAGGAGAACGGTGAATGGTGGCCGTTCATCAGCCAGGATCATCAGAAACCGCAGAGTAAATTTTAGGAACGTAGACGTAGGACAGCGGAGAAAACTTCACTCAGCGACTTCAGTGAACTCTCCTTACAATGCTGAGGCCTGACACGCCTAGTGCCTGGGGGCAACCCGGCTCCTGCCCTAGGTAGTTTTGTTGAGCGTGCCTCCCTCAGGTGGTGCCTTTTCTCTCCCAGCAATATTGCTCCGTGAAATTCTGCCAATGATCAAAACTGTTTGCCATGGCTTTGTCCTTTCACCTCATTGGCCTCATCTTTGAAGTACAAATGCTTTTCTATGCGGGTGCTGCCTCCCTGAGCTTTCCTTTGTCTTGGCTCAATCGATGCAGATTCCTGTGCTGAATACGCCATGGACTAGCACAGGTGGGTTCTTGTCAGTATACCGGGCAAACGCAGCAATTTCGATGGTCAAGACCCACCTGGCTTGATCAGGGTTCTTTATTCCAGTGAAAACGGTTTTTATCCAAATTCTAGAGGAGCACCAGTGTGCCTCTGGGAGCTACACCCGGGCCTGCTGAACAGCGGCTCCGGAGTTTTCATTTTCTGACCAAAATTCAACACGGAATTTCATGGATCTAAGGAAACCGTGAATTGTGGACGTACCAGATTCTCACATCTTCATTGTCTAATGGAAGCTGAAGTTTCCCAGTGTGATCCGGCTGCCACTTCATTTCTGGCAATGACCATTCAATTGTGGACGTTCAGCCTTCTTCGGAATTCTCTTATACCGGCATGTTCCCGCGCCACATAAAGACCACTCGGTGGAGGTTTATGTGACTCAGGACAACTCTTTATTTCAGGCGTCTAGAACAAAGGGAATTCACAGAGGTTGATGATCACTTATTAAAGTCCCGTTTCTCTATGATGCCCACTGATGACACTTCTACATCTGAGGGCAAAGAGCTCGTGCAGCATGATATTCTCATTTCAGCCGCCACGCCGCCTGCAGTTCCTTCCTTGCAGAAAAATCTTTCCCAGTTGTACTTCTTTAAAATGCTGCCAAATAGTGGGACAGAAGATTTCGGTTTAGCGTTAACTTTAAACGGGCATAGATACAGGCATGTGGGCATGTTTAGAGACAGTGTTTCACTGGTCTAGGGTAAAGGGTGAAGCGCCTGGGATCCCGTGCTTCACTACTGTATGGCCTCAAGATGATGTGTAGGCACAGCGGCAAATCCATCGGTGGCAATTCTCTCATATTGTCATTGCGATGGGAAGATTCCTTATTCGCTAGGAAATGTTTTACCGTGGAAGACGGGTCACCACAGAGCTGTCTCTTTAGTGTTGAGACAAACTTTGCTGAATTTACCTGCCAGCAGTTGCGTGTCCTCCCTTTATTTTGAGGCCGATGGAGACGCACGAGTGTAAGGAGAACGGTGAATGGTGGCCGTTCATCAGCCAGGATCATCAGAAACCGCAGAGTAAATTTTAGGAACGTAGACGTAGGACAGCGGAGAAAACTTCACTCAGGGACTTCAGTGAACTCTCCTTACAATGCTGAGACCTGACACGCCTAGTGCCTGGGGGCAACCCGGCTCCTGCCCTAGGTAGTTTTGTTGAGCGTGCCTCCCTCAGGTGGTGCCTTTTCTCTCCCAGCAATATTGCTCCGTGAAATTCTGCCAATGATCAAAACTGTTTGCCATGGCTTTGTCCTTTCACCTCATTGGCCTCATCTTTGAAGTACAAATGCTTTTCTATGCGGGTGCTGCCTCCCTGAGCTTTCCTTTGTCTTGGCTCAATCGATGTAGATTCCTGTGCTGAATACACTATGGACTAGCACAGGTGGGTTCTTGTCAGTATACCGGGCAAACGCAGCAATTTCGATGGTCAAGACCCACCTGGCTTGATCAGGGTTCTTTATTCCAGTGAAAACGATTTTTATCCAAATTCTATAGGAGCACCAGTGTGCCTCTGGGAGCTACACCCGGGCCTGCTGAACAGCGGCTCCGGAGTTTTCATTTTCTGACTAAAATTCAACACGGAATTTCATGGATCTAAGGAAACCGTGAATTGTGGACGTACCAGATTCTCACATCTTCATTGTCTAATGGAAGCTGAAGTTTCCCAGTCTGATCCGGCTGCCACTTCAATTCTGGCAATGACCATTCAATTGTGGACGTTCAGCCTTCTTCGGAATTCTCTTATACCGGCATGTTCCCGCGCCACATAAAGACCACTCGGTGGAGGTTTATGTGACTCAGGACAACTATTTATTTCAGGCGTCTAGAACAAAGGGAATTCACAGAGGTTGATGATCACTTATTAAAGTCCCGTTTCTCTATGATGCCCACTGATGACACTTCTACATCTGAGGGCAAAGAGCTCGTGCAGCATGATATTCTCATTTCAGCCGCAACGCCGCCTGCAGTTCCTTCCTTGCAGAAAAATCTTTCCCAGTTGTACTTCTTTAAAATGCTGCAAAATAGTGGGACAGAAGATTTCGGTTTAGCGTTAACTTTAAACGGGCATAGATACAGGCATGTGGGCATGTTTAGAGACAGTGTTTCACTGGTCTAGGGTAAAGGGTGAAGCGCCTGGGATCCCGTGTTTCACTACTGTATGGCCTCAAGATGATGTGTAGGCACAGCGGCAAATCCATCGGTGGCAATTCTCTCATATTGTCATTGCGATGGGAAGATTCCTTATTCGCTAGGAAATGTTTTACCGTGGAAGACGGGTCACCACAGAGCTGTCTCTTTTGTGTTGAGACAAACTTTGCTGAATTTACCTGCCAGCAGTTGCGTGTCCTCCCTTTCTTTTGAGGCCGATGGAGACGCACGAGTGTAAGGAGAACGGTGAATGGTGGCCGTTCATCAGCCAGGATCATCAGAAACCGCAGAGTAAATTTTAGGAACATAGACGTAGGACAGCGGAGAAAACTTCACTCAGGGACTTCAGTGAACTCTCCTTACAATGCTGAGGCCTGACACGCCTAGTGCCTGGGGGCAACCCGGCTCCTGCCCTAGGTAGTTTTGTTGAGCGTGCCTCCCTCAGGTGGTGCCTTTTCTCTGCCAGCAATATTGCTCCGTGAAATTCTGCCGATGATCAAAACTGTTTGCCATGGCTTTGTCCTTTCACCTCATTGGCCTCATCTTTGAAGTACAAATGCTTTTCTACGCGGGTGCTGCCTCCCTGAGCTTTCCTTTGTCTTGGCTCAATCGATGCAGATTCCTGTGCTGAATACTCCATGGACTAGCACAGGTGGGTTCTTGTCAGTATACCGGGCAAACGCAGCAATTTCGATGGTCAAGACCCACCTGGCTTGATCAGGGTTTTTTATTCCAGTGAAAACGATTTTTATCCAAATTCTATAGGAGCACCAGTGTGCCTCTGGGAGCTACACCCGGGCCTGCTGAACAGCGGCTCCGGAGTTTTCATTTTCTGACTAAAATTCAACACGGAATTTCATGGATCTAAGGAAACCGTGAATTGTGGACGTACCAGATTCTCACATCTTCATGGTCTAATGGAAGCTGAAGTTTCCCAGTCTGATCCGGCTGCCACTTCATTTCTGGCAATGACCATTCAATTGTGGACGTTCAGCCTTCTTAGGAATTCTCTTATACCGGCATGTTCCCGCGCCACATAAAGACCACTCGGTGGAGGTTTATGTGACTCAGGACAACTATTTATTTCAGGCGTCTAGAACAAAGGGAATTCACAGAGGTTGATGATCACTTATTAAAGTCCCGTTTCTCTATGATGCCCACTGATGACACTTCTACATCTGAGGGCAAAGAGCTCGTGCAGCATGATATTCTCATTACAGCCGCCACGCCGCCTGCAGTTCCTTCCTTGCAGAAAAATCTTTCCCAGTTGTACTTCTTTAAAATGCTGCAAAATATTGGGACAGAAGATTTCGGATTAGCGTTCACTTTAAACGGGCATAGATACAGGCATGTGGGCATGTTTAGAGACAGTGTTTCACTGGTCTAGGGTAAAGGGTGAAGCGCCTGGGATCCCGTGCTTCACTACTGTATGGCCTCAAGATGATGTGTAGGCACAGCGGCAAATCCATCGGTGGCAATTCTCTCATATTGTCATTGCGATGGGAAGATTCCTTATTCGCTAGGAAATGTTTTACCGTGGAAGACGGGTCACCACAGAGCTGTCTCTTTTGTGTTGAGACAAACTTTGCTGAATTTACCTGCCAGCAGTTGCGTGTCCTCCCTTTCTTTTGAGGCCGATGGAGACGCACGAGTGTAAGGAGAACGGTGAATGGTGGCCGTTCATCAGCCAGGATCATCAGAAACCGCAGAGTAAATTTTAGGAACATAGACGTAGGACAGCGGAGAAAACTTCACTCAGGGACTTCAGTGAACTCTCCTTACAATGCTGAGGCCTGACACGCCTAGTGCCTGGGGGCAACCCGGCTCCTGCCCTAGGTAGTTTTGTTGAGCGTGCCTCCCTCAGGTGGTGCCTTTTCTCTCCCAGCAATATTGCTCCGTGAAATTCTGCCGATGATCAAAACTGTTTGCCATGGCTTTGTCCTTTCACCTCATTGGCCTCATCTTTGAAGTACAAATGCTTTTCTACGCGGGTGCTGCCTCCCTGAGCTTTCCTTTGTCTTGGCTCAATCGATGCAGATTCCTGTGCTGAATACGCCATGGACTAGCACAGGTGGGTTCTTGTCAGTATACCGGGCAAACGCAGCAATTTCGATGGTCAAGACCCACCTGGCTTGATCAGGGTTTTTTATTCCAGTGAAAACGATTTTTATCCAAATTCTATAGGAGCACCAGTGTGCCTCTGGGAGCTACACCCGGGCCTGCTGAACAGCGGCTCCGGAGTTTTCATTTTCTGACTAAAATTCAACACGGAATTTCATGGATCTAAGGAAACCGTGAATTGTGGACGTACCAGATTCTCACATCTTCATGGTCTAATGGAAGCTGAAGTTTCCCAGTCTGATCCGGCTGCCACTTCATTTCTGGCAATGACCATTCAATTGTGGACGTTCAGCCTTCTTAGGAATTCTCTTATACCGGCATGTTCCCGCGCCACATAAAGACCACTCGGTGGAGGTTTATGTGACTCAGGACAACTATTTATTTCAGGCGTCTAGAACAAAGGGAATTCACAGAGGTTGATGATCACTTATTAAAGTCCCGTTTCTCTATGATGCCCACTGATGACACTTCTACATCTGAGGGCAAAGAGCTCGTGCAGCATGATATTCTCATTTCAGCCGCCACGCCGCCTGCAGTTCCTTCCTTGCAGAAAAATCTTTCCCAGTTGTACTTCTTTAAAATGCTGCAAAATATTGGGACAGAAGATTTCGGATTAGCGTTAACTTTAAACGGGCATAGATACAGGCATGTGGGCATGTTTAGAGACAGTGTTTCACTGGTCTAGGGTAAAGGGTGAAGCGCCTGGGATCCCGTGCTTCACTACTGTATGGCCTCAAGATGATGTGTAGGCACAGCGGCAAATCCATCGGTGGCAATTCTCTCATATTGTCATTGCGATGGGAAGATTCCTTATTCGCTAGGAAATGTTTTACCGTGGAAGACGGGTCACCACAGAGCTGTCTCTTTTGTGTTGAGACAAACTTTGCTGAATTTACCTGCCAGCAGTTGCGTGTCCTCCCTTTCTTTTGAGGCCGATGGAGACGCACGAGTGTAAGGAGAACGGTGAATGGTGGCCGTTCATCAGCCAGGATCATCAGAAACCGCAGAGTAAATTTTAGGAACGTAGACGTAGGACAGCGGAGAAAACTTCACTCAGGGACTTCAGTGAACTCTCCTTACAATGCTGAGGCCTGACACGCCTAGTGCCTGGGGGCAACCCGGCTCCTGCCCTAGGTAGTTTTGTTGAGCGTGCCTCCCTCAGGTGGTGCCTTTTCTCTCCCAGCAATATTGCTCCGTGAAATTCTGCCGATGATCAAAACTGTTTGCCATGGCTTTGTCCTTTCACCTCATTGGCCTCATCTTTGAAGTACAAATGCTTTTCTACACGGGTGCTGCCTCCCTGAGCTTTCCTTTGTCTTGGCTCAATCGATGCAGATTCCTGTGCTGAATACGCTATGGACTAGCACAGGTGGGTTCTTGTCAGTATACCGGGCAAACGCAGCAATTTCGATGGTCAAGACCCACCTGGCTTGATCAGGGTTCTTTATTCCAGTGAAAACGATTTTTATCCAAATTCTAGAGGAGCACCAGTGTGCCTCTGGGAGCTACACCCGGGCCTGCTGAACAGCGGCTCCGGAGTTTTCATTTTCTGACTAAAATTCAACACGGAATTTCATGGATCTAAGGAAACCGTGAATTGTGGACGTACCAGATTCTCACATCTTCATTGTCTAATGGAAGCTGAAGTTTCCCAGTCTGATCCGGCTGCCACTTCATTTCTGGCAATGACCATTCCATTGTGGACGTTCAGCCTTCTTCGGAATTCTCTTATACCGCCATGTTCCCGCGCCACATAAAGACCACTCGGTGGAGGTTTATGTGACTCAGGACAACTCTTTATTTCAGGCGTCTAGAACAAAGGGAATTCACAGAGGTTGATGATCACTTATTAAAGTCCCGTTTCTCTATGATGCCCACTGATGACACTTCTACATCTGAGGGCAAAGAGCTCGTGCAGCATGATACTCTCATTTCGGCCGCCACGCCGCCTGCAGTTCCTTCCTTGCAGAAAAATCTTTCCCAGTTGTACTTCTTTAAAATGCTGCAAAATAGTGGGACAGAAGATTTCGGTTTAGCGTTAACTTTAAATGGGCATAGATACAGGCATGTGGGCATGTTTAGAGACAGTGTTTCACTGGTCTAGGGTAAAGGTTGAAGCGCCTGGGATCCTGTGCTTCACTACTGTATGGCCTCAAGGTGATGAGTAGGCACAGCGGTAAATCCATCGGTGGCAATTCTCTCATATTGTCATTGCGATGGGAAGATTCCTTATTCGCTAGGAAATGTTTGCCCGTGGAAGACGGGTCACCACAGAGCTGTCTCTTTTGTGTTGAGACAAACATTGCTGAATTTACCTGCCAGCAGTTGCGTGTCATCCCTTTCTTTTAAGGCCGATGGAGTTGCACGAGTGTAAGGAGAACGGTGAATGGTGGCCGTTCATAAGCCAGGATCATCAGAAACCGCAGAGTAAATTTTAGGAACGTAGACGTAGGACAGCGGAGAAAACTTCACTCAGGGACTTCAGTGAACTCTCCTTACAATGCTGAGGCCTGACACGCCTAGTGCCTGGGGGCAACCCGGCTCCTGCCCTAGGTAGTTTTGTTGAGCGTGCCTCCCTCAGGTGGTGCCTTTTCTCTCCAAGCAATATTGCTCCGTGAAATTCTGCCGATGATGAAAACTGTTTGCCATGGCTTTGTCCTTTCACCTCATTGGCCTCATCTTTGAAGTACAAATGCTTTTCTATGCGGGTGCTGCCTCCCTGAGCTTTCCTTTGTCTTGGCTCAATCGATGCAGATTCCTGTGCTGAATACACCATGGACTAGCACAGGTGGGTTCTTGTCAGTATACCGGGCAAACGCAGCAATTTCAATGGTCAAGACCCACCTGGCTTGATCAGGGTTCTTTATTCCAGTGAAAACGATTTTTATCCAAATTCTATAGGAGCACCATTGTGCCTCTGGGAGCTACACCCGGGCCTGCTGAACAGCGGCTCCGGAGTTTTCATTTTCTGACTAAAATTCAACACGGAATTTCATGGATCTAAGGAAACCGTGAATTGTGGACGTACCAGATTCTCACATCTTCATTGTCTAATGGAAGCTGAAGTTTCCCAGTGTGATCCGGCTGCCACTTCATTTCTGGCAATGACCATTCAATTGTGTACGTTCAGCCTTCTTCGGAATTCTCTTGGACCGGCATGTTCCCGCGCCACATAAAGACCACTCGGTGGAGGTTTATGTGACTCAGGACAACTCTTTATTTCAGGCGTCTAGAACAAAGGGAATTCACAGAGGTTGATGATCACTTATTAAAGTCCCGTTTCTCTATGATGCCCACTGATGACACTTCTACATCTGAGGGCAAAGAGCTCGTGCAGCATGATATTCTCATTTCAGCCGCCATGCCGCCTGCAGTTCCTTCCTTGCAGAAAAATCTTTCCCAGTTGTACTTCTTTAAAATGCTGCAAAATAGTGGGACAGAAGATTTCGGTTTAGCGTTAACTTTAAACGGGCATAGATACAGGCATGTGGGCATGTTTAGAGACAGTGTTTCACTGGTCTAGGGTAAAGGGTGAAGCGCCTGGGATCCCGTGCTTCACTACTGTATGGCCTCAAGATGATGTGTAGGAACAGCGGCAAATCCATCGGTGGCAATTCTTTCATATTGTCATTGCGATGGGAAGATTCCTTATTCGCTAGGAAATGTTTTACCGTGGAAGACGGGTCACCACAGAGCTGTCTCTTTTGTGTTGAGACAAACTTTGCTGAATTTACCTGCCAGCAGTTGCGTGTCCTCCCTTTCTTTTGAGGCCAATGAAGACGCACGAGTGTAAGGAGAACGGTGAATGGTGGCCGTTCATAAGCCAGGATCATCAGAAACCGCAGAGTAAATTTTAGGAACGTAGACGTAGGACAGCGGAGAAAACTTCACTCAGGGACTTCAGTGAACTCTCCTTACAATGCTGAGTCCTGACACGCCTAGTGCCTGGGGGCAACCCGGCTCCTGCCCTAGGTAGTTTTGTTGAGCGTGCCTCCCTCAGGTGGTGCCTTTTCTCTCCCAGCAATATTGCTCCGTGAAATTCTGCTGATGATCAAAACTGTTTGCCATGGCTTTGTCCTTTCACCTCATTGGCCTCATCTTTGAAGTACAAATGCTTTTCTACGCGGGTGCTGCCTCCCTGAGCTTTCCTTTGTCTTGGCTCAATTGATGCAGATTCCTGTGCTGAATACCCCATGGACTAGCACAGGTGGGTTCTTGTCAGTATACCGGGCAAACGCAGCAATTTCGATGGTCAAGACCCACCTGGCTTGATCAGGGTTCTTTATTCCAGTGAAAACGATTTTTATCCAAATTCTAGAGGAGCACCAGTGTGCCTCTGGGAGCTACACCCGGGCCTGCTGAACAGCGGCTCCGGAGTTTTCATTTTCTGACTAAAATTCAACACGGAATTTCATGGATCTAAGGAAACCGTGAATTGTGGACGTACCATATTCTCACATCTTCATTGTCTAATGGAAGCTGAAGTTTCCCTGTCTGATCCGGCTGCCACTTCATTTCTGGCAATGACCATTCCATTGTGGACGTTCAGCCTTCTTCGGAATTCTCTTATACCGGCATGTTCCCGTGCCACATAAAGACCACTCGGTGGAGGTTTATGTGACTCAGGACAACTCTTTATTTCAGGCGTCTAGAACAAAGGGAATTCACAGAGGTTGATGATCACTTATTAAAGTCCCGTTTCTCTATGATGCCCACTGATGACACTTCTACATCTGAGGGCAAAGAGCTCGTGCAGCATGATATTCTCATTTCAGCCGCCACGCCGCCTGCAGTTCCTTCCTTGCAGAAAAATCTTTCCCAGTTGTACTTCTTTAAAATGCTGCAAAATAGTGGGACAGAAGATTTCGGTTTAGCGTTAACTTTAAACGGGAATAGATACAGGCATGTGGGCATGTTTAGAGACAGTGTTTCACTGGTCTAGGGTAAAGGGTGAAGCGCCTGGGATCCCGTGCTTCACTACTGTATGGCCTCAAGATGATGTGTAGGCACAGCGGCAAATCCATCGGTGGCAATTCTCTCATATTGTCATTGCGATGGGAAGATTCCTTATTCGCTAGGAAATGTTTTACCGTGGAAGACGGGTCACCACAGAGCTGTCTCTTTTGTGTTGAGACAAACTTTGCTGAATTTACCTGCCAGCAGTTGCGTGTCCTCCCTTTCTTTTGAGGCCGATGGAGACGCACGAGTGTAAGGAGAACGGTGAATGGTGGCCGTTCATAAGCCAGGATCATCAGAAACCGCAGAGTAAATTTTAGGAACATAGACGTAGGACAGCGGAGAAAACTTCACTCAGGGACTTCAGTGAACTCTCCTTACAATGCTGAGGCCTGACACGCCTAGTGCCTTGGGGCAACCCGGCTCCTGCCCTAGGTAGTTTTGTTGAGCGTGCCTCCCTCAGGTGGTGCCTTTTCTCTCCCAGCAATATTGCTCCGTGAAATTCTGCTGATGATCAAAACTGTTTGCCATGGCTTTGTCCTTTCACCTCATTGGCCTCATCTTTGAAGTACAAATGCTTTTCTACGCGGGTGCTGCCTCCCTGAGCTTTCCTTTGTCTTGGCTCAATCGATGCAGATTCCTGTGCTGAATACACCATGGACTAGCACAGGTGGGTTCTTGTCAGTATACCGGGCAAACGCAGCAATTTCGATGGTCAAGACCCACCTGGCTTGATCAGGGTTCTTTATTCCAGTGAAAACGATTTTTATCCAAATTCTAGAGGAGCACCAGTGTGCCTCTGGGAGCTACACCCGGGCCTGCTGAACAGCGGCTCCGGAGTTTTCATTTTCTGACTAAAATTCAACACGGAATTTCATGGATCTAAGGAAACCGTGAATTGTGGACGTACCAGATTCTCACATCTTCATTTGTCTAATGGAAGCTGAAGTTTCCCAGTCTGATCCGGCTGCCACTTCATTTCTGGCAATGACCATTCAATTGTGGACGTTCAGCCTTCTTCGGAATTCTCTTATACCGCCATGTTCCCGCGCCACATAAAGACCACTCGGTGGAGGTTTATGTGACTCAGGACAACTCTTTATTTCAGGCGTCTAGAACAAAGGGAATTCACAGAGGTTGATGATCACTTATTAAAGTCCCGTTTCTCTATGATGCCCACTGATGACACTTCTACATCTGAGGGCAAAGAGCTCGTGCAGCATGATATTCTCATTTCAGCCGCCACGCCACCTGCAGTTCCTTCCTTGCAGAAAAATCTTTCCCAGTTGTACTTCTTTAAAATGCTGCAAAATAGTGGGACAGAAGATTTCGGTTTAGCGTTAACTTTAAACGGGCATAGATACAGGCATGTGGGCATGTTTAGAGACAGTGTCTCACTGGTCTAGGGTAAAGGGTGAAGCGCCTGGGATCCCGTGCTTCACTACTGTATGGCCTCAAGATGATGTGTAGGCACAGCGGCAAATCCATCGGTGGCAATTCTCTCATATTGTCATTGCGATGGGAAGATTCCTTATTCGCTAGGAAATGTTTTCCCGTGGAAGACGGGTCACCACAGAGCTGTCTCTTTTGGGTTGAGACAAACATTGCTGAATTTACCTGCCAGCAGTTGCGTGTCCTCCCTTTCTTTTAAGGCCGATGGAGACGCACGAGTGTAAGGAGAACGGTGAATGGTGGCCGTTCATAAGCCAGGATCATCAGAAACCGCAGAGTAAATTTTAGGAACGTAGACGTAGGACAGCAGAGAAAACTTCACTCAGGGACTTCAGTGAACTCTCCTTACAATGCTGAGGCCTGACACGCCTAGTGCCTGGGGGCAACCCGGCTCCTGCCCTAGGTAGTTTTGTTGAGCGTGCCTCCCTCAGGTGGTGCCTTTTCTCTGCCAGCAATATTGCTCCGTGAAATTCTGCCGATGATCAAAACTGTTTGCCATGGCTTTGTCCTTTCACCTCATTGGCCTCATCTTTGAAGTACAAATGCTTTTCTACACGGGTGCTGCCTCCCTGGGCTTTCCTTTGTCTTGGCTCAATCGATGCAGATTCCTGTGCTGAATACGCCATGGACTAGCACAGGTGGGTTCTTGTCAGTATACCGGGCAAACGCAGCAATTTCGATGGTCAAGACCCACCTGGCTTGATCAGGGTTCTTTATTCCAGTGAAAACGATTTTTATCCAAATTCTAGAGGAGCACCAGTGTGCCTCTGGGAGCTACACCCGGGCCTGCTGAACAGCGGCTCCGGAGTTTTCATTTTCTGACTAAAATTCAACACGGAATTTCATGGATCTAAGGAAACCGTGAATTGTGGACGTACCAGATTCTCACATCTTCATTGTCTAATGGAAGCTGAAGTTTCCCAGTGTGATCCGGCTGCCACTTCATTTCTGGCAATGACCATTCAATTGTGGACGTTCAGCCTTCTTCGGAATTCTCTTATACCGGCATGTTCCCGCGCCACATAAAGACCACTCGGTGGAGGTTTATGTGACTCAGGACAACTCTTTATTTCAGGCGTCTAGAACAAAGGGAATTCACAGAGGTTGATGATCACTTATTAAAGTCCCGTTTCTCTATGATGCCCACTGATGACACTTCTACATCTAAGGGCAAAGAGCTCGTGCAGCATGATATTCTCATTTCAGCCGCCACGCCGCCTGCAGTTCCTTCCTTGCAGAAAAATCTTTCCCAGTTGTACTTCTTTAAAATGCTGCAAAATAGTGGGACAGAAGATTTCGGTTTAGCGTTAACTTTAAATGGGCATAGATACAGGCATGTGGGCATGTTTAGAGACAGTGTTTCACTGGTCTAGGGTAAAGGTTGAAGCGCCTGGGATCCTGTGCTTCACTACTGTATGGCCTCAAGGTGATGAGTAGGCACAGCGGTAAATCCATCGGTGGCAATTCTCTCATATTGTCATCGCGATGGGAAGATTCCTTATTCGCTAGGAAATGTTTTCCCGTGGAAGACGGGTCACCACAGAGCTGTCTCTTTTGTGTTGAGACAAACATTGCTGAATTTACCTGCCAGCAGTTGCGTGTCCTCCCTTTCTTTTAAGGCCGATGGAGACGCACGAGTGTAAGGAGAACGGTGAATGGTAGCCGTTCATAAGCCAGGATCATCAGAAACCGCAGAGTAAATTTTAGGAATGTAGACGTAGGACAGCGGAGAAAACTTCACTCAGGGACTTCAGTGAACTCTCCTTACAATGCTGAGGCCTGACACGCCTAGTGCCTGGGGGCAACCCGGCTCCTGCCCTAGGTAGTTTTGTTGAGCCTGCCTCCCTCAGGTGGTGCCTTTTCTCTCCCAGCAATATTGCTCCGTGAAATTCTGCCGATGATCAAAACTGTTTGCCATGGCTTTGTCCTTTCACCTCATTGGCCTCATCTTTGAAGTACAAATGCTTTTCTACACGGGTGCTGCCTCCCTGAGCTTTCCTTTGTCTTGGCTCAATCGATGCAGATTCCTGTGCTGAATACGCCATGGACTAGCACAGGTGGGTTCTTGTCAGTATACCGGGCAAACGCAGCAATTTCGATGGTCAAGACCCACCTGGCTTGATCAGGGTTCTTTATTCCAGTGAAAACGATTTTTATCCAAATTCTAGAGGAGCACCAGTGTGCCTCTGGGAGCTACACCCGGGCCTGCTGAACAGCGGCTCCGGAGTTTTCATTTTCTGACTAAAATTCAACACGGAATTTCATGGATCTAAGGAAACCGTGAATTGTGGACGTACCAGATTCTCACATCTTCATTGTCTAATGGAAGCAGAAGTTTCCCAGTCTGATCCGGCTGCCACTTCATTTCTGGCAATGACCATTCAATTGTGGACGTTCAGCCTTCTTCGGAATTCTCTTATACCGCCATGTTCCCGCGCCACATAAAGACCACTCGGTGGAGGTTTATGTGACTCAGGACAACTCTTTATTTCAGGCGTCTAGAACAAAGGGAATTCACAGAGGTTGATGATCACTTATTAAAGTCCCGTTTCTCTATGATGCCCACTGATGACACTTCTACATCTGAGGGCAAAGAGCTCGTGCAGCATGATATTCTCATTACATCCGCCACGCCGCCTGCAGTTCCTTCCTTGCAGAAAAATCTTTCCCAGTTGTACTTCTTTAAAATGCTACAAAATAGTGGGACAGAAGATTTCGGTTTAGCGTTAACTTTAAATGGGCATAGATACAGGCATGTGGGCATGTTTAGAGACAGTGTTTCACTGGTCTAGGGTAAAGGGTGAAGCGCCTGGGATCCCGTGCTTCACTACTGTATGGCCTCAAGGTGATGAGTAGGCACAGCGGCAAATCCATCGGTGGCAATTCTCTCATATTGTCATTGCGATGGGAAGATTCCTTATTCGCTAGGAAATGTTTTCCCGTGGAAGACGGGTCACCACAGAGCTGTCTCTTTTGGGTTGAGACAAACATTGCTGAATTTACCTGCCAGCAGTTGCGTGTCCTCCCTTTCTTTTAAGGCCGATGGAGACGCACGAGTGTAAGGAGAACGGTGAATGGTGGCCGTTCATAAGCAAGGATCATCAGAAAACACAGAGTAAATTTTAGGAACGTAGACGTAGGACAGCGGAGAAAACTTCACTCAGGGACTTCAGTGAACTCTCCTTACAATGCTGAGGCCTGACACGCCTAGTGCCTGAGGGCAACCCGGCTCCTGCCCTAGGTAGTTTTGTTGAGCGTGCCTCCCTCAGGTGGTGCCTTTTCTCTCCCAGCAATATTGCTCCGTGAAATTCTGCCGATGATCAAAACTGTTTGCCATGGCTTTGTCCTTTCACCTCATTGGCCTCATCTTTGAAGTACAAATGCTTTTCTACACGGGTGCTGCCTCCCTGAGCTTTCCTTTGTCTTGGCTCAATCGATGCAGATTCCTGTGCTGAATACGCCATGGACTAGCACAGGTGGGTTCTTGTCAGTATACCGGGCAAACGCAGCAATTTCGATGGTCAAGACCCACCTGGCTTGATCAGGGTTCTTTATTCCAGTGAAAACGATTTTTATCCAAATTCTAGAGGAGCACCAGTGTGCCTCTGGGAGCTACACCCGGGCCTGCTGAACAGCGGCTCCGGAGTTTTCATTTTCTGACTAAAATTCAACACGGAATTTCATGGATCTAAGGAAACCGTGAATTGTGGACGTACCAGATTCTCACATCTTCATTGTCTAATGGAAGCTGAAGTTTCCCAGTCTGATCCGGCTGCCACTTCATTTCTGGCAATGACCATTCAATTGTGGACGTTCAGCCTTCTTCGGAATTCTCTTATACCGCCATGTTCCCGCGCCACATAAAGACCACTCGGTGGAGGTTTATGTGACTCAGGACAACTCTTTATTTCAGGCGTCTAGAACAAAGGGAATTCACAGAGGTTGATGATCACTTATTAAAGTCCCGTTTCTCTATGATGCCCACTGATGACACTTCTACATCTGAGGGCAAAGAGCTCGTGCAGCATGATATTCTCATTTCAGCCGCCACGCCGCCTGCAGTTCCTTCCTTGCAGAAAAATCTTTCCCAGTTGTACTTCTTTAAAATGCTGCAAAATAGTGGGACAGAAGATTTCGGTTTAGCGTTAACTTTAAATGGGCATAGATACAGGCATGTGGGCATGTTTAGAGACAGTGTTTCACTGGTCTAGGGTAAAGGTTGAAGCGCCTGGGATCCTGTGCTTCACTACTGTATGGCCTCAAGGTGATGAGTAGGCACAGCGGTAAATCCATCGGTGGCAATTCTCTCATATTGTCATCGCGATGGGAAGATTCCTTATTCGCTAGGAAATGTTTTCCCGTGGAAGACGGGTCACCACAGAGCTGTCTCTTTTGTGTTGAGACAAACATTGCTGAATTTACCTGCCAGCAGTTGCGTGTCCTCCCTTTCTTTTAAGGCCGATGGAGACGCACGAGTGTAAGGAGAACGGTGAATGGTGGCCGTTCATAAGCCAGGATCATCAGAAACCGCAGAGTAAATTTTAGGAATGTAGACGTAGGACAGCGGAGAAAACTTCACTCAGGGACTTCAGTGAACTCTCCTTACAATGCTGAGGCCTGACACGCCTAGTGCCTGGGGGCAACCCGGCTCCTGCCCTAGGTAGTTTTGTTGAGCCTGCCTCCCTCAGGTGGTGCCTTTTCTCTCCCAGCAATATTGCTCCGTGAAATTCTGCCGATGATCAAAACTGTTTGCCATGGCTTTGTCCTTTCACCTCATTGGCCTCATCTTTGAAGTACAAATGCTTTTCTACACGGGTGCTGCCTCCCTGAGCTTTCCTTTGTCTTGGCTCAATCGATGCAGATTCCTGTGCTGAATACGCCATGGACTAGCACAGGTGGGTTCTTGTCAGTATACCGGGCAAACGCAGCAATTTCGATGGTCAAGACCCACCTGGCTTGATCAGGGTTCTTTATTCCAGTGAAAACGATTTTTATCCAAATTCTAGAGGAGCACCAGTGTGCCTCTGGGAGCTACACCCGGGCCTGCTGAACAGCGGCTCCGGAGTTTTCATTTTCTGACTAAAATTCAACACGGAATTTCATGGATCTAAGGAAACCGTGAATTGTGGACGTACCAGATTCTCACATCTTCATTGTCTAATGGAAGCTGAAGTTTCCCAGTCTGATCCGGCTGCCACTTCATTTCTGGCAATGACCATTCAATTGTGGACGTTCAGCCTTCTTCGGAATTCTCTTATACCGGCATGTTCCCGCGCCACATAAAGACCACTCGGTGGAGGTTTATGTGACTCAGGACAACTCTTTATTTCAGGCGTCTAGAACAAAGGGAATTCACAGAGGTTGATGATCACTTATTAAAGTCCCGTTTCTCTATGATGCCCACTGATGACACTTCTACATCTGAGGGCAAAGAGCTCGTGCAGCATGATATTCTCATTACATCCGCCACGCAGCCTGCAGTTCCTTCCTTGCAGAAAAATCTTTCCCAGTTGTACTTCTTTAAAATGCTACAAAATAGTGGGACAGAAGATTTCGGTTTAGCGTTAACTTTAAATGGGCATAGATACAGGCATGTGGGCATGTTTAGAGACAGTGTTTCACTGGTCTAGGGTAAAGGGTGAAGCGCCTGGGATCCCGTGCTTCACTACTGTATGGCCTCAAGGTGATGAGTAGGCACAGCGGCAAATCCATCGGTGGCAATTCTCTCATATTGTCATTGCGATGGGAAGATTCCTTATTCGCTAGGAAATGTTTTCCCGTGGAAGACGGGTCACCACAGAGCTGTCTCTTTTGGGTTGAGACAAACATTGCTGAATTTACCTGCCAGCAGTTGCGTGTCCTCCCTTTCTTTTAAGGCCGATGGAGACGCACGAGTGTAAGGAGAACGGTGAATGGTGGCCGTTCATAAGCAAGGATCATCAGAAAACACAGAGTAAATTTTAGGAACGTAGACGTAGGACAGCGGAGAAAACTTCACTCAGGGACTTCAGTGAACTCTCCTTACAATGCTGAGGCCTGACACGCCTAGTGCCTGGGGGCAACCCGGCTCCTGCCCTAGGTAGTTTTGTTGAGCGTGCCTCCCTCAGGTGGTGCCTTTTCTCTCCCAGCAATATTGCTCCGTGAAATTCTGCCGATGATCAAAACTGTTTGCCATGGCTTTGTCCTTTCACCTCATTGGCCTCATCTTTGAAGTACAAATGCTTTTCTACACGGGTGCTGCCTCCCTGAGCTTTCCTTTGTCTTGGCTCAATCGATGCAGATTCCTGTGCTGAATACGCCATGGACTAGCACAGGTGGGTTCTTGTCAGTATACCGGGCAAACGCAGCAATTTCGATGGTCAAGACCCACCTGGCTTGATCAGGGTTCTTTATTCCAGTGAAAACGATTTTTATCCAAATTCTAGAGGAGCACCAGTGTGCCTCTGGGAGCTACACCCGGGCCTGCTGAACAGCGGCTCCGGAGTTTTCATTTTCTGACTAAAATTCAACACGGAATTTCATGGATCTAAGGAAACCGTGAATTGTGGACGTACCAGATTCTCACATCTTCATTGTCTAATGGAAGCTGAAGTTTCCCAGTCTGATCCGGCTGCCACTTCATTTCTGGCAATGACCATTCAATTGTGGACGTTCAGCCTTCTTCGGAATTCTCTTATACCGCCATGTTCCCGCGCCACATAAAGACCACTCGGTGGAGGTTTATGTGACTCAGGACAACTCTTTATTTCAGGCGTCTAGAACAAAGGGAATTCACAGAGGTTGATGATCACTTATTAAAGTCCCGTTTCTCTATGATGCCCACTGATGACACTTCTACATCTGAGGGCAAAGAGCTCGTGCAGCATGATATTCTCATTACATCCGCCACGCCGCCTGCAGTTCCTTCCTTGCAGAAAAATCTTTCCCAGTTGTACTTCTTTAAAATGCTACAAAATAGTGGGACAGAAGATTTCGGTTTAGCGTTAACTTTAAATGGGCATAGATACAGGCATGTGGGCATGTTTAGAGACAGTGTTTCACTGGTCTAGGGTAAAGGGTGAAGCGCCTGGGATCCCGTGCTTCACTACTGTATGGCCTCAAGGTGATGAGTAGGCACAGCGGCAAATCCATCGGTGGCAATTCTCTCATATTGTCATTGCGATGGGAAGATTCCTTATTCGCTAGGAAATGTTTTCCCGTGGAAGACGGGTCACCACAGAGCTGTCTCTTTTGGGTTGAGACAAACATTGCTGAATTTACCTGCCAGCAGTTGCGTGTCCTCCCTTTCTTTTAAGGCCGATGGAGACGCACGAGTGTAAGGAGAACGGTGAATGGTGGCCGTTCATAAGCAAGGATCATCAGAAAACACAGAGTAAATTTTAGGAACGTAGACGTAGGACAGCGGAGAAAACTTCACTCAGGGATTTCAGTGAACTCTCCTTACAATGCTGAGGCCTGACACGCCTAGTGCCTGGGGGCAACCCGGCTCCTGCCCTAGGTAGTTTTGTTGAGCGTGCCTCCCTCAGGTGGTGCCTTTTCTCTCCCAGCAATATTGCTCCGTGAAATTCTGCCGATGATCAAAACTGTTTGCCATGGCTTTGTCCTTTCACCTCATTGGCCTCATCTTTGAAGTACAAATGCTTTTCTACACGGGTGCTGCCTCCCTGAGCTTTCCTTTGTCTTGGCTCAATCGATGCAGATTCCTGTGCTGAATACGCCATGGACTAGCACAGGTGGGTTCTTGTCAGTATACCGGGCAAACGCAGCAATTTCGATGGTCAAGACCCACCTGGCTTGATCAGGGTTCTTTATTCCAGTGAAAACGATTTTTATCCAAATTCTAGAGGAGCACCAGTGTGCCTCTGGGAGCTACACCCGGGCCTGCTGAACAGCGGCTCCGGAGTTTTCATTTTCTGACTAAAATTCAACACGGAATTTCATGGATCTAAGGAAACCGTGAATTGTGGACGTACCAGATTCTCACATCTTCATTGTCTAATGGAAGCTGAAGTTTCCCAGTCTGATCCGGCTGCCACTTCATTTCTGGCAATGACCATTCCATTGTGGACGTTCAGCCTTCTTCGGAATTCTCTTATACCGCCATGTTCCCGCGCCACATAAAGACCACTCGGTGGAGGTTTATGTGACTCAGGACAACTCTTTATTTCAGGCGTCTAGAACAAAGGGAATTCACAGAGGTTGATGATCACTTATTAAAGTCCCGTTTCTCTATGATGCCCACTGATGACACTTCTACATCTGAGGGCAAAGAGCTCGTGCAGCATGATATTCTCATTTCAGCCGCCACGCCGCCTGCAGTTCCTTCCTTGCAGAAAAATCTTTCCCAGTTGTACTTCTTTAAAATGCTGCAAAATAGTGGGACAGAAGATTTCGGTTTAGCGTTAACTTTAAATGGGCATAGATACAGGCATGTGGGCATGTTTAGAGACATTGTTTCACTGGTCTAGGGTAAAGGTTGAAGCGCCTGGGATCCTGTGCTTCACTACTGTATGGCCTCAAGATGATGAGTAGGCACAGCGGTAAATCCATCGGTGGCAATTCTCTCATATTGTCATCGCGATGGGAAGATTCCTTATTCGCTAGGAAATGTTTTCCCGTGGAAGACGGGTCACCACAGAGCTGTCTCTTTTGTGTTGAGACAAACATTGCTGAATTTACCTGCCAGCAGTTGCGTGTCCTCCCTTTCTTTTAAGGCCGATGGAGACGCACGAGTGTAAGGAGAACGGTGAATGGTGGCCGTTCATAAGCCAGGATCATCAGAAACCGCAGAGTAAATTTTAGGAATGTAGACGTAGGACAGCGGAGAAAACTTCACTCAGGGACTTCAGTGAACTCTCCTTACAATGCTGAGGCCTGACACGCCTAGTGCCTGGGGGCAACCCGGCTCCTGCCCTAGGTAGTTTTGTTGAGCCTGCCTCCCTCAGGTGGTGCCTTTTCTCTCCCAGCAATATTGCTCCGTGAAATTCTGCCGATGATCAAAACTGTTTGCCATGGCTTTGTCCTTTCACCTCATTGGCCTCATCTTTGAAGTACAAATGCTTTTCTACACGGGTGCTGCCTCCCTGAGCTTTCCTTTGTCTTGGCTCAATCGATGCAGATTCCTGTGCTGAATACGCCATGGACTAGCACAGGTGGGTTCTTGTCAGTATACCGGGCAAACGCAGCAATTTCGATGGTCAAGACCCACCTGGCTTGATCAGGGTTCTTTATTCCAGTGAAAACGATTTTTATCCAAATTCTAGAGGAGCACCAGTGTGCCTCTGGGAGCTACACCCGGGCCTGCTGAACAGCGGCTCCGGAGTTTTCATTTTCTGACTAAAATTCAACACGGAATTTCATGGATCTAAGGAAACCGTGAATTGTGGACGTACCAGATTCTCACATCTTCATTGTCTAATGGAAGCTGAAGTTTCCCAGTCTGATCCGGCTGCCACTTCATTTCTGGCAATGACCATTCAATTGTGGACGTTCAGCCTTCTTCGGAATTCTCTTATACCGCCATGTTCCCGCGCCACATAAAGACCACTCGGTGGAGGTTTATGTGACTCAGGACAACTCTTTATTTCAGGCGTCTAGAACAAAGGGAATTCACAGAGGTTGATGATCACTTATTAAAGTCCCGTTTCTCTATGATGCCCACTGATGACACTTCTACATCTGAGGGCAAAGAGCTCGTGCAGCATGATATTCTCATTACATCCGCCACGCCGCCTGCAGTTCCTTCCTTGCAGAAAAATCTTTCCCAGTTGTACTTCTTTAAAATGCTACAAAATAGTGGGACAGAAGATTTCGGTTTAGCGTTAACTTTAAATGGGCATAGATACAGGCATGTGGGCATGTTTAGAGACAGTGTTTCACTGGTCTAGGGTAAAGGGTGAAGCACCTGGGATCCCGTGCTTCACTACTGTATGGCCTCAAGGTGATGAGTAGGCACAGCGGCAAATCCATCGGTGGCAATTCTCTCATATTGTCATTGCGATGGGAAGATTCCTTATTCGCTAGGAAATGTTTTCCCGTGGAAGACGGGTCACCACAGAGCTGTCTCTTTTGGGTTGAGACAAACATTGCTGAATTTACCTGCCAGCAGTTGCGTGTCCTCCCTTTCTTTTAAGGCCGATGGAGACGCACGAGTGTAAGGAGAACGGTGAATGGTGGCCGTTCATAAGCAAGGATCATCAGAAAACACAGAGTAAATTTTAGGAACGTAGACGTAGGACAGCGGAGAAAACTTCACTCAGGGACTTCAGTGAACTCTCCTTACAATGCTGAGGCCTGACACGCCTAGTGCCTGGGGGCAACCCGGCTCCTGCCCTAGGTAGTTTTGTTGAGCGTGCCTCCCTCAGGTGGTGCCTTTTCTCTCCCAGCAATATTGCTCCGTGAAATTCTGCCGATGATCAAAACTGTTTGCCATGGCTTTGTCCTTTCACCTCATTGGCCTCATCTTTGAAGTACAAATGCTTTTCTACACGGGTGCTGCCTCCCTGAGCTTTCCTTTGTCTTGGCTCAATCGATGCAGATTCCTGTGCTGAATACGCCATGGACTAGCACAGGTGGGTTCTTGTCAGTATACCGGGCAAACGCAGCAATTTCGATGGTCAAGACCCACCTGGCTTGATCAGGGTTCTTTATTCCAGTGAAAACGATTTTTATCCAAATTCTAGAGGAGCACCAGTGTGCCTCTGGGAGCTACACCCGGGCCTGCTGAACAGCGGCTCCGGAGTTTTCATTTTCTGACTAAAATTCAACACGGAATTTCATGGATCTAAGGAAACCGTGAATTGTGGACGTACCAGATTCTCACATCTTCATTGTCTAATGGAAGCTGAAGTTTCCCAGTCTGATCCGGCTGCCACTTCATTTCTGGCAATGACCATTCCATTGTGGACGTTCAGCCTTCTTCGGAATTCTCTTATACCGCCATGTTCCCGCGCCACATAAAGACCACTCGGTGGAGGTTTATGTGACTCAGGACAACTCTTTATTTCAGGCGTCTAGAACAAAGGGAATTCACAGAGGTTGATGATCACTTATTAAAGTCCCGTTTCTCTATGATGCCCACTGATGACACTTCTACATCTGAGGGCAAAGAGCTCGTGCAGCATGATATTCTCATTTCAGCCGCCACGCCGCCTGCAGTTCCTTCCTTGCAGAAAAATCTTTCCCAGTTGTACTTCTTTAAAATGCTGCAAAATAGTGGGACAGAAGATTTCGGTTTAGCGTTAACTTTAAATGGGCATAGATACAGGCATGTGGGCATGTTTAGAGACAGTGTTTCACTGGTCTAGGGTAAAGGTTGAAGCGCCTGGGATCCTGTGCTTCACTACTGTATGGCCTCAAGGTGATGAGTAGGCACAGCGGTAAATCCATCGGTGGCAATTCTCTCATATTGTCATCGCGATGGGAAGATTCCTTATTCGCTAGGAAATGTTTTCCCGTGGAAGACGGGTCACCACAGAGCTGTCTCTTTTGTGTTGAGACAAACATTGCTGAATTTACCTGCCAGCAGTTGCGTGTCCTCCCTTTCTTTTAAGGCCGATGGAGACGCACGAGTGTAAGGAGAACGGTGAATGGTGGCCGTTCATAAGCCAGGATCATCAGAAACCGCAGAGTAAATTTTAGGAATGTAGACGTAGGACAGCGGAGAAAACTTCACTCAGGGACTTCAGTGAACTCTCCTTACAATGCTGAGGCCTGACACGCCTAGTGCCTGGGGGCAACCCGGCTCCTGCCCTAGGTAGTTTTGTTGAGCCTGCCTCCCTCAGGTGGTGCCTTTTCTCTCCCAGCAATATTGCTCCGTGAAATTCTGCCGATGATCAAAACTGTTTGCCATGGCTTTGTCCTTTCACCTCATTGGCCTCATCTTTGAAGTACAAATGCTTTTCTACACGGGTGCTGCCTCCCTGAGCTTTCCTTTGTCTTGGCTCAATCGATGCAGATTCCTGTGCTGAATACGCCATGGACTAGCACAGGTGGGTTCTTGTCAGTATACCGGGCAAACGCAGCAATTTCGATGGTCAAGACCCACCTGGCTTGATCAGGGTTCTTTATTCCAGTGAAAACGATTTTTATCCAAATTCTAGAGGAGCACCAGTGTGCCTCTGGGAGCTACACCCGGGCCTGCTGAACAGCGGCTCCGGAGTTTTCATTTTCTGACTAAAATTCAACACGGAATTTCATGGATCTAAGGAAACCGTGAATTGTGGACGTACCAGATTCTCACATCTTCATTGTCTAATGGAAGCTGAAGTTTCCCAGTCTGATCCGGCTGCCACTTCATTTCTGGCAATGACCATTCCATTGTGGACGTTCAGCCTTCTTCGGAATTCTCTTATACCGCCATGTTCCCGCGCCACATAAAGACCACTCGGTGGAGGTTTATGTGACTCAGGACAACTCTTTATTTCAGGCGTCTAGAACAAAGGGAATTCACAGAGGTTGATGATCACTTATTAAAGTCCCGTTTCTCTATGATGCCCACTGATGACACTTCTACATCTGAGGGCAAAGAGCTCGTGCAGCATGATATTCTCATTACATCCGCCACGCCGCCTGCAGTTCCTTCCTTGCAGAAAAATCTTTCCCAGTTGTACTTCTTTAAAATGCTACAAAATAGTGGGACAGAAGATTTCGGTTTAGCGTTAACTTTAAATGGGCATAGATACAGGCATGTGGGCATGTTTAGAGACAGTGTTTCACTGGTCTAGGGTAAAGGGTGAAGCGCCTGGGATCCCGTGCTTCACTACTGTATGGCCTCAAGGTGATGAGTAGGCACAGCGGCAAATCCATCGGTGGCAATTCTCTCATATTGTCATTGCGATGGGAAGATTCCTTATTCGCTAGGAAATGTTTTCCCGTGGAAGACGGGTCACCACAGAGCTGTCTCTTTTGGGTTGAGACAAACATTGCTGAATTTACCTGCCAGCAGTTGCGTGTCCTCCCTTTCTTTTAAGGCCGATGGAGACGCACGAGTGTAAGGAGAACGGTGAATGGTGGCCGTTCATAAGCAAGGATCATCAGAAAACACAGAGTAAATTTTAGGAACGTAGACGTAGGACAGCGGAGAAAACTTCACTCAGGGACTTCAGTGAACTCTCCTTACAATGCTGAGGCCTGACACGCCTAGTGCCTGGGGGCAACCCGGCTCCTGCCCTAGGTAGTTTTGTTGAGCGTGCCTCCCTCAGGTGGTGCCTTTTCTCTCCCAGCAATATTGCTCCGTGAAATTCTGCCGATGATCAAAACTGTTTGCCATGGCTTTGTCCTTTCACCTCATTGGCCTCATCTTTGAAGTACAAATGCTTTTCTACACGGGTGCTGCCTCCCTGAGCTTTCCTTTGTCTTGGCTCAATCGATGCAGATTCCTGTGCTGAATACGCCATGGACTAGCACAGGTGGGTTCTTGTCAGTATACCGGGCAAACGCAGCAATTTCGATGGTCAAGACCCACCTGGCTTGATCAGGGTTCTTTATTCCAGTGAAAACGATTTTTATCCAAATTCTAGAGGAGCACCAGTGTGCCTCTGGGAGCTACACCCGGGCCTGCTGAACAGCGGCTCCGGAGTTTTCATTTTCTGACTAAAATTCAACACGGAATTTCATGGATCTAAGGAAACCGTGAATTGTGGACGTACCAGATTCTCACATCTTCATTGTCTAATGGAAGCTGAAGTTTCCCAGTCTGATCCGGCTGCCACTTCATTTCTGGCAATGACCATTCAATTGTGGACGTTCAGCCTTCTTCGGAATTCTCTTATACCGCCATGTTCCCGCGCCACATAAAGACCACTCGGTGGAGGTTTATGTGACTCAGGACAACTCTTTATTTCAGGCGTCTAGAACAAAGGGAATTCACAGAGGTTGATGATCACTTATTAAAGTCCCGTTTCTCTATGATGCCCACTGATGACACTTCTACATCTGAGGGCAAAGAGCTCGTGCAGCATGATATTCTCATTTCAGCCGCCACGCCGCCTGCAGTTCCTTCCTTGCAGAAAAATCTTTCCCAGTTGTACTTCTTTAAAATGCTGCAAAATAGTGGGACAGAAGATTTCGGTTTAGCGTTAACTTTAAATGGGCATAGATACAGGCATGTGGGCATGTTTAGAGACAGTGTTTCACTGGTCTAGGGTAAAGGTTGAAGCGCCTGGGATCCTGTGCTTCACTACTGTATGGCCTCAAGGTGATGAGTAGGCACAGCGGTAAATCCATCGGTGGCAATTCTCTCATATTGTCATCGCGATGGGAAGATTCCTTATTCGCTAGGAAATGTTTTCCCGTGGAAGACGGGTCACCACAGAGCTGTCTCTTTTGTGTTGAGACAAACATTGCTGAATTTACCTGCCAGCAGTTGCGTGTCCTCCCTTTCTTTTAAGGCCGATGGAGACGCACGAGTGTAAGGAGAACGGTGAATGGTGGCCGTTCATAAGCCAGGATCATCAGAAACCGCAGAGTAAATTTTAGGAATGTAGACGTAGGACAGCGGAGAAAACTTCACTCAGGGACTTCAGTGAACTCTCCTTACAATGCTGAGGCCTGACACGCCTAGTGCCTGGGGGCAACCCGGCTCCTGCCCTAGGTAGTTTTGTTGAGCCTGCCTCCCTCAGGTGGTGCCTTTTCTCTCCCAGCAATATTGCTCCGTGAAATTCTGCCGATGATCAAAACTGTTTGCCATGGCTTTGTCCTTTCACCTCATTGGCCTCATCTTTGAAGTACAAATGCTTTTCTACACGGGTGCTGCCTCCCTGAGCTTTCCTTTGTCTTGGCTCAATCGATGCAGATTCCTGTGCTGAATACGCCATGGACTAGCACAGGTGGGTTCTTGTCAGTATACCGGGCAAACGCAGCAATTTCGATGGTCAAGACCCACCTGGCTTGATCAGGGTTCTTTATTCCAGTGAAAACGATTTTTATCCAAATTCTAGAGGAGCACCAGTGTGCCTCTGGGAGCTACACCCGGGCCTGCTGAACAGCGGCTCCGGAGTTTTCATTTTCTGACTAAAATTCAACACGGAATTTCATGGATCTAAGGAAACCGTGAATTGTGGACGTACCAGATTCTCACATCTTCATTGTCTAATGGAAGCTGAAGTTTCCCAGTCTGATCCGGCTGCCACTTCATTTCTGGCAATGACCATTCCATTGTGGACGTTCAGCCTTCTTCGGAATTCTCTTATACCGCCATGTTCCCGCGCCACATAAAGACCACTCGGTGGAGGTTTATGTGACTCAGGACAACTCTTTATTTCAGGCGTCTAGAACAAAGGGAATTCACAGAGGTTGATGATCACTTATTAAAGTCCCGTTTCTCTATGATGCCCACTGATGACACTTCTACATCTGAGGGCAAAGAGCTCGTGCAGCATGATATTCTCATTACATCCGCCACGCCGCCTGCAGTTCCTTCCTTGCAGAAAAATCTTTCCCAGTTGTACTTCTTTAAAATGCTACAAAATAGTGGGACAGAAGATTTCGGTTTAGCGTTAACTTTAAATGGGCATAGATACAGGCATGTGGGCATGTTTAGAGACAGTGTTTCACTGGTCTAGGGTAAAGGGTGAAGCGCCTGGGATCCCGTGCTTCACTACTGTATGGCCTCAAGGTGATGAGTAGGCACAGCGGCAAATCCATCGGTGGCAATTCTCTCATATTGTCATTGCGATGGGAAGATTCCTTATTCGCTAGGAAATGTTTTCCCGTGGAAGACGGGTCACCACAGAGCTGTCTCTTTTGGGTTGAGACAAACATTGCTGAATTTACCTGCCAGCAGTTGCGTGTCCTCCCTTTCTTTTAAGGCCGATGGAGACGCACGAGTGTAAGGAGAACGGTGAATGGTGGCCGTTCATAAGCAAGGATCATCAGAAAACACAGAGTAAATTTTAGGAACGTAGACGTAGGACAGCGGAGAAAACTTCACTCAGGGACTTCAGTGAACTCTCCTTACAATGCTGAGGCCTGACACGCCTAGTGCCTGGGGGCAACCCGGCTCCTGCCCTAGGTAGTTTTGTTGAGCGTGCCTCCCTCAGGTGGTGCCTTTTCTCTCCCAGCAATATTGCTCCGTGAAATTCTGCCGATGATCAAAACTGTTTGCCATGGCTTTGTCCTTTCACCTCATTGGCCTCATCTTTGAAGTACAAATGCTTTTCTACACGGGTGCTGCCTCCCTGAGCTTTCCTTTGTCTTGGCTCAATCGATGCAGATTCCTGTGCTGAATACGCCATGGACTAGCACAGGTGGGTTCTTGTCAGTATACCGGGCAAACGCAGCAATTTCGATGGTCAAGACCCACCTGGCTTGATCAGGGTTCTTTATTCCAGTGAAAACGATTTTTATCCAAATTCTAGAGGAGCACCAGTGTGCCTCTGGGAGCTACACCCGGGCCTGCTGAACAGCGGCTCGGAGTTTTCATTTTCTGACTAAAATTCAACACGGAATTTCATGGATCTAAGGAAACCGTGAATTGTGGACGTACCAGATTCTCACATCTTCATTGTCTAATGGAAGCTGAAGTTTCCCAGTCTGATCCGGCTGCCACTTCATTTCTGGCAATGACCATTCAATTGTGGACGTTCAGCCTTCTTCGGAATTCTCTTATACCGCCATGTTCCCGCGCCACATAAAGACCACTCGGTGGAGGTTTATGTGACTCAGGACAACTCTTTATTTCAGGCGTCTAGAACAAAGGGAATTCACAGAGGTTGATGATCACTTATTAAAGTCCCGTTTCTCTATGATGCCCACTGATGACACTTCTACATCTGAGGGCAAAGAGCTCGTGCAGCATGATATTCTCATTTCAGCCGCCACGCCGCCTGCAGTTCCTTCCTTGCAGAAAAATCTTTCCCAGTTGTACTTCTTTAAAATGCTGCAAAATAGTGGGACAGAAGATTTCGGTTTAGCGTTAACTTTAAATGGGCATAGATACAGGCATGTGGGCATGTTTAGAGACAGTGTTTCACTGGTCTAGGGTAAAGGTTGAAGCGCCTGGGATCCTGTGCTTCACTACTGTATGGCCTCAAGGTGATGAGTAGGCACAGCGGTAAATCCATCGGTGGCAATTCTCTCATATTGTCATCGCGATGGGAAGATTCCTTATTCGCTAGGAAATGTTTTCCCGTGGAAGACGGGTCACCACAGAGCTGTCTCTTTTGTGTTGAGACAAACATTGCTGAATTTACCTGCCAGCAGTTGCGTGTCCTCCCTTTCTTTTAAGGCCGATGGAGACGCACGAGTGTAAGGAGAACGGTGAATGGTGGCCGTTCATAAGCCAGGATCATCAGAAACCGCAGAGTAAATTTTAGGAATGTAGACGTAGGACAGCGGAGAAAACTTCACTAAGGGACTTCAGTGAACTCTCCTTACAATGCTGAGCCCTGACACGCCTAGTGCCTGTGGGCAACCCGGCTCCTGCCCTAGGTAGTTTTGTTGAGCCTGCCTCCCTCAGGTGGTGCCTTTTCTCTCCCAGCAATATTGCTCCGTGAAATTCTGCCGATGATCAAAACTGTTTGCCATGGCTTTGTCCTTTCACCTCATTGGCCTCATCTTTGAAGTACAAATGCTTTTCTACACGGGTGCTGCCTCCCTGAGCTTTCCTTTGTCTTGGCTCAATCGATGCAGATTCCTGTGCTGAATACGCCATGGACTAGCACAGGTGGGTTCTTGTCAGTATACCGGGCAAACGCAGCAATTTCGATGGTCAAGACCCACCTGGCTTGATCAGGGTTCTTTATTCCAGTGAAAACGATTTTTATCCAAATTCTAGAGGAGCACCAGTGTGCCTCTGGGAGCTACACCCGGGCCTGCTGAACAGCGGCTCCGGAGTTTTCATTTTCTGACTAAAATTCAACACGGAATTTCATGGATCTAAGGAAACCGTGAATTGTGGACGTACCAGATTCTCACATCTTCATTGTCTAATGGAAGCAGAAGTTTCCCAGTCTGATCCGGCTGCCACTTCATTTCTGGCAATGACAATTCAATTGTGGACGTTCAGCCTTCTTCGGAATTCTCTTATACCGGCATGTTCCCGCGCCACATAAAGACCACTCGGTGGAGGTTTATGTGACTCAGGACAACTCTTTATTTCAGGCGTCTAGAACAAAGGGAATTCACAGAGGTTGATGATCACTTATTAAAGTCCCGTTTCTCTATGATGCCCACTGATGACACTTCTACATCTGAGGGCAAAGAGCTCGTGCAGCATGATATTCTCATTACATCCGCCACGCCGCCTGCAGTTCCTTCCTTGCAGAAAAATCTTTCCCAGTTGTACTTCTTTAAAATGCTACAAAATAGTGGGACAGAAGATTTCGGTTTAGCGTTAACTTTAAATGGGCATAGATACAGGCATGTGGGCATGTTTAGAGACAGTGTTTCACTGGTCTAGGGTAAAGGGTGAAGCGCCTGGTATCCCGTGCTTCACTACTGTATGGCCTCAAGGTGATGAGTAGGCACAGCGGCAAATCCATCGGTGGCAATTCTCTCATATTGTCATTGCGATGGGAAGATTCCTTATTCGCTAGGAAATGTTTTCCCGTGGAAGACGGGTCACCATAGAGCTGTCTCTTTTGGGTTGAGACAAACATTGCTGAATTTACCTGCCAGCAGTTGCGTGTCCTCCCTTTCTTTTAAGGCCGATGGAGACGCACGAGTGTAAGGAGAACGGTGAATGGTGGCCGTTCATCAGCCAGGATCATCAGAAACCGCAGAGTAAATTTTAGGAGCGTAGACGTAGGACAGCGGAGAAAACTTCACTCAGGGACTTCAGTGAACTCTCCTTACAATGCTGAGGCCTGACACGCCTAGTGCCTGTGGGCAACCCGGCTCCTGCCCTAGGTAGTTTTGTTGAGCCTGCCTCCCTCAGGTGGTGCCTTTTCTCTCCCAGCAATATTGCTCCGTGAAATTCTGCCGATGATCAAAACTGTTTGCCATGGCTTTGTCCTTTCACCTCATTGGCCTCATCTTTGAAGTACAAATGCTTTTCTACACGGGTGCTGCCTCCCTGAGCTTTCCTTTGTCTTGGCTCAATCGATGCAGATTCCTGTGCTGAATACGCCATGGACTAGCACAGGTGGGTTCTTGTCAGTATACCGGGCAAACGCAGCAATTTCGATGGTCAAGACCCACCTGGCTTGATCAGGGTTCTTTATTCCAGTGAAAACGATTTTTATCCAAATTCTAGAGGAGCACCAGTGTGCCTCTGGGAGCTACACCCGGGCCTGCTGAACAGCGGCTCGGAGTTTTCATTTTCTGACTAAAATTCAACACGGAATTTCATGGATCTAAGGAAACCGTGAATTGTGGACGTACCAGATTCTCACATCTTCATTGTCTAATGGAAGCTGAAGTTTCCCAGTCTGATCCGGCTGCCACTTCATTTCTGGCAATGACCATTCAATTGTGGACGTTCAGCCTTCTTCGGAATTCTCTTATACCGCCATGTTCCCGCGCCACATAAAGACCACTCGGTGGAGGTTTATGTGACTCAGGACAACTCTTTATTTCAGGCGTCTAGAACAAAGGGAATTCACAGAGGTTGATGATCACTTATTAAAGTCCCGTTTCTCTATGATGCCCACTGATGACACTTCTACATCTGAGGGCAAAGAGCTCGTGCAGCATGATATTCTCATTTCAGCCGCCACGCCGCCTGCAGTTCCTTCCTTGCAGAAAAATCTTTCCCAGTTGTACTTCTTTAAAATGCTGCAAAATAGTGGGACAGAAGATTTCGGTTTAGCGTTAACTTTAAATGGGCATAGATACAGGCATGTGGGCATGTTTAGAGACAGTGTTTCACTGGTCTAGGGTAAAGGTTGAAGCGCCTGGGATCCTGTGCTTCACTACTGTATGGCCTCAAGGTGATGAGTAGGCACAGCGGTAAATCCATCGGTGGCAATTCTCTCATATTGTCATCGCGATGGGAAGATTCCTTATTCGCTAGGAAATGTTTTCCCGTGGAAGACGGGTCACCACAGAGCTGTCTCTTTTGTGTTGAGACAAACATTGCTGAATTTACCTGCCAGCAGTTGTGTGTCCTCCCTTTCTTTTAAGGCCGATGGAGACGCACGAGTGTAAGGAGAACGGTGAATGGTGGCCGTTCATAAGCCAGGATCATCAGAAACCGCAGAGTAAATTTTAGGAATGTAGACGTAGGACAGCGGAGAAAACTTCACTAAGGGACTTCAGTGAACTCTCCTTACAATGCTGAGCCCTGACACGCCTAGTGCCTGTGGGCAACCCGGCTCCTGCCCTAGGTAGTTTTGTTGAGCCTGCCTCCCTCAGGTGGTGCCTTTTCTCTCCCAGCAATATTGCTCCGTGAAATTCTGCCGATGATCAAAACTGTTTGCCATGGCTTTGTCCTTTCACCTCATTGGCCTCATCTTTGAAGTACAAATGCTTTTCTACACGGGTGCTGCCTCCCTGAGCTTTCCTTTGTCTTGGCTCAATCGATGCAGATTCCTGTGCTGAATACGCCATGGACTAGCACAGGTGGGTTCTTGTCAGTATACCGGGCAAACGCAGCAATTTCGATGGTCAAGACCCACCTGGCTTGATCAGGGTTCTTTATTCCAGTGAAAACGATTTTTATCCAAATTCTAGAGGAGCACCAGTGTGCCTCTGGGAGCTACACCCGGGCCTGCTGAACAGCGGCTCCGGAGTTTTCATTTTCTGACTAAAATTCAACACGGAATTTCATGGATCTAAGGAAACCGTGAATTGTGGACGTACCAGATTCTCACATCTTCATTGTCTAATGGAAGCAGAAGTTTCCCAGTCTGATCCGGCTGCCACTTCATTTCTGGCAATGACAATTCAATTGTGGACGTTCAGCCTTCTTCGGAATTCTCTTATACCGGCATGTTCCCGCGCCACATAAAGACCACTCGGTGGAGGTTTATGTGACTCAGGACAACTCTTTATTTCAGGCGTCTAGAACAAAGGGAATTCACAGAGGTTGATGATCACTTATTAAAGTCCCGTTTCTCTATGATGCCCACTGATGACACTTCTACATCTGAGGGCAAAGAGCTCGTGCAGCATGATATTCTCATTACATCCGCCACGCCGCCTGCAGTTCCTTCCTTGCAGAAAAATCTTTCCCAGTTGTACTTCTTTAAAATGCTACAAAATAGTGGGACAGAAGATTTCGGTTTAGCGTTAACTTTAAATGGGCATAGATACAGGCATGTGGGCATGTTTAGAGACAGTGTTTCACTGGTCTAGGGTAAAGGGTGAAGCGCCTGGTATCCCGTGCTTCACTACTGTATGGCCTCAAGGTGATGAGTAGGCACAGCGGCAAATCCATCGGTGGCAATTCTCTCATATTGTCATTGCGATGGGAAGATTCCTTATTCGCTAGGAAATGTTTTCCCGTGGAAGACGGGTCACCATAGAGCTGTCTCTTTTGGGTTGAGACAAACATTGCTGAATTTACCTGCCAGCAGTTGCGTGTCCTCCCTTTCTTTTAAGGCCGATGGAGACGCACGAGTGTAAGGAGAACGGTGAATGGTGGCCGTTCATCAGCCAGGATCATCAGAAACCGCAGAGTAAATTTTAGGAGCGTAGACGTAGGACAGCGGAGAAAACTTCACTCAGGGACTTCAGTGAACTCTCCTTACAATGCTGAGGCCTGACACGCCTAGTGCCTGTGGGCAACCCGGCTCCTGCCCTAGGTAGTTTTGTTGAGCCTGCCTCCCTCAGGTGGTGCCTTTTCTCTCCCAGCAATATTGCTCCGTGAAATTCTGCCGATGATCAAAACTGTTTGCCATGGCTTTGTCCTTTCACCTCATTGGCCTCATCTTTGAAGTACAAATGCTTTTCTACACGGGTGCTGCCTCCCTGAGCTTTCCTTTGTCTTGGCTCAATCGATGCAGATTCCTGTGCTGAATACGCCATGGACTAGCACAGGTGGGTTCTTGTCAGTATACCGGGCAAACGCAGCAATTTCGATGGTCAAGACCCACCTGGCTTGATCAGGGTTCTTTATTCCAGTGAAAACGATTTTTATCCAAATTCTAGAGGAGCACCAGTGTGCCTCTGGGAGCTACACCCGGGCCTGCTGAACAGCGGCTCCGGAGTTTTCATTTTCTGACTAAAATTCAACACGGAATTTCATGGATCTAAGGAAACCGTGAATTGTGGACGTACCAGATTCTCACATCTTCATTGTCTAATGGAAGCAGAAGTTTCCCAGTCTGATCCGGCTGCCACTTCATTTCTGGCAATGACAATTCAATTGTGGACGTTCAGCCTTCTTCGGAATTCTCTTATACCGGCATGTTCCCGCGCCACATAAAGACCACTCGGTGGAGGTTTATGTGACTCAGGACAACTCTTTATTTCAGGCGTCTAGAACAAAGGGAATTCACAGAGGTTGATGATCACTTATTAAAGTCCCGTTTCTCTATGATGCCCACTGATGACACTTCTACATCTGAGGGCAAAGAGCTCGTGCAGCATGATATTCTCATTACATCCGCCACGCCGCCTGCAGTTCCTTCCTTGCAGAAAAATCTTTCCCAGTTGTACTTCTTTAAAATGCTACAAAATAGTGGGACAGAAGATTTCGGTTTAGCGTTAACTTTAAATGGGCATAGATACAGGCATGTGGGCATGTTTAGAGACAGTGTTTCACTGGTCTAGGGTAAAGGGTGAAGCGCCTGGTATCCCGTGCTTCACTACTGTATGGCCTCAAGGTGATGAGTAGGCACAGCGGTAAATCCATCGGTGGCAATTCTCTCATATTGTCATTGCGATGGGAAGATTCCTTATTCGCTAGGAAATGTTTTCCCGTGGAAGACGGGTCACCATAGAGCTGTCTCTTTTGGGTTGAGACAAACATTGCTGAATTTACCTGCCAGCAGTTGCGTGTCCTCCCTTTCTTTTAAGGCCGATGGAGACGCACGAGTGTAAGGAGAACGGTGAATGGTGGCCGTTCATCAGCCAGGATCATCAGAAACCGCAGAGTAAATTTTAGGAGCGTAGACGTAGGACAGCGGAGAAAACTTCACTCAGGGACTTCAGTGAACTCTCCTTACAATGCTGAGGCCTGACACGCCTAGTGCCTGTGGGCAACCCGGCTCCTGCCCTAGGTAGTTTTGTTGAGCCTGCCTCCCTCAGGTGGTGCCTTTTCTCTCCCAGCAATATTGCTCCGTGAAATTCTGCCGATGATCAAAACTGTTTGCCATGGCTTTGTCCTTTCACCTCATTGGCCTCATCTTTGAAGTACAAATGCTTTTCTACACGGGTGCTGCCTCCCTGAGCTTTCCTTTGTCTTGGCTCAATCGATGCAGATTCCTGTGCTGAATACGCCATGGACTAGCACAGGTGGGTTCTTGTCAGTATACCGGGCAAACGCAGCAATTTCGATGGTCAAGACCCACCTGGCTTGATCAGGGTTCTTTATTCCAGTGAAAACGATTTTTATCCAAATTCTAGAGGAGCACCAGTGTGCCTCTGGGAGCTACACCCGGGCCTGCTGAACAGCGGCTCCGGAGTTTTCATTTTCTGACTAAAATTCAACACGGAATTTCATGGATCTAAGGAAACCGTGAATTGTGGACGTACCAGATTCTCACATCTTCATTGTCTAATGGAAGCAGAAGTTTCCCAGTCTGATCCGGCTGCCACTTCATTTCTGGCAATGACAATTCAATTGTGGACGTTCAGCCTTCTTCGGAATTCTCTTATACCGGCATGTTCCCGCGCCACATAAAGACCACTCGGTGGAGGTTTATGTGACTCAGGACAACTCTTTATTTCAGGCGTCTAGAACAAAGGGAATTCACAGAGGTTGATGATCACTTATTAAAGTCCCGTTTCTCTATGATGCCCACTGATGACACTTCTACATCTGAGGGCAAAGAGCTCGTGCAGCATGATATTCTCATTACATCCGCCACGCCGCCTGCAGTTCCTTCCTTGCAGAAAAATCTTTCCCAGTTGTACTTCTTTAAAATGCTACAAAATAGTGGGACAGAAGATTTCGGTTTAGCGTTAACTTTAAATGGGCATAGATACAGGCATGTGGGCATGTTTAGAGACAGTGTTTCACTGGTCTAGGGTAAAGGGTGAAGCGCCTGGTATCCCGTGCTTCACTACTGTATGGCCTCAAGGTGATGAGTAGGCACAGCGGTAAATCCATCGGTGGCAATTCTCTCATATTGTCATTGCGATGGGAAGATTCCTTATTCGCTAGGAAATGTTTTCCCGTGGAAGACGGGTCACCATAGAGCTGTCTCTTTTGGGTTGAGACAAACATTGCTGAATTTACCTGCCAGCAGTTGCGTGTCCTCCCTTTCTTTTAAGGCCGATGGAGACGCACGAGTGTAAGGAGAACGGTGAATGGTGGCCGTTCATCAGCCAGGATCATCAGAAACCGCAGAGTAAATTTTAGGAGCGTAGACGTAGGACAGCGGAGAAAACTTCACTCAGGGACTTCAGTGAACTCTCCTTACAATGCTGAGGCCTGACACGCCTAGTGCCTGGGGGCAACCCGGCTCCTGCCCTAGGTAGTTTTGTTGAGCGTGCCTCCCTCAGGTGGTGCCTTTTCTCTCCCAGCAATATTGCTCCGTGAAATTCTGCCGATGATCAAAACTGTTTGCCATGGCTTTGTCCTTTCACCTCATTGGCCTCATCTTTGAAGTACAAATGCTTTTCTACACGGGTGCTGCCTCCCTGAGCTTTCCTTTGTCTTGGCTCAATCGATGCAGATTCCTGTGCTGAATACGCCATGGACTAGCACAGGTGGGTTCTTGTCAGTATACCGGGCAAACGCAGCAATTTCGATGGTCAAGACCCACCTGGCTTGATCAGGGTTCTTTATTCCAGTGAAAACGATTTTTATCCAAATTCTAGAGGAGCACCATTGTGCCTCTGGGAACTACACCCGGGCCTGCTGAACAGCGGCTCCGGAGTTTTCATTTTCTGACTAAAATTCAACACGGAATTTCATGGATCTAAGGAAACCGTGAATTGTGGACGTACCAGATTCTCACATCTTCATTGTCTAATGGAAGCTGAAGTTTCCCAGTCTGATCCGGCTGCCACTTCATTTCTGGCAATGACCATTCAATTGTGGACGTTCAGCCTTCTTCGGAATTCTCTTATACCGGCATGTTCCCGCGCCACATAAAGACCACTCGGTGGAGGTTTATGTGACTCAGGACAACTCTTTATTTCAGGCGTCTAGAACAAAGGGAATTCACAGAGGTTGATGATCACTTATTAAAGTCCCGTTTCTCTATGATGCCCACTGATGACACTTCTACATCTGAGGGCAAAGAGCTCGTGCAGCATGATATTCTCATTTCAGCCGCCACGCCGCCTGCAGTTCCTTCTTTGCAGAAAAATCTTTCCCAGTTGTACTTCTTTAAAATGCTACAAAATAGTGGGACAGAAGATTTCGGTTTAGCGTTAACTTTAAATGGGCATAGATACAGGCATGTGGGCATGTTTAGAGACAGTGTTTCACTGGTCTAGGGTAAAGGGTGAAGCGCCTGGGATCCCGTGCTTCACTACTCTATGGCCTCAAGGTGATGAGTAGGCACAGCGGCAAATCCATCGGTGGCAATTCTCTCATATTGTCATTGCGATGGGAAGATTCCTTATTCGCTAGGAAATGTTTTCCCGTGGAAGACGGGTCACCACAGAGCTGTCTCTTTTGGGTTGAGACAAACATTGCTGAATTTACCTGCCAGCAGTTGCGTGTCCTCCCTTTCTTTTAAGGCCGATGGAGACGCACGAGTGTAAGGAGAACGGTGAATGGTGGCCGTTCATAAGCCAGGATCATCAGAAACCGCAGAGTAAATTTTAGGAACGTAGACGTAGGACAGCGGAGAAAACTTCACTCAGGGACTTCAGTGAACTCTCCTTACAATGCTGAGGCCTGACACGCCTAGTGCCTGGGGGCAACCCGGCTCCTGCCCTAGGTAGTTTTGTTGAGCGTGCCTCCCTCAGGTGGTGCCTTTTCTCTCCCAGCAATATTGCTCCGTGAAATTCTGCCGATGATCAAAACTGTTTGCCATGGCTTTGTCCTTTCACCTCATTGGCCTCATCTTTGAAGTACAAATGCTTTTCTACACGGGTGCTGCCTCCCTGAGCTTTCCTTTGTCTTGGCTCAATCGATGCAGATTCCTGTGCTGAATACGCCATGGACTAGCACAGGTGGGTTCTTGTCAGTATACCGGGCAAACGCAGCAATTTCGATGGTCAAGACCCACCTGGCTTGATCAGGGTTCTTTATTCCAGTGAAAACGATTTTTATCCAAATTCTAGAGGAGCACCAGTGTGCCTCTGGGAACTACACCCGGGCCTGCTGAACAGCGGCTCCGGAGTTTTCATTTTCTGACTAAAATTCAACACGGAATTTCATGGATCTAAGGAAACCGTGAATTGTGGACGTACCAGATTCTCACATCTTCATTGTCTAATGAAAGCTGAAGTTTCCCAGTCTGATCCGGCTGCCACTTCATTTCTGGCAATGACCATTCAATTGTGGGCGTTCAGCCTTCTTCGGAATTCTCTTATACCGGCATGTTCCCGCGCCACATAAAGACCACTCGGTGGAGGTTTATGTGACTCAGGACAACTCTTTATTTCAGGCGTCTAGAACAAAGGGAATTCACAGAGGTTGATGATCACTTATTAAAGTCCCGTTTCTCTATGATGCCCACTGATGACACTTCTACATCTGAGGGCAAAGAGCTCGTGCAGCATGATATTCTCATTTCAGCCGCCACGCCGCCTGCAGATCCTTCCTTGCAGAAAAATCTTTCCCAGTGTACTTCTTTAAAATGCTGCAAAATAGTGGGACAGAAGATTTCGGTTTAGCGTTAACTTTAAACGGGCATAGATACAGGCATGTGGGCATGTTTAGAGACAGTGTTTCACTGGTCTAGGGTAAAGGGTGAAGCGCCTGGGATCCCGTGCTTCACTACTGTATGGCCTCAAGATGATGTGTAGGCACAGCGGCAAATCCATCGTTGGCAATTCTCTCATATTGTCATTGCGATGGGAAGATTCCTTATTCGCTAGGAAATGTTTTCCCGTGGAAGACGGGTCACCACAGAGCTGTCTCTTTTGTGTTGAGACAAACTTTGCTGAATTTACCTGCCAGCAGTTGCGTGTCCTCCCTTTCTTTTAAGGCCGATGGAGATGCACGAGTGTAAGGAGAACGGTGAATGGTGGCCGTTCATAAGCCAGGATCATCAGAAACCGCAGAGTAAATTTTAGGAACGTAGACGTAGGACAGCGGAGAAAACTTCACTCAGGGACTTCAGTGAACTCTCCTTACAATGCTGAGGCCTGACACGCCTAGTGCCTGGGGGCAACCCGGCTCCTGCCCTAGGTAGTTTTGTTGAGCGTGCCTCCCTCAGGTGGTGCCTTTTCTCTCCCAGCAATATTGCTCCGTGAAATTCTGCCGATGATCAAAACTGTTTGCCATGGCTTTGTCCTTTCACCTCATTGGCCTCATCTTTGAAGTACAAATGCTTTTCTACACGGGTGCTGCCTCCCTGAGCTTTCCTTTGTCTTGGCTCAATCGATGCAGATTCCTGTGCTGAATACGCCATGGACTAGCACAGGTGGGTTCTTGTCAGTATACCGGGCAAACGCAGCAATTTCGATGGTCAAGACCCACCTGGCTTGATCAGGGTTCTTTATTCAGGTGAAAACGATTTTCATCCAAATTCTAGAGGAGCACCAGTGTGCCTCTGGGAGCTACACCCGGGCCTGCTGAACAGCGGCTCCGGAGTTTTCATTTTCTGACTAAAATTCAACACGGAATTTCATGGATCTAAGGAAACTGTGAATTGTGGACGTACCAGATTCTCACATCTTCATTGTCTAATGGAAGCTGAAGTTTCCCAGTCTGATCCGGCTGCCACGTCATTTCTGGCAATGACCATTCAATTGTGGACGTTCAGCCTTCTTCGGAATTCTCTTATACCGGCATGTTCCCGCGCCACATAAAGACCACTCGGTGGAGGTTTATGTGACTCAGGACAACTCTTTATTTCAGGCGTCTAGAACAAAGGGAATTCAAAGAGGTTGATGATCACTTATTAAGTCCCGTTTCTCTATGATGCCCACTGATGACACTTCTACATCTGAGGGCAAAGAGGTCGTGCAGCATGATATTCTCATTTCAGCCGCCACGCCGCCTGCAGTTCCTTCCTTGCAGAAAAATCTTTCCCAGTTGTACTTCTTAAAAATGCTACAAAATAGTGGGACAGAAGATTTCGGTTTAGCGTTAACTTTAAATGGGCATAGATACAGGCATGTGGGCATGTTTAGAGACTGTGTTTCACTGGTCTAGGGTAAAGGGTGAAGCGCCTGGGATCCCGTGCTTCACTACTCTATGGCCTCAAGGTGATGAGTAGGCACAGCGGCAAATCCATCGGTGGCAATTCTCTCATATTGTCATTGCGATGGGAAGATTCCTTATTCGCTAGGAAATGTTTTCCCGTGGAAGACGGGTCACCACAGAGCTGTCTCTTTTGGGTTGAGACAAACATTGCTGAATTTACCTGCCAGCAGTTGCGTGTCCTCCCTTTCTTTTAAGGCCGATGGAGACGCACGAGTGTAAGGAGAACGGTGAATGGTGGCCGTTCATCAGCCAGGATCATCAGAAACCGCAGAGTAAATTTTAGGAACGTAGACGTAGGACAGCGGAGAAAACTTCACTCAGGGACTTCAGTGAACTCTCCTTACAATGCTGAGGCCTGACACGCCTAGTGCCTGGGGGCAACCCGGCTCCTGCCCTAGGTAGTTTTGTTGAGCGTGCCTCCCTCAGGTGGTGCCTTTTCTCTCCCAGCAATATTGCTCCGTGAAATTCTGCCGATGATCAAAACTGTTTGCCATGGCTTTGTCCTTTCACCTCATTGGCCTCATCTTTGAAGTACAAATGCTTTTCTACACGGGTGCTGCCTCCCTGAGCTTTCCTTTGTCTTGGCTCAATCGATGCAGATTCCTGTGCTGAATACGCCATGGACTAGCACAGGTGGGTTCTTGTCAGTATACCGGGCAAACGCAGCAATTTCGATGGTCAAGACCCACCTGGCTTGATCAGGGTTCTTTATTCCAGTGAAAACGATTTTTATCCAAATTCTAGAGGAGCACCAGTGTGCCTCTGGGAGCTACACCCGGGCCTGCTGAACAGCGGCTCCGGAGTTTTCATTTTCTGACTAAAATTCAACACGGAATTTCATGGATCTAAGGAAACCGTGAATTGTGGACGTACCAGATTCTCACATCTTCATTGTCTAATGGAAGCTGAAGTTTCCCAGTCTGATCCGGCTGCCACTTCATTTCTGGCAATGACCATTCAATTGTGGACGTTCAGCCTTCTTCGGAATTCTCTTACACCGCCATGTTCCCGCGCCACATAAAGACCACTCGGTGGAGGTTTATGTGACTCAGGACAACTCTTTATTTCAGGCGTCTAGAACAAAGGGAATTCACAGAGGTTGATGATCACTTATTAAGTCCCGTTTCTCTATGATGCCCACTGATGACACTTCTACATCTGAGGGCAAAGAGGTCGTGCAGCATGATATTCTCATTTCAGCCGCCACGCCGCCTGCAGTTCCTTCCTTGCAGAAAAATCTTTCCCAGTTGTACTTCTTAAAAATGCTACAAAATAGTGGGACAGAAGATTTCGGTTTAGCGTTAACTTTAAATGGGCATAGATACAGGCATGTGGGCATGTTTAGAGACTGTGTTTCACTGGTCTAGGGTAAAGGGTGAAGCGCCTGGGATCCCGTGCTTCACTACTCTATGGCCTCAAGGTGATGAGTAGGCACAGCGGCAAATCCATCGGTGGCAATTCTCTCATATTGTCATTGCGATGGGAAGATTCCTTATTCGCTAGGAAATGTTTTCCCGTGGAAGACGGGTCACCACAGAGCTGTCTCTTTTGGGTTGAGACAAACATTGCTGAATTTACCTGCCAGCAGTTGCGTGTCCTCCCTTTCTTTTAAGGCCGATGGAGACGCACGAGTGTAAGGAGAACGGTGAATGGTGGCCGTTCATCAGCCAGGATCATCAGAAACCGCAGAGTAAATTTTAGGAACGTAGACGTAGGACAGCGGAGAAAACTTCACTCAGGGACTTCAGTGAACTCTCCTTACAATGCTGAGGCCTGACACGCCTAGTGCCTGGGGGCAACCCGGCTCCTGCCCTAGGTAGTTTTGTTGAGCGTGCCTCCCTCAGGTGGTGCCTTTTCTCTCCCAGCAGTATTGCTCCGTGAAATTCTGCCGATGATCAAAACTGTTTGCCATGGCTTTGTCCTTTCACCTCATTGGCCTCATCTTTGAAGTACAAATGCTTTTCTACACGGGTGCTGCCTCCCTGAGCTTTCCTTTGTCTTGGCTCAATCGATGCAGATTCCTGTGCTGAATACGCCATGGACTAGCACAGGTGGGTTCTTGTCAGTATACCGGGCAAACGCAGCAATTTCGATGGTCAAGACCCACCTGGCTTGATCAGGGTTCTTTATTCCAGTGAAAACGATTTTTATCCAAATTCTAGAGGAGCACCAGTGTGCCTCTGGGAGCTACACCCGGGCCTGCTGAACAGCGGCTCCGGAGTTTTCATTTTCTGACTAAAATTCAACACGGAATTTCATGGATCTAAGGAAACCGTGAATTGTGGACGTACCAGATTCTCACATCTTCATTGTCTAATGGAAGCTGAAGTTTCCCAGTCTGATCCGGCTGCCACTTCATTTCTGGCAATGACCATTCAATTGTGGACGTTCAGCCTTCTTCGGAATTCTCTTACACCGCCATGTTCCCGCGCCACATAAAGACCACTCGGTGGAGGTTTATGTGACTCAGGACAACTCTTTATTTCAGGCGTCTAGAACAAAGGGAATTCACAGAGGTTGTTGATCACTTATTAAAGTCCCGTTTCTCTATGATGCCCACTGATGACACTTCTACATCTGAGGGCAAAGAGCTCGTGCAGCATGATATTCTCATTTCAGCCGCCACGCCGCCTGCAGTTCCTTCCTTGCAGAAAAATCTTTCCCAGTTGTACTTCTTTAAAATGCTACAAAATAGTGGGACAGAAGATTTCGGTTTAGCCTTAACTTTAAATGGGCATAGATACAGGCATGTGGGCATGTTTAGAGACAGTGTTTCACTGGTCTAGGGCAAAGGGTGAAGCGCCTGGGATCCCGTGCTTCACTACTGTATGGCCTCAAGGTGATGAGTAGGCACAGCGGCAAATCCATCGGTGGCAATTCTCTCATATTGTCATTGCGATGGGAAGATTCCTTATTCGCTAGGAAATGTTTTCCCGTGGAAGACGGGTCACCACAGAGCTGTCTCTTTTGGGTTGAGACAAACATTGCTGAATTTACCTGCCAGCAGTTGCGTGTCCTCCCTTTCTTTTAAGGCCGATGGAGACGCACGAGTGTAAGGAGAACGGTGAATGGTGGCCGTTCATAAGCCAGGATCATCAGAAACCGCAGAGTAAATTTTAGGAACATAGACGTAGGACAGCGGAGAAAACGTCACTCAGGGACTTCAGTGAACTCTCCTTACAATGCTGAGGCCTGACACGCCTAGTGCCTGGGGGCAACCCGGCTCCTGCCCTAGGTAGTTTTGTTGAGCGTGCCTCCCTCAGGTGGTGCCTTTTCTCTCCCAGCAATATTGCTCCGTGAAATTCTGCCGATGATCAAAACTGTTTGCCATGGCTTTGTCCTTTCACCTCATTGGCCTCATCTTTGAAGTACAAATGCTTTTCTACACGGGTGCTGCCTCCCTGAGCTTTCCTTTGTCTTGGCTCAATCGATGCAGATTCCTGTGCTGAATACGCCATGGACTAGCACAGGTGGGTTCTTGTCAGTATACCGGGCAAACGCAGCAATTTCGATGGTCAAGACCCACCTGGCTTGATCAGGGTTCTTTATTCAGGTGAAATCGATTTTTATCCAAATTCTAGAGGAGCACCAGTGTGCCTCTGGGAGCTACACCCGGGCCTGCTGAACAGCGGCTCCGGAGTTTTCATTTTCTGACTAAAATTCAACACGGAATTTCATGGATCTAAGGAAACCGTGAATTGTGGACGTACCAGATTCTCACATCTTCATTGTCTAATGGAAGCTGAAGTTTCCCAGTCTGATCCGGCTGCCACTTCATTTCTGGCAATGACCATTCAATTGTGGACGTTCAGCCTTCTTCGGAATTCTCTTATACCGCCATGTTCCCGCGCCACATAAAGACCACTCGGTGGAGGTTTATGTGACTCAGGACAACTCTTTATTTCAGGCGTCTAGAACAAAGGGAATTCACAGAGGTTGATGATTACTTATTAAAGTCCCGTTTCTCTATGATGCCCACTGATGACACTTCTACATCTGAGGGCAAAGAGCTCGTGCAGCATGATATTCTCATTTCAGCCGCCACGCCGCCTGCAGTTCCTTCCTTGCAGAAAAATCTTTCCCAGTTGTACTTCTTTAAAATGCTACAAAATAGTGGGACAGAAGATTTCGGTTTAGCCTTAACTTTAAATGGGCATAGATACAGGCATGTGGGCATGTTTAGAGACAGTGTTTCACTGGTCTAGGGTAAAGGGTGAAGCGCCTGGGATCCCGTGCTTCACTACTGTATGGCCTCAAGGTGATGAGTAGGCACAGCGGCAAATCCATCGGTGGCAATTCTCTCATATTGTCATTGCGATGGGAAGATTCCTTATTCGCTAGGAAATGTTTTCCCGTGGAAGACGGGTCACCACAGAGCTGTCTCTTTTGGGTTGAGACAAACATTGCTGAATTTACCTGCCAGCAGTTGCGTGTCCTCCCTTTCTTTTAAGGCCGATGGAGACGCACGAGTGTAAGGAGAACGGTGAATGGTGGCCGTTCATAAGCCAGGATCATCAGAAACCGCAGAGTAAATTTTAGGAACATAGACGTAGGACAGCGGAGAAAACTTCACTCAGGGACTTCAGTGAACTCTCCTTACAATGCTGAGGCCTGACACGCCTAGTGCCTGGGGGCAACCCGGCTCCTGCCCTAGGTAGTTTTGTTGAGCGTGCCTCCCTCAGGTGGTGCCTTTTCTCTCCCAGCAATATTGCTCCGTGAAATTCTGCCGATGATCAAAACTGTTTGCCATGGCTTTGTCCTTTCACCTCATTGGCCTCATCTTTGAAGTACAAATGCTTTTCTACACGGGTGCTGCCTCCCTGAGCTTTCCTTTGTCTTGGCTCAATCGATGCAGATTCCTGTGCTGAATACCCCATGGACTAGCACAGGTGGGTTCTTGTCAGTATACCGGGCAAACGCAGCAATTTCGATGGTCAAGACCCACCTGGCTTGATCAGGGTTCTTTATTCCAGTGAAAACGATTTTTATCCAAATTCTAGAGGAGCACCAGTGTGCCTCTGGGAACTACACCCGGGCCTGCTGAACAGCGGCTCCGGAGTTTTCATTTTCTGACTAAAATTCAACACGGAATTTCATGGATCTAAGGAAACCGTGAATTGTGGACGTACCAGATTCTCACATCTTCATTGTCTAATGAAAGCTGAAGTTTCCCAGTCTGATCCGGCTGCCACTTCATTTCTGGCAATGACCATTCAATTGTGGGCGTTCAGCCTTCTTCGGAATTCTCTTATACCGGCATGTTCCCGCGCCACATAAAGACCACTCGGTGGAGGTTTATGTGACTCAGGACAACTCTTTATTTCAGGCGTCTAGAACAAAGGGAATTCACAGAGGTTGATGATCACTTATTAAAGTCCCGTTTCTCTATGATGCCCACTGATGACACTTCTACATCTGAGGGCAAAGAGCTCGTGCAGCATGATATTCTCATTTCAGCCGCCACGCCGCCTGCAGATCCTTCCTTGCAGAAAAATCTTTCCCAGTGTACTTCTTTAAAATGCTGCAAAATAGTGGGACAGAAGATTTCGGTTTAGCGTTAACTTTAAACGGGCATAGATACAGGCATGTGGGCATGTTTAGAGACAGTGTTTCACTGGTCTAGGATAAAGGGTGAAGCGCCTGGATCCCGTGCTTCACTACTGTATGGCCTCAAGATGATGTGTAGGCACAGCGGCAAATCCATCGGTGGCAATTCTCTCATATTGTCATTGCGATGGGAAGATTCCTTATTCGCTAGGAAATGTTTTCCCGTGGAAGACGGGTCACCACAGAGCTGTCTCTTTTGTGTTGAGACAAACTTTGCTGAATTTACCTGCCAGCAGTTGCGTGTCCTCCCTTTCTTTTAAGGCCGATGGAGACGCACGAGTGTAAGGAGAACGGTGAATGGTGGCCGTTCATAAGCCAGGATCATCAGAAACCGCAGAGTAAATTTTAGGAACGTAGACGTAGGACAGCGGAGAAAACTTCACTCAGGGACTTCAGTGAACTCTCCTTACAATGCTGAGGCCTGACACGCCTAGTGCCTGGGGGCAACCCGGCTCCTGCCCTAGGTAGTTTTGTTGAGCGTGCCTCCCTCAGGTGGTGCCTTTTCTCTCCCAGCAATATTGCTCCGTGAAATTCTGCCGATGATCAAAACTGTTTGCCATGGCTTTGTCCTTTCACCTCATTGGCCTCATCTTTGAAGTACAAATGCTTTTCTACACGGGTGCTGCCTCCCTGAGCTTTCCTTTGTCTTGGCTCAATCGATGCAGATTCCTGTGCTGAATACGCCATGGACTAGCACAGGTGGGTTCTTGTCAGTATACCGGGCAAACGCAGCAATTTCGATGGTCAAGACCCACCTGGCTTGATCAGGGTTCTTTATTCCAGTGAAAACGATTTTTATCCAAATTCTAGAGGAGCACCAGTGTGCCTCTGGGAACTACACCCGGGCCTGCTGAACAGCGGCTCCGGAGTTTTCATTTTCTGACTAAAATTCAACACGGAATTTCATGGATCTAAGGAAACCGTGAATTGTGGACGTACCAGATTCTCACATCTTCATTGTCTAATGAAAGCTGAAGTTTCCCAGTCTGATCCGGCTGCCACTTCATTTCTGGCAATGACCATTCAATTGTGGGCGTTCAGCCTTCTTCGGAATTCTCTTATACCGGCATGTTCCCGCGCCACATAAAGACCACTCGGTGGATGTTTATGTGACTCAGGACAACTCTTTATTTCAGGCGTCTAGAACAAAGGGAATTCACAGAGGTTGATGATCACTTATTAAAGTCCCGTTTCTCTATGATGCCCACTGATGACACTTCTACATCTGAGGGCAAAGAGCTCGTGCAGCATGATATTCTCATTTCAGCCGCCACGCCGCCTGCAGATCCTTCCTTGCAGAAAAATCTTTCCCAGTGTACTTCTTTAAAATGCTGCAAAATAGTGGGACAGAAGATTTCGGTTTAGCGTTAACTTTAAACGGGCATAGATACAGGCATGTGGGCATGTTTAGAGACAGTGTTTCACTGGTCTAGGGTAAAGGGTGAAGCGCCTGGATCCCGTGCTTCACTACTGTATGGCCTCAAGATAATGTGTAGGCACAGCGGCAAATCCATCGGTGGCAATTCTCTCATATTGTCATTGCGATGGGAAGATTCCTTATTCGCTAGGAAATGTTTTCCCGTGGAAGACGGGTCACCACAGAGCTGTCTCTTTTGTGTTGAGACAAACTTTGCTGAATTTACCTGCCAGCAGTTGCGTGTCCTCCCTTTCTTTTAAGGCCGATGGAGACGCACGAGTGTAAGGAGAACGGTGAATGGTGGCCGTTCATAAGCCAGGATCATCAGAAACCGCAGAGTAAATTTTAGGAACGTAGACGTAGGACAGCGGAGAAAACTTCACTCAGGGACTTCAGTGAACTCTCCTTACAATGCTGAGGCCTGACACGCCTAGTGCCTGGGGGCAACCCGGCTCCTGCCCTAGGTAGTTTTGTTGAGCGTGCCTCCCTCAGGTGGTGCCTTTTCTCTCCCAGCAATATTGCTCCGTGAAATTCTGCCGATGATCAAAACTGTTTGCCATGGCTTTGTCCTTTCACCTCATTGGCCTCATCTTTGAAGTACAAATGCTTTTCTACACGGGTGCTGCCTCCCTGAGCTTTCCTTTGTCTTGGCTCAATCGATGCAGATTCCTGTGCTGAATACGCCATGGACTAGCACAGGTGGGTTCTTGTCAGTATACCGGGCAAACGCAGCAATTTCGATGGTCAAGACCCACCTGGCTTGATCAGGGTTCTTTATTCCAGTGAAAACGATTTTTATCCAAATTCTAGAGGAGCACCAGTGTGCCTCTGGGAGCTACACCCGGGCCTGCTGAACAGCGGCTCCGGAGTTTTCATTTTCTGACTAAAATTCAACACGGAATTTCATGGATCTAAGGAAACCGTGAATTGTGGACGTACCAGATTCTCACATCTTCATTGTCTAATGGAAGCTGAAGTTTCCCAGTCTGATCCGGCTGCCACTTCATTTCTGGCAATGACCATTCAATTGTGGACGTTCAGCCTTCTTCGGAATTCTCTTATACCGGCATGTTCCCGCGCCACATAAAGACCACTCGGTGGAGGTTTATGTGACTCAGGACAACTCTTTATTTCAGGCGTCTAGAACAAAGGGTATTCACAGAGGTTGATGATCACTTATTAAAGTCCCGTTTCTCTATGATGCCCACTGATGACACTTCTACATCTGAGGGCAAAGAGCTCGTGCAGCATGATATTCTCATTTCAGCCGCCACGCCGCCTGCAGTTCCTTCCTTGCAGAAAAATCTTTCCCAGTTGTACTTCTTTAAAATGCTACAAAATAGTGGGACAGAAGATTTCGGTTTAGCGTTAACTTTAAATGGGCATAGATACAGGCATGTGGGCATGTTTAGAGACAGTGTTTCACTGGTCTAGGGTAAAGGGTGAAGCGCCTGGGATCCCGTGCTTCACTACTCTATGGCCTCAAGGTGATGAGTAGGCACAGCGGCAAATCCATCGGTGGCAATTCTCTCATATTGTCATTGCGATGGGAAGATTCCTTATTCGCTAGGAAATGTTTTCCCATGGAAGACGGGTCACCACAGAGCTGTCTCTTTTGGGTTGAGACAAACATTGCTGAATTTACCTGCCAGCAGTTGCGTGTCCTCCCTTTCTTTTAAGGCCGATGGAGACGCACGAGTGTAAGGAGAACGGTGAATGGTGGCCGTTCATAAGCCAGGATCATCAGAAACCGCAGAGTAAATTTTAGGAACGTAGACGTAGGACAGCGGAGAAAACTTCAGTCAGGGACTTCAGTGAACTCTCCTTACAATGCTGAGGCCTGACACGCCTAGTGCCTGGGGGCAACCCGGCTCCTGCCCTAGGTAGTTTTGTTGAGCGTGCCTCCCTCAGGTGGTGCCTTTTCTCTCCCAGCAATATTGCTCCGTGAAATTCTGCCGATGATCAAAACTGTTTGCCATGGCTTTGTCCTTTCACCTCATTGGCCTCATCTTTGAAGTACAAATGCTTTTCTACGCGGGTGCTGCCTCCCTGAGCTTTCCTTTGCCTTGGCTCAATCGATGCAGATTCCTGTGCTGAATACGCCATGGACTAGCACAGGTGGGTTCTTGTCAGTATACCGGGCAAACGCAGCAATTTCGATGGTCAAGACCCACCTGGCTTGATCAGGGTTCTTTATTCCAGTGAAAACGATTTTTATCCAAATTCTAGAGGAGCACCAGTGTGCCTCTGGGAACTACACCCGGGCCTGCTGAACAGCGGCTCCGGAGTTTTCATTTTCTGACTAAAATTCAACACGGAATTTCATGGATCTAAGGAAACCGTGAATTGTGGACGTACCAGATTCTCACATCTTCATTGTCTAATGAAAGCTGAAGTTTCCCAGTCTGATCCGGCTGCCACTTCATTTCTGGCAATGACCATTCAATTGTGGACGTTCAGCCTTCTTCGGAATTCTCTTATACCGCCATGTTCCCGCGCCACATAAAGACCACTCGGTGGAGGTTTATGTGACTCAGGACAACTCTTTATTTCAGGCGTCTAGAACAAAGGGAATTCACAGAGGTTGATGATTACTTATTAAAGTCCCGTTTCTCTATGATGCCCACTGATGACACTTCTACATCTGAGGGCAAAGAGCTCGTGCAGCATGATATTCTCATTTCAGCCGCCACGCCGCCTGCAGTTCCTTCCTTGCAGAAAACTCTTTCCCAGTTGTACTTCTTTAAAATGCTACAAAATAGTGGGACAGAAGATTTCGGTTTAGCCTTAACTTTAAATGGGCATAGATACAGGCATGTGGGCATGTTTAGAGACAGTGTTTCACTGGTCTAGGGTAAAGGGTGAAGCGCCTGGGATCCCGTGCTTCAGTACTGTATGGCCTCAAGGTGATGAGTAGGCACAGCGGCAAATCCATCGGTGGCAATTCTCTCATATTGTCATTGCGATGGGAAGATTCCTTATTCGCTAGGAAATGTTTTCCCGTGGAAGACGGGTCACCACAGAGCTGTCTCTTTTGGGTTGAGACAAACATTGCTGAATTTACCTGCCAGCAGTTGCGTGTCCTCCCTTTCTTTTAAGGCCGATGGAGACGCACGAGTGTAAGGAGAACGGTGAATGGTGGCCGTTCATAAGCCAGGATCATCAGAAACCGCAGAGTAAATTTTAGGAACATAGACGTAGGACAGCGGAGAAAACTTCACTCAGGGACTTCAGTGAACTCTCCTTACAATGCTGAGGCCTGACACGCCTAGTGCCTGGGGGCAACCCGGCTCCTGCCCTAGGTAGTTTTGTTGAGCGTGCCTCCCTCAGGTGGTGCCTTTTCTCTCCCAGCAATATTGCTCCGTGAAATTCTGCCGATGATCAAAACTGTTTGCCATGGCTTTGTCCTTTCACCTCATTGGCCTCATCTTTGAAGTACAAATGCTTTTCTACACGGGTGCTGCCTCCCTGAGCTTTCCTTTGTCTTGGCTCAATCGATGCAGATTCCTGTGCTGAATACCCCATGGACTAGCACAGGTGGGTTCTTGTCAGTATACCGGGCAAACGCAGCAATTTCGATGGTCAAGACCCACCTGGCTTGATCAGGGTTCTTTATTCCAGTGAAAACGATTTTTATCCAAATTCTAGAGGAGCACCAGTGTGCCTCTGGGAACTACACCCGGGCCTGCTGAACAGCGGCTCCGGAGTTTTCATTTTCTGACTAAAATTCAACACGGAATTTCATGGATCTAAGGAAACCGTGAATTGTGGACGTACCAGATTCTCACATCTTCATTGTCTAATGAAAGCTGAAGTTTCCCAGTCTGATCCGGCTGCCACTTCATTTCTGGCAATGACCATTCAATTGTGGGCGTTCAGCCTTCTTCGGAATTCTCTTATACCGGCATGTTCCCGCGCCACATAAAGACCACTCGGTGGAGGTTTATGTGACTCAGGACAACTCTTTATTTCAGGCGTCTAGAACAAAGGGAATTCACAGAGGTTGATGATCACTTATTAAAGTCCCGTTTCTCTATGATGCCCACTGATGACACTTCTACATCTGAGGGCAAAGAGCTCGTGCAGCATGATATTCTCATTTCAGCCGCCACGCCGCCTGCAGTTCCTTCCTTGCAGAAAAATCTTTCCCAGTGTACTTCTTTAAAATGCTGCAAAATAGTGGGACAGAAGATTTCGGTTTAGCGTTAACTTTAAACGGGCATAGATACAGGCATGTGGGCATGTTTAGAGACAGTGTTTCACTGGTCTAGGGTAAAGGGTGAAGCGCCTGGATCCCGTGCTTCACTACTGTATGGCCTCAAGATGATGTGTAGGCACAGCGGCAAATCCATCGGTGGCAATTCTCTCATATTGTCATTGCGATGGGAAGATTCCTTATTCGCTAGGAAATGTTTTCCCGTGGAAGACGGGTCACCACAGAGCTGTCTCTTTTGTGTTGAGACAAACTTTGCTGAATTTACCTGCCAGCAGTTGCGTGTCCTCCCTTTCTTTTAAGGCCGATGGAGACGCACGAGTGTAAGGAGAACGGTGAATGGTGGCCGTTCATAAGCCAGGATCATCAGAAACCGCAGAGTAAATTTTAGGAACATAGACGTAGGACAGCGGAGAAAACTTCACTCAGGGACTTCAGTGAACTCTCCTTACAATGCTGAGGCCTGACACGCCTAGTGCCTGGGGGCAACCCGGCTCCTGCCCTAGGTAGTTTTGTTGAGCGTGCCTCCCTCAGGTGGTGCCTTTTCTCTCCCAGCAATATTGCTCCGTGAAATTCTGCCGATGATCAAAACTGTTTGCCATGGCTTTGTCCTTTCACCTCATTGGCCTCATCTTTGAAGTACAAATGCTTTTCTACACGGGTGCTGCCTCCCTGAGCTTTCCTTTGTCTTGGCTCAATCGATGCAGATTCCTGTGCTGAATACGCCATGGACTAGCACAGGTGGGTTCTTGTCAGTATACCGGGCAAACGCAGCAATTTCGATGGTCAAGACCCACCTGGCTTGATCAGGGTTCTTTATTCCAGTGAAAACGATTTTTATCCAAATTCTAGAGGAGCACCAGTGTGCCTCTGGGAGCTACACCCGGGCCTGCTGAACAGCGGCTCCGGAGTTTTCATTTTCTGACTAAAATTCAACACGGAATTTCATGGATCTAAGGAAACCGTGAATTGTGGACGTACCAGATTCTCACATCTTCATTGTCTAATGGAAGCTGAAGTTTCCCAGTCTGATCCGGCTGCCACTTCATTTCTGGCAATGACCATTCAATTGTGGACGTTCAGCCTTCTTCGGAATTCTCTTATACCGGCATGTTCCCGCGCCACATAAAGACCACTCGGTGGAGGTTTATGTGACTCAGGACAACTCTTTATTTCAGGCGTCTAGAACAAAGGGTATTCACAGAGGTTGATGATCACTTATTAAAGTCCCGTTTCTCTATGATGCCCACTGATGACACTTCTACATCTGAGGGCAAAGAGCTCGTGCAGCATGATATTCTCATTTCAGCCGCCACGCCGCCTGCAGTTCCTTCCTTGCAGAAAAATCTTTCCCAGTTGTACTTCTTTAAAATGCTACAAAATAGTGGGACAGAAGATTTCGGTTTAGCGTTAACTTTAAATGGGCATAGATACAGGCATGTGGGCATGTTTAGAGACAGTGTTTCACTGGTCTAGGGTAAAGGGTGAAGCGCCTGGGATCCCGTGCTTCACTACTCTATGGCCTCAAGGTGATGAGTAGGCACAGCGGCAAATCCATCGGTGGCAATTCTCTCATATTGTCATTGCGATGGGAAGATTCCTTATTCGCTAGGAAATGTTTTCCCATGGAAGACGGGTCACCACAGAGCTGTCTCTTTTGGGTTGAGACAAACATTGCTGAATTTACCTGCCAGCAGTTGCGTGTCCTCCCTTTCTTTTAAGGCCGATGGAGACGCACGAGTGTAAGGAGAACGGTGAATGGTGGCCGTTCATAAGCCAGGATCATCAGAAACCGCAGAGTAAATTTTAGGAACGTAGACGTAGGACAGCGGAGAAAACTTCAGTCAGGGACTTCAGTGAACTCTCCTTACAATGCTGAGGCCTGACACGCCTAGTGCCTGGGGGCAACCCGGCTCCTGCCCTAGGTAGTTTTGTTGAGCGTGCCTCCCTCAGGTGGTGCCTTTTCTCTCCCAGCAATATTGCTCCGTGAAATTCTGCCGATGATCAAAACTGTTTGCCATGGCTTTGTCCTTTCACCTCATTGGCCTCATCTTTGAAGTACAAATGCTTTTCTACGCGGGTGCTGCCTCCCTGAGCTTTCCTTTGCCTTGGCTCAATCGATGCAGATTCCTGTGCTGAATACGCCATGGACTAGCACAGGTGGGTTCTTGTCAGTATACCGGGCAAACGCAGCAATTTCGATGGTCAAGACCCACCTGGCTTGATCAGGGTTCTTTATTCCAGTGAAAACGATTTTTATCCAAATTCTAGAGGAGCACCAGTGTGCCTCTGGGAGCTACACCCGGGCCTGCTGAACAGCGGCTCCGGAGTTTTCATTTTCTGACTAAAATTCAACACGGAATTTCATGGATCTAAGGAAACCGTGAATTGTGGACGTACCAGATTCTCACATCTTCATTGTCTAATGGAAGCTGAAGTTTCCCAGGCTGATCCGGCTGCCACTTCATTTCTGGCAATGACCATTCAATTGTGGACGTTCAGCCTTCTTCGGAATTCTCTTATACCGCCATGTTCCCGCGCCACATAAAGACCACTCGGTGGAGGTTTATGTGACTCAGGACAACTCTTTATTTCAGGCGTCTAGAACAAAGGGAATTCACAGAGGTTGATGATCACTTATTAAAGTCCCGTTTCTCTATGATGCCCACTGATGACACTTCTACATCTGAGGGCAAAGAGCTCGTGCAGCATGATATTCTCATTTCAGCCGCCACGCCGCCTGCAGTTCCTTCCTTGCAGAAAAATCTTTCCCAGTTGTACTTCTTTAAAATGCTACAAAATAGTGGGACAGAAGATTTCGGTTTAGCCTTAACTTTAAATGGGCATAGATACAGGCATGTGGGCATGTTTAGAGACAGTGTTTCACTGGTCAAGGTAAAGGGTGAAGCGCCTGGGATCCCGTGCTTCACTACTGTATGGCCTCAAGGTGATGAGTAGGCACAGCGGCAAATCCATCGGTGGCAATTCTCTCATATTGTCATTGCGATGGGAAGATTCCTTATTCGCTAGGAAATGTTTTCCCGTGGAAGACGGGTCACCACAGAGCTGTCTCTTTTGGGTTGAGACAAACATTGCTGAATTTACCTGCCAGCAGTTGCGTGTCCTCCCTTTCTTTTAAGGCCGATGGAGACGCACGAGTGTAAGGAGAACGGTGAATGGTGGCCGTTCATAAGCCAGGATCATCAGAAACCGCAGAGTAAATTTTAGGAACATAGACGTAGGACAGCGGAGAAAACTTCACTCAGGGACTTCAGTGAACTCTCCTTACAATGCTGAGGCCTGACACGCCTAGTGCCTGGGGGCAACCCGGCTCCTGCCCTAGGTAGTTTTGTTGAGCGTGCCTCCCTCAGGTGGTGCCTTTTCTCTCCCAGCAATATTGCTCCGTGAAATTCTGCCGATGATCAAAACTGTTTGCCATGGCTTTGTCCTTTCACCTCATTGGCCTCATCTTTGAAGTACAAATGCTTTTCTACACGGGTGCTGCCTCCCTGAGCTTTCCTTTGTCTTGGCTCAATCGATGCAGATTCCTGTGCTGAATACGCCATGGACTAGCACAGGTGGGTTCTTGTCAGTATACCAGGCAAACGCAGCAATTTCGATGGTCAAGACCCACCTGGCTTGATCAGGGTTCTTTATTCCAGTGAAAACGATTTTTATCCAAATTCTAGAGGAGCACCAGTGTGCCTCTGGGAGCTACACCCGGGCCTGCTGAACAGCGGCTCCGGAGTTTTCATTTTCTGACTAAAATTCAACACGGAATTTCATGGATCTAAGGAAACCGTGAATTGTGGACGTACCAGATTCTCACATCTTCATTGTCTAATGGAAGCTGAAGTTTCCCAGTCTGATCCGGCTGCCACTTCATTTCTGGCAATGACCATTCAATTGTGGACGTTCAGCCTTCTTCGGAATTCTCTTATACCGCCATGTTCCCGCGCCACATAAAGACCACTCGGTGGAGGTTTATGTGACTCAGGACAACTCTTTATTTCAGGCGTCTAGAACAAAGGGAATTCACAGAGGTTGATGATCACTTATTAAAGTCCCGTTTCTCTATGATGCCCACTGATGACACTTCTACATCTGAGGGCAAAGAGCTCGTGCAGCATGATATTCTCATTTCAGCCGCCACACCGCCTGCAGTTCCTTCCTTGCAGAAAAATCTTTCCCAGTTGTACTTCTTTAAAATGATGCAAATTAGAGGGACAGAAGATTTCGGTTTAGCGTTAACTTTAAATGGGCATAGATACAGGCATGTGGGCATGTTTAGAGACAGTGTTTCACTGGTCTAGGGTAAAGGGTGAAGCGCCTGGGATCCCGTGCTTCAGTACTGTATGGCCTCAAGGTGATGAGTAGGCACAGCGGCAAATCCATCGGTGGCAATTCTCTCATATTGTCATTGCGATGGGAAGATTCCTTATTCGCTAGGAAATGTTTTCCCGTGGAAGACGGGTCACCACAGAGCTGTCTCTTTTGGGTTGAGACAAACATTGCTGAATTTACCTGCCAGCAGTTGCGTGTCCTCCCTTTCTTTTAAGGCCGATGGAGACGCACGAGTGTAAGGAGAACGGTGAATGGTGGCCGTTCATAAGCCAGGATCATCAGAAACCGCAGAGTAAATTTTAGGAACATAGACGTAGGACAGCGGAGAAAACTTCACTCAGGGACTTCAGTGAACTCTCCTTACAATGCTGAGGCCTGACACGCCTAGTGCCTGGGGGCAACCCGGCTCCTGCCCTAGGTAGTTTTGTTGAGCGTGCCTCCCTCAGGTGGTGCCTTTTCTCTCCCAGCAATATTGCTCCGTGAAATTCTGCCGATGATCAAAACTGTTTGCCATGGCTTTGTCCTTTCACCTCATTGGCCTCATCTTTGAAGTACAAATGCTTTTCTATGCGGGTGCTGCCTCCCTGAGCTTTCCTTTGTCTTGGCTCAATCGATGCAGATTCCTGTGCTGAATACGCCATGGACTAGCACAGGTGGGTTCTTGTCAGTATACCGGGCAAACGCAGCAATTTCGATGGTCAAGACCCACCTGGCTTGATCAGGGTTCTTTATTCCAGTGAAAACGATTTTTATCCAAATTCTAGAGGAGCACCAGTGTGCCTCTGGGAGCTACACCCGGGCCTGCTGAACAGCGGCTCCGGAGTTTTCATTTTCTGACTAAAATTCAACACGGAATTTCATGGATCTAAGGAAACCGTGAATTGTGGACGTACCAGATTCTCACATCTTCATTGTCTAATGGAAGCTGAAGTTTCCCAGTCTGATCCGGCTGCCACTTCATTTCTGGCAATGACCATTCAATTGTGGACGTTCAGCGTTCTTCGGAATTCTCTTATACCGCCATGTTCCCGCGCCACATAAAGACCACTCGGTGGAGGTTTATGTGACTCAGGACAACTCTTTATTTCAGGCGTCTAGAACAAAGGGAATTCACAGAGGTTGATGATCACTTATTAAAATCCCGTTTCTCTATGATGCCCACTGATGACACTTCTACATCTGAGGGCAAAGAGCTCGTGCAACATGATATTCTCATTTCAGCCGCCACACCGCCTGCAGTTCCTTCCTTGCAGAAAAATCTTTCCCAGTTGTACTTCTTTAAAATGCTGCAAAATAGTGGGACAGAAGATTTCGGTTTAGCGTTAACTTTAAATGGGCATAGATACAGGCATGTGGGCATGTTTAGAGACAGTGTTTCACTGGTCTAGGGTAAAGGGTGAAGCGCCTGGGATCCCGTGCTTCACTACTGTATGGCCTCAAGGTGATGAGTAGGCACAGCGGCAAATCCATCGGTGGCAATTCTCTCATATTGTCATTGCGATGGGAAGATTCCTTATTCGCAAGGAAATGTTTTCCCGCGGAAGACGTGTCACCACAGAGTTGTCTCTTTTGGGTTGAGACAAACATTGCTGAATTTACCTGCCAGCAGTTGCGTGTCCTCCCTTTCTTTTAAGGCCGATGGAGACGCACGAGTGTAAGGAGAACGGTGAATGGTGGCCGTTCATAAGCCAGGATCATCAGAAACCGCAGAGTAAATTTTAGGAACGTAGACGTAGGACAGCGGAGAAAACTTCACTCAGGGACTTCAGTGAACTCTCCTTACAATGCTGAGGCCTGACACGCCTAGTGCCTGGGGGCAACCCGGCTCCTGCCCTAGGTAGTTTTGTTGAGCGTGCCTCCCTCAGGTGGTGCCTTTTCTCTCCCAGCAATATTGCTCCGTGAAATTCTGCCGATGATCAAAACTGTTTGCCATGGCTTTGTCCTTTCACCTCATTGGCCTCATCTTTGAAGTACAAATGCTTTTCTACGCGGGTGCTGCCTCCCTGAGCTTTCCTTTGTCTTGGCTCAATCGATGCAGATTCCTGTGCTGAATACGCCATGGACTAGCACAGGTGGGTTCTTGTCAGTATACCGGGCAAACGCAGCAATTTCGATGGTCAAGACCCACCTGGCTTGATCAGGGTTCTTTATTCCAGTGAAAACGATTTTTATCCAAATTCTAGAGGAGCACCAGTGTGCCTCTGGGAGCTACACCCGGGCCTGCTGAACAGCGGCTCCGGAGTTTTCATTTTCTGACTAAAATTCAACACGGAATTTCATGGATCTAAGGAAACCGTGAATTGTGGACGTACCAGATTCTCACATCTTCATTGTCTAATGGAAGCTGAAGTTTCCCAGTCTGATCCGGCTGCCACTTTATTTCTGGCAATGACCATTCAATTGTGGACGTTCAGCCTTCTTCGGAATTCTCTTATACCGCCATGTTCCCGCGCCACATAAAGACCACTCGGTGGAGGTTTATGTGACTCAGGACAACTCTTTATTTCAGGCGTCTAGAACAAAGGGAATTCACAGAGGTTGATGATCACTTATTAAAGTCCCGTTTCTCTATGATGCCCACTGATGACACTTCTACATCTGAGGGCAAAGAGCTCGTGCAGCATGATATTCTCATTTCAGCCGCCACGCCGCCTGCAGTTCCTTCCTTGCAGAAAAATCTTTCCCAGTGTACTTCTTTAAAATGCTGCAAAATAGTGGGACAGAAGATTTCGGTTTTGCGTTAACTTTAAATGGGCATAGATACAGGCATGTGGGCATCTTTAGAGACAGTGTTTCACTGGTCTAGGGTAAAGGGTGAATCGCCTGGGATACCGTGTTTCACTACTGTATGGCCTCAAGGTGATGAGTAGGCACAGCGGCAAATCCATCGGTGGCAATTCTCTCATATTGTCATTGCGATGGGAAGATTCCTTATTCGCTAGGAAATGTTTTCCCGTGGAAGACGGGTCACCACAGAGTTGTCTCTTTTGGGTTGAGACAAACATTGCTGAATTTACCTGCCAGCAGTTGCGTGTCCTCCCTTTCTTTTAAGGCCGATGGAGACGCACGAGTGTAAGGAGAACGGTGAATGGTGGCCGTTCATAAGCCAGGATCATCAGAAACCGCAGAGTAAATTTTAGGAACGTAGACGTAGGACAGCGGAGAAAACTTCACTCAGGGACTTCAGTGAACTCTCCTTACAATGCTGAGGCCTGACACGCCTAGTGCCTGGGGGCAACCCGGCTCCTGCCCTAGGTAGTTTTGTTGAGCGTGCCTCCCTCAGGTGGTGCCTTTTCTCTCCCAGCAATATTGCTCCGTGAAATTCTTCCGATGATCAAAACTGTTTGCCATGGCTTTGTCCTTTCACCTCATTGGCCTCATCTTTGAAGTACAAATGCTTTTCTACACGGGTGCTGCCTCCCTGAGCTTTCCTTTGTCTTGGCTCAATCGATGCAGATTCCTGTGCTGAATACGCCATGGACTAGCACAGGTGGGTTCTTGTCAGTATACCGGGCAAACGCAGCAATTTCGATGGTCAAGACCCACCTGGCTTGATCAGGGTTCTTTATTCCAGTGAAAACGATTTTTATCCAAATTCTAGAGGAGCACCAGTGTGCCTCTGGGAGCTACACCCGGGCCTGCTGAACAGCGGCTCCGGAGTTTTCATTTTCTGACTAAAATTCAACACGGAATTTCATGGATCTAAGGAAACCGTGAATTGTGGACGTACCAGATTCTCACATCTTCATTGTCTAATGGAAGCTGAAGTTTCCCAGTCTGATCCGGCTGCCACTTCATTTCTGGCAATGACCATTCAATTGTGGACGTTCAGCCTTCTTCGGAATTCTCTTATACCGCCATGTTCCCGCGCCACATAAAGACCACTCGGTGGAGGTTTATGTGACTCAGGACAACTCTTTATTTCAGGCGTCTAGAACAAAGGGAATTCACAGAGGTTGATGATCACTTATTAAAGTCCCGTTTCTCTATGATGCCCACTGATGACACTTCTACATCTGAGGGCAAAGAGCTCGTGCAGCATGATATTCTCATTTCAGCCGCCACGCCGCCTGCAGTTCCTTCCTTGCAGAAAAATCTTTCCCAGTTGTACTTCTTTAAAATGCTGCAAAATAGTGGGACAGATTTCGGTTTAGCGTTAACTTTAAACGGGCATAGATACAGGCATGTGGGCATGTTTAGAGACAGTGTTTCACTGGTCTAGGGTAAAGGGTGAAGCGCCTGGGATCCCGTGCTTCACTACTGTATGGCCTCAAGATGATGTGTAGTCACAGCGGCAAATCCATCGGTGGCAATTCTCTCATATTGTCATTGCGATGGGAAGATTCCTTATTCGCTAGGAAATGTTTTCCCGTGGAAGACGGGTCACCACAGAGCTGTCTCTTTTGTGTTGAGACAAACTTTGCTGAATTTACCTGCCAGCAGTTGCGTGTCCTCCCTTTCTTTTGAGGCCGATGGAGACGCACGAGTGTAAGGAGAACGGTGAATGGTGGCCGTTCATAAGCCAGGATCATCAGAAACCGCAGAGTAAATTTTAGGAACGTAGACGTAGGACAGCGGAGAAAACTTCACTCAGGGACTTCAGTGAACTCTCCTTACAATGCTGAGGCCTGACACGCCTAGTGCCTGGGGGCAACCCGGCTCCTGCCCTAGGTAGTTTTGTTGAGCGTGCCTCCCTCAGGTGGTGCCTTTTCTCTCCCAGCAATATTGCTCCGTGAAATTCTGCCGATGATCAAAACTGTTTGCCATGGCTTTGTCCTTTCACCTCATTGGCCTCATCTTTGAAGTACAAATGCTTTTCTACACGGGTGCTGCCTCCCTGAGCTTTCCTTTGTCTTGGCTCAATCGATGCAGATTCCTGTGCTGAATACGCCATGGACTAGCACAGGTGGGTTCTTGTCAGTATACCGGGCAAACGCAGCAATTTCGATGGTCAAGACCCACCTGGCTTGATCAGGGTTCTTTATTCCAGTGAAAACGATTTTTATCCAAATTCTAGAGGAGCACCAGTGTGCCTCTGGGAGCTACACCCGGGCCTGCTGAACAGCGGCTCCGGAGTTTTCATTTTCTGACTAAAATTCAACACGGAATTTCATGGATCTAAGGAAACCGTGAATTGTGGACGTACCAGATTCTCACATCTTCATTGTCTAATGGAAGCTGAAATTTCCCAGTCTGATCCGGCTGCCACTTCATTTCTGGCAATGACCATTCAATTGTGGACGTTCAGCCTTCTTCGGAATTCTCTTATACCGGCATGTTCCCGCGCCACATAAAGACCACTCGGTGGAGGTTTATGTGACTCAGGACAACTCTTTATTTCAGGCGTCTAGAACAAAGGGAATTCACAGAGGTTGATGATCACTTATTAAAGTCCCGTTTCTCTATGATGCCCACTGATGACACTTCTACATCTGAGGGCAAAGAGCTCGTGCAGCATGATATTCTCATTTCAGCCGCCACGCCGCCTGCAGTTCCTTCCTTGCAGAAAAATCTTTCCCAGTTGTACTTCTTTAAAATGCTACAAAATAGTGGGACAGAAGATTTCGGTTTAGCGTTAACTTTAAATGGGCATAGATACAGGCATGTGGGCATGTTTAGAGACAGTGTTTCACTGGTCTAGGGTAAAGGGTGAAGCGCCTGGGATCCCGTGCTTCACTACTCTATGGCCTCAAGGTGATGAGTAGGCACAGCGGCAAATCCATCGGTGGCAATTCTCTCATATTGTCATTGCGATGGGAAGATTCCTTATTCGCTAGGAAATGTTTTCCCGTGGAAGACGGGTCACCACAGAGCTGTCTCTTTTGGGTTGAGACAAACATTGCTGAATTTACCTGCCAGCAGTTGCGTGTCCTCCCTTTCTTTTAAGGCCGATGGAGACGCACGAGTGTAAGGAGAACGGTGAATGGTGGCCGTTCATAAGCCAGGATCATCAGAAACCGCAGAGTAAATTTTAGGAACGTAGACGTAGGACAGCGGAGAAAACTTCACTCAGGGACTTCAGTGAACTCTCCTTACAATGCTGAGGCCTGACACGCCTAGTGCCTGGGGGCAACCCGGCTCCTGCCCTAGGTAGTTTTGTTGAGCGTGCCTCCCTCAGGTGGTGCCTTTTCTCTCCCAGCAATATTGCTCCGTGAAATTCTGCCTATGATCAAAACTGTTTGCCATGGCTTTGTCCTTTCACCTCATTGGCCTCATCTTTGAAGTACAAATGCTTTTCTACGCGGGTGCTGCCTCCCTGAGCTTTCCTTTGTCTTGGCTCAATCGATGCAGATTCCTGTGCTGAATACGCCATGGACTAGCACAGGTGGGTTCTTGTCAGTATACCGGGCAAACGCAGCAATTTCGATGGTCAAGACCCACCTGGCTTGATCAGGGTTCTTTATTCCAGTGAAAACGATTTTTATCCAAATTCTAGAGGAGCACCAGTGTGCCTCTGGGAGCTACACCCGGGCCTGCTGAACAGCGGCTCCGGAGTTTTCATTTTCTGACTAAAATTCAACACGGAATTTCATGGATCTAAGGAAACCGTGAATTGTGGACGTACCAGATTCTCACATCTTCATTGTCTAATGGAAGCTGAAGTTTCCCAGTCTGATCCGGCTGCCACTTCATTTCTGGCAATGACCATTCAATTGTGGACGTTCAGCCTTCTTCGGAATTCTCTTATACCGCCATGTTCCCGCGCCACATAAAGACCACTCGGTGGAGGTTTATGTGACTCAGGACAACTCTTTATTTCAGGCGTCTAGAACAAAGGGAATTCACAGAGGTTGATGATCACTTATTAAAGTCCCGTTTCTCTATGATGCCCACTGATGACACTTCTACATCTGAGGGCAAAGAGCTCGTGCAGCATGATATTCTCATTTCAGCCGCCACGCCGCCTGCAGTTCCTTCCTTGCAGAAAAATCTTTCCCAGTTGTACTTCTTTAAAATGCTACAAAATAGTGGGACAGAAGATTTCGGTTTAGCCTTAACTTTAAATGGGCATAGATACAGGCATGTGGGCATGTTTAGAGACAGTGTTTCACTGGTCTAGGGTAAAGGGTGAAGCGCCTGGGATCCCGTGCTTCACTACTGTATGGCCTCAAGGTGATGAGTAGGCACAGCGGCAAATCCATCGGTGGCAATTCTCTCATATTGTCATTGCGATGGGAAGATTCCTTATTCGCTAGGAAATGTTTTCCCGTGGAAGACGTGTCACCACAGAGCTGTCTCTTTTGGGTTGAGACAAACATTGCTGAATTTACCTGCCAGCAGTTGCGTGTCCTCCCTTTCTTTTAAGGCCGATGGAGACGCACGAGTGTAAGGAGAACGGTGAATGGTGGCCGTTCATAAGCCAGGATCATCAGAAACCGCAGAGTAAATTTTAGGAGCGTAGACGTAGGACAGCGGAGAAAACTTCACTCAGGGACTTCAGTGAACTCTCCTTACAATGCTGAGGCCTGACACGCCTAGTGCCTGGGAGCAACCCGGCTCCTGCCCTAGGTAGTTTTGTTGAGCGTGCCTCCCTCAGGTGGTGCCTTTTCTCTCCCAGCAATATTGCTCCGTGAAATTCTTCCGATGATCAAAACTGTTTGCCATGGCTTTGTCCTTTCACCTCATTGGCCTCATCTTTGAAGTACAAATGCTTTTCTACACGGGTGCTGCCTCCCTGAGCTTTCCTTTGTCTTGGCTCAATCGATGCAGATTCCTGTGCTGAATACGCCATGGACTAGCACAGGTGGGTTCTTGTCAGTATACCGGGCAAACGCAGCAATTTCGATGGTCAAGACCCACCTGGCTTGATCAGGGTTCTTTATTCCAGTGAAAACGATTTTTATCCAAATTCTAGAGGAGCACCAGTGTGCCTCTGGGAGCTACACCCGGGCCTGCTGAACAGCGGCTCCGGAGTTTTCATTTTCTGACTAAAATTCAACACGGAATTTCATGGATCTAAGGAAACCGTGAATTGTGGACGTACCAGATTCTCACATCTTCATTGTCTAATGGAAGCTGAAGTTTCCCAGTCTGATCCGGCTGCCACTTCATTTCTGGCAATGACCATTCAATTGTGGACGTTCAGCCTTCTTCGGAATTCTCTTATACCGGCATGTTCCCGCGCCACATAAAGACCACTCGGTGGAGGTTTATGTGACTCAGGACAACTCTTTATTTCAGGCGTCTAGAACAAAGGGAATTCACAGAGGTTGATGATCACTTATTAAAGTCCCGTTTCTCTATGATGCCCACTGATGACACTTCTACATCTGAGGGCAAAGAGCTCGTGCAGCATGATATTCTCATTTCAGCCGCCACGCCGCCTGCAGTTCCTTCCTTGCAGAAAAATCTTTCCCAGTTGTACTTCTTTAAAATGCTACAAAATAGTGGGACAGAAGATTTCGGTTTAGCGTTAACTTTAAATGGGCATAGATACAGGCATGTGGGCATGTTTAGAGACAGTGTTTCACTGGTCTAGGGTAAAGGGTGAAGCGCCTGGGATCCCGTGCTTCACTACTCTATGGCCTCAAGGTGATGAGTAGGCACAGCGGCAAATCCATCGGTGGCAATTCTCTCATATTGTCATTGCGATGGGAAGATTCCTTATTCGCTAGGAAATGTTTTCCCGTGGAAGACGGGTCACCACAGAGCTGTCTCTTTTGGGTTGAGACAAACATTGCTGAATTTACCTGCCAGCAGTTGCGTGTCCTCCCTTTCTTTTAAGGCCGATGGAGACGCACGAGTGTAAGGAGAACGGTGAATGGTGGCCGTTCATAAGCCAGGATCATCAGAAACCGCAGAGTAAATTTTAGGAACGTAGACGTAGGACAGCGGAGAAAACTTCACTCAGGGACTTCAGTGAACTCTCCTTACAATGCTGAGGCCTGACACGCCTAGTGCCTGGGGGCAACCCGGCTCCTGCCCTAGGTAGTTTTGTTGAGCGTGCCTCCCTCAGGTGGTGCCTTTTCTCTCCCAGCAATATTGCTCCGTGAAATTCTGCCTATGATCAAAACTGTTTGCCATGGCTTTGTCCTTTCACCTCATTGGCCTCATCTTTGAAGTACAAATGCTTTTCTACGCGGGTGCTGCCTCCCTGAGCTTTCCTTTGTCTTGGCTCAATCGATGCAGATTCCTGTGCTGAATACGCCATGGACTAGCACAGGTGGGTTCTTGTCAGTATACCGGGCAAACGCAGCAATTTCGATGGTCAAGACCCACCTGGCTTGATCAGGGTTCTTTATTCCAGTGAAAACGATTTTTATCCAAATTCTAGAGGAGCACCAGTGTGCCTCTGGGAGCTACACCCGGGCCTGCTGAACAGCGGCTCCGGAGTTTTCATTTTCTGACTAAAATTCAACACGGAATTTCATGGATCTAAGGAAACCGTGAATTGTGGACGTACCAGATTCTCACATCTTCATTGTCTAATGGAAGCTGAAGTTTCCCAGTCTGATCCGGCTGCCACTTCATTTCTGGCAATGACCATTCAATTGTGGACGTTCAGCCTTCTTCGGAATTCTCTTATACCGCCATGTTCCCGCGCCACATAAAGACCACTCGGTGGAGGTTTATGTGACTCAGGACAACTCTTTATTTCAGGCGTCTAGAACAAAGGGAATTCACAGAGGTTGATGATCACTTATTAAAGTCCCGTTTCTCTATGATGCCCACTGATGACACTTCTACATCTGAGGGCAAAGAGCTCGTGCAGCATGATATTCTCATTTCAGCCGCCACGCCGCCTGCAGTTCCTTCCTTGCAGAAAAATCTTTCCCAGTTGTACTTCTTTAAAATGCTACAAAATAGTGGGACAGAAGATTTCGGTTTAGCCTTAACTTTAAATGGGCATAGATACAGGCATGTGGGCATGTTTAGAGACAGTGTTTCACTGGTCTAGGGTAAAGGGTGAAGCGCCTGGGATCCCGTGCTTCACTATTCTATGGCCTCAAGGTGATGAGTAGGCACAGCGGCAAATCCATCGGTGGCAATTCTCTCATATTGTCATTGCGATGGGAAGATTCCTTATTCGCTAGGAAATGTTTTCCCGTGGAAGACGGGTCACCACAGAGCTGTCTCTTTTGGGTTGAGACAAACATTGCTGAATTTACCTGCCAGCAGTTGCGTGTCCTCCCTTTCTTTTAAGGCCGATGGAGACGCACGAGTGTAAGGAGAACGGTGAATGGTGGCCGTTCATAAGCCAGGATCATCAGAAACCGCAGAGTAAATTTTAGGAACGTAGACGTAGGACAGCGGAGAAAACTTCACTCAGGGACTTCAGTGAACTCTCCTTACAATGCTGAGGCCTGACACGCCTAGTGCCTGGGGGCAACCCGGCTCCTGCCCTAGGTAGTTTTGTTGAGCGTGCCTCCCTCAGGTGGTGCCTTTTCTCTCCCAGCAATATTGCTCCGTGAAATTCTGCCGATGATCAAAACTGTTTGCCATGGCTTTGTCCTTTCACCTCATTGGCCTCATCTTTGAAGTACAAATGCTTTTCTATGCGGGTGCTGCCTCCCTGAGCTTTCCTTTGTCTTGGCTCAATCGATGCAGATTCCTGTGCTGAATACGCCATGGACTAGCACAGGTGGGTTCTTGTCAGTATACCGGGCAAACGCAGCAATTTCGATGGTCAAGACCCACCTGGCTTGATCAGGGTTCTTTATTCCAGTGAAAACGATTTTTATCCAAATTCTAGAGGAGCACCAGTGTGCCTCTGGGAGCTACACCCGGGCCTGCTGAACAGCGGCTCCGGAGTTTTCATTTTCTGACTAAAATTCAACACGAAATTTCATGGATCTAAGGAAACCGTGAATTGTGGACGTACCAGATTCTCACATCTTCATTGTCTAATGGAAGCTGAAGTTTCCCAGTCTGATCCGGCTGCCACTTCATTTCTGGCAATGACCATTCAATTGTGGACGTTCAGCCTTCTTCGGAATTCTCTTATACCGCCATGTTCCCGCGCCACATAAAGACCACTCGGTGGAGGTTTATGTGACTCAGGACAACTCTTTATTTCAGGCGTCTAGAACAAAGGGAATTCACAGAGGTTGATGATCACTTATTAAAGTCCCGTTTCTCTATGATGCCCACTGATGACACTTCTACATCTGAGGGCAAAGAGCTCGTGCAGCATGATATTCTCATTTCAGCCGCCACGCCGCCTGCAGTTCCTTCCTTGCAGAAAAATCTTTCCCAGTTGTACTTCTATAAAATGCTACAAAATAGTGGGACAGAAGATTTCGGTTTAGCCTTAACTTTAAATGGGCATAGATACAGGCATGTGGGCATGTTTAGAGACAGTGTTTCACTGGTCTAGGGTAAAGGGTGAAGCGCCTGGGATCCCGTGCTTCACTACTGTATGGCCTCAAGGTGATGAGTAGGCACAGCGGCAAATCCATCGGTGGCAATTCTCTCATATTGTCATTGCGATGGGAAGATTCCTTATTCGCTAGGAAATGTTTTCCCGTGGAAGACGGGTCACCACAGAGCTGTCTCTTTTGGGTTGAGACAAACATTGCTGAATTTACCTGCCAGCAGTTGCGTGTCCTCCCTTTCTTTTAAGGCCGATGGAGACGCACGAGTGTAAGGAGAACGGTGAATGGTGGCCGTTCATAAGCCAGGATCATCAGAAACCGCAGAGTAAATTTTAGGAACATAGACGTAGGACAGCGGAGAAAACTTCACTCAGGGACTTCAGTGAACTCTCCTTACAATGCTGAGGCCTGACACGCCTAGTGCCTGGGGGCAACCCGGCTCCTGCCCTAGGTAGTTTTGTTGAGCGTGCCTCCCTCAGGTGGTGCCTTTTCTCTCCCAGCAATATTGCTCCGTGAAATTCTGCCGATGATCAAAACTGTTTGCCATGGCTTTGTCCTTTCACCTCATTGGCCTCATCTTTGAAGTACAAATGCTTTTCTACACGGGTGCTGCCTCCCTGAGCTTTCCTTTGTCTTGGCTCAATCGATGCAGATTCCTGTGCTGAATACGCCATGGACTAGCACAGGTGGGTTCTTGTCAGTATACCGGGCAAACGCAGCAATTTCGATGGTCAAGACCCACCTGGCTTGATCAGGGTTCTTTATTCCAGTGAAAACGATTTTTATCCAAATTCTAGAGGAGCACCAGTGTGCCTCTGGGAGCTACACCCGGGCCTGCTGAACAGCGGCTCCGGAGTTTTCATTTTCTGACTAAAATTCAACACGGAATTTCATGGATCTAAGGAAACCGTGAATTGTGGACGTACCAGATTCTCACATCTTCATTGTCTAATGGAAGCTGAAGTTTCCCAGTCTGATCCGGCTGCCACTTCATTTCTGGCAATGACCATTCAATTGTGGACGTTCAGCCTTCTTCGGAATTCTCTTATACCGGCATGTTCCCGCGCCACATAAAGACCACTCGGTGGAGGTTTATGTGACTCAGGACAACTCTTTATTTCAGGCGTCTAGAACAAAGGGAATTCACAGAGGTTGATGATCACTTATTAAAGTCCCGTTTCTCTATGATGCCCACTGATGACACTTCTACATCTGAGGGCAAAGAGCTCGTGCAGCATGATATTCTCATTTCAGCCGCCACGCCGCCTGCAGTTCCTTCCTTGCAGAAAAATCTTTCCCAGTTGTACTTCTTTAAAATGCTACAAAATAGTGGGACAGAAGATTTCGGTTTAGCGTTAACTTTAAATGGGCATAGATACAGGCATGTGGGCATGTTTAGAGACAGTGTTTCACTGGTCTAGGGTAAAGGGTGAAGCGCCAGGGATCCCGTGCTTCACTACTGTATGGCCTCAAGGTGATGAGTAGGCACAGCGGCAAATCCATCGGTGGCAATTCTCTCATATTGTCATTGCGATGGGAAGATTCCTTATTCGCTAGGAAATGTTTTCCCGTGGAAGACGGGTCACCACAGAGCTGTCTCTTTTGGGTTGAGACAAACATTGCTGAATTTACCTGCCAGCAGTTGCGTGTCCTCCCTTTCTTTTAAGGCCGATGGAGACGCACGAGTGTAAGGAGAACGGTGAATGGTGGCCGTTCATAAGCCAGGATCATCAGAAACCGCAGAGTAAATTTTAGGAACATAGACGTAGGACAGCGGAGAAAACTTCACTCAGGGACTTCAGTGAACTCTCCTTACAATGCTGAGGCCTGACACGCCTAGTGCCTGGGGGCAACCCGGCTCCTGCCCTAGGTAGTTTTGTTGAGCGTGCCTCCCTCAGGTGGTGCCTTTTCTCTCCCAGCAATATTGCTCCGTGAAATTCTGCCGATGATCAAAACTGTTTGCCATGGCTTTGTCCTTTCACCTCATTGGCCTCATCTTTGAAGTACAAATGCTTTTCTACGCGGGTGCTGCCTCCCTGAGCTTTCCTTTGTCTTGGCTCAATCGATGCAGATTCCTGTGCTGAATACGCCATGGACTAGCACAGGTGGGTTCTTGTCAGTATACCGGGCAAACGCAGCAATTTCGATGGTCAAGACCCACCTGGCTTGATCAGGGTTCTTTATTCCAGTGAAAACGATTTTTATCCAAATTCTAGAGGAGCACCAGTGTGCCTCTGGGAGCTACACCCGGGCCTGCTGAACAGCGGCTCCGGAGTTTTCATTTTCTGACTAAAATTCAACACGGAATTTCATGGATCTAAGGAAACCGTGAATTGTGGACGTACCAGATTCTCACATCTTCATTGTCTAATGGAAGCTGAAGTTTCCCAGTCTGATCCGGCTGCCACTTCATTTCTGGCAATGACCATTCAATTGTGGACGTTCAGCGTTCTTCGGAATTCTCTTATACCGCCATGTTCCCGCGCCACATAAAGACCACTCGGTGGAGGTTTATGTGACTCAGGACAACTCTTTATTTCAGGCGTCTAGAACAAAGGGAATTCACAGAGGTTGATGATCACTTATTAAAGTCCCGTTTCTCTATGATGCCCACTGATGACACTTCTACATCTGAGGGCAAAGAGCTCGTGTAGCATGATATTCTCATTTCAGCCGCCACACCGCCTGCAGTTCCTTCCTTGCAGAAAAATCTTTCCCAGTTGTACTTCTTTAAAATGCTGCAAAATAGTGGGACAGAAGATTTCGGTTTAGCGTTAACTTTAAATGGGCATAGATACAGGCATGTGGGCATGTTTAGAGACAGTGTTTCACTGGTCTAGGGTAAAGGGTGAAGCGCCTGGGATCCCGTGCTTCACTACTGTATGGCCTCAAGGTGATGAGTAGGCACAGCGGCAAATCCATCGGTGGCAATTCTCTCATATTGTCATTGCGATGGGAAGATTCCTTATTCGTTAGGAAATGTTTTCCCGTGGAAGACGTGTCACCACAGAGCTGTCTCTTTTGGGTTGAGACAAACATTGCTGAATTTACCTGCCAGCAGTTGCGTGTCCTCCCTTTCTTTTAAGGCCGATGGAGACGCACGAGTGTAAGGAGAACGGTGAATGGTGGCCGTTCATAAGCCAGGATCATCAGAAACCGCAGAGTAAATTTTAGGAACGTAGACGTAGGACAGCGGAGAAAACTTCACTCAGGGACTTCAGTGAACTCTCCTTACAATGCTGAGGCCTGACACGCCTAGTGCCTGGGGGCAACCCGGCTCCTGCCCTAGGTAGTTTTGTTGAGCGTGCCTCCCTCAGGTGGTGCCTTTTCTCTCCCAGCAATATTGCTCCGTGAAATTCTGCCGATGATCAAAACTGTTTGCCATGGCTTTGTCCTTTCACCTCATTGGCCTCATCTTTGAAGTACAAATGCTTTTCTACGCGGGTGCTGCCTCCCTGAGCTTTCCTTTGTCTTGGCTCAATCGATGCAGATTCCTGTGCTGAATACGCCATGGACTAGCACAGGAGGGTTCTTGTCAGTATACCGGGCAAACGCAGCAATTTCGATGGTCAAGACCCACCTGGCTTGATCAGGGTTCTTTATTCCAGTGAAAACGATTTTTATCCAAATTCTAGAGGAGCACCAGTGTGCCTCTGGGAGCTACACCCGGGCCTGCTGAACAGCGGCTCCGGAGTTTTCATTTTCTGACTAAAATTCAACACGGAATTTCATGGATCTAAGGAAACCGTGAATTGTGGACGTACCAGATTCTCACATCTTCATTGTCTAATGGAAGCTGAAGTTTCCCAGTCTGATCCGGCTGCCACTTCATTTCTGGCAATGACCATTCAATTGTGGACGTTCAGCCTTCTTCGGAATTCTCTTATACCGGCATGTTCCCGCGCCACATAAAGACCACTCGGTGGAGGTTTATGTGACTCAGGACAACTCTTTATTTCAGGCGTCTAGAACAAAGGGAATTCACAGAGGTTGATGATCACTTATTAAAGTACCGTTTCTCTATGATGCCCACTGATGACACTTCTACATCTGAGGGCAAAGAGCTCGTGCAGCATGATATTCTCATTTCAGCCGCCACGCCGCCTGCAGTTCCTTCCTTGCAGAAAAATCTTTAGCAGTTGTACTTCTTTAAAATGCTGCAAAATAGTGGGACAGAAGATTTCGGTTTAGCGTTAACTTTAAATGGGCATAGATACAGGCATGTGGGCATGTTTAGAGACAGTGTTTCACTGGTCTAGGGTAAAGGGTGAAGCGCCTGGGATCCTGTGCTTCACTACTGTATGGCCTCAAGATGATGTGTAGGCACAGCGGTAAATCCATCGGTGGCAATTCTCTCATATTGTCATTGCGATGGGAAGATTCCTTATTCGCTAGGAAATGTTTTCCCGTGGAAGACGAGTCACCACAGAGCTGTCTCTTTTGGGTTGAGACAAACATTGCTGAATTTACCTGCCAGCAGTTGCGTGTCCTCCCTTTCTTTTAAGGCCGATGGAGACGCACGAGTGTAAGGAGAACGGTGAATGGTGGCCGTTCATAAGCCAGGATCATCAGAAAACACAGAGTAAATTTTAGGAACGTAGACGTAGGACAGCGGAGAAAACTTCACTCAGGGACTTCAGTGAACTCTCCTTACAATGCTGAGGCCTGACACGCCTAGTGCCTGGGGGCAACCTGGCTCCTGCCCTAGGTAGTTTTGTTGAGCGTGCCTCCCTCAGGTGGTGCCTTTTCTCTCCCAGCAATATTGCTCCGTGAAATTCTGCCGATGATCAAAACTGTTTGCCATGGCTTTGTCCTTTCACCTCATTGGCCTCATCTTTGAAGTACAAATGCTTTTCTACGCGGGTGCTGCCTCCCTGAGCTTTCCTTTGTCTTGGCTCAATCGATGCAGATTCCTGTGCTGAATACGCCATGGACTAGCACAGGTGGGTTCTTGTCAGTATACCGGGCAAACGCAGCAATTTCGATGGTCAAGACCCACCTGGCTTGATCAGGGTTCTTTATTCCAGTGAAAACGATTTTTATCCAAATTCTAGAGGAGCACCAGTGTGCCTCTGGGAGCTACACCCGGGCCTGCTGAACAGCGGCTCCGGAGTTTTCATTTTCTGACTAAAATTCAACACGGAATTTCATGGATCTAAGGAAACCGTGAATTGTGGACGTACCAGATTCTCACATCTTCATTGTCTAATGGAAGCTGAAGTTTCCCAGTCTGATCCGGCTGCCACTTTATTTCTGGCAATGACCATTCAATTGTGGACGTTCAGCCTTCTTCGGAATTCTCTTATACCGCCATGTTCCCGCGCCACATAAAGACCACTCGGTGGAGGTTTATGTGACTCAGGACAACTCTTTATTTCAGGCGTCTAGAACAAAGGGAATTCACAGAGGTTGATGATCACTTATTAAAGTCCCGTTTCTCTATGATGCCCACTGATGACACTTCTACATCTGAGGGCAAAGAGCTCGTGCAGCATGATATTCTCATTTCAGCCGCCACGCCGCCTGCAGTTCCTTCCTTGCAGAAAAATCTTTCCCAGTGTACTTCTTTAAAATGCTGCAAAATAGTGGGACAGAAGATTTCGGTTTAGCGTTAACTTTAAATGGGCATAGATACAGGCATGTGGGCATGTTTAGAGACAGTGTTTCACTGGTCTAGGGTAAAGGGTGAATCGCCTGGGATACCGTGTTTCACTACTGTATGGCCTCTAGGTGATGAGTAGGCACAGCGGCAAATCCATCGGTGGCAATTCTCTCATATTGTCATTGCGATGGGAAGATTCCTTATTCGCTAGGAAATGTTTTCCCGTGGAAGACGGGTCACCACAGAGCTGTCTCTTTTGGGTTGAGACAAACTTTGCTGAATTTACCTGCCAGCAGTTGCGTGTCCTCCCTTTCTTTTAAGGCCGATGGAGACGCACGAGTGTAAGGAGAACGGTGAATGGTGGCTGTTCATAAGCCAGGATCATCAGAAACCGCAGAGTAAATTTTAGGAACGTAGACGTAGGACAGCGGAGAAAACTTCACTCAGGGACTTCAGTGAACTCTCCTTACAATGCTGAGGCCTGACACGCCTAGTGCCTGGGGGCAACCCGGCTCCTGCCCTAGGTAGTTTTGTTGAGCGTGCCTCCCTCAGGTGGTGCCTTTTCTCTCCCAGCAATATTGCTCCGTGAAATTCTGCCGATGATCAAAACTGTTTGCCATGGCTTTGTCCTTTCACCTCATTGGCCTCATCTTTGAAGTACAAATGCTTTTCTACGCGGGTGCTGCCTCCCTGAGCTTTCCTTTGTCTTGGCTCAATCGATGCAGATTCCTGTGCTGAATACGCCATGGACTAGCACAGGTGGGTTCTTGTCAGTATACCGGGCAAACGCAGCAATTTCGATGGTCAAGACCCACCTGGCTCGATCAGGGTTCTTTATTCCAGTGAAAACGATTTTTATCCAAATTCTAGAGGAGCACCAGTGTGCCTCTGGGAGCTACACCCGGGCCTGCTGAACAGCGGCTCCGGAGTTTTCATTTTCTGACTAAAATTCAACACGGAATTTCATGGATCTAAGGAAACCGTGAATTGTGGACGTACCAGATTCTCACATCTTCATTGTCTAATGGAAGCTGAAGTTTCCCAGTCTGATCTGGCTGCCACTTCATTTCTGGCAATGACCATTCAATTGTGGACTTTCAGCGTTCTTCGGAATTCTCTTATACCGCCATGTTCCCGCGCCACATAAAGACCACTCGGTGGAGGTTTATGTGACTCAGGACAACTCTTTATTTCAGGCGTCTAGAACAAAGGGAATTCACAGAGGTTGATGATCACTTATTAAAGTCCCGTTTCTCTATGATGCCCACTGATGACACTTCTACATCTGAGGGCAAAGAGCTCGTGCAGCATGATATTCTCATTTCAGCCGCCACGCCGCCTGCAGTTCCTTCCTTGCAGAAAAATCTTTCCCAGTGTACTTCTTTAAAATGCTGCAAAATAGTGGGACAGAAGATTTCGGTTTAGCGTTAACTTTAAATGGGCATAGATACAGGCATGTGGGCATGTTTAGAGACAGTGTTTCACTGGTCTAGGGTAAAGGGTGAAGCGCCTGGGATCCCGTGCTTCACTACTGTATGGCCTCAAGGTGATGAGTAGGCACAGCGGCAAATCCATCGGTGGCAATTCTCTCATATTGTCATTGCGATGGGAAGATTCCTTATTCGTTAGGAAATGTTTTCCCGTGGAAGACGTGTCACCACAGAGCTGTCTCTTTTGGGTTGAGACAAACATTGCTGAATTTACCTGCCAGCAGTTGCGTGTCCTCCCTTTCTTTTAAGGCCGATGGAGACGCACGAGTGTAAGGAGAACGGTGAATGGTGGCCGTTCATAAGCCAGGATCATCAGAAAACACAGAGTAAATTTTAGGAACGTAGACGTAGGACAGCGGAGAAAACTTCACTCAGGGACTTCAGTGAACTCTCCTTACAATGCTGAGGCCTGACACGCCTAGTGCCTGGGGGCAACCCGGCTCCTGCCCTAGGTAGTTTTGTTGAGCGTGCCTCCCTCAGGTGGTGCCTTTTCTCTCCCAGCAATATTGCTCCGTGAAATTCTGCCGATGATCAAAACTGTTTGCCATGGCTTTGTCCTTTCACCTCATTGGCCTCATCTTTGAAGTACAAATGCTTTTCTACGCGGGTGCTGCCTCCCTGAGCTTTCCTTTGTCTTGGCTCAATCGATGCAGATTCCTGTGCTGAATACGCCATGGACTAGCACAGGTGGGTTCTTGTCAGTATACCGGGCAAACGCAGCAATTTCGATGGTCAAGACCCACCTGGCTTGATCAGGGTTCTTTATTCCAGTGAAAACGATTTTTATCCAAATTCTAGAGGAGCACCAGTGTGCCTCTGGGAGCTACACCCGGGCCTGCTGAACAGCGGCTCCGGAGTTTTCATTTTCTGACTAAAATTCAACACGGAATTTCATGGATCTAAGGAAACCGTGAATTGTGGACGTACCAGATTCTCACATCTTCATTGTCTAATGGAAGCTGAAGTTTCCCAGTCTGATCCGGCTGCCACTTTATTTCTGGCAATGACCATTCAATTGTGGACGTTCAGCCTTCTTCGGAATTCTCTTATACCGCCATGTTCCCGCGCCACATAAAGACCACTCGGTGGAGGTTTATGTGACTCAGGACAACTCTTTATTTCAGGCGTCTAGAACAAAGGGAATTCACAGAGGTTGATGATCACTTATTAAAGTCCCGTTTCTCTATGATGCCCACTGATGACACTTCTACATCTGAGGGCAAAGAGCTCGTGCAGCATGATATTCTCATTTCAGCCGCCACGCCGCCTGCAGTTCCTTCCTTGCAGAAAAATCTTTCCCAGTGTACTTCTTTAAAATGCTGCAAAATAGTGGGACGGAAGATTTCGGTTTAGCGTTAACTTTAAATGGGCATAGATACAGGCATGTGGGCATGTTTAGAGACAGTGTTTCACTGGTCTAGGGTAAAGGGTGAATCGCCTGGGATACCGTGTTTCACTACTGTATGGCCTCTAGGTGATGAGTAGGCACAGCGGCAAATCCATCGGTGGCAATTCTCTCATATTGTCATTGCGATGGGAAGATTCCTTATTCGCTAGGAAATGTTTTCCCGTGGAAGACGGGTCACCACAGAGCTGTCTCTTTTGGGTTGAGACAAACTTTGCTGAATTTACCTGCCAGCAGTTGCGTGTCCTCCCTTTCTTTTAAGGCCGATGGAGACGCACGAGTGTAAGGAGAACGGTGAATGGTGGCTGTTCATAAGCCAGGATCATCAGAAACCGCAGAGTAAATTTTAGGAACGTAGACGTAGGACAGCGGAGAAAACTTCACTCAGGGACTTCAGTGAACTCTCCTTACAATGCTGAGGCCTGACACGCCTAGTGCCTGGGGGCAACCCGGCTCCTGCCCTAGGTAGTTTTGTTGAGCGTGCCTCCCTCAGGTGGTGCCTTTTCTCTCCCAGCAATATTGCTCCGTGAAATTCTGCCGATGATCAAAACTGTTTGCCATGGCTTTGTCCTTTCACCTCATTGGCCTCATCTTTGAAGTACAAATGCTTTTCTACGCGGGTGCTGCCTCCCTGAGCTTTCCTTTGTCTTGGCTCAATCGATGCAGATTCCTGTGCTGAATACGCCATGGACTAGCACAGGTGGGTTCTTGTCAGTATACCGGGCAAACGCAGCAATTTCGATGGTCAAGACCCACCTGGCTTGATCAGGGTTCTTTATTCCAGTGAAAACGATTTTTATCCAAATTCTAGAGGAGCACCAGTGTGCCTCTGGGAGCTACACCCGGGCCTGCTGAACAGCGGCTCCGGAGTTTTCATTTTCTGACTAAAATTCAACACGGAATTTCATGGATCTAAGGAAACCGTGAATTGTGGACGTACCAGATTCTCACATCTTCATTGTCTAATGGAAGCTGAAGTTTCCCAGTCTGATCTGGCTGCCACTTCATTTCTGGCAATGACCATTCAATTGTGGACGTTCAGCGTTCTTCGGAATTCTCTTATACCACCATGTTCCCGCGCCACATAAAGACCACTCGGTGGAGGTTTATGTGACTCAGGACAACTCTTTATTTCAGGCGTCTAGAACAAAGGGAATTCACAGAGGTTGATGATCACTTATTAAAGTCCCGTTTCTCTATGATGCCCACTGATGACACTTCTACATCTGAGGGCAAAGAGCTCGTGCAGCATGATATTCTCATTTCAGCCGCCACACCGCCTGCAGTTCCTTCCTTGCAGAAAAATCTTTCCCAGTTGTACTTCTTTAAAATGCTGCAAAATAGTGGGACAGAAGATTTCGGTTTAGCGTTAACTTTAAATGGGCATAGATACAGGCATGTGGGCATGTTTAGAGACAGTGTTTCACTGGTCTAGGGTAAAGGGTGAAGCGCCTGGGATCCCGTGCTTCACTACTGTATGGCCTCAAGGTGATGAGTAGGCACAGCGGCAAATCCATCGGTGGCAATTCTCTCATATTGTCATTGCGATGGGAAGATTCCTTATTCGTTAGGAAATGTTTTCCCGTGGAAGACGTGTCACCACAGAGCTGTCTCTTTTGGGTTGAGACAAACATTGCTGAATTTACCTGCCAGCAGTTGCGTGTCCTCCCTTTCTTTTAAGGCCGATGGAGACGCACGAGTGTAAGGAGAACGGTGAATGGTGGCCGTTCATAAGCCAGGATCATCAGAAAACACAGAGTAAATTTTAGGAACGTAGACGTAGGACAGCGGAGAAAACTTCACTCAGGGACTTCAGTGAACTCTCCTTACAATGCTGAGGCCTGACACGCCTAGTGCCTGGGGGCAACCCGGCTCCTGCCCTAGGTAGTTTTGTTGAGCGTGCCTCCCTCAGGTGGTGCCTTTTCTCTCCCAGCAATATTGCTCCGTGAAATTCTGCCGATGATCAAAACTGTTTGCCATGGCTTTGTCCTTTCACCTCATTGGCCTCATCTTTGAAGTACAAATGCTTTTCTACGCGGGTGCTGCCTCCCTGAGCTTTCCTTTGTCTTGGCTCAATCGATGCAGATTCCTGTGCTGAATACGCCATGGACTAGCACAGGTGGGTTCTTGTCAGTATACCGGGCAAACGCAGCAATTTCGATGGTCAAGACCCACCTGGCTTGATCAGGGTTCTTTATTCCAGTGAAAACGATTTTTATCCAAATTCTAGAGGAGCACCAGTGTGCCTCTGGGAGCTACACCCGGGCCTGCTGAACAGCGGCTCCGGAGTTTTCATTTTCTGACTAAAATTCAACACGGAATATCATGGATCTAAGGAAACCGTGAATTGTGGACGTACCAGATTCTCACATCTTCATTGTCTAATGGAAGCTGAAGTTTCCCAGTCTGATCCGGCTGCCACTTCATTTCTGGCAATGACCATTCAATTGTGGACGTTCAGCCTTCTTCGGAATTCTCTTATACCGGCATGTTCCCGCGCCACATAAAGACCACTCGGTGGAGGTTTATGTGACTCAGGACAACTCTTTATTTCAGGCGTCTAGAACAAAGGGAATTCACAGAGGTTGATGATCACTTATTAAAGTCCCGTTTCTCTATGATGCCCACTGATGACACTTCTACATCTGAGGGCAAAGAGCTCGTGCAGCATGATATTCTCATTTCAGCCGCCACGCCGCCTGCAGTTCCTTCCTTGCAGAAAAATCTTTAGCAGTTGTACTTCTTTAAAATGCTGCAAAATAGTGGGACAGAAGATTTCGGTTTAGCGTTAACTTTAAATGGGCATAGATACAGGCATGTGGGCATGTTTAGAGACAGTGTTTCACTGGTCTAGGGTAAAGGGTGAAGCGCCTGGGATCCTGTGCTTCACTACTGTATGGCCTCAAGATGATGTGTAGGCACAGCGGTAAATCCATCGGTGGCAATTCTCTCATATTGTCATTGCGATGGGAAGATTCCTTATTCGCTAGGAAATGTTTTCCCGTGGAAGACGGGTCACCACAGAGCTGTCTCTTTTGGGTTGAGACAAACATTGCTGAATTTACCTGCCAGCAGTTGCGTGTCCTCCCTTTCTTTTAAGGCCGATGGAGACGCACGAGTGTAAGGAGAACGGTGAATGGTGGCCGTTCATAAGCCAGGATCATCAGAAAACACAGAGTAAATTTAAGGAACGTAGACGTAGGACAGCGGAGAAAACTTCACTCAGGGACTTCAGTGAACTCTCCTTACAATGCTGAGGCCTGACACGCCTAGTGCCTGGGGGCAACCCGGCTCCTGCCCTAGGTAGTTTTGTTGAGCGTGCCTCCCTCAGGTGGTGCCTTTTCTCTCCCAGCAATATTGTTCCGTGAAATTCTGCCGATGATCAAAACTGTTTGCCATGGCTTTGTCCTTTCACCTCATTGGCCTCATCTTTGAAGTACAAATGCTTTTCTACGCGGGTGCTGCCTCCCTGAGCTTTCCTTTGTCTTGGCTCAATCGATGCAGATTCCTGTGCTGAATACGCCATGGACTAGCACAGGTGGGTTCTTGTCAGTATACCGGGCAAACGCAGCAATTTCGATGGTCAAGACCCACCTGGCTTGATCAGGGTTCTTTATTCCAGTGAAAACGATTTTTATCCAAATTCTAGAGGAGCACCAGTGTGCCTCTGGGAGCTACACCCGGGCCTGCTGAACAGCGGCTCCGGAGTTTTCATTTTCTGACTAAAATTCAACACGGAATATCATGGATCTAAGGAAACCGTGAATTGTGGACGTACCAGATTCTCACATCTTCATTGTCTAATGGAAGCTGAAGTTTCCCAGTCTGATCCGGCTGCCACTTCATTTCTGGCAATGACCATTCAATTGTGGACGTTCAGCCTTCTTCGGAATTCTCTTATACCGGCATGTTCCCGCGCCACATAAAGACCACTCGGTGGAGGTTTATGTGACTCAGGACAACTCTTTATTTCAGGCGTCTAGAACAAAGGGAATTCACAGAGGTTGAGGATCACTTATTAAAGTCCCGTTTCTCTATGATGCCCACTGATGACACTTCTACATCTGAGGGCAAAGAGCTCGTGCAGCATGATATTCTCATTTCAGCCGCCACGCCGCCTGCAGTTCCTTCCTTGCAGAAAAATCTTTAGCTGTTGTACTTCTTTAAAATGCTGCAAAATAGTGGGACAGAAGATTTCGGTTTAGCGTTAACTTTAAATGGGCATAGATACAGGCATGTGGGCATGTTTAGAGACAGTGTTTCACTGGTCTAGGGTAAAGGGTGAAGCGCCTGGGATCCTGTGCTTCACTACTGTATGGCCTCAAGATGATGTGTAGGCACAGCGGTAAATCCATCGGTGGCAATTCTCTCATATTGTCATTGCGATGGGAAGATTCCTTATTCGCTAGGAAATGTTTTCCCGTGGAAGACGGGTCACCACAGAGCTGTCTCTTTTGGGTTGAGACAAACATTGCTGAATTTACCTGCCAGCAGTTGCGTGTCCTCCCTTTCTTTTAAGGCCGATGGAGACGCACGAGTGTAAGGAGAACGGTGAATGGTGGCCGTTCATAAGCCAGGATCATCAGAAAACACAGAGTAAATTTTAGGAACGTAGACGTAGGACAGCGGAGAAAACTTCACTCAGGAACTTCAGTGAACTCTCCTTACAATGCTGAGGCCTGACACGCCTAGTGCCTGGGGGCAACCCGGCTCCTGCCCTAGGTAGTTTTGTTGAGCGTGCCTCCCTCAGGTGGTGCCTTTTCTCTCCCAGCAATATTGCTCCGTGAAATTCTGCCGATGATCAAAACTGTTTGCCATGGCTTTGTCCTTTCACCTCATTGGCCTCATCTTTGAAGTACAAATGCTTTTCTACGCGGGTGCTGCCTCCCTGAGCTTTCCTTTGTCTTGGCTCAATCGATGCAGATTCCTGTGCTGAATACGCCATGGACTAGCACAGGTGGGTTCTTGTCAGTATACCGGGCAAACGCAGCAATTTCGAAGGTCAAGACCCACCTGGCTTGATCAGGGTTCTTTATTCCAGTGAAAACGATTTTTATCCAAATTCTAGAGGAGCACCAGTGTGCCTCTGGGAGCTACACCCGGGCCTGCTGAACAGCGGCTCCGGAGTTTTCATTTTCTGACTAAAATTCAACACGGAATATCATGGATCTAAGGAAACCGTGAATTGTGGACGTACCAGATTCTCACATCTTCATTGTCTAATGGAAGCTGAAGTTTCCCAGTCTGATCCGGCTGCCACTTCATTTCTGGCAATGACCATTCAATTGTGGACGTTCAGCCTTCTTCGGAATTCTCTTATACCGGCATGTTCCCGCGCCACATAAAGACCACTCGGTGGAGGTTTATGTGACTCAGGACAACTCTTTATTTCAGGCGTCTAGAACAAAGGGAATTCACAGAGGTTGATGATCACTTATTAAAGTCCCGTTTCTCTATGATGCCCACTGATGACACTTCTACATCTGAGGGCAAAGAGCTCGTGCAGCATGATATTCTCATTTCAGCCGCCACGCCGCCTGCAGTTCCTTCCTTGCAGAAAAATCTTTAGCAGTTGTACTTCTTTAAAATGCTGCAAAATAGTGGGACAGAAGATTTCGGTTTAGCGTTAACTTTAAATGGGCATAGATACAGGCATGTGGGCATGTTTAGAGACAGTGTTTCACTGGTCTAGGGTAAAGGGTGAAGCGCCTGGGATCCTGTGCTTCACTACTGTATGGCCTCAAGATGATGTGTAGGCACAGCGGTAAATCCATCGGTGGCAATTCTCTCATATTGTCATTGCGATGGGAAGATTCCTTATTCGCTAGGAAATGTTTTCCCGTGGAAGACGGGTCACCACAGAGCTGTCTCTTTTGGGTTGAGACAAACATTGCTGAATTTACCTGCCAGCAGTTGCGTGTCCTCCCTTTCTTTTAAGGCCGATGGAGACGCACGAGTGTAAGGAGAACGGTGAATGGTGGCCGTTCATAAGCCAGGATCATCAGAAAACACAGAGTAAATTTAAGGAACGTAGACGTAGGACAGCGGAGAAAACTTCACTCAGGGACTTCAGTGAACTCTCCTTACAATGCTGAGGCCTGACACGCCTAGTGCCTGGGGGCAACCCGGCTCCTGCCCTAGGTAGTTTTGTTGAGCGTGCCTCCCTCAGGTGGTGCCTTTTCTCTCCCAGCAATATTGCTCCGTGAAATTCTGCCGATGATCAAAACTGTTTGCCATGGCTTTGTCCTTTCACCTCATTGGCCTCATCTTTGAAGTACAAATGCTTTTCTACGCGGGTGCTGCCTCCCTGAGCTTTCCTTTGTCTTGGCTCAATCGATGCAGATTCCTGTGCTGAATACGCCATGGACTAGCACAGGTGGGTTCTTGTCAGTATACCGGGCAAACGCAGCAATTTCGATGGTCAAGACCCACCTGGCTTGATCAGGGTTCTTTATTCCAGTGAAAACGATTTTTATCCAAATTCTAGAGGAGCACCAGTGTGCCTCTGGGAGCTACACCCGGGCCTGCTGAACAGCGGCTCCGGAGTTTTCATTTTCTGACTAAAATTCAACACGGAATATCATGGATCTAAGGAAACCGTGAATTGTGGACGTACCAGATTCTCACATCTTCATTGTCTAATGGAAGCTGAAGTTTCCCAGTCTGATCCGGCTGCCACTTCATTTCTGGCAATGACCATTCAATTGTGGACGTTCAGCCTTCTTCGGAATTCTCTTATACCGGCATGTTCCCGCGCCACATAAAGACCACTCGGTGGAGGTTTATGTGACTCAGGACAACTCTTTATTTCAGGCGTCTAGAACAAAGGGAATTCACAGAGGTTGAGGATCACTTATTAAAGTCCCGTTTCTCTATGATGCCCACTGATGACACTTCTACATCTGAGGGCAAAGAGCTCGTGCAGCATCATATTCTCATTTCAGCCGCCACGCCGCCTGCAGTTCCTTCCTTGCAGAAAAATCTTTAGCAGTTGTACTTCTTTAAAATGCTGCAAAATAGTTGGACAGAAGATTTCGGTTTAGCGTTAACTTTAAATGGGCATAGATACAGGCATGTGGGCATGTTTAGAGACAGTGTTTCACTGGTCTAGGGTAAAGGGTGAAGCGCCTGGGATCCTGTGCTTCACTACTGTATGGCCTCAAGATGATGTGTAGGCACAGCGGTAAATCCATCGGTGGCAATTCTCTCATATTGTCATTGCGATGGGAAGATTCCTTATTCGCTAGGAAATGTTTTCCCGTGGAAGACGGGTCACCACAGAGCTGTCTCTTTTGGGTTGAGACAAACATTGCTGAATTTACCTGCCAGCAGTTGCGTGTCCTCCCTTTCTTTTAAGGCCGATGGAGACGCACGAGTGTAAGGAGAACGGTGAATGGTGGCCGTTCATAAGCCAGGATCATCAGAAAACACAGAGTAAATTTTAGGAACGTAGACGTAGGACAGCGGAGAAAACTTCACTCAGGAACTTCAGTGAACTCTCCTTACAATGCTGAGGCCTGACACGCCTAGTGCCTGGGGGCAACCCGGCTCCTGCCCTAGGTAGTTTTGTTGAGCGTGCCTCCCTCAGGTGGTGCCTTTTCTCTCCCAGCAATATTGCTCCGTGAAATTCTGCCGATGATCAAAACTGTTTGCCATGGCTTTGTCCTTTCACCTCATTGGCCTCATCTTTGAAGTACAAATGCTTTTCTACGCGGGTGCTGCCTCCCTGAGCTTTCCTTTGTCTTGGCTCAATCGATGCAGATTCCTGTGCTGAATACGCCATGGACTAGCACAGGTGGGTTCTTGTCAGTATACCGGGCAAACGCAGCAATTTCGATGGTCAAGACCCACCTGGCTTGATCAGGGTTCTTTATTCCAGTGAAAACGATTTTTATCCAAATTCTAGAGGAGCACCAGTGTGCCTCTGGGAGCTACACCCGGGCCTGCTGAACAGCGGCTCCGGAGTTTTCATTTTCTGACTAAAATTCAACACGGAATTTCATGGATCTAAGGAAACCGTGAATTGTGGACGTACCAGATTCTCACATCTTCATTGTCTAATGGAAGCTGAAGTTTCCCAGTCTGATCCGGCTGCCACTTCAATTCTGGCAATGACCATTCAATTGTGGACGTTCAGCCTTCTTCGGAATTCTCTTATACCGGCATGTTCCCGCGCCACATAAAGACCACTCGGTGGAGGTTTATGTGACTCAGGACAACTCTTTATTTCAGGCGTCTAGAACAAAGGGAATTCACAGAGGTTGATGATCACTTATTAAAGTCCCGTTTCTCTATGATGCCCACTGATGACACTTCTACATCTGAGGGCAAAGAGCTCGTGCAGCATGATATTCTCATTTCAGCCGCCACGCCGCCTGCAGTTCCTTCCTTGCAGAAAAATCTTTCCCAGTTGTACTTCTTTAAAATGCTGCAAAATAGTGGGACAGAAGATTTCGGTTTAGCGTTAACTTTAAATGGGCATAGATACAGGCATGTGGGCATGTTTAGAGACAGTGTTTCACTGGTCTAGGGTAAAGGGTGAAGCGCCTGGGATCCCGTGCTTCACTACTGTATGGCCTCAAGGTGATGAGTAGGCACAGCGGCAAATCCATCGGTGGCAATTCTCTCATATTGTCATTGCGATGGGAAGATTCCTTATTCGCTAGGAAATGTTTTCCCGTGGAAGACGGGTCACCACAGAGCTGTCTCTTTTGGGTTGAGACAAACATTGCTGAATTTACCTGCCAGCAGTTGCGTGTCCTCCCTTTCTTTTAAGGCCGATGGAGACGCACGAGTGTAAGGAGAACGGTGAATGGTGGCCGTTCATAAGCCAGGATCATCAGAAAACACAGAGTAAATTTTAGGAACGTAGACGTAGGACAGCGGAGAAAACTTCACTCAGGAACTTCAGTGAACTCTCCTTACAATGCTGAGGCCTGACACGCCTAGTGCCTGGGGGCAACCCGGCTCCTGCCCTAGGTAGTTTTGTTGAGCGTGCCTCCCTCAGGTGGTGCCTTTTCTCTCCCAGCAATATTGCTCCGTGAAATTCTGCCGATGATCAAAACTGTTTGCCATGGCTTTGTCCTTTCACCTCATTGGCCTCATCTTTGAAGTACAAATGCTTTTCTACGCGGGTGCTGCCTCCCTGAGCTTTCCTTTGTCTTGGCTCAATCGATGCAGATTCCTGTGCTGAATACGCCATGGACTAGCACAGGTGGGTTCTTGTCAGTATACCGGGCAAACGCAGCAATTTCGATGGTCAAGACCCACCTGGCTTGATCAGGGTTCTTTATTCCAGTGAAAACGATTTTTATCCAAATTCTAGAGGAGCACCAGTGTGCCTCTGGGAGCTACACCCGGGCCTGCTGAACAGCGGCTCCGGAGTTTTCATTTTCTGACTAAAATTCAACACGGAATTTCATGGATCTAAGGAAACCGTGAATTGTGGACGTACCAGATTCTCACATCTTCATTGTCTAATGGAAGCTGAAGTTTCCCAGTCTGATCCGGCTGCCACTTTATTTCTGGCAATGACCATTCAATTGTGGACGTTCAGCCTTCTTCGGAATTCTCTTATACCGCCATGTTCCCGCGCCACATAAAGACCACTCGGTGGAGGTTTATGTGACTCAGGACAACTCTTTATTTCAGGCGTCTAGAACAAAGGGAATTCACAGAGGTTGATGATCACTTATTAAAGTCCCGTTTCTCTATGATGCCCACTGATGACACTTCTACATCTGAGGGCAAAGAGCTCGTGCAGCATGATATTCTCATTTCAGCCGCCACGCCGCCTGCAGTTCCTTCCTTGCAGAAAAATCTTTCCCAGTGTACTTCTTTAAAATGCTGCAAAATAGTGGGACAGAAGATTTCGGTTTAGCGTTAACTTTAAATGGGCATAGATACAGGCATGTGGGCATGTTTAGAGACAGTGTTTCACTGGTCTAGGGTAAAGGGTGTATCGCCTGGGATACCGTGTTTCACTACTGTATGGCCTCTAGGTGATGAGTAGGCACAGCGGCAAATCCATCGGTGGCAATTCTCTCATATTGTCATTGCGATGGGAAGATTCCTTATTCGCTAGGAAATGTTTTCCCGTGGAAGACGGGTCACCACAGAGCTGTCTCTTTTGGGTTGAGACAAACTTTGCTGAATTTACCTGCCAGCAGTTGCGTGTCCTCCCTTTCTTTTAAGGCCGATGGAGACGCACGAGTGTAAGGAGAACGGTGAATGGTGGCTGTTCATAAGCCAGGATCATCAGAAACCGCAGAGTAAATTTTAGGAACGTAGACATAGGACAGCCGAGAAAACTTCACTCAGGGACTTCAGTGAACTCTCCTTACAATGCAGAGGCCTGACACGCCTAGTGCCTGGGGGCAACCCGGCTCCTGCCCTAGGTAGTTTTGTTGAGCGTGCCTCCCTCAGGTGGTGCCTTTTCTCTCCCAGCAATATTGCTCCGTGAAATTCTGCCGATGATCAAAACTGTTTGCCATGGCTTTGTCCTTTCACCTCATTGGCCTCATCTTTGAAGTACAAATGCTTTTCTACGCGGGTGCTGCCTCCCTGAACTTTCCTTTGTCTTGGCTCAATCGATGCAGATTCCTGTGCTGAATACGCCATGGACTAGCACAGGTGGGTTCTTGTCAGTATACCGGGCAAACGCAGCAATTTCGATGGTCAAGACCCACCTGGCTTGATCAGGGTTCTTTATTCCAGTGAAAACGATTTTTATCCAAATTCTAGAGGAGCACCAGTGTGCCTCTGGGAGCTACACCCGGGCCTGCTGAACAGCGGCTCCGGAGTTTTCATTTTCTGACTAAAATTCAACACGGAATTTCATGGATCTAAGGAAACCGTGAATTGTGGACGTACCAGATTCTCACATCTTCATTGTCTAATGGAAGCTGAAGTTTCCCAGTCTGATCCGGCTGCCACTTCATTTCTGGCAATGACCATTCAATTGTGGACGTTCAGCGTTCTTCGGAATTCTCTTATACCGCCATGTTCCCGCGCCACATAAAGACCACTCGGTGGAGGTTTATGTGACTCAGGACAACTCTTTATTTCAGGCGTCTAGAACAAAGGGAATTCACAGAGGTTGATGATCACTTATTAAAGTCCCGTTTCTCTATGATGCCCACTGATGACACTTCTACATCTGAGGGCAAAGAGCTCGTGCAGCATGATATTCTCATTTCAGCCGCCACACCGCCTGCAGTTCCTTCCTTGCAGAAAAATCTTTCCCAGTTGTACTTCTTTAAAATGCTGCAAAATAGTGGGACAGAAGATTTCGGTTTAGCGTTAACTTTAAATGGGCATAGATACAGGCATGTGGGCATGTTTAGAGACAGTGTTTCACTGGTCTAGGGTAAAGGGTGAAGCGCCTGGGATCCCGTGCTTCACTACTGTATGGCCTCAAGGTGATGAGTAGGCACAGCGGCAAATCCATCGGTGGCAATTCTCTCATATTGTCATTGCGATGGGAAGATTCCTTATTCGTTAGGAAATGTTTTCCCGTGGAAGACGTGTCACCACAGAGCTGTCTCTTTTGGGTTGAGACAAACATTGCTGAATTTACCTGCCAGCAGTTGCGTGTCCTCCCTTTCTTTTAAGGCCGATGGAGACGCACGAGTGTAAGGAGAACGGTGAATGGTGGCCGTTCATAAGCCAGGATCATCAGAAGCCGCAGAGTAAATTTTAGGAACGTAGACGTAGGACAGCGGAGAAAACTTCACTCAGGGACTTCAGTGAACTCTCCTTACAATGCTGAGGCCTGACACGCCTAGTGCCTGGGGGCAACCCGGCTCCTGCCCTAGGTAGTTTTGTTGAGCGTGCCTCCCTCAGGTGGTGCCTTTTCTCTCCCAGCAATATTGCTCCGTGAAATTCTGCCGATGATCAAAACTGTTTGCCATGGCTTTGTCCTTTCACCTCATTGGCCTCATCTTTGAAGTACAAATGCTTTTCTACGCGGGTGCTGCCTCCCTGAGCTTTCCTTTGTCTTGGCTCAATCGATGCAGATTCCTGTGCTGAATACGCCATGGACTAGCACAGGTGGGTTCTTGTCAGTATACCGGGCAAACGCAGCAATTTCGATGGTCAAGACCCACCTGGCTTGATCAGGGTTCTTTATTCCAGTGAAAACGATTTTTATCCAAATTCTAGAGGAGCACCAGTGTGCCTCTGGGAGCTACACCCGGGCCTGCTGAACAGCGGCTCCGGAGTTTTCATTTTCTGACTAAAATTCAACACGGAATATCATGGATCTAAGGAAACCGTGAATTGTGGACGTACCAGATTCTCACATCTTCATTGTCTAATGGAAGCTGAAGTTTCCCAGTCTGATCCGGCTGCCACTTCATTTCTGGCAATGACCATTCAATTGTGGACGTTCAGCCTTCTTCGGAATTCTCTTATACCAGCATGTTCCCGCGCCACATAAAGACCACTCGGTGGAGGTTTATGTGACTCAGGACAACTCTTTATTTCAGGCGTCTAGAACAAAGGGAATTCACAGAGGTTGATGATCACTTATTAAAGTCCCGTTTCTCTATGATGCCCACTGATGACACTTCTACATCTGAGGGCAAAGAGCTCGTGCAGCATGATATTCTCATTTCAGCCGCCACGCCGCCTGCAGTTCCTTCCTTGCAGAAAAATCTTTAGCAGTTGTACTTCTTTAAAATGCTGCAAAATAGTGGGACAGAAGATTTCGGTTTAGCGTTAACTTTAAATGGGCATAGATACAGGCATGTGGGCATGTTTAGAGACAGTGTTTCACTGGTCTAGGGTAAAGGGTGAAGCGCCTGGGATCCTGTGCTTCACTACTGTATGGCCTCAAGATGATGTGTAGGCACAGCGGTAAATCCATCGGTGGCAATTCTCTCATATTGTCATTGCGATGGGAAGATTCCTTATTCGCTAGGAAATGTTTTCCCGTGGAAGACGGGTCACCACAGAGCTGTCTCTTTTGGGTTGAGACAAACATTGCTGAATTTACCTGCCAGCAGTTGCGTGTCCTCCCTTTCTTTTAAGGCCGATGGAGACGCACGAGTGTAAGGAGAACGGTGAATGGTGGCCGTTCATAAGCCAGGATCATCAGAAAACACAGAGTAAATTTTAGGAACGTAGACGTAGGACAGCGGAGAAAACTTCACTCAGGGACTTCAGTGAACTCTCCTTACAATGCTGAGGCCTGACACGCCTAGTGCCTGGGGGCAACCCGGCTCCTGCCCTAGGTAGTTTTGTTGAGCGTGCCTCCCTCAGGTGGTGCCTTTTCTCTCCCAGCAATATTGCTCCGTGAAATTCTGCCGATGATCAAAACTGTTTGCCATGGCTTTGTCCTTTCACCTCATTGGCCTCATCTTTGAAGTACAAATGCTTTTCTACGCGGGTGCTGCCTCCCTGAGCTTTCCTTTGTCTTGGCTCAATCGATGCAGATTCCTGTGCTGAATACGCCATGGACTAGCACAGGTGGGTTCTTGTCAGTATACCGGGCAAACGCAGCAATTTCGATGGTCAAGACCCACCTGGCTTGATCAGGGTTCTTTATTCCAGTGAAAACGATTTTTATCCAAATTCTAGAGGAGCACCAGTGTGCCTCTGGGAGCTACACCCGGGCCTGCTGAACAGCGGCTCCGGAGTTTTCATTTTCTGACTAAAATTCAACACGGAATTTCATGGATCTAAGGAAACCGTGAATTGTGGACGTACCAGATTCTCACATCTTCATTGTCTAATGGAAGCTGAAGTTTCCCAGTCTGATCCGGCTGCCACTTTATTTCTGGCAATGACCATTCAATTGTGGACGTTCAGCCTTCTTCGGAATTCTCTTATACCGCCATGTTCCCGCGCCACATAAAGACCACTCGGTGGAGGTTTATGTGACTCAGGACAACTCTTTATTTCAGGCGTCTAGAACAAAGGGAATTCACAGAGGTTGATGATCACTTATTAAAGTCCCGTTTCTCTATGATGCCCACTGATGACACTTCTACATCTGAGGGCAAAGAGCTCGTGCAGCATGATATTCTCATTTCAGCCGCCACGCCGCCTGCAGTTCCTTCCTTGCAGAAAAATCTTTCCCAGTGTACTTCTTTAAAATGCTGCAAAATAGTGGGACAGAAGATTTCGGTTTAGCGTTAACTTTAAATGGGCATAGATACAGGCATGTGGGCATGTTTAGAGACAGTGTTTCACTGGTCTAGGGTAAAGGGTGAATCGCCTGGGATACCGTGTTTCACTACTGTATGGCCTCTAGGTGATGAGTAGGCACAGCGGCAAATCCATCGGTGGCAATTCTCTCATATTGTCATTGCGATGGGAAGATTCCTTATTCGCTAGGAAATGTTTTCCCGTGGAAGACGGGTCACCACAGAGCTGTCTCTTTTGGGTTGAGACAAACTTTGCTGAATTTACCTGCCAGCAGTTGCGTGTCCTCCCTTTCTTTTAAGGCCGATGGAGACGCACGAGTGTAAGGAGAACGGTGAATGGTGGCTGTTCATAAGCCAGGATCATCAGAAACCGCAGAGTAAATTTTAGGAACGTAGACGTAGGACAGCGGAGAAAACTTCACTCAGGGACTTCAGTGAACTCTCCTTACAATGCAGAGGCCTGACACGCCTAGTGCCTGGGGGCAACCCGGCTCCTGCCCTAGGTAGTTTTGTTGAGCGTGCCTCCCTCAGGTGGTGCCTTTTCTCTCCCAGCAATATTGCTCCGTGAAATTCTGCCGATGATCAAAACTGTTTGCCATGGCTTTGTCCTTTCACCTCATTGGCCTCATCTTTGAAGTACAAATGCTTTTCTACGCGGGTGCTGCCTCCCTGAGCTTTCCTTTGTCTTGGCTCAATCGATGCAGATTCCTGTGCTGAATACGCCATGGACTAGCACAGGTGGGTTCTTGTCAGTATACCGGGCAAACGCAGCAATTTCGATGGTCAAGACCCACCTGGCTTGATCAGGGTTCTTTATTCCAGTGAAAACGATTTTTATCCAAATTCTAGAGGAGCACCAGTGTGCCTCTGGGAGCTACACCCGGGCCTGCTGAACAGCGGCTCCGGAGTTTTCATTTTCTGACTAAAATTCAACACGGAATTTCATGGATCTAAGGAAACCGTGAATTGTGGACGTACCAGATTCTCACATCTTCATTGTCTAATGGAAGCTGAAGTTTCCCAGTCTGATCCGGCTGCCACTTCATTTCTGGCAATGACCATTCAATTGTGGACGTTCAGCGTTCTTCGGAATTCTCTTATACCGCCATGTTCCCGCGCCACATAAAGACCACTCGGTGGAGGTTTATGTGACTCAGGACAACTCTTTATTTCAGGCGTCTAGAACAAAGGGAATTCACAGAGGTTGATGATCACTTATTAAAGTCCCGTTTCTCTATGATGCCCACTGATGACACTTCTACATCTGAGGGCAAAGAGCTCGTGCAGCATGATATTCTCATTTCAGCCGCCACACCGCCTGCAGTTCCTTCCTTGCAGAAAAATCTTTCCCAGTTGTACTTCTTTAAAATGCTGCAAAATAGTGGGACAGAAGATTTCGGTTTAGCGTTAACTTTAAATGGGCATAGATACAGGCATGTGGGCATGTTTAGAGACAGTGTTTCACTGGTCTAGGGTAAAGGGTGAAGCGCCTGGGATCCCGTGCTTCACTACTGTATGGCCTCAAGGTGATGAGTAGGCACAGCGGCAAATCCATCGGTGGCAATTCTCTCATATTGTCATTGCGATGGGAAGATTCCTTATTCGTTAGGAAATGTTTTCCCGTGGAAGACGTGTCACCACAGAGCTGTCTCTTTTGGGTTGAGACAAACATTGCTGAATTTACCTGCCAGCAGTTGCGTGTCCTCCCTTTCTTTTAAGGCCGATGGAGACGCACGAGTGTAAGGAGAACGGTGAATGGTGGCCGTTCATAAGCCAGGATCATCAGAAAACACAGAGTAAATTTTAGGAACGTAGACGTAGGACAGCGGAGAAAACTTCACTCAGGGACTTCAGTGAACTCTCCTTACAATGCTGAGGCCTGACACGCCTAGTGCCTGGGGGCAACCCGGCTCCTGCCCTAGGTAGTTTTGTTGAGCGTGCCTCCCTCAGGTGGTGCCTTTTCTCTCCCAGCAATATTGCTCCGTGAAATTCTGCCGATGATCAAAACTGTTTGCCATGGCTTTGTCCTTTCACCTCATTGGCCTCATCTTTGAAGTACAAATGCTTTTCTACGCGGGTGCTGCCTCCCTGAGCTTTCCTTTGTCTTGGCTCAATCGATGCAGATTCCTGTGCTGAATACGCCATGGACTAGCACAGGTGGGTTCTTGTCAGTATACCGGGCAAACGCAGCAATTTCGATGGTCAAGACCCACCTGGCTTGATCAGGGTTCTTTATTCCAGTGAAAACGATTTTTATCCAAATTCTAGAGGAGCACCAGTGTGCCTCTGGGAGCTACACCCGGGCCTGCTGAACAGCGGCTCCGGAGTTTTCATTTTCTGACTAAAATTCAACACGGAATATCATGGATCTAAGGAAACCGTGAATTGTGGACGTACCAGATTCTCACATCTTCATTGTCTAATGGAAGCTGAAGTTTCCCAGTCTGATCCGGCTGCCACTTCATTTCTGGCAATGACCATTCAATTGTGGACATTCAGCCTTCTTCGGAATTCTCTTATACCAGCATGTTCCCGCGCCACATAAAGACCACTCGGTGGAGGTTTATGTGACTCAGGACAACTCTTTATTTCAGGCGTCTAGAACAAAGGGAATTCACAGAGGTTGATGATCACTTATTAAAGTCCCGTTTCTCTATGATGCCCACTGATGACACTTCTACATCTGAGGGCAAAGAGCTCGTGCAGCATGATATTCTCATTTCAGCCGCCACGCCGCCTGCAGTTCCTTCCTTGCAGAAAAATCTTTAGCAGTTGTACTTCTTTAAAATGCTGCAAAATAGTGGGACAGAAGATTTCGGTTTAGCGTTAACTTTAAATGGGCATAGATACAGGCATGTGGGCATGTTTAGAGACAGTGTTTCACTGGTCTAGGGTAAAGGGTGAAGCGCCTGGGATCCTGTGCTTCACTACTGTATGGCCTCAAGATGATGTGTAGGCACAGCGGTAAATCCATCGGTGGCAATTCTCTCATATTGTCATTGCGATGGGAAGATTCCTTATTCGCTAGGAAATGTTTTCCCGTGGAAGACGGGTCACCACAGAGCTGTCTCTTTTGGGTTGAGACAAACATTGCTGAATTTACCTGCCAGCAGTTGCGTGTCCTCCCTTTCTTTTAAGGCCGATGGAGACGCACGAGTGTAAGGAGAACGGTGAATGGTGGCCGTTCATAAGCCAGGATCATCAGAAAACACAGAGTAAATTTTAGGAACGTAGACGTAGGACAGCGGAGAAAACTTCACTCAGGGACTTCAGTGAACTCTCCTTACAATGCTGAGGCCTGACACGCCTAGTGCCTGGGGGCAACCCGGCTCCTGCCCTAGGTAGTTTTGTTGAGCGTGCCTCCCTCAGGTGGTGCCTTTTCTCTCCCAGCAATATTGCTCCGTGAAATTCTGCCGATGATCAAAACTGTTTGCCATGGCTTTGTCCTTTCACCTCATTGGCCTCATCTTTGAAGTACAAATGCTTTTCTACGCGGGTGCTGCCTCCCTGAGCTTTCCTTTGTCTTGGCTCAATCGATGCAGATTCCTGTGCTGAATACGCCATGGACTAGCACAGGTGGGTTCTTGTCAGTATACCGGGCAAATGCAGCAATTTCGATGGTCAAGACCCACCTGGCTTGATCAGGGTTCTTTATTCCAGTGAAAACGATTTTTATCCAAATTCTAGAGGAGCACCAGTGTGCCTCTGGGAGCTACACCCGGGCCTGCTGAACAGCGGCTCCGGAGTTTTCATTTTCTGACTAAAATTCAACACGGAATTTCATGGATCTAAGGAAACCGTGAATTGTGGACGTACCAGATTCTCACATCTTCATTGTCTAATGGAAGCTGAAGTTTCCCAGTCTGATCCGGCTGCCACTTTATTTCTGGCAATGACCATTCAATTGTGGACGTTCAGCCTTCTTCGGAATTCTCTTATACCGCCATGTTCCCACGCCACATAAAGACCACTCGGTGGAGGTTTATGTGACTCAGGACAACTCTTTATTTCAGGCGTCTAGAACAAAGGGAATTCACAGAGGTTGATGATCACTTATTAAAGTCCCGTTTCTCTATGATGCCCACTGATGACACTTCTACATCTGAGGGCAAAGAGCTCGTGCAGCATGATATTCTCATTTCAGCCGCCACGCCGCCTGCAGTTCCTTCCTTGCAGAAAAATCTTTCCCAGTGTACTTCTTTAAAATGCTGCAAAATAGTGGGACAGAAGATTTCGGTTTAGCGTTAACTTTAAATGGGCATAGATACAGGCATGTGGGCATGTTTAGAGACAGTGTTTCACTGGTCTAGGGTAAAGGGTGAATCGCCTGGGATACCGTGTTTCACTACTATATGGCCTCTAGGTGATGAGTAGGCACAGCGGCAAATCCATCGGTGGCAATTCTCTCATATTGTCATTGCGATGGGAAGATTCCTTATTCGCTAGGAAATGTTTTACCGTGGAAGACGGGTCACCACAGAGCTGTCTCTTTAGTGTTGAGACAAACTTTGCTGAATTTACCTGCTAGCAGTTGCGTGTCCTCCCTTTCTTTTGAGGCCGATGGAGACGCACGAGTGTAAGGAGAACGGTGAATGGTGGCCGTTCATAAGCCAGGATCATCAGAAACCGCAGAGTAAATTTTAGGAACGTAGACGTAGGACAGCGGAGAAAACTTCACTCAGGGACTTCAGTGAACTCTCCTTACAATGCTGAGGCCTGACACGCCTAGTGCCTGGGGGCAACCCGGCTCCTGCCCTAGGTAGTTTTGTTGAGCGTGCCTCCCTCAGGTGGTGCCTTTTCTCTCCCAGCAATATTGCTCCGTGAAATTCTGCCGATGATCAAAACTGTTTACCATGGCTTTGTCCTTTCACCTCATTGGTCTCATCTTTGAAGTACAAATGCTTTTCTACACGGGTGCTGCCTCCCTGAGCTTTCCTTTGTCTTGGCTCAATTGATGCAGATTCCTGTGCTGAATACGCCATGGACTAGCACAGGTGGGTTCTTGTCAGTATACCGGGCAAACGCAGCAATTTCGATGGTCAAGACCCACCTGGCTTGATCAGGGTTCTTTATTCCAGTGAAAACGATTTTTATCCAAATTCTAGAGGAGCACCAGTGTGCCTCTGGGAGCTACACCCGGGCCTGCTGAACAGCGGCTCCGGAGTTTTCATTTTCTGACTAAAATTCAACACGGAATTTCATGGATCTAAGGAAACCGTGAATTGTGGACGTACCAGATTCTCACATCTTCATTGTCTAATGGAAGCTGAAGTTTCCCAGTCTGATCCGGCTGCCACTTCATTTCTGGCAATGACCATTCAATTGTGGACGTTCAGCCTTCTTCGGAATTCTCTTATACCGCCATGTTCCCGCGCCACATAAAGACCACTCGGTGGAGGTTTATGTGACTCAGGACAACTCTTTATTTCAGGCGTCTAGAACAAAGGGAATTCACAGAGGTTGATGATCACTTATTAAAGTCCCGTTTCTCTATGATGCCCACTGATGACACTTCTACATCTGAGGGCAAAGAGCTCGTGCAGCATGATATTCTCATTTTAGCCGCCACGCCGCCTGCAGTTCCTTCCTTGCAGAAAAATCTTTCCCAGTTGTACTTCTTTAAAATGCTGCAAAATAGTGGGACAGATTTCGGTTTAGCGTTAACTTTAAACGGGCATAGATACAGGCATGTGGGCATGTTTAGAGACAGTGTTTCACTGGTCTAGGGTAAAGGGTGAAGCGCCTGGGATCCCGTGCTTCACTACTGTATGGCCTCAAGATGATGTGTAGTCACAGCGGCAAATCCATCGGTGGCAATTCTCTCATATTGTCATTGCGATGGGAAGATTCCTTATTCGCTAGGAAATGTTTTCCCGTGGAAGACGGGTCACCACAGAGCTGTCTCTTTTGTGTTGAGACAAACTTTGCTGAATTTACCTGCCAGCAGTTGCGTGTCCTCCCTTTCTTTTGAGGCCGATGGAGACGCACGAGTGTAAGGAGAACGGTGAATGTTGGCCGTTCATAAGCCAGGATCATCAGAAACCGCAGAGTAAATTTTAGGAACGTAGACGTAGGACAGCGGAGAAAACTTCACTCAGGGACTTCAGTGAACTCTCCTTACAATGCTGAGGCCTGACACGCCTAGTGCCTGGGGGCAACCCGGCTCCTGCCCTAGGTAGTTTTGTTGAGCGTGCCTCCCTCAGGTGGTGCCTTTTCTCTCCCAGCAATATTGCTCCGTGAAATTCTGCCGATGATCAAAACTGTTTGCCATGGCTTTGTCCTTTCACCTCATTGGCCTCATCTTTGAAGTACAAATGCTTTTCTACGCGGGTGCTGCCTCCCTGAGCTTTCCTTTGTCTTGGCTCAATCGATGCAGATTCCTGTGCTGAATACGCCATGGACTAGCACAGGTGGGTTCTTGTCAGTATACCGGGCAAACGCAGCAATTTCGATGGTCAAGACCCACCTGGCTTGATCAGGGTTCTTTATTCCAGTGAAAACGATTTTTATCCAAATTCTAGAGGAGCACCAGTGTGCCTCTGGGAGCTACACCCGGGCCTGCTGAACAGCGGCTCCGGAGTTTTCATTTTCTGACTAAAATTCAACACGGAATTTCATGGATCTAAGGAAACCGTGAATTGTGGACGTACCAGATTCTCACATCTTCATTGTCTAATGGAAGCTGAAGTTTCCCAGTCTGATCCGGCTGCCACTTCATTTCTGGCAATGACCATTCAATTGTGGACGTTCAGCCTTCTTCGGAATTCTCTTATACCGCCATGTTCCCGCGCCACATAAAGACCACTCGGTGGAGGTTTATGTGACTCAGGACAACTCTTTATTTCAGGCGTCTAGAACAAAGGGAATTCACAGAGGTTGATGATCACTTATTAAAGTCCCGTTTCTCTATGATGCCCACTGATGACACTTCTACATCTGAGGGAAAAGAGCTCGTGCAGCATGATATTCTCATTTTAGCCGCCACGCCGCCTGCAGTTCCTTCCTTGCAGAAAAATCTTTCCCAGTTGTACTTCTTTAAAATGCTGCAAAATAGTGGGACAGATTTCGGTTTAGCGTTAACTTTAAATGGGCATAGATACAGGCATGTGGGCATGTTTAGAGACAGTGTTTCACTGGTCTAGGGTAAAGGGTGAAGCGCCTGGGATCCCGTGCTTCACTACTGTATGGCCTCAAGATGATGTGTAGTCACAGCGGCAAATCCATCGGTGGCAATTCTCTCATATTGTCATTGCGATGGGAAGATTCCTTATTCGCTAGGAAATGTTTTCCCGTGGAAGACGGGTCACCACAGAGCTGTCTCTTTTGTGTTGAGACAAACTTTGCTGAATTTACCTGCCAGCAGTTGCGTGTCCTCCCTTTCTTTTGAGGCCGATGGAGACGCACGAGTGTAAGGAGAACGGTGAATGTTGGCCGTTCATAAGCCAGGATCATCAGAAACCGCAGAGTAAATTTTAGGAACGTAGACGTAGGACAGCGGAGAAAACTTCACTCAGGGACTTCAGTGAACTCTCCTTACAATGCTGAGGCCTGACACGCCTAGTGCCTGGGGGCAACCCGGCTCCTGCCCTAGGTAGTTTTGTTGAGCGTGCCTCCCTCAGGTGGTGCCTTTTCTCTCCCAGCAATATTGCTCCGTGAAATTCTGCCGATGATCAAAACTGTTTGCCATGGCTTTGTCCTTTCACCTCATTGGTCTCATCTTTGAAGTACAAATGCTTTTCTACACGGGTGCTGCCTCCCTGAGCTTTCCTTTGTCTTGGCTCAATTGATGCAGATTCCTGTGCTGAATACGCCATGGACTAGCACAGGTGGGTTCTTGTCAGTATACCGGGCAAACGCAGCAATTTCAATGGTCAAGACCCACCTGGCTTGATCAGGGTTCTTCATTCCAGTGATAACGATTTTTATCCAAATTCTAGAGGAGCACCAGTGTGCCTCTGGGAGGTACACCCGGGCCTGCTGAACAGCCGCTCCGGAGTTTTCATTTTCTGACTAAAATTCAACACGGAATTTCATGGATCTAAGGAAACCGTGAATTGTGGACGTACCAGATTCTCACATCTTCATTGTCTAATGGAAGCTGAAGTTTCCCAGTCTGATCCGGCTGCCACTTCATTTCTGGCAATGACCATTCAATTGTGGACGTTCTGCCTTCTTCGGAATTCTCTTATACCGGCATGTTCCCGCGCCACATAAAGACCACTCGGTGGAGGTTTATGTGACTCAGGACAACTCTTTATTTCAGGCGTCTAGAACAAAGGGAATTCACAGAGGTTGATGATCACTTATTAAAGTCCCGTTTCTCTATGATGCCCACTGATGACACTTCTACATCTGAGGGCAAAGAGCTCGTGCAGCATGATATTCTCATTTCAGCCGCCACGCCGCCTGCAGTTCCTTCCTTGCAGAAAAATCTTTCCCAGTGTACTTCTTTAAAATGCTGCAAAATAGTGGGACAGAAGATTTCGGTTTAGCGTTAACTTTAAACGGGCATAGATACAGGCATGTGGGCATGTTTAGAGACAGTGTTTCACTGGTCTAGGGTAAAGGGTGAAGCGCCTGGGATCCCGTGCTTCACTACTGTATGGCCTCAAGATGATGTGTAGGCACAGCGGCAAATCCATCGGTGGCAATTCTCTCATATTGTCATTGCGATGGGAAGATTCCTTATTCGCTAGGAAATGTTTTCCCGTGGAAGACGGGTCACCACAGAGCTGTCTCTTTTGTGTTGAGACAAACTTTGCTGAATTTACCTGCCAGCAGTTGCGTGTCCTCCCTTTCTTTTGAGGCCGATGGAGACGCAGGAGTGTAAGGAGAACGGTGAATGGTGGCCGTTCATAAGCCAGGATCATCAGAAACCGCAGAGTAAATTTTAGGAACGTAGACGTAGGACAGCGGAGAAAACTTCACTCAGGGACTTCAGTGAACTCTCCTTACAATGCTGAGGCCTGACACGCCTAGTGCCTGGGGCAACCCGGCTCCTGCCCTAGGTAGTTTTGTTGAGCGTGCCTCCCTCAGGTGGTGCCTTTTCTCTCCCAGCAATATTGCTCCGTGAAATTCTGCCGATGATCAAAACTCTTTGCCATGGCTTTGTCCTTTCACCTCATTGGCCTCATCTTTGAAGTACAAATGCTTTTCTACGCGGGTGCTGCCTCCCTGAGCTTTCCTTTGTCTTGGCTCAATCGATGCAGATTCCTGTGCTGAATACGCCATGGACTAGCACAGGTGGGTTCTTGTCAGTATACCGGGCAAACGCAGCAATTTCGATGGTCAAGACCCACCTGGCTTGATCAGGGTTCTTTATTCCAGTGAAAACGATTTTTATCCAAATTCTAGAGGAGCACCAGTGTGCCTCTGGGAGCGACACCCGGGCCTGCTGAACAGCGGCTCCGGAGTTTTCATTTTCTAACTAAAATTCAACACGGAATTTCATGGATCTAAGGAAACCGTGAATTGTGGACGTACCAGATTCTCACATCTTCATTGTCTAATGGAAGCTGAAGTTTCCCAGTCTGATCCGGCTGCCACTTCATTTCTGGCAATGACCATTCAATTGTGGACGTTCAGCCTTCTTCGGAATTCTCTTATACCGGCATGTTCCCGCGCCACATAAAGACCACTCGGTGGAGGTTTATGTGGCTCAGGACAACTCTTTATTTCAGGCGTCTAGAACAAAGGGAATTCACAGAGGTTGATGATCACTTATTAAAGTCCCGTTTCTCTATGATGCCCACTGATGACACTTCTACATCTGAGGGCAAAGAGCTCGTGCAGCATGATATTCTCATTTCAGCCGCCACGCCGCCTGCAGTTCCTTCCTTGCAGAAAAATCTTTCCCAGTTGTACTTCTTTAAAATGCTGCAAAATAGTGGGACAGAAGATTTCGGTTTAGCGTTAACTTTAAACGGGCATAGATGCAGGCATGTGGGCATGTTTAGAGACAGTGTTTCACTGGTCTAGGGTAAAGGGTGAAGCGCCTGGGATCCCGTGCTTCACTACTGTATGGCCTCAAGATGATGTGTAGGCACAGCGGCAAATCCATCGGTGGCAATTCTCTCATATTGTCATTGCGATGGGAAGATTCCTTATTCGCTAGGAAATGTTTTACCGTGGAAGACGGGTCACCACAGAGCTGTCTCTTTAGTGTTGAGACAAACTTTGCTGAATTTACCTGCTAGCAGTTGCGTGTCCTCCCTTTCTTTTGAGGCTGATGGAGACGCACGGGTGTAAGGAGAACGGTGAATGTTGGCCGTTCATAAGCCAGGATCATCAGAAACCGCAGAGTAAATTTTAGGAAAGTAGACGTAGGACAGCGGAGAAAACTTCACTCAGGGACTTCAGTGAACTCTCCTTACAATGCTGAGGCCTGACACGCCTAGTGCCTGGGGGCAACCCGGCTCCTGCCCTAGGTAGTTTTGTTGAGCGTGCCTCCCTCAGGTGGTGCCTTTTCTCTGCCAGCAATATTGCTCCGTGAAATTCTGCCGATGATCAAAACTGTTTGCCATGGCTTTGTCCTTTCACCTCATTGGCCTCATCTTTGAAGTACAAATGCTTTTCTACGCGGGTGCTGCCTCCCTGAGCTTTCCTTTGTCTTGGCTCAATCGATGCAGATTCCTGTGCTGAATACGCCATGGACTAGCACAGGTGGGTTCTTGTCAGTATACCGGGCAAACGCAGCAATTTCGATGGTCAAGACCCACCTGGCTTGATCAGGGTTCTTTATTCCAGTGAAAACGGTTTTTATCCAAATTCTAGAGGAGCACCAGTGTGCCTCTGGGAGCTACACCCGGGCCTGCTGAACAGCGGCTCCGGAGTTTTCATTTTCTGACTAAAATTCAACACGGAATTTCATGGATCTAAGGAAACCGTGAATTGTGGACGTACCAGATTCTCACATCTTCATTGTCTAATGGAAGCTGAAGTTTCCCAGTCTGATCCGGCTGCCACTTCATTTCTGGCAATGACCATTCAATTGTGGACGTTCAGCCTTCTTCGGAATTCTCTTATACCGGCATGTTCCCGCGCCACATAAAGACCACTCGGTGGAGGTTTATGTGGCTCAGGACAACTCTTTATTTCAGGCGTCTAGAACAAAGGGAATTCACAGAGGTTGATGATCACTTATTAAAGTCCCGTTTCTCTATGATGCCCACTGATGACACTTCTACATCTGAGGGCAAAGAGCTCGTGCAGCATGATATTCTCATTTCAGCCGCCACGCCGCCTGCAGTTCCTTCCTTGCAGAAAAATCTTTCCCAGTTGTACTTCTTTAAAATGCTGCAAAATAGTGGGACAGATTTCGGTTTAGCGTTAACTTTAAACGGGCATAGATACAGGCATGTGGGCATGTTTAGAGACAGTGTTTCACTGGTCTAGGGTAAAGGGTGAAGCGCCTGGGATCCCGTGCTTCACTACTGTATGGCCTCAAGATGATGTGTAGTCACAGCGGCAAATCCATCGGTGGCAATTCTCTCATATTGTCATTGCGATGGGAAGATTCCTTATTCGCTAGGAAATGTTTTCCCGTGGAAGACGGGTCACCACAGAGCTGTCTCTTTTGTGTTGAGACAAACTTTGCTGAATTTACCTGCCAGCAGTTGCGTGTCCTCCCTTTCTTTTGAGGCCGATGGAGACGCACGAGTGTAAGGAGAACGGTGAATGGTGGCCGTTCATAAGCCAGGATCATCAGAAACCGCAGAGTAAATTTTAGGAACGTAGACGTAGGACAGCGGAGAAAACTTCACTCAGGGACTTCAGTGAACTCTCCTTACAATGCTGAGGCCTGACACGCCTAGTGCCTGGGGGCAACCCGGCTCCTGCCCTAGGTAGTTTTGTTGAGCGTGCCTCCCTCAGGTGGTGCCTTTTCTCTCCCAGCAATATTGCTCCGTGAAATTCTGCCGATGATCAAAACTGTTTGCCATGGCTTTGTCCTTTCACCTCATTGGTCTCATCTTTGAAGTACAAATGCTTTTCTACACGGGTGCTGCCTCCCTGAGCTTTCCTTTGTCTTGGCTCAATTGATGCAGATTCCTGTGCTGAATACGCCATGGACTAGCACAGGTGGGTTCTTGTCAGTATACCGGGCAAACGCAGCAATTTCGATGGTCAAGACCACCTGGCTTGATCAGGGTTCTTTATTCCAGTGAAAACGATTTTTATCCAAATTCTAGAGGAGCACCAGTGTGCCTCTGGGAGCTACACCCGGGCCTGCTGAACAGCGGCTCCGGAGTTTTCATTTTCTGACTAAAATTCAACACGGAATTTCATGGATCTAAGGAAACCGTGAATTGTGGACGTACCAGATTCTCACATCTTCATTGTCTAATGGAAGCTGAAGTTTCCCAGTCTGATCCGGCTGCCACTTCATTTCTGGCAATGACCATTCAATTGTGGACGTTCAGCCTTCTTCGGAATTCTCTTATACCGGCATGTTCCCGCGCCACATAAAGACCACTCGGTGGAGGTTTATGTGACTCAGGACAACTCTTTATTTCAGGCGTCTAGAACAAAGGGAATTCACAGAGGTTGATGATCACTTATTAAAGTCCCGTTTCTCTATGATGCCCACTGATGACACTTCTACATCTGAGGGCAAAGAGCTCGTGCAGCATGATATTCTCATTTCAGCCGCCACGCCGCCTGCAGTTCCTTCCTTGCAGAAAAATCTTTCCCAGTGTACTTCTTTAAAATGCTGCAAAATAGTGGGACAGAAGATTTCGGTTTAGCGTTAACTTTAAACGGGCATAGATACAGGCATGTGGGCATGTTTAGAGACAGTGTTTCACTGGTCTAGGGTAAAGGGTGAAGCGCCTGGGATCCCGTGCTTCACTACTGTATGGCCTCAAGATGATGTGTAGGCACAGCGGCAAATCCATCGGTGGCAATTCTCTCATATTGTCATTGCGATGGGAAGATTCCTTATTCGCTAGGAAATGTTTTCCCGTGGAAGACGGGTCACCACAGAGCTGTCTCTTTTGTGTTGAGACAAACTTTGCTGAATTTACCTGCCAGCAGTTGCGTGTCCTCCCTTTCTTTTGAGGCCGATGGAGACGCACGAGTGTAAGGAGAACGGTGAATGGTGGCCGTTCATAAGCCAGGATCATCAGAAACCGCAGAGTAAATTTTAGGAACGTAGACGTAGGACAGCGGAGAAAACTTCACTCAGGGACTTCAGTGAACTCTCCTTACAATGCTGAGTCCTGACACGCCTAGTGCCTGGGGGCAACCCGGCTCCTGGCCTAGGTAGTTTTGTTGAGCGTGCCTCCCTCAGGTGGTGCCTTTTCTCTCCCAGCAATATTGCTCCGTGAAATTCTGCCGATGATCAAAACTCTTTGCCATGGCTTTGTCCTTTCACCTCATTGGCCTCATCTTTGAAGTACAAATGCTTTTCTACGCGGGTGCTGCCTCCCTGAGCTTTCCTTTGTCTTGGCTCAATCGATGCAGATTCCTGTGCTGAATACGCCATGGACTAGCACAGGTGGGTTCTTGTCAGTATACCGGGCAAACGCAGCAATTTCGATGGTCAAGACCCACCTGGCTTGATCAGGGTTCTTTATTCCAGTGAAAACGATTTTTATCCAAATTCTAGAGGAGCACCAGTGTGCCTCTGGGAGCTACACCCGGGCCTGCTGAACAGCGGCTCCGGAGTTTTCATTTTCTGACTAAAATTCAACACGGAATTTCATGGATCTAAGGAAACCGTGAATTGTGGACGTACCAGATTCTCACATCTTCATTGTCTAATGGAAGCTGAAGTTTCCCAGTCTGATCCGGCTGCCACTTCATTTCTGGCAATGACCATTCAATTGTGGACGTTCAGCCTTCTTCGGAATTCTCTTATACCGGCATGTTCCCGCGCCACATAAAGACCACTCGGTGGAGGTTTATGTGGCTCAGGACAACTCTTTATTTCAGGCGTCTAGAACAAAGGGAATTCACAGAGGTTGATGATCACTTATTAAAGTCCCGTTTCTCTATGATGCCCACTGATGACACTTCTACATCTGAGGGCAAAGAGCTCGTGCAGCATGATATTCTCATTTCAGCCGCCACGCCGCCTGCAGTTCCTTCCTTGCAGAAAAATCTTTCCCAGTTGTACTTCTTTAAAATGCTGCAAAATAGTGGGACAGAAGATTGCGGTTTAGCGTTAACTTTAAACGGGCATAGATGCAGGCATGTGGGCATGTTTAGAGACAGTGTTTCACTGGTCTAGGGTAAAGGGTGAAGCGCCTGGGATCCCGTGCTTCACTACTGTATGGCCTCAAGATGATGTGTAGGCACAGCGGCAAATCCATCGGTGGCAATTCTCTCATATTGTCATTGCGATGGGAAGATTCCTTATTCGCTAGGAAATGTTTTACCGTGGAAGACGGGTCACCACAGAGCTGTCTCTTTTCTGTTGAGACAAACTTTGCTGATTTTACCTGCCAGCAGTTGCGTGTCCTCCCTTTCTTTTGAGGCCGATGGAGATGCAAGAGTGTAAGGAGAACGGTGAATGGTGGCCGTTCATAAGCCAGGATCATCAGAAACCGCAGAGTAAATTTTAGGAACGTAGACGTAGGACAGCGGAGAAAACTTCACTCAGGGACTTCAGTGAACTCTCCTTACAATGCTGAGGCCTGACACGCCTAGTGCCTGGGGGCAACCCGGCTCCTGCCCTAGGTAGTTTTGTTGAGCGTGCCTCCCTCAGGTGGTGCCTTTTCTCTCCCAGCAATATTGCTCCGTGAAATTCTGCCGATGATCAAAACTGTTTGCCATGGCTTTGTCCTTTCACCTCATTGGTCTCATCTTTGAAGTACAAATGCTTTTCTACACGGGTGCTGCCTCCCTGAGCTTTCCTTTGTCTTGGCTCAATTGATGCAGATTCCTGTGCTGAATACGCCATGGACTAGCACAGGTGGGTTCTTGTCAGTATACCGGGCAAACGCAGCAATTTCGATGGTCAAGACCCACCTGGCTTGATCAGGGTTCTTTATTCCAGTGAAAACGATTTTTATCCAAATTCTAGAGGAGCACCAGTGTGCCTCTGGGAGCTACACCCGGGCCTGCTGAACAGCGGCTCCGGAGTTTTCATTTTCTGACTAAAATTCAACACGGAATTTCATGGATCTAAGGAAACCGTGAATTGTGGACGTACCAGATTCTCACATCTTCATTGTCTAATGGAAGCTGAAGTTTCCCAGTCTGATCCGGCTGCCACTTCATTTCTGGCAATGACCATTCAATTGTGGACGTTCAGCCTTCTTCGGAATTCTCTTATACCGGCATGTTCCCGCGCCACATAAAGACCACTCGGTGGAGGTTTATGTGGCTCAGGACAACTCTTTATTTCAGGCGTCTAGAACAAAGGGAATTCACAGAGGTTGATGATCACTTATTAAAGTCCCGTTTCTCTATGATGCCCACTGATGACACTTCTACATCTGAGGGCAAAGAGCTCGTGCAGCATGATATTCTCATTTCAGCCGCCACGCCGCCTGCAGTTCCTTCCTTGCAGAAAAATCTTTCCCAGTGTACTTCTTTAAAATGCTGCAAAATAGTGGGACAGAAGATTTCGGTTTAGCGTTAACTTTAAACGGGCATAGATGCAGGCATGTGGGCATGTTTAGAGACAGTGTTTCACTGGTCTAGGGTAAAGGGTGAAGCGCCTGGGATCCCGTGCTTCACTACTGTATGGCCTCAAGATGATGTGTAGGCACAGCGGCAAATCCATCGGTGGCAATTCTCTCATATTGTCATTGCGATGGGAAGATTCCTTATTCGCTAGGAAATGTTTTCCCGTGGAAGACGGGTCACCACAGAGCTGTCTCTTTTGTGTTGAGACAAACTTTGCTGAATTTACCTGCCAGCAGTTGCGTGTCCTCCCTTTCTTTTGAGGCCGATGGAGACGCACGAGTGTAAGGAGAACGGTGAATGTTGGCCGTTCATAAGCCAGGATCATCAGAAACCGCAGAGTAAATTTTAGGAACGTAGACGTAGGACAGCGGAGAAAACTTCACTCAGGGACTTCAGTGAACTCTCCTTACAATGCTGAGGCCTGACACGCCTAGTGCCTGGGGGCATCCCGGCTCCTGCCCTAGGTAGTTTTGTTGAGCATGCCTCCCTCAGGTGGTGCCTTTTCTCTCCCAGCAATATTGCTCCGTGAATTTCTGCCGATGATCAAAACTGTTTGCCATGGCTTTGTCCTTTCACCTCATTGGCCTCATCTTTGAAGTACAAATGCTTTTCTACACGGGTGCTGCCTCCCTGAGCTTTCCTTTGTCTTGGCTCAATCGATGCAGATTCCTGTGCTGAATACGCCATGGACTAGCACAGGTGGGTTCTTGTCAGTATACCGGGCAAACGCAGCAATTTCGATGGTCAAGACCCACCTGGCTTGATCAGGGTTCTTTATTCCAGTGAAAACGATTTTTATCCAAATTCTAGAGGAGCACCAGTGTGCCTCTGGGAGCGACACCCGGGCCTGCTGAACAGCGGCTCCGGAGTTTTCATTTTCTGACTAAAATTCAACACGGAATTTCATGGATCTAAGGAAACCGTGAATTGTGGACGTACCAGATTCTCACATCTTCATTGTCTAATGGAAGCTGAAGTTTCCCAGTCTGATCCGGCTGCCACTTCATTTCTGGCAATGACCATTCAATTGTGGACGTTCAGCCTTCTTCGGAATTCTCTTATACCGGCATGTTCCCGCGCCACATAAAGACCACTCGGTGGAGGTTTATGTGGCTCAGGACAACTCTTTATTTCAGGCGTCTAGAACAAAGGGAATTCACAGAGGTTGATGATCACTTATTAAAGTCCCGTTTCTCTATGATGCCCACTGATGACACTTCTACATCTGAGGGCAAAGAGCTCGTGCAGCATGATATTCTCATTTCAGCCGCCACGCCGCCTGCAGTTCCTTCCTTGCAGAAAAATCTTTCCCAGTTGTACTTCTTTAAAATGCTGCAAAATAGTGGGACAGAAGATTTCGGTTTAGCGTTAACTTTAAACGGGCATAGATACAGGCATGTGGGCATGTTTAGAGACAGTGTTTCACTGGTCTAGGGTAAAGGGTGAAGCGCCTGGGATCCCGTGCTTCACTACTGTATGGCCTCAAGATGATGTGTAGGCACAGCGGCAAATCCATCGGTGGCAATTCTCTCATATTGTCATTGCGATGGGAAGATTCCTTATTCGCTAGGAAATGTTTTACCGTGGAAGACGGGTCACCACAGAGCTGTCTCTTTTCTGTTGAGACAAACTTTGCTGAATTTACCTGCCAGCAGTTGCGTGTCCTCCCTTTCTTTTGAGGCCGATGGAGACGCACGAGTGTAAGGAGAACGGTGAATGGTGGCCGTTCATAAGCCAGGATCATCAGAAACCGCAGAGTAAATTTTAGGAACGTAGACGTAGGACAGCGGAGAAAACTTCACTCAGGGACTTCAGTGAACTCTCCTTACAATGCTGAGGCCTGACACGCCTAGTGCCTGGGGGCAACCCGGCTCCTGCCCTAGGTAGTTTTGTTGAGCGTGCCTCCCTCAGGTGGTGCCTTTTCTCTGCCAGCAATATTGCTCCGTGAAATTCTGCCGATGATCAAAACTGTTTGCCATGGCTTTGTCCTTTCACCTCATTGGCCTCATCTTTGAAGTACAAATGCTTTTCTACGCGTGTGCTGCCTCCCTGAGCTTTCCTTTGTCTTGGCTCAATCGATGCAGATTCCTGTGCTGAATACGCCATGGACTAGCACAGGTTGGTTCTTGTCAGTATACCGGGCAAACGCAGCAATTTCGATGGTCAAGACCCACCTGGCTTGATCAGGGTTCTTTATTCCAGTGAAAACGGTTTTTATCCAAATTCTAGAGGAGCACCAGTGTGCCTCTGGGAGCCACACCCGGGCCTGCTGAATAGCGGCTCCGGAGTTTTCATTTTCTGACTAAAATTCAACACGGAATTTCATGGATCTAAGGAAACCGTGAATTGTGGACGTACCAGATTCTCACATCTTCATTGTGTAATGGAAGCTGAAGTTTCCCAGTCTGATCCGGCTGCCACTTCATTTCTGGCAATGACCATTCAATTGTGGACGTTCAGCCTTCTTCGGAATTCTCTTATACCGGCATGTTCCCGCGCCACATAAAGACCACTCGGTGGAGGTTTATGTGACTCAGGACAACTCTTTATTTCAGGCGTCTAGAACAAAGGGAATTCACAGAGGTTGATGATCACTTATTAAAGTCCCGTTTCTCTATGATGCCCACTGATGACACTTCTACATCTGAGGGCAAAGAGCTCGTGCAGCATGATATTCTCATTTCAGCCGCCACGCCGCCTGCAGTTCCTTCCTTGCAGAAAAATCTTTCCCAGTTGTACTTCTTTAAAATGCTGCAAAATAGTGGGACAGATTTCGGTTTAGCGTTAACTTTAAACGGGCATAGATACAGGCATGTGGGCATGTTTAGAGACAGTGTTTCACTGGTCTAGGGTAAAGGGTGAAGAGCCTGGGATCCCGGGCTTCACTACTGTATGGCCTCAAGATGATGTGTAGGCACAGCGGCAAATCCATCGGTGGCAATTCTCTCATATTGTCATTGCGATGGGAAGATTCCTTATTCGCTAGGAAATGTTTTACCGTGGAAGACGGGTCACCACAGAGCTGTCTCTTTTCTGTTGAGACAAACTTTGCTGATTTTACCTGCCAGCAGTTGCGTGTCCTCCCTTTCTTTTGAGGCCGATGGAGATGCAAGAGTGTAAGGAGAACGGTGAATGGTGGCCGTTCATAAGCCAGGATCATCAGAAACCGCAGAGTAAATTTTAGGAACGTAGACGTAGGACAGCGGAGAAAACTTCACTCAGGGACTTCAGTGAACTCTCCTTACAATGCTGAGGCCTGACACGCCTAGTGCCTGGGGGCAACCCGGCTCCTGCCCTAGGTAGTTTTGTTGAGCATGCCTCCCTCAGGTGGTGCCTTTTCTCTCCCAGCAATATTGCTCCGTGAAATTCTGCCGATGATCAAAACTCTTTGCCATGGCTTTGTCCTTTCACCTCATTGGCCTCATCTTTGAAGTACAAATGCTTTTCTACACGGGTGCTGCCTCCCTGAGCTTTCCTTTGTCTTGGCTCAATCGATGCAGATTCCTGTGCTGAATACGCCATGGACTAGCACAGGTGGGTTCTTGTCAGTATACCGGGCAAACGCAGCAATTTCGATGGTCAAGACCCACCTGGCTTGATCAGGGTTCTTTATTCCAGTGAAAACGATTTTTATCCAAATTCTAGAGGAGCACCAGTGTGCCTCTGGGAGCGACACCCGGGCCTGCTGAACAGCGGCTCCGGAGTTTTCATTTTCTGACTAAAATTCAACACGGAATTTCATGGATCTAAGGAAACCGTGAATTGTGGACGTACCAGATTCTCACATCTTCATTGTCTAATGGAAGCTGAAGTTTCCCAGTCTGATCCGGCTGCCACTTCATTTCTGGCAATGACCATTCAATTGTGGACGTTCAGCCTTCTTCGGAATTCTCTTATACCGGCATGTTCCCGCGCCACATAAAGACCACTCGGTGGAGGTTTATGTGGCTCAGGACAACTCTTTATTTCAGGCGTCTAGAACAAAGGGAATTCACAGAGGTTGATGATCACTTATTAAAGTCCCGTTTCTCTATGATGCCCACTGATGACACTTCTACATCTGAGGGCAAAGAGCTCGTGCAGCATGATATTCTAATTTCAGCCGCCACGCCGCCTGCAGTTCCTTCCTTGCAGAAAAATCTTTCCCAGTTGTACTTCTTTAAAATGCTGCAAAATAGTGGGACAGAAGATTTCGGTTTAGCGTTAACTTTAAACGGGCATAGATACAGGCATGTGGGCATGTTTAGAGACAGTGTTTCACTGGTCTAGGGTAAAGGGTGAAGCGCCTGGGATCCCGTGCTTCACTACTGTATGGCCTCAAGATGATGTGTAGGCACAGCGGCAAATCCATCGGTGGCAATTCTCTCATATTGTCATTGCGATGGGAAGATTCCTTATTCGCTAGGAAATGTTTTACCGTGGAAGACGGGTCACCACAGAGCTGTCTCTTTAGTGTTGAGACAAACTTTGCTGAATTTACCTGCTAGCAGTTGCGTGTCCTCCCTTTCTTTTGAGGCCGATGGAGACGCACGAGTGTAAGGAGAACGGTGAATGGTGGCCGTTCATAAGCCAGGATCATCAGAAACCGCAGAGTAAATTTTAGGAACGTAGACGTAGTACAGCGGAGAAAACTTCACTCAGGGACTTCAGTGAACTCTCCTTACAATGCTGAGGCCTGACACGCCTAGTGCCTGGGGGCAACCCGGCTTCTGCCCTAGGTAGTTTTGTTGAGCATGCCTCCCTCAGGTGGTGCCTTTTCTCTCCCAGCAATATTGCTCCGTGAAATTCTGCCGATGATCAAAACTGTTTGCCATGGCTTTGTCCTTTCACCTCATTGGCCTCATCTTTGAAGTACAAATGCTTTTCTACACGGGTGCTGCCTCCCTGAGCTTTCCTTTGTCTTGGCTCAATCGATGCAGATTCCTGTGCTGAATACGCCATGGACTAGCACAGGTGGGTTCTTGTCAGTATACCGGGCAAACGCAGCAATTTCGATGGTCAAGACCCACCTGGCTTGATCAGGGTTCTTTATTCCAGTGAAAACGATTTTTATCCAAATTCTAGAGGAGCACCAGTGTGCCTCTGGGAGCGACACCCGGGCCTGCTGAACAGCGGCTCCGGAGTTTTCATTTTCTGACTAAAATTCAACACGGAATTTCATGGATCTAAGGAAACCGTGAATTGTGGACGTACCAGATTCTCACATCTTCATTGTCTAATGGAAGCTGAAGTTTCCCAGTCTGATCCGGCTGCCACTTCATTTCTGGCAATGACCATTCAATTGTGGACGTTCAGCCTTCTTCGGAATTCTCTTATACCGGCATGTTCCCGCGCCACATAAAGACCACTCGGTGGAGGTTTATGTGGCTCAGGACAACTCTTTATTTCAGGCGTCTAGAACAAAGGGAATTCACAGAGGTTGATGATCACTTATTAAAGTCCCGTTTCTCTATGATGCCCACTGATGACACTTCTACATCTGAGGGCAAAGAGCTCGTGCAGCATGATATTCTCATTTCAGCCGCCACGCCGCCTGCAGTTCCTTCCTTGCAGAAAAATCTTTCCCAGTTGTACTTCTTTAAAATGCTGCAAAATAGTTGGACAGAAGATTTCGGTTTAGCGTTAACTTTAAACGGGCATAGATACAGGCATGTGGGCATGTTTAGAGACAGTGTTTCACTGGTCTAGGGTAAAGGGTGAAGCGCCTGGGATCCCGTGCTTCACTACTGTATGGCCTCAAGATGATGTGTAGGCACAGCGGCAAATCCATCGGTGGCAATTCTCTCATATTGTCATTGCGATGGGAAGATTCCTTATTCGCTAGGAAATGTTTTACCGTGGAAGACGGGTCACCACAGAGCTGTCTCTTTAGTGTTGAGACAAACTTTGCTGAATTTACCTGCTAGCAGTTGCGTGTCCTCCCTTTCTTTTGAGGCCGATGGAGACGCACGAGTGTAAGGAGAACGGTGAATGGTGGCCGTTCATAAGCCAGGATCATCAGAAACCGCAGAGTAAATTTTAGGAACGTAGACGTAGGACAGCGGAGAAAACTTCACTCAGGGACTTCAGTGAACTCTCCTTACAATGCTGAGGCCTGACACGCCTAGTGCCTGGGGGCAACCCGGCTCCTGCCCTAGGTAGTTTTGTTGAGCGTGCCTCCCTCAGGTGGTGCCTTTTCTCTGCCAGCAATATTGCTCCGTGAAATTCTGCCGATGATCAAAACTGTTTGCCATGGCTTTGTCCTTTCACCTCATTGGCCTCATCTTTGAAGTACAAATGCTTTTCTACGCGTGTGCTGCCTCCCTGAGCTTTCCTTTGTCTTGGCTCAATCGATGCAGATTCCTGTGCTGAATACGCCATGGACTAGCACAGGTGGGTTCTTGTCAGTATACCGGGCAAACGCAGCAATTTCGATGGTCAAGACCCACCTGGCTTGATCAGGGTTCTTTATTCCAGTGAAAACGGTTTTTATCCAAATTCTAGAGGAGCACCAGTGTGCCTCTGGGAGCCACACCCGGGCCTGCTGAATAGCGGCTCCGGAGTTTTCATTTTCTGACTAAAATTCAACACGCAATTTCATGGATCTAAGGAAACCGTGAATTGTGGACGTACCAGATTCTCACATCTTCATTGTCTAATGGAAGCTGAAGTTTCCCAGTCTGATCCGGCTGCCACTTCATTTCTGGCAATGACCATTCAATTATGGACGTTCAGCCTTCTTCGGAATTCTCTTATACCGGCATGTTCCCGCGCCACATAAAGACCACTCGGTGGAGGTTTATGTGACTCAGGACAACTCTTTATTTCAGGCGTCTAGAACAAAGGGAATTCACAGAGGTTGATGATCACTTATTAAAGTCCCGTTTCTCTATGATGCCTACTGATGACACTTCTACATCTGAGGGCAAAGAGCTCGTGCAGCATGATATTCTCATTTCAGCCGCCACGCCGCCTGCAGTTCCTTCCTTGCAGAAAAATCTTTTCCATTTGTACTTCTTTAAAATGCTGCAAAATAGTGGGACAGAAGATTTTGGTTTAGCGTTAACTTTAAACGGGCATAGATACAGGCATGTGGGCATGTTTAGAGACAGTGTTTCACTGGTCTAGGGTAAAGGGTGAAGCGCCTGGGATCCCGTGCTTCACTACTGTATGGCCTCAAGATGATGTGTAGGCACAGCGGCAAATCCATCGGTGGCAATTCTCTCATATTGTCATTGCGATGGGAAGATTCCTTATTCGCTAGGAAATGTTTTCCCGTGGAAGACGGGTCACCACAGAGCTGTCTCTTTTGTGTTGAGACAAACTTTACTGAATTTACCTGCCAGCAGTTGCGTGTCCTCCCTTTCTTTTGAGGCCGATGGAGACGCACGAGTGTAAGGAGAACGGTGAATGGTGGCCGTTCATAAGCCAGGATCATCAGAAACCGCAGAGTAAATTTTAGGAACGTAGACGTAGGACAGCGGAGAAAACTTCACTCAGGGACTTCAGTGAACTCTCCTTACAATGCTGAGGCTTGACACGCCTAGTGCCTGGGGGCAACCCGGCTCCTGCCCTAGGTAGTTTTGTTGAGCGTGCCTCCCTCAGGTGGTGCCTTTTCTCTGCCAGCAATATTGCTCCGTGAAATTCTGCCGATGATCAAAACTGTTTGCCATGGCTTTGTCCTTTCACCTCATTGGCCTCATCTTTGAAGTACAAATGCTTTTCTACACGGGTGCTGCCTCCCTGAGCTTTCCTTTGTCTTGGCTCAATTGATGCAGATTCCTGTGCTGAATATGCCATGGACTAGCACAGGTGGGTTCTTGTCAGTATACCGGGCAAACGCAGCAATTTCGATGGTCAAGACCCACCTGGCTTGATCAGGGTTCTTTATTCCAGTGAAAACGATTTTTATCCAAATTCTAGAGGAGCACCAGTGTGCCTCTGGGAGCTACACCCGGGCCTGCTGAACAGCGGCTCCGGAGTTTTCATTTTCTGACTAAAATTCAACACGGAATTTCATGGATCTAAGGAAACCGTGAATTGTGGACGTACCAGATTCTCACATCTTCATTGTCTAATGGAAGCTGAAGTTTCCCAGTCTGATCCGGCTGCCACTTCATTTCTGGCAATGACCATTCAATTGTGGACGTTCAGCCTTCTTCGGAATTCTCTTATACCGGCATGTTCCCGCGCCACATAAAGACCACTCGGTGGAGGTTTATGTGACTCAGGACAACTCTTTATTTCAGGCGTCTAGAACAAAGGGAATTCACAGAGGTTGATGATCACTTATTAAAGTCCCGTTTCTCTATGATGCCCACTGATGACACTTCTACATCTGAGGGCAAAGAGCTCGTGCAGCATGATATTCTCATTTCAGCCGCCACGCCGCCTGCAGTTCCTTCCTTGCAGAAAAATCTTTCCCAGTTGTACTTCTTTAAAATGCTGCAAAATAGTGGGACAGATTTCGGTTTAGCGTTAACTTTAAACGGGCATAGATACAGGCATGTGGGCATGTTTAGAGACAGTGTTTCACTGGTCTAGGGTAAAGGGTGAAGCGCCTGGGATCCCGTGCTTCACTACTGTATGGCCTCAAGATGATGTGTAGGCACAGCGACAAATCCATCGGTGGCAATTCTCTCATATTGTCATTGCGATGGGAAGATTCCTTATTCGCTAGGAAATGTTTTCCCGTGGAAGACGGGTCACCACAGAGCTGTCTCTTTTGTGTTAAGACAAACTTTGCTGAATTTACCTGCCAGCAGTTGCGTGTCCTCCCTTTCTTTTGAGGCCGATGGAGACGCACGAGTGTAAGGAGAACGGTGAATGTTGGCCGTTCATAAGCCAGGATCATCAGAAACCGCAGAGTAAATTTTAGGAACGTAGACGTAGGACAGCGGAGAAAACTTCAGTCAGGGACTTCAGTGAACTCTCCTTACAATGCTGAGGCCTGACACGCCTAGTGCCTGGGGGCAACCCGGCTCCAGCCCTAGGTAGTTTTGTTGAGCGTGCCTCCCTCAGGTGGTGCCTTTTCTCTCCCAGCAATATTGCTCCGTGAAATTCTGCTGATGATCAAAACTGTTTGCCATGGCTTTGTCCTTTCACCTCATTGGCCTCATCTTTGAAGTACAAATGCTTTTCTATGCGGGTGCTGCCTCCCTGAGCTTTCCTTTGTCTTGGCTCAATCGATGCAGATTCCTGTGCTGAATACGCCATGGACTAGCACAGGTGGGTTCTTGTCAGTACACCGGGCAAACGCAGCAATTTCGATGGTCAAGACCCACCTGGCTTGATCAGGGTTCTTTATTCCAGTGAAAACGATTTTTATCCAAATTCTAGAGGAGCACCAGTGTGCCTCTGGGAGCGACACCCGGGCCTGCTGAACAGCGGCTCCGGAGTTTTCATTTTCTGACTAAAATTCAACACGGAATTTCATGGATCTAAGGAAACCGTGAATTGTGGGCGTACCAGATTCTCACATCTTCATTGTCTAATGGAAGCTGAAGTTTCCCAGTCTGATCCGGCTGCCACTTCATTTCTGGCAATGACCATTCAATTGTGGACGTTCAGCCTTCTTCGGAATTCTCTTATACCGGCATGTTCCCGCGCCACATAAAGACCACTCGGTGGAGGTTTATGTGACTCAGGACAACTCTTTATTTCAGGCGTCTAGAACAAAGGGAATTCACAGAGGTTGATGATCACTTATTAAAGTCCCGTTTCTCTATGATGCCCACTGATGACACTTCTACATCTGAGGGCAAAGAGCTCGTGCAGCATGATATTCTCATTTCAGCCGCCACGCCGCCTGCAGTTCCTTCCTTGCAGAAAAATCTTTCCCAGTTGTACTTCTTTAAAATGCTGCAAAATAGTGGGACAGAAGATTTCGGTTTAGCGTTAACTTTAAACGGGCATAGATACAGGCATGTGGGCATGTTTAGAGACAGTGTTTCACTGGTCTAGGGTAAAGGGTGAAGCGCCTGGGATCCCGTGCTTCACTACTGTATGGCCTCAAGATGATGTGTAGGCACAGCGGCAAATCCATCGGTGGCAATTCTCTCATATTGTCATTGCGATGGGAAGATTCCTTATTCGCTAGGAAATGTTTTCCCGTGGAAGACGGGTCACCACAGAGCTGTCTCTTTTGTGTTGAGACAAACTTTGCTGAATTTACCTGCCAGCAGTTGCGTGTCCTCCCTTTCTTTTGAGGCCGATGGAGACGCACGAGTGTAAGGAGAACGGTGAATGGTGGCCGTTCATAAGCCAGGATCATCAGAAACCGCAGAGTAAATTTTAGGAACGTAGACGTAGGACAGCGAAGAAAACTTCACTCAGGGACTTCAGTGAACTCTCCTTACAATGCTGAGGCCTGACACGCCTAGTGCCTGGGGGCAACCCGGCTCCTGCCCTAGGTAGTTTTGTTGAGCCTGCCTCCCTCAGGTAGTGCCTTTTCTCTGCCAGCAATATTGCTCCGTGAAATTCTGCCCATGATCAAAACTGTTTGCCATGGCTTTGTCCTTTCACCTCATTGGCCTCATCTTTGAAGTACAAATGCTTTTCTACGCGGGTGCTGCCTCCCTGAGCTTTCCTTTGTCTTGGCTCAATCGATGCAGATTCCTGTGCTGAATACGCCATGGACTAGCACAGGTGGGTTCTTGTCAGTATACCGGGCAAACGCAGCAATTTCGATGGTCAAGACCCACCTGGCTTGATCAGGGTTCTTTATTCCAGTGAAAACGATTTTTATCCAAATTCTAGAGGAGCACCAGTGTGCCTCTGGGAGCTACACCCGGGCCTGCTGAACAGCGGCTCCGGAGTTTTCATTTTCTGACTAAAATTCAACACGGAATTTCATGGATCTAAGGAAACCGTGAATTGTGGACGTACCAGATTCTCACATCTTCATTGTCTAATGGAAGCTGAAGTTTCCCAGTCTGATCCGGCTGCCACTTCATTTCTGGCAATGACCATTCAATTGTGGACGTTCAGCCTTCTTCGGAATTCTCTTATACCGGCATGTTCCCGCGCCACATAAAGACCACTCGGTGGAGGTTTATGTGACTCAGGACAACTCTTTATTTCAGGCGTCTAGAACAAAGGGAATTCACAGAGGTTGATGATCACTTATTAAAGTCCCGTTTCTCTATGATGCCCACTGATGACACTTCTACATCTGAGGGCAAAGAGCTCGTGCAGCATGATATTCTCATTTCAGCCGCCACGCCGCCTGCAGTTCCTTCCTTGCAGAAAAATCTTTCCCAGTTGTACTTCTTTAAAATGCTGCAAAATAGTGGGACAGAAGATTTCGGTTTAGCGTTAACTTTAAACGGGCATAGATACAGGCATGTGGGCATGTTTAGAGACAGTGTTTCACTGGTCTAGGGTAAAGGGTGAAGCGCCTGGGATCCCGTGCTTCACTACTGTATGGCCTCAAGATGATGTGTAGGCACAGCGGCAAATCCATCGGTGGCAATTCTCTCATATTGTCATTGCGATGGGAAGATTCCTTATTCGCTAGGAAATGTTTTCCCGTGGAAGACGGGTCACCACAGAGCTGTCTCTTTTGTGTTGAGACAAACTTTGCTGAATTTACCTGCCAGCAGTTGCGTGTCCTCCCTTTCTTTTGAGGCCGATGGAGACGCACGAGTGTAAGGAGAACGGTGAATGGTGGCCGTTCATAAGCCAGGATCATCAGAAACCGCAGAGTAAATTTTAGGAACGTAGACGTAGTACAGCGGAGAAAACTTCACTCAGGGACTTCAGTGAACTCTCCTTACAATGCTGAGGCCTGACACGCCTAGTGCCTGGGGGCAACCCGGCTCCTGCCCTAGGTAGTTTTGTTGAGCGTGCCTCCCTCAGGTGGTGCCTTTTCTCTCCCAGCAATATTGCTCCGTGAAATTCTGCCCATGATCAAAACTGTTTGCCATGGCTTTGTCCTTTCACCTCATTGGCCTCATCTTTGAAGTACAAATGCTTTTCTACACGGGTGCTGCCTCCCTGAGCTTTCCTTTGTCTTGGCTCAATCGATGCAGATTCCTGTGCTGAATACGCCATGGACTAGCACAGGTGGGTTCTTGTCAGTATACCGGGCAAACGCAGCAATTTCGATGGTCAAGACCCACCTGGCTTGATCAGGGTTCTTTATTCCAGTGAAAACGATTTTTATCCAAATTCTAGAGGAGCACCAGTGTGCCTCTCGGAGCTACACCCGGGCCTGCTGAACAGCGGCTCCGGAGTTTTCATTTTCTGACTAAAATTCAACACGGAATTTCATGGATCTAAGGAAACCGTGAATTGTGGGCGTACCAGATTCTCACATCTTCATTGTCTAATGGAAGCTGAAGTTTCCCAGTCTGATCCGGCTGCCACTTCATTTCTGGCAATGACCATTCAATTGTGGACGTTCAGCCTTCTTCGGAATTCTCTTATACCGGCATGTTCCCGCGCCACATAAAGACCACTCGGTGGAGGTTTATGTGGCTCAGGACAACTCTTTATTTCAGGCGTCTAGAACAAAGGGAATTCACAGAGGTTGATGATCACTTATTAAAGTCCCGTTTCTCTATGATGCCCACTGATGACACTTCTACATCTGAGGGCAAAGAGCTCGTGCAGCATGATATTCTCATTTCAGCCGCCACGCCGCCTGCAGTTCCTTCCTTGCAGAAAAATCTTTCCCAGTTGTACTTCTTTAAAATGCTGCAAAATAGTGGGACAGAAGATTTCGGTTTAGCGTTAACTTTAAACGGGCATAGATACAGGCATGTGGGCATGTTTAGAGACAGTGTTTCACTGGTCTAGGGTAAAGGGTGAAGCGCCTGGGATCCCGTGCTTCACTACTGTATGGCCTCAAGATGATGTGTAGGCACAGCGGCAAATCCATCGGTGGCAATTCTCTCATATTGTCATTGCGATGGGAAGATTCCTTATTCGCTAGGAAATGTTTTCCCGTGGAAGACGGGTCACCACAGAGCTGTCTCTTTTGTGTTGAGACAAACTTTGCTGAATTTACCTGCCAGCAGTTGCGTGTCCTCCCTTTCTTTTGAGGCCGATGGAGACGCACGAGTGTAAGGAGAACGGTGAATGGTGGCCGTTCATAAGCCAGGATCATCAGAAACCGCAGAGTAAATTTTAGGAACGTAGACGTAGTACAGCGGAGAAAACTTCACTCAGGGACTTCAGTGAACTCTCCTTACAATGCTGAGGCCTGACACGCCTAGTGCCTGGGGGCAACCCGGCTCCTGCCCTAGGTAGTTTTGTTGAGCGTGCCTCCCTCAGGTGGTGCCTTTTCTCTGCCAGCAATATTGCTCCGTGAAATTCTGCCGATGATCAAAACTGTTTGCCATGGCTTTGTCTTTTCACCTCATTGGCCTCATCTTTGAAGTACAAATGCTTTTCTATGCGGGTGCTGCCTCCCTGAGCTTTCCTTTGTCTTGGCTCAATCGATGCAGATTCCTGTGCTGAATACGCCATGGACTAGCACAGGTGGGTTCTTGTCAGTATACCGGGCAAACGCAGCAATTTCGAAGGTCAAGACCCACCTGGCTTGATCAGGGTTCTTTATTCCAGTGAAAACGATTTTTATCCAAATTCTAGAGGAGCACCAGTGTGCCTCTGGGAGCGACACCCGGGCCTGCTGAACAGCGGCTCCGGAGTTTTCATTTTCTGACTAAAATTCAACACGGAATTTCATGGATCTAAGGAAACCGTGAATTGTGGGCGTACCAGATTCTCACATCTTCATTGTCTAATGGAAGCTGAAGTTTCCCAGTCTGATCCGGCTGCCACTTCATTTCTGGCAATGACCATTCAATTGTGGACGTTCAGCCTTCTTCGGAATTCTCTTATACCGGCATGTTCCCGCGCCACATAAAGACCACTCGGTGGAGGTTTATGTGACTCAGGACAACTCTTTATTTCAGGCGTCTAGAACAAAGGGAATTCACAGAGGTTGATGATCACTTATTAAAGTCCCGTTTCTCTATGATGCCCACTGATGACACTTCTACATCTGAGGGCAAAGAGCTCGTGCAGCATGATATTCTCATTTCAGCCGCCACGCCGCCTGCAGTTCCTTCCTTGCAGAAAAATCTTTCCCAGTTGTACTTCTTTAAAATGCTGCAAAATAGTGGGACAGAAGATTTCGGTTTAGCGTTAACTTTAAATGGGCATAGATACAGGCATGTGGGCATGTTTAGAGACAGTGTTTCACTGGTCTAGGGTAAAGGGTGAAGCGCCTGGGATCCCGTGCTTCACTACTGTATGGCCTCAAGATGATGTGTAGGCACAGCGGCAAATCCATCGGTGGCAATTCTCTCATATTGTCATTGCGATGGGAAGATTCCTTATTCGCTAGGAAATGTTTTCCCGTGGAAGACGGGTCACCACAGAGCTGTCTCTTTTGTGTTGAGACAAACTTTGCTGAATTTACCTGCCAGCAGTTGCGTGTCCTCCCTTTCTTTTGAGGCCCATGGAGACGCACGAGTGTAAGGAGAACGGTGAATGGTGGCCGTTCATAAGCCAGGATCATCAGAAACCGCAGAGTAAATTTTAGGAACGTAGACGTAGGACAGCGGAGAAAACTTCACTCAGGGACTTCAGTGAACTCTCCTTACAATGCTGAGGCCTGACACGCCTAGTGCCTGGGGGCAACCCGGCTCCTGCCCTAGGTAGTTTTGTTGAGCGTGCCTCCCTCAGGTGGTGCCTTTTCTCTGCCAGCAATATTGCTCCGTGAAATTCTGCAGATGATCAAAACTGTTTGCCATGGCTTTGTCCTTTCACCTCATTGGCCTCATCTTTGAAGCACAAATGCTTTTCTATGCGGGTGCTGCCTCCCTGAGCTTTCCTTTGTCTTGGCTCAATCGATGCAGATTCCTGTGCTGAATACGCCATGGACTAGCACAGGTGGGTTCTTGTCAGTATACCGGGCAAACGCAGCAATTTCGAAGGTCAAGACCCACCTGGCTTGATCAGGGTTCTTTATTCCAGTGAAAACGATTTTTATCCAAATTCTAGAGGAGCACCAGTGTGCCTCTGGGAGCTACACCCGGGCCTGCTGAACAGCGGCTCCGGAGTTTTCATTTTCTGACTAAAATTCAACACGGAATTTCATGGATCTAAGGAAACCGTGAATTGTGGGCGTACCAGATTCTCACATCTTCATTGTCTAATGGAAGCTGAAGTTTCCCAGTCTGATCCGGCTGCCACTTCATTTCTGGCAATGACCATTCAATTGTGGACGTTCAGCCTTCTTCGGAATTCTCTTATACCGGCATGTTCCCGCGCCACATAAAGACCACTCGGTGGAGGTTTATGTGACTCAGGACAACTCTTTATTTCAGGCGTCTAGAACAAAGGGAATTCACAGAGGTTGATGATCACTTATTAAAGTCCCGTTTCTCTATGATGCCCACTGATGACACTTCTACATGTGAGGGCAAAGAGCTCGTGCAGCATGATATTCTCATTTCAGCCGCCACGCCGCCTGCAGTTCCTTCCTTGCAGAAAAATCTTTCCCAGTTGTACTTCTTTAAAATGCTGCAAAATAGTGGGACAGAAGATTTCGGTTTAGCGTTAACTTTAAACGGGCATAGATACAGGCATGTGGGCCTGTTTAGAGACAGTGTTTCACTGGTCTAGGGTAAAGGGTGAAGCGCCTGGGATCCCGTGCTTCACTACTGTATGGCCTCAAGATGATGTGTAGGCACAGCGGCAAATCCATCGGTGGCAATTCTCTCATATTGTCATTGCGATGGGAAGATTCCTTATTCGCTAGGAAATGTTTTCCCGTGGAAGACTGGTCACCACAGAGCTGTCTCTTTTGTGTTGAGACAAACTTTGCTGAATTTACCTGCCAGCAGTTGCGTGTCCTCCCTTTCTTTTGAGGCCGATGGAGACGCACGAGTGTAAGGAGAACGGTGAATGGTGGCCGTTCATAAGCCAGGATCATCAGAAACCGCAGAGTAAATTTTAGGAACGTAGACGTAGGACAGCGGAGAAAACTTCACTCAGGGACTTCAGTGAACTCTCCTTACAATGCTGAGGCCTGAAACGCCTAGTGCCTGGGGGCAACCCGGCTCCTGCCCTAGGTAGTTTTGTTGAGCCTGCCTCCCTCAGGTAGTGCCTTTTCTCTGCCAGCAATATTGCTCCGTGAAATTCTGCCAATGATCAAAACTGTTTGCCATGGCTTTGTCCTTTCACCTCATTGGCCTCATCTTTGAAGTACAAATGCTTTTCTATGCGGGTGCTGCCTCCCTGAGCTTTCCTTTGTCTTGGCTCAATCGATGCAGATTCCTGTGCTGAATACGCCATGGACTAGCACAGGTGGGTTCTTGTCAGTATACCGGGCAAACGCAGCAATTTCGATGGTCAAGACCCACCTGGCTTGATCAGGGTTCTTTATTCCAGTGAAAACGATTTTTATCCAAATTCTAGAGGAGCACCAGTGTGCCTCTGGGAGCTACACCCGGGCCTGCTGAACAGCGGCTCCGGAGTTTTCATTTTCTGACTAAAATTCAACACGGAATTTCATGGATCTAAGGAAACCGTGAATTGTGGACGTACCAGATTCTCACATCTTCATTGTCTAATGGAAGCTGAAGTTTCCCAGTCTGATCCGGCTGCCACTTCATTTCTGGCAATGACCATTCAATTGTGGACGTTCAGCCTTCTTCGGAATTCTCTTATACCGGCATGTTCCCGCGCCACATAAAGACCACTCGGTGGAGGTTTATGTGACTCAGGACAACTCTTTATTTCAGGCGTCTAGAACAAAGGGAATTCACAGAGGTTGATGATCACTTATTAAAGTCCCGTTTCTCTATGATGCCCACTGATGACACTTCTACATCTGAGGGCAAAGAGCTCGTGCAGCATGATATTCTCATTTCAGCCGCCACGCCGCCTGCAGTTCCTTCCTTGCAGAAAAATCTTTCCCAGTTGTACTTCTTTAAAATGCTGCAAAATAGTGGGACAGAAGATTTCGGTTTAGCGTTAACTTTAAACGGGCATAGATACAGGCATGTGGGCATGTTTAGAGACAGTGTTTCACTGGTCTAGGGTAAAGGGTGAAGCGCCTGGGATCCCGTGCTTCACTACTGTATGGCCTCAAGATGATGTGTAGGCACAGCGGCAAATCCATCGGTGGCAATTCTCTCATATTGTCATTGCGATGGGAAGATTCCTTATTCGCTAGGAAATGTTTTCCCGTAGAAGACGGGTCACCACAGAGCTGTCTCTTTTGTGTTGAGACAAACTTTGCTGAATTTACCTGCCAGCAGTTGCGTGTCATCCCTTTCTTTTGAGGCCGATGGAGACGCACGAGTGTAAGGAGAACGGTGAATGGTGGCCGTTCATAAGCCAGGATCATCAGAAACCGCAGAGTAAATTTTAGGAACGTAGACGTAGTACAGCGGAGAAAACTTCACTCAGGGATTTCAGTGAACTCTCCTTACAATGCTGAGGCCTGACACGCCTAGTGCCTGGGGGCAACCCGGCTCCTGCCCTAGGTAGTTTTGTTGAGCGTGCCTCCCTCAGGTGGTGCCTTTTCTATGCCAGCAATATTGCTCCGTGAAATTCTGCCCATGATCAAAACTGTTTGCCATGGCTTTGTCCTTTCAGCTCATTGGCCTCATCTTTGAAGTACAAATGCTTTTCTACGCGGGTGCTGCCTCCCTGAGCTTTCCTTTGTCTTGGCTCAATCGATGCAGATTCCTGTGCTGAATACGCCATGGACTAGCACAGGTGGGTTCTTGTCAGTATACCGGGCAAACGCAGCAATTTCGATGGTCAAGACCCACCTGGCTTGATCAGGGTTCTTTATTCCAGTGAAAAGATTTTTATCCAAATTCTAGAGGAGCACCAGTGTGCCTCTGGGAGCTACACCCGGGCCTGCTGAACAGCCGCTCCGGAGTTTTCATTCTCTGACTAAAATTCAACACGGAATTTCATGGATCTAAGAAATCGTGAATTGTGGACGTACCAGATTCTCACATCTTCATTGTCTAATGGAAGCTGAAGTTTCCCAGTCTGATCCGGCTGCCACTTCATTTCTGGCAATGACCATTCAATTGTGGACGTTCAGCCTTCTTCGGAATTCTCTTATACCGGCATGTTCCCGCGCCACATAAAGACCACTCGGTGGAGGTTTATGTGACTCAGGACAACTCTTTATTTCAGGCGTCTAGAACAAAGGGAATTCACAGAGGTTGATGATCACTTATTAAAGTCCCGTTTCTCTATGATGCCCACTGATGACACTTCTACATCTGAGGGCAAAGAGCTCGTGCAGCATGATATTCTCATTTCAGCCGCCACGCCGCCTGCAGTTCCTTCCTTGCAGAAAAATCTTTCCCAGTGTACTTCTTTAAAATGCTGCAAAATAGTGGGACAGAAGATTTCGGTTTAGCGTTAACTTTAAACGGGCATAGATACTGGCATGTGGGCATGTTTAGAGACAGTGTTTCACTGGTCTAGGGTAAAGGGTGAAGCGCCTGGGATCCCGTGCTTCACTACTGTATGGCCTCAAGATGATGTGTAGGCACAGCGGTAAATCCATCGGTGGCAATTCTCTCATATTGTCATTGCGATGGGAAGATTCCTTATTCGCTAGGAAATGTTTTCCCGTGGAAGACGAGTCACCACAGAGCTGTCTCTTTTGTGTTGAGACAAACTTTGCTGAATTTACCTGCCAGCAGTTGCGTGTCCTCCCTTTCTTTTGAGGCCGATGGAGACGCACGAGTGTAAGGAGAACGGTGAATGGTGGCCGTTCATAAGCCAGGATCATCAGAAACCGCAGAGTAAATTTTAGGAACGTAGACGTAGGACAGCGGAGAAAACTTCACTCAGGGACTTCAGTGAACTCTCCATACAATGCTGAGGCCTGAAACGCCTAGTGCTTGGGGGCAACCCGGCTCCTGCCCTAGGTAGTTTTGTTGAGCGTGCCTCCCTCAGGTGGTGCCTTTTCTCTGCCAGCAATATTGCTCCGTGAAATTCTGCCGATGATCAAAACTGTTTGCCATGGCTTTGTCCTTTCACCTCATTGGCCTCATCTTTGAAGTACAAATGCTTTTCTATGCGGGTGCTGCCTCCCTAAGCTTTCCTTTGTCTTGGCTCAATCGATGCAGATTCCTGTGCTGAATATGCCATGGACTAGCACAGGTGGGTTCTTGTCAGTATACCGGGCAAACGCAGCAATTTCGAAGGTCAAGACCCACCTGGCTTGATCAGGGTTCTTTATTCCAGTGAAAACGATTTTTATCCAAATTCTAGAGGAGCACCAGTGTGCCTCTGGGAGCTACACCCGGGCCTGCTGAACAGCGGCTCCGGAGTTTTCATTTTCTGACTAAAATTCAACACGGAATTTCATGGATCTAAGGAAACCGTGAATTGTGTGGCGTACCAGATTCTCACATCTTCATTGTCTAATGGAAGCTGAAGTTTCCCAGTCTGATCCGGCTGGCACTTCATTTCTGGCAATGACCATTCAATTGTGGACGTTCAGCCTTCTTCGGAATTCTCTTATACCGGCATGTTCCCGCGCCACATAAAGACCACTCGGTGGAGGTTTATGTGACTCAGGACAACTCTTTATTTCAGGTGTCTAGAACAAAGGGAATTCACAGAGGTTGATGATCACTTATTAAAGTCCCGTTTCTCTATGATGCCCACTGATGACACTTCTACATCTGAGGGCAAAGAGCTCGTGCAGCATGATATTCTCATTTCAGCCGCCACGCCGCCTGCAGTTCCTTCCTTGCAGAAAAATCTTTCCCAGTTGTACTTCTTTAAAATGCTGCAAAATAGTGGGACAGAAGATTTCGGTTTAGCGTTAACTTTAAACGGGCATAGATACAGGCATGTGGGCATGTTTAGAGACAGTGTTTCACTGGTCTAGGGTAAAGGGTGAAGCGCCTGGGATCCCGTGCTTCACTACTGTATGGCCTCAAGATGATGTGTAGGCACAGCGGCATATCCATCGGTGGCAATTCTCTCATATTGTCATTGCGATGGGAAGATTCCTTATTCGCTAGGAAATGTTTTCCCGTGGAAGACGGGTCACCACAGAGCTGTCTCTTTTGTGTTGAGACAAACTTTGCTGAATTTACCTGCCAGCAGTTGCGTGTCCTCCCTTTCTTTTGAGGCCGATGGAGACGCACGAGTGTAAGGAGAACGGTGAATGGTGGCCGTTCATAAGCCAGGATCATAAGAAACCGCAGAGTAAATTTTAGGAACGTAGACGTAGGACAGCGGAGAAAACTTCACTCAGGGACTTCAGTGAACTCTCCTTACAATGCTGAGGCCTGAAACGCCTAGTGCCTGGGGGCAACCCGGCTCCTGCCCTAGGTAGTTTTGTTGAGCGTGCCTCCCTCAGGTGGTGCCTTTTCTCTGCCAGCAATATTGCTCCGTGAAATTCTGCCCATGATCAAAACTGTTTGCCATGGCTTTGTCCTTTCACCTCATTGGCCTCATCTTTGAAGTACAAATGCTTTTCTACGCGGGTGCTGCCTCCCTGAGCTTTCCTTTGTCTTGGCTCAATCGATGCAGATTCCTGTGCTGAATACGCCATGGACTAGCACAGGTGGGTTCTTGTCAGTATACCGGGCAAACGCAGCAATTTCGATGGTCAAGACCCACCTGGCTTGATCAGGGTTCTTTATTCCAGTGAAAAGATTTTTATCCAAATTCTAGAGGAGCACCAGTGTGCCTCTGGGAGCTACACCCGGGCCTGCTGAACAGCCGTTCCGGAGTTTTCATTCTCTGACTAAAATTCAACACGGAATTTCATGGATCTAAGAAATCATGAATTGTGGACGTACCAGATTCTCACATCTTCATTGTCTAATGGAAGCTGAATTTTCCCAGTCTGATCCGGCTGCCACTTCATTTCTGGCAATGACCATTCAATTGTGGACGTTCAGCCTTCTTCGGAATTCTCTTACACCGGCATGTTCCCGCGCCACATAAAGACCACTCGGTGGAGGTTTATGTGACTCAGGACAACTCTTTATTTCAGGCGTCTAGAACAAAGGGAATTCACAGAGGTTGATGATCACTTATTAAAGTCCCGTTTCTCTATGATGCCCACTGATGACACTTCTACATCTGAGGGCAAAGAGCTCGTGCAGCATGATATTCTCATTTCAGCCGCCACGCCGCCTGCAGTTCCTTCCTTGCAGAAAAATCTTTCCCAGTTGTACTTCTTTAAAATGCTGCAAAATAGTGGGACAGAAGATTTCGGTTTAGCGTTAACTTTAAACGGGCATAGATACAGGCATGTGGGCATGTTTAGAGACAGTGTTTCACTGGTCTAGGGTAAAGGGTGAAGCGCCTGGGATCCCGTGCTTCACTACTGTATGGCCTCAAGATGATGTGTAGGCACAGCGGCAAATCCATCGGTGGCAATTCTCTCATATTGTCATTGCGATGGGAAGATTCCTTATTCGCTAGGAAATGTTTTCCCGTGGAAGACGGGTCACCACAGAGCTGTCTCTTTTGTGTTGAGACAAACTTTGCTGAATTTACCTGCCAGCAGTTGCGTGTCCTCCCTTTCTTTTGAGGCCGATGGAGACGCACGAGTGTAAGGAGAACGGTGAATGGTGGCCGTTCATAAGCCAGGATCATCAGAAACCGCAGAGTAAATTTTAGGAACGTAGACGTAGGACAGCGGAGAAAACTTCACTCAGGGACTTCAGTGACATCTCCTTACAATGCTGAGGCCTGACACGCCTAGTGCCTTGGGGCAACCCGGCTCCTGCCCTAGGTAGTTTTGTTAAGCGTGCCTCCCTCAGGTGGTGCCTTTTCTCTCCCAGCAATATTGCTCCGTGAAATTCTGCCGATGATCAAAACTGTTTGCCATGGCTTTGTCCTTTCACCTCATTGGCCTCATCTTTGAAGTACAAATGCTTTTCTACGCGGGTGCTGCCTCCCTGAGCTTTCCTTTGTCTTGGCTCAATCGATGCAGATTCCTGTGCTGAATACGCCATGGACTAGCACAGGTGGGTTCTTGTCAGTATACCAGGCAAACGCAGCAATTTCGATGGTCAAGACCCACCTGGCTTGATCAGGGTTCTTTATTCCAGTGAAAACGATTTTTATCCAAATTCTAGAGGAGCACCAGTGTGCCTCTGGGAGCTACACCCGGGCCTGCTGAACAGCGGCTCCGGAGTTTTCATTTTCTGACTAAAATTCAACACGGAATTTCATGGATCTAAAGAAACCGTGAATTGTGGGCGTACCAGATTCTCACATCTTCATTGTCTAATGGAAGCTGAAGTTTCCCAGTCTGATCCGGCTGCCACTTCATTTCTGACAATGACCATTCAATTGTGGACGTTCAGCCTTCTTCGGAATTCTCTTATACCGGCATGTTCCCGCGCCACATAAAGACCACTCGGTGGAGGTTTATGTGACTCAGGACAACTCTTTATTTCAGGCGTCTAGAACAAAGGGAATTCACAGAGGTTGATGATCACTTATTAAAGTCCCGTTTCTCTATGATGCCCACTGATGACACTTCTACATCTGAGGGCAAAGAGCTCGTGCAGCATGATATTCTCATTTCAGCCGCCACGCCGCCTGCAGTTCCTTCCTTGCAGAAAAATCTTTCCCAGTTGTACTTCTTTAAAATGCTGCAAAATAGTGGGACAGAAGATTTCGGTTTAGCGTTAACTTTAAACGGGCATAGATACAGGCATGTGGGCATGTTTAGAGACAGTGTCTCACTGGTCTAGGGTAAAGGGTGAAGCGCCTGGGATCCCGTGCTTCACTACTGTATGGCCTCAAGATGATGTGTAGGCACAGCGGCAAATCCATCGGTGGCAATTCTCTCATATTGTCATTGCGATGGGAAGATTCCTTATTCGCTAGGAAATGTTTTCCCGTGGAAGACGGGTCACCACAGAGCTGTCTCTTTTGTGTTGAGACAAACTTTGCTGAATTTACCTGCCAGCAGTTGCGTGTCCTCCCTTTCTTTTGAGGCCGATGGAGACGCACGAGTGTAAGGAGAACGGTGAATGGTGGCCGTTCATAAGCCAGGATCATCAGAAACCGCAGAGTAAATTTTAGGAACGTAGACGTAGGACAGCGGAGAAAACTTCACTCAGGGACTTCAGTGACATCTCCTTACAATGCTGAGGCCTGACACGCCTAGTGCCTTGGGGCAACCCGGCTCCTGCCCTAGGTAGTTTTGTTAAGCGTGCCTCCCTCAGGTGGTGCCTTTTCTCTCCCAGCAATATTGCTCCGTGAAATTCTGCCGATGATCAAAACTGTTTGCCATGGCTTTGTCCTTTCACCTCATTGGCCTCATCTTTGAAGTACAAATGCTTTTCTACGCGGGTGCTGCCTCCCTGAGCTTTCCTTTGTCTTGGCTCAATCGATGCAGATTCCTGTGCTGAATACGCCATGGACTAGCACAGGTGGGTTCTTGTCAGTATACCGGGCAAACGCAGCAATTTCGATGGTCAAGACCCACCTGGCTTGATCAGGGTTCTTTATTCCAGTGAAAACGATTTTTATCCAAATTCTAGAGGAGCACCAGTGTGCCTCTGGGAGCTACACCCGGGCCTGCTGAACAGCGGCTCCGGAGTTTTCATTTTCTGACTAAAATTCAACACGGAATTTCATGGATCTAAGGAAACCGTGAATTGTGGACGTACCAGATTCTCACATCTTCATTGTCTAATGGAAGCTGAAGTTTCCCAGTCTGATCCGGCTGCCACTTCATTTCTGGCAATGACCATTCAATTGTGGACGTTCAGCCTTCTTCGGAATTCTCTTATACCGGCATGTTCCCGCGCCACATAAAGACCACTCGGTGGAGGTTTATGTGACTCAGGACAACTCTTTATTTCAGGCGTCTAGAACAAAGGGAATTCACAGAGGTTGATGATCACTTATTAAAGTCCCGTTTCTCTATGATGCCCACTGATGACACTTCTACATCTGAGGGCAAAGAGCTCGTGCAGCATGATATTCTCATTTCAGCCGCCACGCCGCCTGCAGTTCCTTCCTTGCAGAAAAATCTTTCCCAGTTGTACTTCTTTAAAATGCTGCAAAATAGTGGGACAGAAGATTTCGGTTTAGCGTTAACTTTAAACGGGCATAGATACAGGCATGTGGGCATGTTTAGAGACAGTGTTTCACTGGTCTAGGGTAAAGGGTGAAGCGCCTGGGATCCCGTGCTTCACTACTGTATGGCCTCAAGATGATGTGTAGGCACAGCGGCAAATCCATCGGTGGCAATTCTCTCATATTGTCATTGCGATGGGAAGATTCCTTATTCGCTAGGAAATGTTTTCCCGTGGAAGACGGGTCACCACAGAGCTGTCTCTTTTGTGTTGAGACAAACTTTGCTGAATTTACCTGCCAGCAGTTGCGTGTCCTCCCTTTCTTTTGAGGCCGATGGAGACGCACGAGTGTAAGGAGAACGGTGAATGGTGGCCGTTCATAAGCCAGGATCATCAGAAACCGCAGAGTAAATTTTAGGAACGTAGACGTAGGACAGCGGAGAAAACTTCACTCAGGGACTTCAGTGAACTCTCCTTACAATGCTGAGGCCTGAAACGCCTAGTGCCTGGGGGCAACCCGGCTCCTGCCCTAGGTAGTTTTGTTGAGCCTGCCTCCCTCAGGTAGTGCCTTTTCTCTGCCAGCAATATTGCTCCGTGAAATTCTGCCCATGATCAAAACTGTTTGCCATGGCTTTGTCCTTTCACCTCATTGGCCTCATCTTTGAAGTACAAATGCTTTTCTACGCGGGTGCTGCCTCCCTGAGCTTTCCTTTGTCTTGGCTCAATCGATGCAGATTCCTGTGCTGAATACGCCATGGACTAGCACAGGTGGGTTCTTGTCAGTATACCGGGCAAACGCAGCAATTTCGAAGGTCAAGACCCACCTGGCTTGATCAGGGTTCTTTATTCCAGTGAAAACGATTTTTATCCAAATTCTAGAGGAGCACCAGTGTGCCTCTGGGAGCTACACCCGGGCCTGCTGAACAGCGGCTCCGGAGTTTTCATTTTCTGACTAAAATTCAACACGGAATTTCATGGATCTAAGGAAACCATGAATTGTGGACGTACCAGATTCTCACATCTTCATTGTCTAATGGAAGCTGAAGTTTCCCAGTCTGATCCGGCTGCCACTTCATTTCTGGCAATGACCATTCAATTGTGGACGTTCAGCCTTCTTCGGAATTCTCTTATACCGGCATGTTCCCGCGCCACATAAAGACCCCTCGGTGGAGGTTTATGTGACTCAGGACAACTCTTTATTTCAGGCGTCTAGAACAAAGGGAATTCACAGAGGTTGATGATCACTTATTAAAGTCCCGTTTCTCTATGATGCCCACTGATGACACTTCTACATCTGAGGGCAAAGAGCTCGTGCAGCATGATATTCTCATTTCAGCCGCCACGCCGCCTGCAGTTCCTTCCTTGCAGAAAAATCTTTCCCAGTTGTACTTCTTTAAAATGCTGCAAAATAGTGGGACAGAAGATTTCGGTTTAGCGTTAACTTTAAACGGGCATAGATACAGGCATGTGGGCATGTTTAGAGACAGTGTTTCACTGGTCTAGGGTAAAGGGTGAAGCGCCTGGGATCCCGTGCTTCACTACTGTATGGCCTCAAGATGATGTGTAGGCACAGCGGCAAATCCATCGGTGGCAATTCTCTCATATTGTCATTGCGATGGGAAGATTCCTTATTCGCTAGGAAATGTTTTCCCGTGGAAGACGGGTCACCACAGAGCTGTCTCTTTTGTGTTGAGACAAACTTTGCTGAATTTACCTGCCAGCAGTTGCGTGTCCTCCCTTTCTTTTGAGGCCGATGGAGACGCACGAGTGTAAGGAGAACGGTGAATGGTGGCCGTTCATAAGCCAGGATCATCAGAAACCGCAGAGTAAATTTTAGGAACGTAGACGTAGTACAGCGGAGAAAACTTCACTCAGGGACTTCAGTGAACTCTCCTTACAATGCTGAGGCCTGACACGCCTAGTGCCTGGGGGCAACCCGGCTCCTGCCCTAGGTAGTTTTGTTGAGCGTGCCTCCCTCAGGTGGTGCCTTTTCTCTGCCAGCAATATTGCTCCGTGAAATTCTGCCCATGATCAAAACTGTTTGCCATGGCTTTGTCCTTTCACCTCATTGGCCTCATCTTTGAAGTACAAATGCTTTTCTACGCGGGTGCTGCCTCCCTGAGCTTTCCTTTGTCTTGGCTCAATCGATGCAGATTCCTGTGCTGAATACGCCATGGACTAGCACAGGTGGGTTCTTGTCAGTATACCGGGCAAACGCAGCAATTTCGATGGTCAAGACCCACCTGGCTTGATCAGGGTTCTTTATTCCAGTGAAAACGATTTTTATCCAAATTCTAGAGGAGCACCAGTGTGCCTCTCGGAGCTACACCCGGGCCTGCTGAACAGCGGCTCCGGAGTTTTCATTTTCTGACTAAAATTCAACACGGAATTTCATGGATCTAAGGAAACCGTGAATTGTGGACGTACCAGATTCTCACATCTTCATTGTCTAATGGAAGCTGATGTTTCCCAGTCTGATCCGGCTGCCACTTCATTTCTGGCAATGACCATTCAATTGTGGACGTTCAGCCTTCTTCGGAATTCTCTTATACCGGCATGTTCCCGCGCCACATAAAGACCACTCGGTGGAGGTTTATGTGGCTCAGGACAACTCTTTATTTCAGGCGTCTAGAACAAAGGGAATTCACAGAGGTTGATGATCACTTATTAAAGTCCCGTTTCTCTATGATGCCCACTGATGACACTTCTACATCTGAGGGCAAAGAGCTCGTGCAGCATGATATTCTCATTTCAGCCGCCACGCCGCCTGCAGTTCCTTCCTTGCAGAAAAATCTTTCCCAGTTGTACTTCTTTAAAATGCTGCAAAATAGTGGGACAGAAGATTTCGGTTTAGCGTTAACTTTAAACGGGCATAGATACAGGCATGTGGGCATGTTTAGAGACAGTGTTTCACTGGTCTAGGGTAAAGGGTGAAGCGCCTGGGATCCCGTGCTTCACTACTGTATGGCCTCAAGATGATGTGTAGGCACAGCGGCAAATCCATCGGTGGCAATTCTCTCATATTGTCATTGCGATGGGAAGATTCCTTATTCGCTAGGAAATGTTTTCCCGTGGAAGACGGGTCACCACAGAGCTGTCTCTTTTGTGTTGAGACAAACTTTGCTGAATTTACCTGCCAGCAGTTGCGTGTCCTCCCTTTCTTTTGAGGCCGATGGAGACGCACGAGTGTAAGGAGAACGGTGAATGGTGGCCGTTCATAAGCCAGGATCATCAGAAACCGCAGAGTAAATTTTAGGAACGTAGACGTAGTACAGCGGAGAAAACTTCACTCAGGGACTTCAGTGAACTCTCCTTACAATGCTGAGGCCTGACACGCCTAGTGCCTGGGGGCAACCCGGCTCCTGCCCTAGGTAGTTTTGTTGAGCGTGCCTCCCTCAGGCGGTGCCTTTTCTCTGCCAGCAATATTGCTCCGTGAAATTCTGCCGATGATCAAAACTGTTTGCCATGGCTTTGTCCTTTCACCTCATTGGCCTCATCTTTGAAGTACAAATGCTTTTCTATGCGGGTGCTGCCTCCCTGAGCTTTCCTTTGTCTTGGCTCAATCAATGCAGATTCCTGTGCTGAATACGCCATGGACTAGCACAGGTGGGTTCTTGTCAGTATACCGGGCAAACGCAGCAATTTCGAAGGTCAAGACCCACCTGGCTTGATCAGGGTTCTTTATTCCAGTGAAAACGATTTTTATCCAAATTCTAGAGGAGCACCAGTGTGCCTCTGGGAGCGACACCCGGGCCTGCTGAACAGCGGCTCCGGAGTTTTCATTTTCTGACTAAAATTCAACACGGAATTTCATGGATCTAAGGAAACCGTGAATTGTGGGCGTACCAGATTCTCACATCTTCATTGTCTAATGGAAGCTGAAGTTTCCCAGTCTGATCCGGCTGCCACTTCATTTCTGGCAATGACCATTCAATTGTGGACGTTCAGCCTTCTTCGGAATTCTCTTATACCGGCATGTTCCCGCGCCACATAAAGACCACTCGGTGGAGGTTTATGTGACTCAGGACAACTCTTTATTTCAGGCGTCTAGAACAAAGGGAATTCACAGAGGTTGATGATCACTTATTAAAGTCCCGTTTCTCTATGATACCCACTGATGACACTTCTACATCTGAGGGCAAAGAGCTCGTGCAGCATGATATTCTCATTTCAGCCGCCACGCCGCCTGCAGTTCCTTCCTTGCAGAAAAATCTTTCCCAGTTGTACTTCTTTAAAATGCTGCAAAATAGTGGGACAGAAGATTTCGGTTTAGCGTTAACTTTAAACGGGCATAGATACAGGCATGTGGGCATGTTTAGAGACAGTGTTTCACTGGTCTAGGGTAAAGGGTGAAGCGCCTGGGATCCCGTGCTTCACTACTGTATGGCCTCAAGATGATGTGTAGGCACAGCGGCAAATCCATCGGTGGCAATTCTCTCATATTGTCATTGCGATGGGAAGATTCCTTATTCGCTAGGAAATGTTTTCCCGTGGAAGACGGGTCACCACAGAGCTGTCTCTTTTGTGTTGAGACAAACTTTGCTGAATTTACCTGCCAGCAGTTGCGTGTCCTCCCTTTCTTTTGAGGCCGATGGAGACGCACGAGTGTAAGGAGAACGGTGAATGGTGGCCGTTCATAAGCCAGGATCATCAGAAACCGCAGAGTAAATTTTAGGAACGTAGACGTAGTACAGCGGAGAAAACTTCACTCAGGGACTTCAGTGAACTCTCCTTACAATGCTGAGGCCTGAAACGCCTAGTGCCTGGGGGCAACCCGGCTCCTGCCCTAGGTAGTTTTGTTGAGCCTGCCTCCCTCAGGTAGTGCCTTTTCTCTGCCAGCAATATTGCTCCGTGAAATTCTGCCCATGATCAAAACTGTTTGCCATGGCTTTGTCCTTTCACCTCATTGGCCTCATCTTTGAAGTACAAATGCTTTTCTATGCGGGTGCTGCCTCCCTGAGCTTTCCTTTGTCTTGGCTCAATCGATGCAGATTCCTGTGCTGAATACGCCATGGACTAGCACAGGTGGGTTCTTGTCAGTATACCGGGCAAACGCAGCAATTTCGATGGTCAAGACCCACCTGGCTTGATCAGGGTTCTTTATTCCAGTGAAAACGATTTTTATCCAAATTCTAGAGGAGCACCAGTGTGCCTCTGGGAGCTACACCCGGGCCTGCTGAACAGCGGCTCCGGAGTTTTCATTTTCTGACTAAAATTCAACACGGAATTTCATGGATCTAAGGAAACCGTGAATTGTGGACGTACCAGATTCTCACATCTTCATTGTCTAATGGAAGCTGAAGTTTCCCAGTCTGATCCGGCTGCCACTTCATTTCTGGCAATGACCATTCAATTGTGGACGTTCAGCCTTCTTCGGAATTCTCTTATACCGGCATGTTCCCGCGCCACATAAAGACCACTCGGTGGAGGTTTATGTGACTCAGGACAACTCTTTATTTCAGGCGTCTAGAACAAAGGGAATTCACAGAGGTTGATGATCACTTATTAAAGTCCCGTTTCTCTATGATGCCCACTGATGACACTTCTACATCTGAGGGCAAAGAGCTCGTGCAGCATGATATTCTCATTTCAGCCGCCACGCCGCCTGCAGTTCCTTCCTTGCAGAAAAATCTTTCCCAGTTGTACTTCTTTAAAATGCTGCAAAATAGTGGGACAGAAGATTTCGGTTTAGCGTTAACTTTAAACGGGCATAGATACAGGCATGTGGGCATGTTTAGAGACAGTGTTTCACTGGTCTAGGGTAAAGGGTGAAGCGCCTGGGATCCCGTGCTTCACTACTGTATGGCCTCAAGATGATGTGTAGGCACAGCGGCAAATCCATCGGTGGCAATTCTCTCATATTGTCATTGCGATGGGAAGATTCCTTATTCGCTAGGAAATGTTTTCCCGTGGAAGACGGGTCACCACAGAGCTGTCTCTTTTGTGTTGAGACAAACTTTGCTGAATTTACCTGCCAGCAGTTGCGTGTCCTCCCTTTCTTTTGAGGCCGATGGAGACGCACGAGTGTAAGGAGAACGGTGAATGGTGGCCGTTCATAAGCCAGGATCATCAGAAACCGCAGAGTAAATTTTAGGAACGTAGACGTAGGACAGCGGAGAAAACTTCACTCAGGGACTTCAGTGAACTCTCGATACAATGCTGAGGCCTGAAACGCCTAGTGCCTGGGGGCAACCCGGCTCCTGCCCTAGGTAGTTTTGTTGAGCGTGCCTCCCTCAGGTGGTGCCTTTTCTCTGCCAGCAATATTGCTCCGTGAAATTCTGCCGATGATCAAAACTGTTTGCCATGGCTTTGTCCTTTCACCTCATTGGCCTCATCTTTGAAGTACAAATGCTTTTCTACGCGGGTGCTGCCTCCCTGAGCTTTCCTTTGTCTTGGCTCAATCGATGCAGATTCCTGTGCTGAATACGCCATGGACTAGCACAGGTGGGTTCTTGTCAGTATACCGGGCAAACGCAGCAATTTCGATGGTCAAGACCCACCTGGCTTGATCAGGGTTCTTTATTCCAGTGAAAAGATTTTTATCCAAATTCTAGAGGAGCACCAGTGTGCCTCTGGGAGCTACACCCGGGCCTGCTGAACAGCCGCTCCGGAGTTTTCATTCTCTGACTAAAATTCAACACGGAATTTCATGGATCTAAGAAATCATGAATTGTGGACGTACCAGATTCTCACATCTTCATTGTCTAATGGAAGCTGAAGTTTCCCAGTCTGATCCGGCTGCCACTTCATTTCTGGCAATGACCATTCAATTGTGGACGTTCAGCCTTCTTCGGAATTCTCTTATACCGGCATGTTCCCGCGCCACATAAAGACCACTCGGTGGAGGTTTATGTGACTCAGGACAACTCTTTATTTCAGGCGTCTAGAACAAAGGGAATTCACAGAGGTTGATGATCACTTATTAAAGTCCCGTTTCTCTATGATGCCCACTGATGACACTTCTACATCTGAGGGCAAAGAGCTCGTGCAGCATGATATTCTCATTTCAGCCGCCACGCCGCCTGCAGTTCCTTCCTTGCAGAAAAATCTTTCCCAGTGTACTTCTTTAAAATGCTGCAAAATAGTGGGACAGAAGATTTCGGTTTAGCGTTAACTTTAAACGGGCATAGATACTGGCATGTGGGCATGTTTAGAGACAGTGTTTCACTGGTCTAGGGTAAAGGGTGAAGCGCCTGGGATCCCGTGCTTCACTACTGTATGGCCTCAAGATGATGTGTAGGCACAGCGGTAAATCCATCGGTGGCAATTCTCTCATATTGTCATTGCGATGGGAAGATTCCTTATTCGCTAGGAAATGTTTTCCCGTGGAAGACGGGTCACCACAGAGCTGTCTCTTTTGTGTTGAGACAAACTTTGCTGAATTTACCTGCCAGCAGTTGCTTGTCCTCCCTTTCTTTTGAGGCCGATGGAGACGCACGAGTGTAAGGAGAACGGTGAATGGTGGCCGTTCATAAGCCAGGATCATCAGAAACCGCAGAGTAAATTTTAGGAACGTAGACGTAGGACAGCGGAGAAAACTTCACTCAGGGACTTCAGTGAACTCTCCATACAATGCTGAGGCCTGAAACGCCTAGTGCCTGGGGGCAACCCGGCTCCTGCCCTAGGTAGTTTTGTTGAGCGTGCCTCCCTCAGGTGGTGCCTTTTCTCTCCCAGCAATATTGCTCCGTGAAATTCTGCCGATGATCAAAACTGTTTGCCATGGCTTTGTCCTTTCACCTCATTGGCCTCATCTTTGAAGTACAAATGCTTTTCTATGCGGGTGCTGCCTCCCTGAGCTTTCCTTTGTCTTGGCTCAATCGATGCAGATTCCTGTGCTGAATACGCCATGGACTAGCACAGGTGGGTTCTTGTCAGTATACCGGGCAAACGCAGCAATTTCGAAGGTCAAGACCCACCTGGCTTGATCAGGGTTCTTTATTCCAGTGAAAACGATTTTTATCCAAATTCTAGAGGAGCACCAGTGTGCCTCTGGGAGCTACACCCGGGCCTGCTGAACAGCGTCTCCGGAGTTTTCATATTCTGACTAAAATTCAACACGGAATTTCATGGATCTAAGGAAACCGTGAATTGTGGGCGTACCAGATTCTCACATCTTCATTGTCTAATGGAAGCTGAAGTTTCCCAGTCTGATCCGGCTGCCACTTCATTTCTGGCAATGACCATTCAATTGTGGACGTTCAGCCTTCTTCGGAATTCTCTTATACCGGCATGTTCCCGCGCCACATAAAGACCACTCGGTGGAGGTTTATGTGACTCAGGACAACTCTTTATTTCAGGCGTCTAGAACAAAGGGAATTCACAGAGGTTGATGATCACTTATTAAAGTCCCGTTTCTCTATGATGCCCACTGATGACACTTCTACATCTGAGGGCAAAGAGCTCGTGCAGCATGATATTCTCATTTCAGCCGCCACGCCGCCTGCAGTTCCTTCCTTGCAGAAAAATCTTTCCCAGTTGTACTTCTTTAAAATGCTGCAAAATAGTGGGACAGAAGATTTCGGTTTAGCGTTAACTTTAAACGGGCATAGATACAGGCATGTGGGCATGTTTAGAGACAGTGTTTCACTGGTCTAGGGTAAAGGGTGAAGCGCCTGGGATCCCGTGCTTCACTACTGTATGGCCTCAAGATGATGTGTAGGCACAGCGGCAAATCCATCGGTGGCAATTCTCTCATATTGTCATTGCGATGGGAAGATTCCTTATTCGCTAGGAAATGTTTTACCGTGGAAGACGGGTCACCACAGAGCTGTCTCTTTTGTGTTGAGACAAACTTTGCTGAATTTACCTGCCAGCAGTTGCGTGTCCTCCCTTTCTTTTGAGGCCGATGGAGACGCACGAGTGTAAGGAGAACGGTGAATGGTGGCCGTTCATAAGCCAGGATCATCAGAAACCGCAGAGTAAATTTTAGGAACGTAGACGTAGGACAGCGGAGAAAACTTCACTCAGGGACTTCAGTGACATCTCCTTACAATGCTGAGGCCTGACACGCCTAGTGCCTTGGGGCAACCCGGCTCCTGCCCTAGGTAGTTTTGTTAAGCGTGCCTCCCTCAGGTGGTGCCTTTTCTCTCCCAGCAATATTGCTCCGTGAAATTCTGCCGATGATCAAAACTGTTTGCCATGGCTTTGTCCTTTCACCTCATTGGCCTCATCTTTGAAGTACAAATGCTTTTCTACGCGGGTGCTGCCTCCCTGAGCTTTCCTTTGTCTTGGCTCAATCGATGCAGATTCCTGTGCTGAATACGCCATGGACTAGCACAGGTGGGTTCTTGTCAGTATACCGGGCAAACGCAGCAATTTCGATGGTCAAGACCCACCTGGCTTGATCAGGGTTCTTTATTCCAGTGAAAACGATTTTTATCCAAATTCTAGAGGAGCACCAGTGTGCCTCTGGGAGCTACACCCGGGCCTGCTGAACAGCGGCTCCGGAGTTTTCATTTTCTGACTAAAATTCAACACGGAATTTCATGGATCTAAGGAAACCGTGAATTGTGGGCGTACCAGATTCTCACATCTTCATTGTCTAATGGAAGCTGAAGTTTCCCAGTCTGATCCGGCTGCCACTTCATTTCTGGCAATGACCATTCAATTGTGGACGTTCAGCCTTCTTCGGAATTCTCTTATACCGGCATGTTCCCGCGCCACATAAAGACCACTCGGTGGAGGTTTATGTGACTCAGGACAACTCTTTATTTCAGGCGTCTAGAACAAAGGGAATTCACAGAGGTTGATGATCACTTATTAAAGTCCCGTTTCTCTATGATGCCCACTGATGACACTTCTACATCTGAGGGCAAAGAGCTCGTGCAGCATGATATTCTCATTTCAGCCGCCACGCCGCCTGCAGTTCCTTCCTTGCAGAAAAATCTTTCCCAGTTGTACTTCTTTAAAATGCTGCAAAATAGTGGGACAGAAGATTTCGGTTTAGCGTTAACTTTAAACGGGCATAGATACAGGCATGTGGGCATGTTTAGAGACAGTGTCTCACTGGTCTAGGGTAAAGGGTGAAGCGCCTGGGATCCCGTGCTTCACTACTGTATGGCCTCAAGATGATGTGTAGGCACAGCGGCAAATCCATCGGTGGCAATTCTCTCATATTGTCATTGCGATGGGAAGATTCCTTATTCGCTAGGAAATGTTTTCCCGTGGAAGACGGGTCACCACAGAGCTGTCTCTTTTGTGTTGAGACAAACTTTGCTGAATTTACCTGCCAGCAGTTGCGTGTCCTCCCTTTCTTTTGAGGCCGATGGAGACGCACGAGTGTAAGGAGAACGGTGAATGGTGGCCGTTCATAAGCCAGGATCATCAGAAACCGCAGAGTAAATTTTAGGAACGTAGACGTAGGACAGCGGAGAAAACTTCACTCAGGGACTTCAGTGACATCTCCTTACAATGCTGAGGCCTGACACGCCTAGTGCCTTGGGGCAACCCGGCTCCTGCCCTAGGTAGTTTTGTTAAGCGTGCCTCCCTCAGGTGGTGCCTTTTCTCTCCCAGCAATATTGCTCCGTGAAATTCTGCCAATGATCAAAACTGTTTGCCATGGCTTTGTCCTTTCACCTCATTGGCCTCATCTTTGAAGTACAAATGCTTTTCTACGCGGGTGCTGCCTCCCTGAGCTTTCCTTTGTCTTGGCTCAATCGATGCAGATTCCTGTGCTGAATAGGCCATGGACTAGCACAGGTGGGTTCTTGTCAGTATACCGGGCAAACGCAGCAATTTCGATGGTCAAGACCCACCTGGCTTGATCAGGGTTCTTTATTCCAGTGAAAACGATTTTTATCCAAATTCTAGAGGAGCACCAGTGTGCCTCTGGGAGCTACACCCGGGCCTGCTGAACAGCGGCTCCGGAGTTTTCATTTTCTGACTAAAATTCAACACGGAATTTCATGGATCTAAGGAAACCGTGAATTGTGGACGTACCAGATTCTCACATCTTCATTGTCTAATGGAAGCTGAAGTTTCCCAGTCTGATCCGGCTGCCACTTCATTTCTGGCAATGACCATTCAATTGTGGACGTTCAGCCTTCTTCGGAATTCTCTTATACCGGCATGTTCCCGCGCCACATAAAGACCACTCGGTGGAGGTTTATGTGACTCAGGACAACTCTTTATTTCAGGCGTCTAGAACAAAGGGAATTCACAGAGGTTGATGATCACTTATTAAAGTCCCGTTTCTCTATGATGCCCACTGATGACACTTCTACATCTGAGGGCAAAGAGCTCGTGCAGCATGATATTCTCATTTCAGCCGCCACGCCGCCTGCAGTTCCTTCCTTGCAGAAAAATCTTTCCCAGTTGTACTTCTTTAAAATGCTGCAAAATAGTGGGACAGAAGATTTCGGTTTAGCGTTAACTTTAAACGGGCATAGATACAGGCATGTGGGCATGTTTAGAGACAGTGTTTCACTGGTCTAGGGTAAAGGGTGAAGCGCCTGGGATCCCGTGCTTCACTACTGTATGGCCTCAAGATGATGTGTAGGCACAGCGGCAAATCCATCGGTGGCAATTCTCTCATATTGTCATTGCGATGGGAAGATTCCTTATTCGCTAGGAAATGTTTTACCGTGGAAGACGGGTCACCACAGAGCTGTCTCTTTTGTGTTGAGACAAACTTTGCTGAATTTACCTGCCAGCAGTTGCGTGTCCTCCCTTTCTTTTGAGGCCGATGGAGACGCACGAGTGTAAGGAGAACGGTGAATGGTGGCCGTTCATAAGCCAGGATCATCAGAAACCGCAGAGTAAATTTTAGGAACGTAGACGTAGGACAGCGGAGAAAACTTCACTCAGGGACTTCAGTGAACTCTCCTTACAATGCTGAGGCCTGACACACCTAGTGCCTGGGGGCAACCCGGCTCCTGCCCTAGGTAGTTTTGTTGAGCGTGCCTCCCTCAGGTGGTGCCTTTTCTCTGCCAGCAATATTGCTCCGTGAAATTCTGCCGATGATCAAAACTGTTTGCCATGGCTTTGTCCTTTCACCTCATTGGCCTCATCTTTGAAGTACAAATGCTTTTCTACGCGGGTGCTGCCTCCCTGAGCTTTCCTTTGTCTTGGCTCAATTGATGCAGATTCCTGTGCTGAATACGCCATGGACTAGCACAGGTGGGTTCTTGTCAGTATACCGGGCAAACGCAGCAATTTCGATGGTCAAGACCCACCTGGCTTGATCAGGGTTCTTTATTCCAGTGAAAACGATTTTTATCCAAATTCTAGAGGAGCACCAGTGTGCCTCTGGGAGCTACACCCGGGCCTGCTGAACAGCGGCTCCGGAGTTTTCATTTTCTGACTAAAATTCAACACGGAATTTCATGGATCTAAGGAAACCGTGAATTGTGGACGTACCAGATTCTCACATCTTCATTGTCTAATGGAAGCTGAAGTTTCCCAGTCTGATCCGGCTGCCACTTCATTTCTGGCAATGACCATTCAATTGTGGACGTTCAGCCTTCTTCGGAATTCTCTTATACCGGCATGTTCCAGCGCCACATAAAGACCACTCGGTGGAGGTTTATGTGACTCAGGACAACTCTTTATTTCAGGCGTCTAGAACAAAGGGAATTCACAGAGGTTGATGATCACTTATTAAAGTCCCGTTTCTCTATGATGCCCACTGATGACACTTCTACATCTGAGGGCAAAGAGCTCGTGCAGCATGATATTCTCATTTCAGCCGCCACGCCGCCTGCAGTTCCTTCCTTGCAGAAAAATCTTTCCCAGTTGTACTTCTTTAAAATGCTGCAATATAGTGGGACAGAAGATTTCGGTTTAGCGTTAACTTTAAACGGGCATAGATACAGGCATGTGGGCATGTTTAGAGACAGTGTTTCACTGGTCTAGGGTAAAGGGTGAAGCGCCTGGGATCCCGTGCTTCACTACTGTATGGCCTCAAGATGATGTGTAGGCACAGCGGCAAATCCATCGGTGGCAATTCTCTCATATTGTCATTGCGATGGGAAGATTCCTTATTCGCTAGGAAATGTTTTCCCGTGGAAGACGGGTCACCACAGAGCTGTCTCTTTTGTGTTGAGACAAACTTTGCTGAATTTACCTGCCAGCAGTTGCGTGTCCTCCCTTTCTTTTGAGGCCGATGGAGACGCACGAGTGTAAGGAGAACGGTGAATGGTGGCCGTTCATAAGCCAGGATCATCAGAAACCGCAGAGTAAATTTTAGGAACGTAGACGTAGGACAGCGGATAAAACTTCACTCAGGGACTTCAGTGACATCTCCTTACAATGCTGAGGCCTGAAACGCCTAGTGCCTTGGGGCAACCCGGCTCCTGCCCTAGGTAGTTTTGTTAAGCGTGCCTCCCTCAGGTGGTGCCTTTTCTCTGCCAGCAATATTGCTCCGTGAAATTCTGCCGATGATCAAAACTGTTTGCCATGGCTTTGTCCTTTCACCTCATTGGCCTCATCTTTGAAGTACAAATGCTTTTCTACGCGGGTGCTGCCTCCCTGAGCTTTCCTTTGTCTTGGCTCAATCGATGCAGATTCCTGTGCTGAATACGCCATGGACTAGCACAGGTGGGTTCTTGTCAGTATACCGGGCAAACGCAGCAATTTCGATGGTCAAGACCCACCTGGCTTGATCAGGGTTCTTTATTCCAGTGAAAACGATTTTTATCCAAATTCTAGAGGAGCACCAGTGTGCCTCTGGGAGCTACACCCGGGCCTGCTGAACAGCGGCTCCGGAGTTTTCATTTTCTGACTAAAATTCAACACGGAATTTCATGGATCTAAGGAAACCGTGAATTGTGGACGTACCAGATTCTCACATCTTCATTGTCTAATGGAAGCTGAAGTTTCCCAGTCTGATCCGGCTGCCACTTCATTTCTGGCAATGACCATTCAATTGTGGACGTTCAGCCTTCTTCGGAATTCTCTTATACCGGCATGTTCCCGCGCCACATAAAGACCACTCGGTGGAGGTTTATGTGACTCAGGACAACTCTTTATTTCAGGCGTCTAGAACAAAGGGAATTCACAGAGGTTGATGATCACTTATTAAAGTCCCGTTTCTCTATGATGCCCACTGATGACACTTCTACATCTGAGGGCAAAGAGCTCGTGCAGCATGATATTCTCATTTCAGCCGCCACGCCGCCTGCAGTTCCTTCCTTGCAGAAAAATCTTTCCCAGTTGTACTTCTTTAAAATGCTGCCAAATAGTGGGACAGAAGATTTCGGTTTAGCGTTAACTTTAAACGGGCATAGATACAGGCATGTGGGCATGTTTAGAGACAGTGTTTCACTGGTCTAGGGTAAAGGGTGAAGCGCCTGGGATCCCGTGCTTCACTACTGTATGGCCTCAAGATGATGTGTAGGCACAGCGGCAAATCCATCGGTGGCAATTCTCTCATATTGTCATTGCGATGGGAAGATTCCTTATTCGCTAGGAAATGTTTTCCCGTGGAAGACGGGTCACCACAGAGCTGTCTCTTTTGTGTTGAGACAAACTTTGCTGAATTTACCTGCCAGCAGTTGCGTGTCCTCCCTTTCTTTTGAGGCCGATGGAGACGCACGAGTGTAAGGAGAACGGTGAATGGTGGCCGTTCATAAGCCAGGATCATCAGAAACCGCAGAGTAAATTTTAGGAACGTAGACGTAGGACAGCGGAGAAAACTTCACTCAGGGACTTCAGTGAACTCTCCTTACAATGCTGAGGCCTGACACACCTAGTGCCTGGGGGCAACCCGGCTCCTGCCCTAGGTAGTTTTGTTGAGCGTGCCTCCCTCAGGTGGTGCCTTTTCTCTGCCAGCAATATTGCTCCGTGAAATTCTGCCGATGATCAAAACTGTTTGCCATGGCTTTGTCCTTTCACCTCATTGGCCTCATCTTTGAAGTACAAATGCTTTTCTACGCGGGTGCTGCCTCCCTGAGCTTTCCTTTGTCTTGCCTCAATCAATGCAGATTCCTGTGCTGAATACGCCATGGACTAGCACAGGTGGGTTCTTGTCAGTATACCGGGCAAACGCAGCAATTTCGATGGTCAAGACCCACCTGGCTTGATCAGGGTTCTTTATTCCAGTGAAAACGATTTTTATCCAAATTCTAGAGGAGCACCAGTGTGCCTCTGGGAGCTACACCCGGGCCTGCTGAACAGCGGCTCCGGAGTTTTCATTTTCTGACTAAAATTCAACACGGAATTTCATGGATCTAAGGAAACCGTGAATTGTGGACGTACCAGATTCTCACATCTTCATTGTCTAATGGAAGCTGAAGTTTCCCAGTCTGATCCGGCTGCCACTTCATTTCTGGCAATGACCATTCAATTGTGGACGTTCAGCCTTCTTCGGAATTCTCTTATACCGGCATGTTCCCGCGCCACATAAAGACCACTCGGTGGAGGTTTATGTGACTCAGGACAACTCTTTATTTCAGGCGTCTAGAACAAAGGGAATTCACAGAGGTTGATGATCACTTATTAAAGTCCCGTTTCTCTATGATGCCCACTGATGACACTTCTACATCTGAGGGCAAAGAGCTCGTGCAGCATGATATTCTCATTTCAGCCGCCACGCCGCCTGCAGTTCCTTCCTTGCAGAAAAATCTTTCCCAGTTGTACTTCTTTAAAATGCTGCAATATAGTGGGACAGAAGATTTCGGTTTAGCGTTAACTTTAAACGGGCATAGATACAGGCATGTGGGCATGTTTAGAGACAGTGTTTCACTGGTCTAGGGTAAAGGGTGAAGCGCCTGGGATCCCGTGCTTCACTACTGTATGGCCTCAAGATGATGTGTAGGCACAGCGGCCAATCCATCGGTGGCAATTCTCTCATATTGTCATTGCGATGGGAAGATTCCCTATTCGCTAGGAAATGTTTTCCCGTGGAAGACGGGTCACCACAGAGCTGTCTCTTTTGTGTTGAGACAAACTTTGCTGAATTTACCTGCCAGCAGTTGCGTGTCCTCCCTTTCTTTTGAGGCCGATGGAGACGCACGAGTGTAAGGAGAACGGTGAATGGTGGCCGTTCATAAGCCAGGATCATCAGAAACCGCAGAGTAAATTTTAGGAACGTAGACGTAGGACAGCGGAGAAAACTTCACTCAGGGACTTCAGTGAACTCTCCATACAATGCTGAGGCCTGAAACGCCTAGTGCCTGGGGGCAACCCGGCTCCTGCCCTAGGTAGTTTTGTTGAGCGTGCCTCCCTCAGGTGGTGCCTTTTCTCTCCCAGCAATATTGCTCCGTGAAATTCTGCCGATGATCAAAACTGTTTGCCATGGCTTTGTCCTTTCACCTCATTGGCCTCATCTTTGAAGTACAAATGCTTTTCTACGCGGGTGCTGCCTCCCTGAGCTTTCCTTTGTCTTGGCTCAATCGATGCAGATTCCTGTGCTGAATACGCCATGGACTAGCACAGGTGGGTTCTTGTCAGTATACCGGGCAAACGCAGCAATTTCGATGGTCAAGACCCACCTGGCTTGATCAGGGTTCTTTATTCCAGTGAAAACGATTTTTATCCAAATTCTACAGGAGCACCAGTGTGCCTCTGGGAGCTACACCCGGGCCTGCTGAACAGCGGCTCCGGAGTTTTCATTTTCTGACTAAAATTCAACACGGAATTTCATGGATCTAAGGAAACCGTGAATTGTGGACGTACCAGATTCTCACATCTTCATTGTCTAATGGAAGCTGAAGTTTCCCAGTCTGATCCGGCTGCCACTTCATTTCTGGCAATGACCATTCAATTGTGGACGTTCAGCCTTCTTCGGAATTCTCTTATACCGGCATGTTCCCGCGCCACATAAAGACCACTCGGTGGAGGTTTATGTGACTCAGGACAACTCTTTATTTCAGGCGTCTAGAACAAAGGGAATTCACAGAGGTTGATGATCACTTATTAAAGTCCCGTTTCTCTATGATGCCCACTGATGACACTTCTACATCTGAGGGCAAAGAGCTCGTGCAGCATGATATTCTCATTTCAGCCGCCACGCCGCCTGCAGTTCCTTCCTTGCAGAAAAATCTTTCCCAGTGTACTTCTTTAAAATGCTGCAAAATAGTGGGACAGAAGATTTCGGTTTAGCGTTAACTTTAAACGGGCATAGATACAGGCATGTGGGCATGTTTAGAGACAGTGTTTCACTGGTCTAGGGTAAAGGGTGAAGCGCCTGGGATCCCGTGCTTCACTACTGTATGGCCTCAAGATGATGTGTAGGCACAGCGGTAAATCCATCGGTGGCAATTCTCTCATATTGTCATTGCGATGGGAAGATTCCTTATTCGCTAGGAAATGTTTTCCCGTGGAAGACGGGTCACCACAGAGCTGTCTCTTTTGTGTTGAGACAAACTTTGCTGAATTTACCTGCCAGCAGTTGCGTGTCCTCCCTTTCTTTTGAGGCCGATGGAGACGCACGAGTGTAAGGAGAACGGTGAATGGTGGCCGTTCATAAGCCAGGATCATCAGAAACCGCAGAGTAAATTTTAGGAACGTAGACGTAGGACAGCGGAGAAAACTTCACTCAGGGACTTCAGTGAACTCCCCTTACAATGCTGAGGCCTGACACGCCTAGTGCCTTGGGGCAACCCGGCTCCTGCCCTAGGTAGTTTTGTTAAGCGTGCCTCCCTCAGGTGGTGCCTTTTCTCTGCCAGCAATATTGCTCCGTGGAATTCTGCCGATGATCAAAATTGTTTGCCATGGCTTTGTCCTTTCACCTCATTGGCCTCATCTTTGAAGTACAAATGCTTTTCTACGCGGGTGCTGCCTCCCTGAGCTTTCCTTTGTCTTGGCTCAATCGATGCAGATTCCTGTGCTGAATACGCCATGGACTAGCACAGGTGGGTTCTTGTCAGTATACCGGGCAAACGCAGCAATTTCGATGGTCAAGACCCACCTGGCTTGATCAGGGTTCTTTATTCCAGTGAAAACGATTTTTATCCAAATTCTATAGGAGCACCAGTGTGCCTCTGGGAGCTACACCCGGGCCTGCTGAACAGCGGCTCCAGAGTTTTCATTTTCTGACTAAAATTCAACACGGAATTTCATGGATCTAAGGAAACCGTGAATTGTGGACGTACCAGATTCTCACATCTTCATTGTCTAATGGAAGCTGAAGTTTCCCAGTCTGATCCGGCTGCCACTTCATTTCTGGCAATGACCATTCAATTGTGGACGTTCAGCCTTCTTCGGAATTCTCTTATACCGGCATGTTCCCGCGCCACATAAAGACCACTCGGTGGAGGTTTATGTGACTCAGGACAACTCTTTATTTCAGGCGTCTAGAACAAAGGGAATTCACAGAGGTTGATGATCACTTATTAAAGTCCCGTTTCTCTATGATGCCCACTGATGACACTTCTACATCTGAGGGCAAAGAGCTCGTGCAGCATGATATTCTCATTTCAGCCGCCACGCCGCCTGCAGTTCCTTCCTTGCAGAAAAATCTTTCCCAGTTGTACTTCTTTAAAATGCTGCAAAATAGTGGGACAGAAGATTTCGGTTTAGCGTTAACTTTAAACGGGCATAGATACAGGCATGTGGGCATGTTTAGAGACAGTGTTTCACTGGTCTAGGGTAAAGGGTGAAGCGCCTGGGATCCCGTGCTTCACTACTGTATGGCCTCAAGATGATGTGTAGGCACAGCGGCAAATCCATCGGTGGCAATTCTCTCATATTGTCATTGCGATGGGAAGATTCCTTATTCGCTAGGAAATGTTTTACCGTGGAAGACGGGTCACCACAGAGCTGTCTCTTTTGTGTTGAGACAAACTTTGCTGAATTTACCTGCCAGCAGTTGCGTATCCTCCCTTTCTTTTGAGGCCGATGGAGACGCACGAGTGTAAGGAGAACGGTGAATGGTGGCCGTTCATAAGCCAGGATCATCAGAAACCGCAGAGTAAATTTTAGGAACGTAGACGTAGGACAGCGGAGAAAACTTCACTCAGGGACTTCAGTGAACTCTCCTTACAATGCTGAGGCCTGACACACCTAGTGCCTGGGGGCAACCCGGCTCCTGCCCTAGGTAGTTTTGTTGAGCGTGCCTCCCTCAGGTGGTGCCTTTTCTCTGCCAGCAATATTGCTCCGTGAAATTCTGCCGATGATCAAAACTGTTTGCCATGGCTTTGTCCTTTCACCTCATTGGCCTCATCTTTGAAGTACAAATGCTTTTCTACGCGGGTGCTGCCTCCCTGAGCTTTCCTTTGTCTTGCCTCAATCAATGCAGATTCCTGTGCTGAATACGCCATGGACTAGCACAGGTGGGTTCTTGTCAGTATACCGGGCAAACGCAGCAATTTCAATGGTCAAGACCCACCTGGCTTGATCAGGGTTCTTTATTCCAGTGAAAACGATTTTTATCCAAATTCTAGAGGAGCACCAGTGTGCCTCTGGGAGCTACACCCGGGCCTGCTGAACAGCGGCTCCGGAGTTTTCATTTTCTGACTAAAATTCAACACGGAATTTCATGGATCTAAGGAAACCGTGAATTGTGGACGTACCAGATTCTCACATCTTCATTGTCTAATGGAAGCTGAAGTTTCCCAGTCTGATCCGGCTGCCACTTCATTTCTGGCAATGACCATTCAATTGTGGACGTTCAGCCTTCTTCGGAATTCTCTTATACCGGCATGTTCCCGCGCCACATAAAGACCACTCGGTGGAGGTTTATGTGACTCAGGACAACTCTTTATTTCAGGCGTCTAGAACAAAGGGAATTCACAGAGGTTGATGATCACTTATTAAAGTCCCGTTTCTCTATGATGCCCACTGATGACACTTCTACATCTGAGGGCAAAGAGCTCGTGCAGCATGATATTCTCATTTCAGCCGCCACGCCGCCTGCAGTTCCTTCCTTGCAGAAAAATCTTTCCCAGTTGTACTTCTTTAAAATGCTGCAATATAGTGGGACAGAAGATTTCGGTTTAGCGTTAACTTTAAACGGGCATAGATACAGGCATGTGGGCATGTTTAGAGACAGTGTTTCACTGGTCTAGGGTAAAGGGTGAAGCGCCTGGGATCCCGTGCTTCACTACTGTATGGCCTCAAGATGATGTGTAGGCACAGCGGCCAATCCATCGGTGGCAATTCTCTCATATTGTCATTGCGATGGGAAGATTCCCTATTCGCTAGGAAATGTTTTCCCGTGGAAGACGGGTCACCACAGAGCTGTCTCTTTTGTGTTGAGACAAACTTTGCTGAATTTACCTGCCAGCAGTTGCGTGTCCTCCCTTTCTTTTGAGGCCGATGGAGACGCACGAGTGTAAGGAGAACGGTGAATGGTGGCCGTTCATAAGCCAGGATCATCAGAAACCGCAGAGTAAATTTTAGGAACGTAGACGTAGGACAGCGGAGAAAACTTCACTCAGGGACTTCAGTGAACTCTCCATACAATGCTGAGGCCTGAAACGCCTAGTGCCTGGGGGCAACCCGGCTCCTGCCCTAGGTAGTTTTGTTGAGCGTGCCTCCCTCAGGTGGTGCCTTTTCTCTCCCAGCAATATTGCTCCGTGAAATTCTGCCGATGATCAAAACTGTTTGCCATGGCTTTGTCCTTTCACCTCATTGGCCTCATCTTTGAAGTACAAATGCTTTTCTACGCGGGTGCTGCCTCCCTGAGCTTTCCTTTGTCTTGGCTCAATCGATGCAGATTCCTGTGCTGAATACGCCATGGACTAGCACAGGTGGGTTCTTGTCAGTATACCGGGCAAACGCAGCAATTTCGATGGTCAAGACCCACCTGGCTTGATCAGGGTTCTTTATTCCAGTGAAAACGATTTTTATCCAAATTCTACAGGAGCACCAGTGTGCCTCTGGGAGCTACACCCGGGCCTGCTGAACAGCGGCTCCGGAGTTTTCATTTTCTGACTAAAATTCAACACGGAATTTCATGGATCTAAGGAAACCGTGAATTGTGGACGTACCAGATTCTCACATCTTCATTGTCTAATGGAAGCTGAAGTTTCCCAGTCTGATCCGGCTGCCACTTCATTTCTGGCAATGACCATTCAATTGTGGACGTTCAGCCTTCTTCGGAATTCTCTTATACCGGCATGTTCCCGCGCCACATAAAGACCACTCGGTGGAGGTTTATGTGACTCAGGACAACTCTTTATTTCAGGCGTCTAGAACAAAGGGAATTCACAGAGGTTGATGATCACTTATTAAAGTCCCGTTTCTCTATGATGCCCACTGATGACACTTCTACATCTGAGGGCAAAGAGCTCGTGCAGCATGATATTCTCATTTCAGCCGCCACGCCGCCTGCAGTTCCTTCCTTGCAGAAAAATCTTTCCCAGTGTACTTCTTTAAAATGCTGCAAAATAGTGGGACAGAAGATTTCGGTTTAGCGTTAACTTTAAACGGGCATAGATACAGGCATGTGGGCATGTTTAGAGACAGTGTTTCACTGGTCTAGGGTAAAGGGTGAAGCGCCTGGGATCCCGTGCTTCACTACTGTATGGCCTCAAGATGATGTGTAGGCACAGCGGTAAATCCATCGGTGGCAATTCTCTCATATTGTCATTGCGATGGGAAGATTCCTTATTCGCTAGGAAATGTTTTCCCGTGGAAGACGGGTCACCACAGAGCTGTCTCTTTTGTGTTGAGACAAACTTTGCTGAATTTACCTGCCAGCAGTTGCGTGTCCTCCCTTTCTTTTGAGGCCGATGGAGACGCACGAGTGTAAGGAGAACGGTGAATGGTGGCCGTTCATAAGCCAGGATCATCAGAAACCGCAGAGTAAATTTTAGGAACGTAGACGTAGGACAGCGGAGAAAACTTCACTCAGGGACTTCAGTGAACTCCCCTTACAATGCTGAGGCCTGACACGCCTAGTGCCTTGGGGCAACCCGGCTCCTGCCCTAGGTAGTTTTGTTAAGCGTGCCTCCCTCAGGTGGTGCCTTTTCTCTGCCAGCAATATTGCTCCGTGGAATTCTGCCGATGATCAAAATTGTTTGCCATGGCTTTGTCCTTTCACCTCATTGGCCTCATCTTTGAAGTACAAATGCTTTTCTACGCGGGTGCTGCCTCCCTGAGCTTTCCTTTGTCTTGGCTCAATCGATGCAGATTCCTGTGCTGAATACGCCATGGACTAGCACAGGTGGGTTCTTGTCAGTATACCGGGCAAACGCAGCAATTTCGATGGTCAAGACCCACCTGGCTTGATCAGGGTTCTTTATTCCAGTGAAAACGATTTTTATCCAAATTCTATAGGAGCACCAGTGTGCCTCTGGGAGCTACACCCGGGCCTGCTGAACAGCGGCTCCAGAGTTTTCATTTTCTGACTAAAATTCAACACGGAATTTCATGGATCTAAGGAAACCGTGAATTGTGGACGTACCAGATTCTCACATCTTCATTGTCTAATGGAAGCTGAAGTTTCCCAGTCTGATCCGGCTGCCACTTCATTTCTGGCAATGACCATTCAATTGTGGACGTTCAGCCTTCTTCGGAATTCTCTTATACCGGCATGTTCCCGCGCCACATAAAGACCACTCGGTGGAGGTTTATGTGACTCAGGACAACTCTTTATTTCAGGCGTCTAGAACAAAGGGAATTCACAGAGGTTGATGATCACTTATTAAAGTCCCGTTTCTCTATGATGCCCACTGATGACACTTCTACATCTGAGGGCAAAGAGCTCGTGCAGCATGATATTCTCATTTCAGCCGCCACGCCGCCTGCAGTTCCTTCCTTGCAGAAAAATCTTTCCCAGTTGTACTTCTTTAAAATGCTGCAAAATAGTGGGACAGAAGATTTCGGTTTAGCGTTAACTTTAAACGGGCATAGATACAGGCATGTGGGCATGTTTAGAGACAGTGTTTCACTGGTCTAGGGTAAAGGGTGAAGCGCCTGGGATCCCGTGCTTCACTACTGTATGGCCTCAAGATGATGTGTAGGCACAGCGGCAAATCCATCGGTGGCAATTCTCTCATATTGTCATTGCGATGGGAAGATTCCTTATTCGCTAGGAAATGTTTTACCGTGGAAGACGGGTCACCACAGAGCTGTCTCTTTTGTGTTGAGACAAACTTTGCTGAATTTACCTGCCAGCAGTTGCGTATCCTCCCTTTCTTTTGAGGCCGATGGAGACGCACGAGTGTAAGGAGAACGGTGAATGGTGGCCGTTCATAAGCCAGGATCATCAGAAACCGCAGAGTAAATTTTAGGAACGTAGACGTAGGACAGCGGAGAATACTTCACTCAGGGACTTCAGTGAACTCTCCTTACAATGCTGAGGCCTGACACGCCTAGTGCCTGGGGGCAACCCGGCTCCTGCCCTAGGTAGTTTTGTTGAGCGTGCCTCCCTCAGGTGGTGCCTTTTCTCTCCCAGCAATATTGCTCCGTGAAATTCTGCCGATGATCAAAACTGTTTGCCATGGCTTTGTCCTTTCACCTCATTGGCCTCATCTTTGAAGTACAAATGCTTTTCTACGCGGGTGCTGCCTCCCTGAGCTTTCCTTTGTCTTGGCTCAATCGATGCAGATTCCTGTGCTGAATACGCCATGGACTAGCACAGGTGGGTTCTTGTCAGTATACCGGGCAAACGCAGCATTTTCGATGGTCAAGACCCACCTGGCTTGATCAGGGTTCTTTATTCCAGTGAAAACGATTTTTATCCAAATTCTACAGGAGCACCAGTGTGCATCTGGGAGCTACACCCGGGCCTGCTGAACAGCGGCTCCGGAGTTTTCATTTTCTGACTAAAACTCAACACGGAATTTCATGGATCTAAGGAAACCGTGAATTGTGGACGTACCAGATTCTCACATCTTCATTGTCTAATGGAAGCTGAAGTTTCCCAGTCTGATCCGGCTGCCACTTCATTTCTGGCAATGACCATTCAATTGTGGACGTTCAGCCTTCTTCGGAATTCTCTTATACCGGCATGTTCCCGCGCCACATAAAGACCACTCGGTGGAGGTTTATGTGACTCAGGACAACTCTTTATTTCAGGCGTCTAGAACAAAGGGAATTCACAGAGGTTGATGATCACTTATTAAAGTCCCGTTTCTCTATGATGCCCACTGATGACACTTCTACATCTGAGGGCAAAGAGCTCGTGCAGCATGATATTCTCATTTCAGCCGCCACGCCGCCTGCAGTTCCTTCCTTGCAGAAAAATCTTTCCCAGTTGTACTTCTTTAAAATGCTGCAAAATAGTGGGACAGAAGATTTCGGTTTAGCGTTAACTTTAAACGGGCATAGGTACAGGCATGTGGGCATGTTTAGAGACAGTGTTTCACTGGTCTAGGGTAAAGGGTGAAGCGCCTGGGATCCCGTGCTTCACTACTGTATGGCCTCAAGATGATGTGTAGGCACAGCGGCAAATCCATCGGTGGCAATTCTCTCATATTGTCATTGCGATGGGAAGATTCCTTATTCGCTAGGAAATGTTTTACCGTGGAAGACGGGTCACCACAGAGCTGTCTCTTTTGTGTTGAGACAAACTTTGCTGAATTTACCTGCCAGCAGTTGCGTATCCTCCCTTTCTTTTGAGGCCGATGGAGACGCACGAGTGTAAGGAGAACGGTGAATGGTGGCAGTTCATAAGCCAGGATCATCAGAAACCGCAGAGTAAATTTTAGGAACGTAGACGTAGGACAGCGGAGAAAACTTCACTCAGGGACTTCAGTGAACTCTCCTTACAATGCTGAGGCCTGACACGCCTAGTGCCTGGGGGCAACCCGGCTCCTGCCCTAGGTAGTTTTGTTGAGCGTGCCTCCCTCAAGTGGTGCCTTTTCTCTGCCAGCAATATTGCTCCGTGAAATTCTGCAGATGATCAAAACTGTTTGCCATGGCTTTGTCCTTTCACCTCATTGGCCTCATCTTTGAAGTACAAATGCTTTTCTACGCGGGTGCTGCCTCCCTGAGCTTTCCTTTGTCTTGGCTCAATCGATGCAGATTCCTGTGCTGAATACGCCATGGACTAGCACAGGTGGGTTCTTGTCAGTATACCGGGCAAACGCAGCAATTTCGATGGTCAAGACCCACCTGGCTTGATCAGGGTTCTTTATTCCAGTGAAAACGATTTTTATCCAAATTCTAGAGGAGCACCAGTGTGCCTCTGGGAGCTACACCCGGGCCTGCTGAACAGCGGCTCCGGAGTTTTCATTTTCTGACTAAAATTCAACACGGAATTTCATGGATCTAAGGAAACCGTGAATTGTGGACGTACCAGATTCTCACATCTTCATTGTCTAATGGAAGCTGAAGTTTCCCAGTCTGATCCGGCTGCCACTTCATTTCTGGCAATGACCATTCAATTGTGGACGTTCAGCCTTCTTCGGAATTCTCTTACACCGGCATGTTCCCGCGCCACATAAAGACCACTCGGTGGAGGTTTATGTGACTCAGGACAACTCTTTATTTCAGGCGTCTAGAACAAAGGGAATTCACAGAGGTTGATGATCACTTATTAAAGTCCCGTTTCTCTATGATGCCCACTGATGACACTTCTACATCTGAGGGCAAAGAGCTCGTGCAGCATGATATTCTCATTTCAGCCGCCACGCCGCCTGCAGTTCCTTCCTTGCAGAAAAATCTTTCCCAGTTGTACTTCTTTAAAATGCTGCAAAATAGTGGGACAGAAGATTTCGGTTTAGCGTTAACTTTAAACGGGCATAGATACAGGCATGTGGGCATGTTTAGAGACAGTGTTTCACTGGTCTAGGGTAAAGGGTGAAGCGCCTGGGATCCCGTGCTTCACTACTGTATGGCCTCAAGATGATGTGTAGGCACAGCGGCAAATCCATCGGTGGCAATTCTCTCATATTGTCATTGCGATGGGAAGATTCCTTATTCGTTAGGAAATGTTTTCCCGTGGAAGACGGGTCACCACAGAGCTGTCTCTTTTGTGTTGAGACAAACTTTGCTGAATTACCTGCCAGCAGTTGCGTGTCCTCCCTTTCTTTTGAGGCCGATGGAGACGCACGAGTGTAAGGAGAACGGTGAATGGTGGCCGTTCATCAGCCAGGATCATCAGAAACCGCAGAGTAAATTTTAGGAACGTAGACGTAGGACAGCGGAGAAAACTTCACTCAGGGACTTCAGTGAACTCTCCTTACAATGCTGAGGCCTGACACGCCTAGTGCCTGGGGGCAACCCGGCTCCTGCCCTAGGTTGTTTTGTTGAGCGTGCCTCCCTCAGGTGGTGCCTTTTCTCTCCCAGCAATATTGCTCCGTGAAATTCTGCCTATGATCAAAACTGTTTGCCATGGCTTTGTCCTTTCACCTCATTGGCCTCATCTTTGAAGTACAAATGCTTTTCTACGCGGGTGCGGCCTCCCTGAGGTTTCCTTTGTCTTGGCTCAATCGATGCAGATTCCTGTGCTGAATACGCCATGGACTAGCACAGGTGGGTTCTTGTCAGTATACCGGGCAAACGCAGCAATTTCGATGGTCAAGACCCACCTGGCTTGATCAGGGTTCTTTATTCCAGTGAAAACGATTTTTATCCAAATTCTACAGGAGCACCAGTGTGCATCTGGGAGCTACACCCGGGCCTGCTGAACAGCGGCTCCGGAGTTTTCATTTTCTGACTAAAACTCAACACGGAATTTCATGGATCTAAGGAAACCGTGAATTGTGGACATACCAGATTCTCACATCTTCATTGTCTAATGGAAGCTGAAGTTTCCCAGTCTGATCCGGCTGCCACTTCATTTCTGGCAATGACCATTCAATTGTGGACGTTCAGCCTTCTTCGGAATTCTCTTACACCGGCATGTTCCCGCGCCACATAAAGACCACTCGGTGGAGGTTTATGTGACTCAGGACAACTCTTTATTTCAGGCGTCTAGAACAAAGGGAATTCACAGAGGTTGATGATCACTTATTAAAGTCCCGTTTCTCTATGATGCCCACTGATGACACTTCTACATCTGAGGGCAAAGAGCTCGTGCAGCATGATATTCTCATTTCCGCCGCCACGCCGCCTGCAGTTCCTTCCTTGCAGAAAAATCTTTCCCTGTTGTACTTCTTTAAAATGCTGCAAAATAGTGGGACAGAAGATTTCGGTTTAGCGTTAACTTTAAACGGGCATAGATACAGGCATGTGGGCATGTTTAGAGACAGTGTTTCACTGGTCTAGGGTAAAGGGTGAAGCGCCTGGGATCCCGTGCTTCACTACTGTATGGCCTCAAGATGATGTGTAGGCACAGCGGCAAATCCATCGGTGGCAATTCTCTCATATTGTCATTGCGATGGGAAGATTCCTTATTCGCTAGGAAATGTTTTACCGTGGAAGACGGGTCACCACAGAGCTGTCTCTTTTGTGTTGAGACAAACTTAGCTGAATTTACCTGCCAGCAGTTGCCTGTCCTCCCTTTCTTTTGAAGCCGATGGAGACGCACGAGTGTAAGGAGAACTGTGAATGGTGGCCGTTCAAAAGCCAGGATCATCAGAAACCGCAGAGTAAATTTTAGGAACGTAGACGTAGGACAGCGGAGAAAACTTCACTCAGGGACTTCAGTGAACTCTCCTTACAATGCTGAGGCCTGACACGCCGAGTGCCTGGGGGCAACCCGGCTCCTGCCCTAGGTAGTTTTGTTGAGCGTGCCTCCCTCAGGTGGTGCCTTTTCTCTCCCAGCAATATTGCTCCGTGAAATTCTGCCGATGATCAAAACTGTTTGCCATGGCTTTGTCCTTTCACCTCATTGGCCTCTTCTTTGAAGTACAAATGCTTTTCTACAGGGGTGCTGCCTCCCTGAGCTTTCCTTTGTCTTGGCTCAATCGATGCAGATTCCTGTGCTGAATACGCCATGGACTAGCACAGGTGGGTTCTTGTCAGTATACCGGGCAAACGCAGCAATTTCGATGGTCAAGACCCACCTGGCTTGATCAGGGTTCTTTATTCCAGTGAAAACGATTTTTATCCAAATTCTAGAGGAGCACCAGTGTGCCTCTGGGAGCTACACCCGGGCCTGCTGAACAGCGGCTCCGGAGTTTTCATTTTCTGACTAAAATTCAACACGGAATTTCATGGATCTAAGGAAACCGTGAATTGTGGACGTACCAGATTCTCACATCTTCATTGTCTAATGGAAGATGAAGTTTCCCAGTCTGATCCGGCTGCCACTTCATTTCTGGCAATGACCATTCAATTGTGGACGTTCAGCCTTCTTCGGAATTCTCTTACACCGGCATGTTCCCGCGCCACATAAAGACCACTCGGTGGAGGTTTATGTGACTCAGGACAACTCTTTATTTCAGGCGTCTAGAACAAAGGGAATTCACAGAGGTTGATGATCACTTATTAAAGTCCCGTTTCTCTATGATGCCCACTGATGACACTTCTACATCTGAGGGCAAAGAGCTCGTGCAGCATGATATTCTCATTTCAGCCGCCACGCCGCCTGCAGTTCCTTCCTTGCAGAAAAATCTTTCCCAGTTGTACTTCTTTAAAATGCTGCAAAATAGTGGGACAGAAGATTTCGGTTTAGCGTTAACTTTAAACGGGCATAGATACAGGCATGTGGGCATGTTTAGAGACAGTGTTTCACTGGTCTAGGGTAAAGGGTGAAGCGCCTGGGATCCCGTGCTTCACTACTGTATGGCCTCAAGGTGATGTGTAGGCACAGCGGCAAATCCATCGGTGGCAATTCTCTCATATTGTCATTGCGATGGGAAGATTCCTTATTCACTAGGAAATGTTTTACCGTGGAAGACGGGTCACCACAGAGCTGTCTCTTTTGTGTTGAGACAAACTTTGCTGAATTTACCTACCAGCAGTTGCGTGTCCTCCCTTTCTTTTGAGGCCGATGGAGACGCACGAGTGTAAGGAGAACGGTGAATGGTGGGCGTTCAAAAGCCAGGATCATCAGAAACCGCAGAGTAAATTTTAGGAACGTAGACGTAGGACAGCGGAGAAAACTTCACTCAGGGACTTCAGTGAACTCTCCTTACAATGCTGAGGCCTGACACGCCTAGTGCCTGGGGGCAACCCGGCTCCTGCCCTAGGTAGTTTTGTTGAGCGTGCCTCCCTCAGGTGGTGCCTTTTCTCTCCCAGCAATATTGCTCCGTGAAATTCTGCCGATGATCAAAACTGTTTGCCATGGCTTTGTCCTTTCACCTCATTGGCCTCATCTTTGAAGTACAAATGCTTTTCTACGCGGGTGCTGCCTCCCTGAGCTTTCCTTTGTCTTGGCTCAATCGATGCAGATTCCTGTGCTGAATACGCCATGGACTAGCACAGGTGGGTTCTTGTCAGTATACCGGGCAAACGCAGCAATTTCGATGGTCAAGACCCACCTGGCTTGATCAGGGTTCTTTATTCCAGTGAAAACGATTTTTATCCAAATTCTATAGGAGCACCAGTGTGCCTCTGGGAGCTACACCCGGGCCTGCTGAACAGCGGCTCCAGAGTTTTCATTTTCTGACTAAAATTCAACACGGAATTTCATGGATCTAAGGAAACCGTGAATTGTGGACGTACCAGATTCTCACATCTTCATTGTCTAATGGAAGCTGAAGTTTCCCAGTCTGATCCGGCTGCCACTTCATTTCTGGCAATGACCATTCAATTGTGGACGTTCAGCCTTCTTCGGAATTCTCTTACACCGGCATGTTCCCGCGCCACATAAAGACCACTCGGTGGAGGTTTATGTGACTCAGGACAACTCTTTATTTCAGGCGTCTAGAACAAAGGGAATTCACAGAGGTTGATGATCACTTATTAAAGTCCCGTTTCTCTATGATGCCCACTGATGACACTTCTACATCTGAGGGCAAAGAGCTCGTGCAGCATGATATTCTCATTTCAGCCGCCACGCCGCCTGCAGTTCCTTCCTTGCAGAAAAATCTTTCCCAGTTGTACTTCTTTAAAATGCTGCAAAATAGTGGGACAGAAGATTTCGGTTTACCGTTAACTTTAAACGGGCATAGATACAGGCATGTGGGCATGTTTAGAGACAGTGTTTCACTGGTCTAGGGTAAAGGGTGAAGCGCCTGGGATCCCGTGCTTCACTACTGTATGGCCTCAAGATGATGTGTAGGCACAGCGGCAAATCCATCGGTGGCAATTCTCTCATATTGTCATTGCGATGGGAAGATTCCTTATTCGCTAGGAAATGTTTTACCGTGGAAGACGGGTCACCACAGAGCTGTCTCTTTTGTGTTGAGACAAACTTTGCTGAATTTACCTGCCAGCAGTTGCGTGTCCTCCCTTTCTTTTGAGGCCGATGGAGACGCACGAGTGTAAGGAGAACGGTGAATGGTGGCCGTTCAAAAGCCAGGATCATCAGAAACTGCAGAGTAAATTTTAGGAACGTAGACGTAGGACAGCGGAGAAAACTTCAATCAGGGACTTCAGTGAACTCTCCTTACAATGCTGAGGCCTGACACGCCTAGTGCCTGGGGGCAACCCAGCTCCTGCCCTAGGTAGTTTTGTTGAGCGTGCCTCCCTCAGGTGGTGCCTTTTCTCTCCCAGCAATATTGCTCCGTGAAATTCTGCCGATGATCAAAACTGTTTGCCATGGCTTTGTCCTTTCACCTCATTGGCCTCATCTTTGAAGTACAAATGCTTTTCTATGCGGGTGCTGCCTCCCTGAGCTTTCCTTTGTCTTGGCTCAATCGATGCAGATTCCTGTGCTGAATACGCCATGGACTAGCACAGGAGGGTTCTTGTCAGTATACCGGGCAAACGCAGCAATTTCAATGGTCAAGACCCACCTGGCTTGATCAGGGTTCTTTATTCCAGTGAAAACGATTTTTATCCAAATTCTAGAGGAGCACCAGTGTGCCTCTGGGAGCTACACCCGGGCCTGCTGAACAGCGGCTCCGGAGTTTTCATTTTCTGACTAAAATTCAACACGGAATTTCATGGATCTAAGGAAACCGTGAATTGTGGACGTACCAGATTCTCACATCTTCATTGTCTAATGGAAGCTGAAGTTTCCCAGTCTGATCCGGCTGCCACTTCATTTCTGGCAATGACCATTCAATTGTGGACGTTCAGCCTTCTTCGGAATTCTCTTATACCGGCATGTTCCCGCGCCACATAAAGACCACTCGGTGGAGGTTTATGTGACTCAGGACAACTCTTTATTTCAGGCGTCTAGAACAAAGGGAATTCACAGAGGTTGATGATCACTTATTAAAGTCCCGTTTCTCTATGATGCCCACTGATGACACTTCTACATCTGAGGGCAAAGAGCTCGTGCAGCATGATATTCTCATTTCAGCCGCCACGCCGCCTGCAGTTCCTTCCTTGCAGAAAAATCTTTCCCAGTTGTACTTCTTTAAAATGCTGCAAAATAGTGGGACAGAAGATTTCGGTTTAGCGTTAACTTTAAACGGGCATAGATACAGGCATGTGGGCATGTTTAGAGACAGTGTTTCACTGGTCTAGGGTAAAGGGTGAAGCGCCTGGGATCCCGTGCTTCACTACTGTATGGCCTCAAGATGATGTGTAGGCACAGCGGCAAATCCATCGGTGGCAATTCTCTCATATTGTCATTGCGATGGGAAGATTCCTTATTCGCTAGGAAATGTATTCCCGTGGAAGACGGGTCACCACAGAGCTGTCTCTTTTGTGTTGAGACAAACTTTGCTGAATTTACCTGCCAGCAGTTGCGTGTCCTCCCTTTCTTTTGAGGCCGATGGAGACGCACGAGTGTAAGGAGAACGGTGAATGGTGGCCGTTCATAAGCCAGGATCATCAGAAACCGCAGAGTAAATTTTAGGAACGTAGACGTAGGACAGCGGAGAAAACTTCACTCAGGGACTTCAGTGAACTCTCCTTACAATGCTGAGGCCTGACACACCTAGTGCCTGGGGGCAACCCGGCTCCTGCCCTAGGTAGTTTTGTTGAGCGTGCCTCCCTCAGGTGGTGCCTTTTCTCTGCCAGCAATATTGCTCCGTGAAATTCTGCCGATGATCAAAACTGTTTGCCATGGCTTTGTCCTTTCACCTCATTGGCCTCATCTTTGAAGTACAAATGCTTTTCTACGCGGGTGCTGCCTCCCTGAGCTTTCCTTTGTCTTGGCTCAATCAATGCAGATTCCTGTGCTGAATACGCCATGGACTAGCACAGGTGGGTTCTTGTCAGTATACCGGGCAAACGCAGCAATTTCGATGGTCAAGACCCACCTGGCTTGATCAGGGTTCTTTATTCCAGTGAAAACGATTTTTATCCAAATTCTAGAGGAGCACCAGTGTGCCTCTGGGAGCTACACCCGGGCCTGCTGAACAGCGGCTCCGGAGTTTTCATTTTCTGACTAAAATTCAACACGGAATTTCATGGATCTAAGGAAACCGTGAATTGTGGACGTACCAGATTCTCACATCTTCATTGTCTAATGGAAGCTGAAGTTTCCCAGTCTGATCCGGCTGCCACTTCATTTCTGGCAATGACCATTCAATTGTGGACGTTCAGCCTTCTTCGGAATTCTCTTATACCGGCATGTTCCCGCGCCACATAAAGACCACTCGGTGGAGGTTTATGTGACTCAGGACAACTCTTTATTTCAGGCGTCTAGAACAAAGGGAATTCACAGAGGTTGATGATCACTTATTAAAGTCCCGTTTCTCTATGATGCCCACTGATGACACTTCTACATCTGAGGGCAAAGAGCTCGTGCAGCATGATATTCTCATTTCAGCCGCCACGCCGCCTGCAGTTCCTTCCTTGCAGAAAAATCTTTCCCAGTTGTACTTCTTTAAAATGCTGCAATATAGTGGGACAGAAGATTTCGGTTTAGCGTTAACTTTAAACGGGCATAGATACAGGCATGTGGGCATGTTTAGAGACAGTGTTTCACTGGTCTAGGGTAAAGGGTGAAGCGCCTGGGATCCCGTGCTTCACTACTGTATGGCCTCAAGATGATGTGTAGGCACAGCAGCAAATCCATCGGTGGCAATTCTCTCATATTGTCATTGCGATGGGAAGATTCCTTATTCGCTAGGAAATGTTTTCCCGTGGAAGACGGGTCACCACAGAGCTGTCTCTTTTGTGTTGAGACAAACTTTGCTGAATTTACCTGCCAGCAGTTGCGTGTCCTCCCTTTCTTTTGAGGCCGATGGAGACGCACGAGTGTAAGGAGAACGGTGAATGGTGGCCGTTCATAAGCCAGGATCATCAGAAACCGCAGAGTAAATTTTAGGAACGTAGACGTAGGACAGCGGAGAAAACTTCACTCAGGGACTTCAGTGAACTCTCCATACAATGCTGAGGCCTGAAACGCCTAGTGCCTGGGGGCAACCCGGCTCCTGCCCTAGGTAGTTTTGTTGAGCGTGCCTCCCTCAGGTGGTGCCTTTTCTCTGCCAGCAATATTGCTCCGTGAAATTCTGCCGATGATCAAAACTGTTTGCCATGGCTTTGTCCTTTCACCTCATTGGCCTCATCTTTGAAGTACAAATGCTTTTCTACGCGGGTGCTGCCTCCCTGAGCTTTCCTTTGTCTTGGCTCAATCGATGCAGATTCCTGTGCTGAATACGCCATGGACTAGCACAGGTGGGTTCTTGTCAGTATACCGGGCAAACGCAGCAATTTCGATGGTCAAGACCCACCTGGCTTGATCAGGGTTCTTTATTCCAGTGAAAACGATTTTTATCCAAATTCTAGAGGAGCACCAGTGTGCCTCTGGGAGCTACACCCGGGCCTGCTGAACAGCGGCTCCGGAGTTTTCATTTTCTGACTAAAATTCAACACGGAATTTCATGGATCTAAGGAAACCGTGAATTGTGGACGTACCAGATTCTCACATCTTCATTGTCTAATGGAAGCTGAAGTTTCCCAGTCTGATCCGGCTGCCACTTCATTTCTGGCAATGACCATTCAATTGTGGACGTTCAGCCTTCTTCGGAATTCTCTTATACCGGCATGTTCCCGCGCCACATAAAGACCACTCGGTGGAGGTTTATGTGACTCAGGACAACTCTTTATTTCAGGCGTCTAGAACAAAGGGAATTCACAGAGGTTGATGATCACTTATTAAAGTCCCGTTTCTCTATGATGCCCACTGATGACACTTCTACATCTGAGGGCAAAGAGCTCGTGCAGCATGATATTCTCATTTCAGCCGCCACGCCGCCTGCAGTTCCTTCCTTGCAGAAAAATCTTTCCCAGTGTACTTCTTTAAAATGCTGCAAAATAGTGGGACAGAAGATTTCGGTTTAGCGTTAACTTTAAACGGGCATAGATACAGGCATGTGGGCATGTTTAGAGACAGTGTTTCACTGGTCTAGGGTAAAGGGTGAAGCGCCTGGGATCCCGTGCTTCACTACTGTATGGCCTCAAGATGATGTGTAGGCACAGCGGCAAATCCATCGGTGGCAATTCTCTCATATTGTCATTGCGATGGGAAGATTCCTTATTCGCTAGGAAATGTTTTCCCGTGGAAGACGGGTCACCACAGAGCTGTCTCTTTTGTGTTGAGACAAACTTTGCTGAATTTACCTGCCAGCAGTTGCGTGTCCTCCCTTTCTTTTGAGGCCGATGGAGACGCACGAGTGTAAGGAGAACGGTGAATGGTGGCCGTTCATAAGCCAGGATCATCAGAAACCGCAGAGTAAATTTTAGGAACGTAGACGTAGGACAGCGGAGAAAACTTCACTCAGGGACTTCAGTGAACTCTCCATACAATGCTGAGGCCTGAAACGCCTAGTGCCTGGGGGCAACCCGGCTCCTGCCCTAGGTAGTTTTGTTGAGCGTGCCTCCCTCAGGTGGTGCCTTTTCTCTGCCAGCAATATTGCTCCGTGAAATTCTGCCGATGATCAAAACTGTTTGCCATGGCTTTGTCCTTTCACCTCATTGGCCTCATCTTTGAAGTACAAATGCTTTTCTACGCGGGTGCTGCCTCCCTGAGCTTTCCTTTGTCTTGGCTCAATCGATGCAGATTCCTGTGCTGAATACGCCATGGACTAGCACAGGTGGGTTCTTGTCAGTATACCGGGCAAACGCAGCAATTTCGATGGTCAAGACCCACCTGGCTTGATCAGGGTTCTTTATTCCAGTGAAAAGATTTTTATCCAAATTCTAGAGGAGCACCAGTGTGCCTCTGGGAGCTACACCCGGGCCTGCTGAACAGCCGCTCCGGAGTTTTCATTCTCTGACTAAAATTCAACACGGAATTTCATGGATCTAAGAAATCATGAATTGTGGACGTACCAGATTCTCACATCTTCATTGTCTAATGGAAGCTGAAGTTTCCCAGTCTGATCCGGCTGCCACTTCATTTCTGGCAATGACCATTCAATTGTGGACGTTCAGCCTTCTTCGGAATTCTCTTATACCGGCATGTTCCCGCGCCACATAAAGACCACTCGGTGGAGGTTTATGTGACTCAGGACAACTCTTTATTTCAGGCGTCTAGAACAAAGGGAATTCACAGAGGTTGATGATCACTTATTAAAGTCCCGTTTCTCTATGATGCCCACTGATGACACTTCTACATCTGAGGGCAAAGAGCTCGTGCAGCATGATATTCTCATTTCAGCCGCCACGCCGCCTGCAGTTCCTTCCTTGCAGAAAAATCTTTCCCAGTGTACTTCTTTAAAATGCTGCAAAATAGTGGGACAGAAGATTTCGGTTTAGCGTTAACTTTAAACGGGCATAGATACTGGCATGTGGGCATGTTTAGAGACAGTGTTTCACTGGTCTAGGGTAAAGGGTGAAGCGCCTGGGATCCCGTGCTTCACTACTGTATGGCCTCAAGATGATGTGTAGGCACAGCGGTAAATCCATCGGTGGCAATTCTCTCATATTGTCATTGCGATGGGAAGATTCCTTATTCGCTAGGAAATGTTTTCCCGTGGAAGACGGGTCACCACAGAGCTGTCTCTTTTGTGTTGAGACAAACTTTGCTGAATTTACCTGCCAGCAGTTGCTTGTCCTCCCTTTCTTTTGAGGCCGATGGAGACGCACGAGTGTAAGGAGAACGGTGAATGGTGGCCGTTCATAAGCCAGGATCATCAGAAACCGCAGAGTAAATTTTAGGAACGTAGACGTAGGACAGCGGAGAAAACTTCACTCAGGGACTTCAGTGAACTCTCCATACAATGCTGAGGCCTGAAACGCCTAGTGCCTGGGGGCAACCCGGCTCCTGCCCTAGGTAGTTTTGTTGAGCGTGCCTCCCTCAGGTGGTGCCTTTTCTCTCCCAGCAATATTGCTCCGTGAAATTCTGCCGATGATCAAAACTGTTTGCCATGGCTTTGTCCTTTCACCTCATTGGCCTCATCTTTGAAGTACAAATGCTTTTCTATGCGGGTGCTGCCTCCCTGAGCTTTCCTTTGTCTTGGCTCAATCGATGCAGATTCCTGTGCTGAATACGCCATGGACTAGCACAGGTGGGTTCTTGTCAGTATACCGGGCAAACGCAGCAATTTCGAAGGTCAAGACCCACCTGGCTTGATCAGGGTTCTTTATTCCAGTGAAAACGATTTTTATCCAAATTCTAGAGGAGCACCAGTGTGCCTCTGGGAGCTACACCCGGGCCTGCTGAACAGCGTCTCCGGAGTTTTCATATTCTGACTAAAATTCAACACGGAATTTCATGGATCTAAGGAAACCGTGAATTGTGGGCGTACCAGATTCTCACATCTTCATTGTCTAATGGAAGCTGAAGTTTCCCAGTCTGATCCGGCTGCCACTTCATTTCTGGCAATGACCATTCAATTGTGGACGTTCAGCCTTCTTCGGAATTCTCTTATACCGGCATGTTCCCGCGCCACATAAAGACCACTCGGTGGAGGTTTATGTGACTCAGGACAACTCTTTATTTCAGGCGTCTAGAACAAAGGGAATTCACAGAGGTTGATGATCACTTATTAAAGTCCCGTTTCTCTATGATGCCCACTGATGACACTTCTACATCTGAGGGCAAAGAGCTCGTGCAGCATGATATTCTCATTTCAGCCGCCACGCCGCCTGCAGTTCCTTCCTTGCAGAAAAATCTTTCCCAGTTGTACTTCTTTAAAATGCTGCAAAATAGTGGGACAGAAGATTTCGGTTTAGCGTTAACTTTAAACGGGCATAGATACAGGCATGTGGGCATGTTTAGAGACAGTGTTTCACTGGTCTAGGGTAAAGGGTGAAGCGCCTGGGATCCCGTGCTTCACTACTGTATGGCCTCAAGATGATGTGTAGGCACAGCGGCAAATCCATCGGTGGCAATTCTCTCATATTGTCATTGCGATGGGAAGATTCCTTATTCGCTAGGAAATGTTTTACCGTGGAAGACGGGTCACCACAGAGCTGTCTCTTTTGTGTTGAGACAAACTTTGCTGAATTTACCTGCCAGCAGTTGCGTGTCCTCCCTTTCTTTTGAGGCCGATGGAGACGCACGAGTGTAAGGAGAACGGTGAATGGTGGCCGTTCATAAGCCAGGATCATCAGAAACCGCAGAGTAAATTTTAGGAACGTAGACGTAGGACAGCGGAGAAAACTTCACTCAGGGACTTCAGTGACATCTCCTTACAATGCTGAGGCCTGACACGCCTAGTGCCTTGGGGCAACCCGGCTCCTGCCCTAGGTAGTTTTGTTAAGCGTGCCTCCCTCAGGTGGTGCCTTTTCTCTCCCAGCAATATTGCTCCGTGAAATTCTGCCGATGATCAAAACTGTTTGCCATGGCTTTGTCCTTTCACCTCATTGGCCTCATCTTTGAAGTACAAATGCTTTTCTACGCGGGTGCTGCCTCCCTGAGCTTTCCTTTGTCTTGGCTCAATCGATGCAGATTCCTGTGCTGAATACGCCATGGACTAGCACAGGTGGGTTCTTGTCAGTATACCGGGCAAACGCAGCAATTTCGATGGTCAAGACCCACCTGGCTTGATCAGGGTTCTTTATTCCAGTGAAAACGATTTTTATCCAAATTCTAGAGGAGCACCAGTGTGCCTCTGGGAGCTACACCCGGGCCTGCTGAACAGCGGCTCCGGAGTTTTCATTTTCTGACTAAAATTCAACACGGAATTTCATGGATCTAAGGAAACCGTGAATTGTGGGCGTACCAGATTCTCACATCTTCATTGTCTAATGGAAGCTGAAGTTTCCCAGTCTGATCCGGCTGCCACTTCATTTCTGGCAATGACCATTCAATTGTGGACGTTCAGCCTTCTTCGGAATTCTCTTATACCGCCATGTTCCCGCGCCACATAAAGACCACTCGGTGGAGGTTTATGTGACTCAGGACAACTCTTTATTTCAGGCGTCTAGAACAAAGGGAATTCACAGAGGTTGATGATCACTTATTAAAGTCCCGTTTCTCTATGATGCCCACTGATGACACTTCTACATCTGAGGGCAAAGAGCTCGTGCAGCATGATATTCTCATTTCAGCCGCCACGCCGCCTGCAGTTCCTTCCTTGCAGAAAAATCTTTCCCAGTTGTACTTCTTTAAAATGCTGCAAAATAGTGGGACAGAAGATTTCGGTTTAGCGTTAACTTTAAACGGGCATAGATACAGGCATGTGGGCATGTTTAGAGACAGTGTCTCACTGGTCTAGGGTAAAGGGTGAAGCGCCTGGGATCCCGTGCTTCACTACTGTATGGCCTCAAGATGATGTGTAGGCACAGCGGCAAATCCATCGGTGGCAATTCTCTCATATTGTCATTGCGATGGGAAGATTCCTTATTCGCTAGGAAATGTTTTCCCGTGGAAGACGGGTCACCACAGAGCTGTCTCTTTTGTGTTGAGACAAACTTTGCTGAATTTACCTGCCAGCAGTTGCGTGTCCTCCCTTTCTTTTGAGGCCGATGGAGACGCACGAGTGTAAGGAGAACGGTGAATGGTGGCCGTTCATAAGCCAGGATCATCAGAAACCGCAGAGTAAATTTTAGGAACGTAGACGTAGGACAGCGGAGAAAACTTCACTCAGGGACTTCAGTGACATCTCCTTACAATGCTGAGGCCTGACACGCCTAGTGCCTTGGGGCAACCCGGCTCCTGCCCTAGGTAGTTTTGTTAAGCGTGCCTCCCTCAGGTGGTGCCTTTTCTCTCCCAGCAATATTGCTCCGTGAAATTCTGCCAATGATCAAAACTGTTTGCCATGGCTTTGTCCTTTCACCTCATTGGCCTCATCTTTGAAGTACAAATGCTTTTCTACGCGGGTGCTGCCTCCCTGAGCTTTCCTTTGTCTTGGCTCAATCGATGCAGATTCCTGTGCTGAATAGGCCATGGACTAGCACAGGTGGGTTCTTGTCAGTATACCGGGCAAACGCAGCAATTTCGATGGTCAAGACCCACCTGGCTTGATCAGGGTTCTTTATTCCAGTGAAAACGATTTTTATCCAAATTCTAGAGGAGCACCAGTGTGCCTCTGGGAGCTACACCCGGGCCTGCTGAACAGCGGCTCCGGAGTTTTCATTTTCTGACTAAAATTCAACACGGAATTTCATGGATCTAAGGAAACCGTGAATTGTGGACGTACCAGATTCTCACATCTTCATTGTCTAATGGAAGCTGAAGTTTCCCAGTCTGATCCGGCTGCCACTTCATTTCTGGCAATGACCATTCAATTGTGGACGTTCAGCCTTCTTCGGAATTCTCTTATACCGGCATGTTCCCGCGCCACATAAAGACCACTCGGTGGAGGTTTATGTGACTCAGGACAACTCTTTATTTCAGGCGTCTAGAACAAAGGGAATTCACAGAGGTTGATGATCACTTATTAAAGTCCCGTTTCTCTATGATGCCCACTGATGACACTTCTACATCTGAGGGCAAAGAGCTCGTGCAGCATGATATTCTCATTTCAGCCGCCACGCCGCCTGCAGTTCCTTCCTTGCAGAAAAATCTTTCCCAGTTGTACTTCTTTAAAATGCTGCAAAATAGTGGGACAGAAGATTTCGGTTTAGCGTTAACTTTAAACGGGCATAGATACAGGCATGTGGGCATGTTTAGAGACAGTGTTTCACTGGTCTAGGGTAAAGGGTGAAGCGCCTGGGATCCCGTGCTTCACTACTGTATGGCCTCAAGATGATGTGTAGGCACAGCGGCAAATCCATCGGTGGCAATTCTCTCATATTGTCATTGCGATGGGAAGATTCCTTATTCGCTAGGAAATGTTTTACCGTGGAAGACGGGTCACCACAGAGCTGTCTCTTTTGTGTTGAGACAAACTTTGCTGAATTTACCTGCCAGCAGTTGCGTGTCCTCCCTTTCTTTTGAGGCCGATGGAGACGCACGAGTGTAAGGAGAACGGTGAATGGTGGCCGTTCATAAGCCAGGATCATCAGAAACCGCAGAGTTAATTTTAGGAACGTAGACGTAGGACAGCGGAGAAAACTTCACTCAGGGACTTCAGTGAACTCTCCTTACAATGCTGAGGCCTGACACACCTAGTGCCTGGGGGCAACCCGGCTCCTGCCCTAGGTAGTTTTGTTGAGCGTGCCTCCCTCAGGTGGTGCCTTTTCTCTGCCAGCAATATTGCTCCGTGAAATTCTGCCGATGATCAAAACTGTTTGCCATGGCTTTGTCCTTTCACCTCATTGGCCTCATCTTTGAAGTACAAATGCTTTTCTACGCGGGTGCTGCCTCCCTGAGCTTTCCTTTGTCTTGGCTCAATTGATGCAGATTCCTGTGCTGAATACGCCATGGACTAGCACAGGTGGGTTCTTGTCAGTATACCGGGCAAACGCAGCAATTTCGATGGTCAAGACCCACCTGGCTTGATCAGGGTTCTTTATTCCAGTGAAAACGATTTTTATCCAAATTCTAGAGGAGCACCAGTGTGCCTCTGGGAGCTACACCCGGGCCTGCTGAACAGCGGCTCCGGAGTTTTCATTTTCTGACTAAAATTCAACACGGAATTTCATGGATCTAAGGAAACCGTGAATTGTGGACGTACCAGATTCTCACATCTTCATTGTCTAATGGAAGCTGAAGTTTCCCAGTCTGATCCGGCTGCCACTTCATTTCTGGCAATGACCATTCAATTGTGGACGTTCAGCCTTCTTCGGAATTCTCTTATACCGGCATGTTCCCGCGCCACATAAAGACCACTCGGTGGAGGTTTATGTGACTCAGGACAACTCTTTATTTCAGGCGTCTAGAACAAAGGGAATTCACAGAGGTTGATGATCACTTATTAAAGTCCCGTTTCTCTATGATGCCCACTGATGACACTTCTACATCTGAGGGCAAAGAGCTCGTGCAGCATGATATTCTCATTTCCGCCGCCACGCCGCCTGCAGTTCCTTCCTTGCAGAAAAATCTTTCCCTGTTGTACTTCTTTAAAATGCTGCAAAATAGTGGGACAGAAGATTTCGGTTTAGCGTTAACTTTAAACGGGCATAGATACAGGCATGTGGGCATGTTTAGAGACAGTGTTTCACTGGTCTAGGGTAAAGGGTGAAGCGCCTGGGATCCCGTGCTTCACTACTGTATGGCCTCAAGATGATGTGTAGGCACAGCGGCAAATCCATCGGTGGCAATTCTCTCATATTGTCATTGCGATGGGAAGATTCCTTATTCGCTAGGAAATGTTTTACCGTGGAAGACGGGTCACCACAGAGCTGTCTCTTTTGTGTTGAGACAAACTTAGCTGAATTTACCTGCCAGCAGTTGCCTGTCCTCCCTTTCTTTTGAAGCCGATGGAGACGCACGAGTGTAAGGAGAACTGTGAATGGTGGCCGTTCAAAAGCCAGGATCATCAGAAACCGCAGAGTAAATTTTAGGAACGTAGACGTAGGACAGCGGAGAAAACTTCACTCAGGGACTTCAGTGAACTCTCCTTACAATGCTGAGGCCTGACACGCCGAGTGCCTGGGGGCAACCCGGCTCCTGCCCTAGGTAGTTTTGTTGAGCGTGCCTCCCTCAGGTGGTGCCTTTTCTCTCCCAGCAATATTGCTCCGTGAAATTCTGCCGATGATCAAAACTGTTTGCCATGGCTTTGTCCTTTCACCTCATTGGCCTCTTCTTTGAAGTACAAATGCTTTTCTACAGGGGTGCTGCCTCCCTGAGCTTTCCTTTGTCTTGGCTCAATCGATGCAGATTCCTGTGCTGAATACGCCATGGACTAGCACAGGTGGGTTCTTGTCAGTATACCGGGCAAACGCAGCAATTTCGATGGTCAAGACCCACCTGGCTTGATCAGGGTTCTTTATTCCAGTGAAAACGATTTTTATCCAAATTCTAGAGGAGCACCAGTGTGCCTCTGGGAGCTACACCCGGGCCTGCTGAACAGCGGCTCCGGAGTTTTCATTTTCTGACTAAAATTCAACACGGAATTTCATGGATCTAAGGAAACCGTGAATTGTGGACGTACCAGATTCTCACATCTTCATTGTCTAATGGAAGATGAAGTTTCCCAGTCTGATCCGGCTGCCACTTCATTTCTGGCAATGACCATTCAATTGTGGACGTTCAGCCTTCTTCGGAATTCTCTTACACCGGCATGTTCCCGCGCCACATAAAGACCACTCGGTGGAGGTTTATGTGACTCAGGACAACTCTTTATTTCAGGCGTCTAGAACAAAGGGAATTCACAGAGGTTGATGATCACTTATTAAAGTCCCGTTTCTCTATGATGCCCACTGATGACACTTCTACATCTGAGGGCAAAGAGCTCGTGCAGCATGATATTCTCATTTCAGCCGCCACGCCGCCTGCAGTTCCTTCCTTGCAGAAAAATCTTTCCCAGTTGTACTTCTTTAAAATGCTGCAAAATAGTGGGACAGAAGATTTCGGTTTAGCGTTAACTTTAAACGGGCATAGATACAGGCATGTGGGCATGTTTAGAGACAGTGTTTCACTGGTCTAGGGTAAAGGGTGAAGCGCCTGGGATCCCGTGCTTCACTACTGTATGGCCTCAAGGTGATGTGTAGGCACAGCGGCAAATCCATCGGTGGCAATTCTCTCATATTGTCATTGCGATGGGAAGATTCCTTATTCACTAGGAAATGTTTTACCGTGGAAGACGGGTCACCACAGAGCTGTCTCTTTTGTGTTGAGACAAACTTTGCTGAATTTACCTACCAGCAGTTGCGTGTCCTCCCTTTCTTTTGAGGCCGATGGAGACGCACGAGTGTAAGGAGAACGGTGAATGGTGGGCGTTCAAAAGCCAGGATCATCAGAAACCGCAGAGTAAATTTTAGGAACGTAGACGTAGGACAGCGGAGAAAACTTCACTCAGGAACTTCAGTGAACTCTCCTTACAATGCTGAGGCCTGACACGCCTAGTGCCTGGGGGCAACCCGGCTCCTGCCCTAGGTAGTTTTGTTGAGCGTGCCTCCCTCAGGTGGTGCCTTTTCTCTCCCAGCAATATTGCTCCGTGAAATTCTGCCGATGATCAAAACTGTTTGCCATGGCTTTGTCCTTTCACCTCATTGGCCTCATCTTTGAAGTACAAATGCTTTTCTACGCGGGTGCTGCCTCCCTGAGCTTTCCTTTGTCTTGGCTCAATCGATGCAGATTCCTGTGCTGAATACGCCATGGACTAGCACAGGTGGGTTCTTGTCAGTATACCGGGCAAACGCAGCAATTTCGATGGTCAAGACCCACCTGGCTTGATCAGGGTTCTTTATTCCAGTGAAAACGATTTTTATCCAAATTCTAGAGGAGCACCAGTGTGCCTCTGGGAGCTACACCCGGGCCTGCTGAACAGCGGCTCCAGAGTTTTCATTTTCTGACTAAAATTCAACACGGAATTTCATGGATCTAAGGAAACCGTGAATTGTGGACGTACCAGATTCTCACATCTTCATTGTCTAATGGAAGCTGAAGTTTCCCAGTCTGATCCGGCTGCCACTTCATTTCTGGCAATGACCATTCAATTGTGGACGTTCAGCCTTCTTCGGAATTCTCTTACACCGGCATGTTCCCGCGCCACATAAAGACCACTCGGTGGAGGTTTATGTGACTCAGGACAACTCTTTATTTCAGGCGTCTAGAACAAAGGGAATTCACAGAGGTTGATGATCACTTATTAAAGTCCCGTTTCTCTATGATGCCCACTGATGACACTTCTACATCTGAGGGCAAAGAGCTCGTGCAGCATGATATTCTCATTTCAGCCGCCACGCCGCCTGCAGTTCCTTCCTTGCAGAAAAATCTTTCCCAGTTGTACTTCTTTAAAATGCTGCAAAATAGTGGGACAGAAGATTTCGGTTTACCGTTAACTTTAAACGGGCATAGATACAGGCATGTGGGCATGTTTAGAGACAGTGTTTCACTGGTCTAGGGTAAAGGGTGAAGCGCCTGGGATCCCGTGCTTCACTACTGTATGGCCTCAAGATGATGTGTAGGCACAGCGGCAAATCCATCGGTGGCAATTCTCTCATATTGTCATTGCGATGGGAAGATTCCTTATTCGCTAGGAAATGTTTTACCGTGGAAGACGGGTCACCACAGAGCTGTCTCTTTTGTGTTGAGACAAACTTTGCTGAATTTACCTGCCAGCAGTTGCGTGTCCTCCCTTTCTTTTGAGGCCGATGGAGACGCACGAGTGTAAGGAGAACGGTGAATGGTGGCCGTTCAAAAGCCAGGATCATCAGAAACTGCAGAGTAAATTTTAGGAACGTAGACGTAGGACAGCGGAGAAAACTTCAATCAGGGACTTCAGTGAACTCTCCTTACAATGCTGAGGCCTGACACGCCTAGTGCCTGGGGGCAACCCAGCTCCTGCCCTAGGTAGTTTTGTTGAGCGTGCCTCCCTCAGGTGGTGCCTTTTCTCTCCCAGCAATATTGCTCCGTGAAATTCTGCCGATGATCAAAACTGTTTGCCATGGCTTTGTCCTTTCACCTCATTGGCCTCATCTTTGAAGTACAAATGCTTTTCTATGCGGGTGCTGCCTCCCTGAGCTTTCCTTTGTCTTGGCTCAATCGATGCAGATTCCTGTGCTGAATACGCCATGGACTAGCACAGGAGGGTTCTTGTCAGTATACCGGGCAAACGCAGCAATTTCAATGGTCAAGACCCACCTGGCTTGATCAGGGTTCTTTATTCCAGTGAAAACGATTTTTATCCAAATTCTAGAGGAGCACCAGTGTGCCTCTGGGAGCTACACCCGGGCCTGCTGAACAGCGGCTCCGGAGTTTTCATTTTCTGACTAAAATTCAACACGGAATTTCATGGATCTAAGGAAACCGTGAATTGTGGACGTACCAGATTCTCACATCTTCATTGTCTAATGGAAGCTGAAGTTTCCCAGTCTGATCCGGCTGCCACTTCATTTCTGGCAATGACCATTCAATTGTGGACGTTCAGCCTTCTTCGGAATTCTCTTATACCGGCATGTTCCCGCGCCACATAAAGACCACTCGGTGGAGGTTTATGTGACTCAGGACAACTCTTTATTTCAGGCGTCTAGAACAAAGGGAATTCACAGAGGTTGATGATCACTTATTAAAGTCCCGTTTCTCTATGATGCCCACTGATGACACTTCTACATCTGAGGGCAAAGAGCTCGTGCAGCATGATATTCTCATTTCAGCCGCCACGCCGCCTGCAGTTCCTTCCTTGCAGAAAAATCTTTCCCAGTTGTACTTCTTTAAAATGCTGCAAAATAGTGGGACAGAAGATTTCGGTTTAGCGTTAACTTTAAACGGGCATAGATACAGGCATGTGGGCATGTTTAGAGACAGTGTTTCACTGGTCTAGGGTAAAGGGTGAAGCGCCTGGGATCCCGTGCTTCACTACTGTATGGCCTCAAGGTGATGTGTAGGCACAGCGGCAAATCCATCGGTGGCAATTCTCTCATATTGTCATTGCGATGGGAAGATTCCTTATTCGCTAGGAAATGTATTCCCGTGGAAGACGGGTCACCACAGAGCTGTCTCTTTTGTGTTGAGACAAACTTTGCTGAATTTACCTGCCAGCAGTTGCGTGTCCTCCCTTTCTTTTGAGGCCGATGGAGACGCACGGGTGTAAGGAGAACGGTGAATGGTGGCCGTTCATAAGCCAGGATCATCAGAAACCGTAGAGTAAATTTTAGGAACGTAGACGTAGGACAGCGGAGAAAACTTCACTCAGGGACTTCAGTGAACTCTCCTTACAATGCTGAGGCCTGACAAGCCTAGTGCCTGGGGGCAACCCGGCTCCTGCCCTAGGTAGTTTTGTTGAGCGTGCCTCCCTCAGGTGGTGCCTTTTCTCTCCCAGCAATATTGCTCCGTGAAATTCTGCCGATGATCAAAACTGTTTGCCATGGCTTTGTCCTTTCACCTCATTGGCCTCATCTTTGAAGTACAAATGCTTTTCTACGCGGGTGCTGCCTCCCTGAGCTTTCCTTTGTCTTGGCTCAATCCATGCAGATTCCTGTGCTGAATACGCCATGGACTAGCACAGGTGGGTTCTTGTCAGTATACCGGGCAAACGCAGCAATTTCGATGGTCAAGACCCACCTGGCTTGATCAGGGTTCTTTATTCCAGTGAAAACGATTTTTATCCAAATTCTAGAGGAGCACCAGTGTGCCTCTGGGAGCTACACCCGGGCCTGCTGAACAGCGGCTCCGGAGTTTTCATTTTCTGACTAAAATTCAACACGGAATTTCATGGATCTAAGGAAACCGTGAATTGTGGACGTACCAGATTCTCACATCTTCATTGTCTAATGGAAGCTGAAGTTTCCCAGTCTGATCCGGCTGCCACTTCATTTCTGGCAATGACCATTCAATTGTGGACGTTCAGCCTTCTTCGGAATTCTCTTACACCGGCATGTTCCCGCGCCACATAAAGACCACTCGGTGGAGGTTTATGTGGCTCAGGACAACTCTTTATTTCAGGCGTCTAGAACAAAGGGAATTCACAGAGGTTGATGATCACTTATTAAAGTCCCGTTTCTCTATGATGCCCACTGATGACACTTCTACATCTGAGGGCAAAGAGCTCGTGCAGCATGATATTCTCATTTCAGCCTCCACGCCGCCTGCAGTTCCTTCCTTGCAGAAAAATCTTTTCCAGTTGTACTTCTTTAAAATGCTGCAAAATAGTGGGACAGAAGATTTCGGTTTAGCGTTAACTTTAAACGGGCATAGATACAGGCATGTGGGCATGTTTAGAGACAGTGTTTCACTGGTCTAGGGTAAAGGGTGAAGCGCCTGGGATCCCGTGCTTCACTACTGTATGGCCTCAAGATGATGTGTAGGCACAGCGGCAAATCCATCGGTGGCAATTCTCTCATATTGTCATTGCGATGGGAAGATTCCTTATTCGCTAGGAAATGTTTTACCGTGGAAGACGGGTCACCACAGAGCTGTCTCTTTTGTGTTGAGACAAACTTTGCTGAATTTACCTGCCAGCAGTTGCGTGTCCTCCCTTTCTTTTGAGGCCGATGGAGAGGCACGAGTGTAAGGAGAACGGTGAATGGTGGCCGTTCAAAAGCCAGGATCATCAGAAACCGCAGAGTAAATTTTAGGAACGTAGACGTAGGACAGCGGAGAAAACTTCACTCAGGGACTTCAGTGAACTCTCCTTACAATGCTGAGGCCTGACACGCCTAGTGCCTGGGGGCAACCCGGCTCCTGCCCTAGGTAGTTTTGTTGAGCGTGCCTCCCTCAGGTGGTGCCTTTTCTCTGCCAGCAATATTGCTCCGTGAAATTCTGCCGATGATCAAAACTGTTTGCCATGGCTTTGTCCTTTCACCTCATTGGCCTCATCTTTGAAGTACAAATGCTTTTCTACGCGGGTGCTGCCTCCCTGAGCTTTCCTTTGTCTTGGCTCAATCGATGCAGATTCCTGTGCTGAATACGCCATGGACTAGCACAGGTGGGTTCTTGTCAGTATACCGGGCAAACGCAGCAATTTCGATGGTCAAGACCCACCTGGCTTGATCAGGGTTCTTTTTTCCAGTGAAAACGATTTTTATCCATATTCTAGAGGAGCACCAGTGTGCCTCTGGGAGCTACACCCGGGCTTGCTGAACAGCGGCTCCGGAGTTTTCATTTTCTGACTAAAATTCAACACGGAATTTCATGGATCTAAGGAAACCGTGAATTGTGGACGTACCAGATTCTCACATCTTCATTGTCTAATGGAAGCTGAAGTTTCCCAGTCTGATCCGGCTGCCACTTCATTTCTGGCAATGACCATTCAATTGTGGACGTTCAGCCTTCTTCGGAATTCTCTTATACCGGCATGTTCCCGTGCCACATAAAGACCACTCGGTGGAGGTTTATGTGACTCAGGACAACTCTTTATTTCAGGCGTCTAGAACAAAGGGAATTCACAGAGGTTGATGATCACTTATTAAAGTCCCGTTTCTCTATGATGCCCACTGATGACACTTCTACATCTGAGGGCAAAGAGCTCGTGCAGCATGATATTCTCATTTCATCCGCCACACCGCCTGCAGTTCCTTCCTTGCAGAAAAATCTTTCCCAGTTGTACTTCTTAAAATGCTGCAAAATAGTGGGACAGAAGATTTCGGTTTAGCGTTAACTTTAAACGGGCATAGATACAGGCATGTGGGCATGTTTAGAGACAGTGTTTCACTGGTCTAGGGTAAAGGGTGAAGCGCCTGGGATCCCGTGCTTCACTACTGTATGGCCTCAAGATGATGTGTAGGCACAGCGGCAAATCCATCGGTGGCAATTCTCTCATATTGTCATTGCGATGGGAAGATTCCTTATTCGCTAGGAAATGTTTTACCGTGGAAGACGGGTCACCACAGAGCTGTCTCTTTTGTGTTGAGACAAACTTTGCTGAATTTACCTGCCAGCAGTTGCGTGTCCTCCCTTTCTTTTGAGGCCGATGGAGACGCACGAGTGTAAGGAGAACGGTGAATGGTGGCCGTTCATAAGCCAGGATCATCAGAAACCGCAGAGTAAATTTTAGGAACGTAGACGTAGGACAGCGGAGAAAACTTCACTCAGGGACTTCAGTGAACTCTCCTTACAATGCTGAGGCCTGACACGCCTAGTGCCTGGGGGCAACCCGGCTCCTGCCCTAGGTAGTTTTGTTGAGCGTGCCTCCCTCAGGTGGTGCTTTTCTCTCCCAGCAATATTGCTCCGTGAAATTCTGCCGATGATCAAAACTGTTTGCCATGGCTTTGTCCTTTCACCTCATTGGCCTCATCTTTGAAGTACAAATGCTTTTCTACGCGGGTGCTGCCTCCCTGAGCTTTCCTTTGTCTTGGCTCAATCGATGCAGATTCCTGTGCTGAATACGCCATGGACTAGCACAGGAGGGTTCTTGTCAGTATACCGGGCAAACGCAGCAATTTCGATGGTCAAGACCCACCTGGCTTGATCAGGGTTCTTTATTCCAGTGAAAACGATTTTTATCCAAATTCTAGAGGAGCACCAGTGTGCCTCTGGGAGCTACACCCGGGCTTGCTGAACAGCGGCTCCGGAGTTTTCATTTTCTGACTAAAATTCAACACGGAATTTCATGGATCTAAGGAAACCGTGAATTGTGGACGTACCAGATTCTCACATCTTCATTGTCTAATGGAAGCTGAAGTTTCCCAGTCTGATCCGGCTGCCACTTCATTTCTGGCAATGACCATTCAATTGTGGACGTTCAGCCTTCTTCGGAATTCTCTTACACCGGCATGTTCCCGCGCCACATAAAGACCACTCGGTGGAGGTTTATGTGACTCAGGACAACTCTTTATTTCAGGCGTCTAGAACAAAGGGAATTCACAGAGGTTGATGATCACTTATTAAAGTCCCGTTTCTCTATGATGCCCACTGATGACACTTCTACATCTGAGGGCAAAGAGCTCGTGCAGCATGATATTCTCATTTCAGCCGCCACACCGCCTGCAGTTCCTTCCTTGCAGAAAAATCTTTCCCAGTTGTACTTCTTTAAAATGCTGCAAAATAGTGGGACAGAAGATTTCGGTTTAGCGTTAACTTTAAACGGGCATAGATACAGGCATGTGGGCATGTTTAGAGACAGTGTTTCACTGGTCTAGGGTAAAGGGTGAAGCGCCTGGGATCCCGTGCTTCACTACTGTATGGCCTCAAGATGATGTGTAGGCACAGCGGCAAATCCATCGGTGGCAATTCTCTCATATTGTCATTGCGATGGGAAGATTCCTTATTCGCTAGGAAATGTTTTCCCGTGGAAGACGGGTCACCACAGAGCTGTCTCTTTTGTGTTGAGACAAACTTTGCTGAATTTACCTGCCAGCAGTTGCGTGTCCTCCCTTTCTTTTGAGGCCGATGGAGACGCACGAGTGTAAGGAGAACGGTGAATGGTGGCCGTTCATAAGCCAGGATCATCAGAAACCGCAGAGTAAATTTTAGGAACGTAGACGTAGGACAGCGGAGAAAACTTCACTCAGGGACTTCAGTGAACTCTCCTTACAATGCTGAGGCCTGACACGCCTAGTGCCTGGGGGCAACCCGGCTCCTGCCCTAGGTAGTTTTGTTGAGCGTGCCTCCCTCAGGTGGTGCCTTTTCTCTCCCAGCAATATTGCTCCGTGAAATTCTGCCTATGATCAAAATTGTTTGCCATGGCTTTGTCCTTTCACCTCATTGGCCTCATCTTTGAAGTACAAATGCTTTTCTACGCGGGTGCTGCCTCCCTGAGCTTTCCTTTGTCTTGGCTCAATCGATGCAGATTCCTGTGCTGAATACGCCATGGACTAGCACAGGTGGGTTCTTGTCAGTATACCGGGCAAACGCAGCAATTTCGATGGTCAAGACCCACCTGGCTTGATCAGGGTTCTTTATTCCAGTGAAAACGATTTTTATCCAAATTCTAGAGGAGCACCAGTGTGCCTCTGGGAGCTACACCCGGGCCTGCTGAACAGCGGCTCCGGAGTTTTCATTTTCTGACTAAAACTCAACACGAAATTTCATGGATCTAAGGAAACCGTGAATTGTGGACGTACCAGATTCTCACATCTTCATTGTCTAATGGAAGCTGAAGTTTCCCAGTCTGATCCGGCTGCCACTTCATTTCTGGCAATGACCATTCAATTGTGGACGTTCAGCCTTCTTCGGAATTCTCTTACCCCGGCATGTTCCCGCGCCACATAAAGACCACTCGGTGGAGGTTTATGTGACTCAGGACAACTCTTTATTTCAGGCGTCTAGAACAAAGGGAATTCACAGAGGTTGATGATCACTTATTAAAGTCCCGTTTCTCTATGATGCCCACTGATGACACTTCTACATCTGAGGGCAAAGAGCTCGTGCAGCATGATATTCTCATTTCAGCCGCCACGCCGCCTGCAGTTCCTTCCTTGGAGAAAAATCTTTCCCAGTTGTACTTCTTTAAAATGCTGCAAAATACTGGGACAGAAGATTTCGGTTTAGCGTTAACTTTAAACGGGCATAGATACAGGCATGTGGGCATGTTTAGAGACAGTGTTTCACTGGTCTAGGGTAAAGGGTGAAGCGCCTGGGATCCCGTGCTTCACTACTGTATGGCCTCAAGATGATGTGTAGGCACAGCGGCAAATCCATCGGTGGCAATTCTCTCATATTGTCATTGCGATGGGAAGATTCCTTATTCGCTAGGAAATGTTTTACCGTGGAAGACGGGTCACCACAGAGCTGTCTCTTTTGTGTTGAGACAAACTTTGCTGAATTTACCTGCCAGCAGTTGCGTGTCCTCCCTTTCTTTTGAGGCCGATGGAGACGCACGAGTGTAAGGAGAACGGTGAATGGTGGCCGTTCATAAGCCAGGATCATCAGAAACCGCAGAGTAAATTTTAGGAACGTAGAAGTAGGACAGCGGAGAAAACTTCACTCAGGGACTTCAGTGAACTCTCCTTACAATGCTGACGCCTGACACGCCTAGTGCCTGGGGGCAACCCGGCTCCTGCCCTAGGTAGTTTTGTTGAGCATGCCTCCCTCAGGTGGTGCCTTTTCTCTGCCAGCAATATTGCTCCGTGAAATTCTGCCAATGATCAAAACTGTTTGCCATGGCTTTGTCCTTTCACCTCATTGGCCTCATCTTTGAAGTACAAATGCTTTTCTACGCGGGTGCTGCCTCCCTGAGCTTTCCTTTGTCTTGGCTCAATCGATGCAGATTCCTGTGCTGAATAGGCCATGGACTAGCACAGGTGGGTTCTTGTCAGTATACCTGGCAAACGCAGCAATTTCGATGGTCAAGACCCACCTGGCTTGATCAGGGTTCTTTATTCCAGTGAAAACGATTTTTATCCAAATTCTAGAGGAGCACCAGTGTGCCTCTGGGAGCTACACCCGGGCCTGCTGAACAGCGGCTCCGGAGTTTTCATTTTCTGACTAAAATTCAACACGGAATTTCATGGATCTAAGGAAACCGTGAATTGTGGACGTACCAGATTCTCACATCTTCATTGTCTAATGGAAGCTGAAGTTTCCCAGTCTGATCCGGCTGCCACTTCATTTCTGGCAATGACCATTCAATTGTGGACGTTCAGCCTTCTTCGGAATTCTCTTACACCGGCATGTTCCCGCGCCACATAAAGACCACTCTGTGGAGGTTTATGTGACTCAGGACAACTCTTTATTTCAGGCGTCTAGAACAAAGGGAATTCACAGAGGTTGATGATCACTTATTAAAGTCCCGTTTCTCTATGATGCCCACTGATGACACTTCTACATCTGAGGGCAAAGAGCTCGTGCAGCATGATATTCTCATTTCAGCCGCCACGCCGCCTGCAGTTCCTTCCTTGCAGAAAAATCTTTCCCAGTTGTACTTCTTTAAAATGCTGCAAAATAGTGGGACAGAAGATTTCGGTTTAGCGTTAACTTTAAACGGGCATAGATACAGGCATGTGGGCATGTTTAGAGACAGTGTTTCACTGGTCTAGGGTAAAGGGTGAAGCGCCTGGGATCCCGTGCTTCACTACTGTATGGCCTCAAGATGATGTGTAGGCACAGCGGCAAATCCATCGGTGGCAATTCTCTCATATTGTCATTGCGATGGGAAGATTCCTTATTCGCTAGGAAATGTTTTACCGTGGAAGACGGGTCACCACAGAGCTGTCTCTTTTGTGTTGAGACAAACTTTGCTGAATTTACCTGCCAGCAGTTGCGTGTCCTCCCTTTCTTTTGAGGCCGATGGAGACGCACGAGTGTAAGGAGAACGGTGAATGGTGGCCGTTCATAAGCCAGGATCATCAGAAACCGCAGAGTAAATTTTAGGAACGTAGACGTAGGACAGCAGAGAAAACTTCACTCAGGGACTTCAGTGAACTCTCCTTACAATGCTGAGGCCTGACACGCCTAGTGCCTGGGGGCAACCCGGCTCCTGCCCTAGGTAGTTTTGTTGAGCGTGCCTCCCTCAGGTGGTGCCTTTTCTCTCCCAGCAATATTGCTCCGTGAAATTCTGCCTATGATCAAAATTGTTTGCCATGGCTTTGTCCTTTCACCTCATTGGCCTCATCTTTGAAGTACAAATGCTTTTCTACGCGGGTGCTGCCTCCCTGAGCTTTCCTTTGTCTTGGCTCAATCGATGCAGATTCCTGTGCTGAATACGCCATGGACTAGCACAGGTGGGTTCTTGTCAGTATACCGGGCAAACGCAGCAATTTCGATGGTCAAGACCCACCTGGCTTGATCAGGGTTCTTTATTCCAGTGAAAACGATTTTTATCCAAATTCTAGAGGAGCACCAGTGTGCCTCTGGGAGCTACACCCGGGCCTGCTGAACAGCGGCTCCGGAGTTTTCATTTTCTGACTAAAACTCAACACGAAATTTCATGGATCTAAGGAAACCGTGAATTGTGGACGTACCAGATTCTCACATCTTCATTGTCTAATGGAAGCTGAAGTTTCCCAGTCTGATCCGGCTGCCACTTCATTTCTGGCAATGACCATTCAATTGTGGACGTTCAGCCTTCTTCGGAATTCTCTTACCCCGGCATGTTCCCGCGCCACATAAAGACCACTCGGTGGAGGTTTATGTGACTCAGGACAACTCTTTATTTCAGGCGTCTAGAACAAAGGGAATTCACAGAGGTTGATGATCACTTATTAAAGTCCCGTTTCTCTATGATGCCCACTGATGACACTTCTACATCTGAGGGCAAAGAGCTCGTGCAGCATGATATTCTCATTTCAGCCGCCACGCCGCCTGCAGTTCCTTCCTTGGAGAAAAATCTTTCCCAGTTGTACTTCTTTAAAATGCTGCAAAATACTGGGACAGAAGATTTCGGTTTAGCGTTAACTTTAAACGGGCATAGATACAGGCATGTGGGCATGTTTAGAGACAGTGTTTCACTGGTCTAGGGTAAAGGGTGAAGCGCCTGGGATCCCGTGCTTCACTACTGTATGGCCTCAAGATGATGTGTAGGCACAGCGGCAAATCCATCGGTGGCAATTCTCTCATATTGTCATTGCGATGGGAAGATTCCTTATTCGCTAGGAAATGTTTTACCGTGGAAGACGGGTCACCACAGAGCTGTCTCTTTTGTGTTGAGACAAACTTTGCTGAATTTACCTGCCAGCAGTTGCGTGTCCTCCCTTTCTTTTGAGGCCGATGGAGACGCACGAGTGTAAGGAGAACGGTGAATGGTGGCCGTTCATAAGCCAGGATCATCAGAAACCGCAGAGTAAATTTTAGGAACGTAGAAGTAGGACAGCGGAGAAAACTTCACTCAGGGACTTCAGTGAACTCTCCTTACAATGCTGACGCCTGACACGCCTAGTGCCTGGGGGCAACCCGGCTCCTGCCCTAGGTAGTTTTGTTGAGCATGCCTCCCTCAGGTGGTGCCTTTTCTCTGCCAGCAATATTGCTCCGTGAAATTCTGCCAATGATCAAAACTGTTTGCCATGGCTTTGTCCTTTCACCTCATTGGCCTCATCTTTGAAGTACAAATGCTTTTCTACGCGGGTGCTGCCTCCCTGAGCTTTCCTTTGTCTTGGCTCAATCGATGCAGATTCCTGTGCTGAATAGGCCATGGACTAGCACAGGTGGGTTCTTGTCAGTATACCTGGCAAACGCAGCAATTTCGATGGTCAAGACCCACCTGGCTTGATCAGGGTTCTTTATTCCAGTGAAAACGATTTTTATCCAAATTCTAGAGGAGCACCAGTGTGCCTCTGGGAGCTACACCCGGGCCTGCTGAACAGCGGCTCCGGAGTTTTCATTTTCTGACTAAAATTCAACACGGAATTTCATGGATCTAAGGAAACCGTGAATTGTGGACGTACCAGATTCTCACATCTTCATTGTCTAATGGAAGCTGAAGTTTCCCAGTCTGATCCGGCTGCCACTTCATTTCTGGCAATGACCATTCAATTGTGGACGTTCAGCCTTCTTCGGAATTCTCTTACACCGGCATGTTCCCGCGCCACATAAAGACCACTCGGTGGAGGTTTATGTGACTCAGGACAACTCTTTATTTCAGGCGTCTAGAACAAAGGGAATTCACAGAGGTTGATGATCACTTATTAAAGTCCCGTTTCTCTATGATGCCCACTGATGACACTTCTACATCTGAGGGCAAAGAGCTCGTGCAGCATGATATTCTCATTTCAGCCGCCACGCCGCCTGCAGTTCCTTCCTTGCAGAAAAATCTTTCCCAGTTGTACTTCTTTAAAATGCTGCAAAATAGTGGGACAGAAGATTTCGGTTTAGCGTTAACTTTAAACGGGCATAGATACAGGCATGTGGGCATGTTTAGAGACAGTGTTTCACTGGTCTAGGGTAAAGGGTGAAGCGCCTGGGATCCCGTGCTTCACTACTGTATGGCCTCAAGATGATGTGTAGGCACAGCGGCAAATCCATCGGTGGCAATTCTCTCATATTGTCATTGCGATGGGAAGATTCCTTATTCGCTAGGAAATGTTTTACCGTGGAAGACGGGTCACCACAGAGCTGTCTCTTTTGTGTTGAGACAAACTTTGCTGAATTTACCTGCCAGCAGTTGCGTGTCCTCCCTTTCTTTTGAGGCCGATGGAGACGCACGAGTGTAAGGAGAACGGTGAATGGTGGCCGTTCATAAGCCAGGATCATCAGAAACCGCAGAGTAAATTTTAGGAACGTAGACGTAGGACAGCAGAGAAAACTTCACTCAGGGACTTCAGTGAACTCTCCTTACAATGCTGAGGCCTGACACGCCTAGTGCCTGGGGGCAACCCGGCTCCTGCCCTAGGTAGTTTTGTTGAGCGTGCCTCCCTCAGGTGGTGCCTTTTCTCTCCCAGCAATATTGCTCCGTGAAATTCTGCCGATGATCAAAACTGTTTGCCATGGCTTTGTCCTTTCACCTCATTGGCCTCATCTTTGAAGTACAAATGCTTTTCTAAACGGGTGCTGCCTCCCTGAGCTTTCCTTTGTCTTGGCTCAATCGATGCAGATTCCTGTGCTGAATACGCCATGGACTAGCACAGGTGGGTTCTTGTCAGTATACCGGGCAAACGCAGCAATTTCGATGGTCAAGACCCACCTGGCTTGATCAGGGTTCTTTATTCCAGTGAAAACGATTTTTATCCAAATTCTAGAGGAGCACCAGTGTGCCTCTGGGAGCTACACCCGGGCCTGCTGAACAGCGGCTCCGGAGTTTTCATTTTCTGACTAAAATTCAACACGGAATTTCATGGATCTAAGGAAACCGTGAATTGTGGACGTACCAGATTCTCACATCTTCATTGTCTAATGGAAGCTGAAGTTTCCCAGTCTGATCCGGCTGCCACTTCATTTCTGGCAATGACCATTCAATTGTGGACGTTCAGCCTTCTTCGGAATTCTCTTACACCGGCATGTTCCCGCGCCACATAAAGACCACTCGGTGGAGGTTTATGTGACTCAGGACAACTCTTTATTTCAGGCGTCTAGAACAAAGGGAATTCACAGAGGTTGATGATCACTTATTAAAGTCCCGTTTCTCTATGATGCCCACTGATGACACTTCTACATCTGAGGGCAAAGAGCTCGTGCAGCATGATATTCTCATTTCAGCCGCCACACCGCCTGCAGTTCCTTCCTTGCAGAAAAATCTTTCCCAGTTGTACTTCTTTAAAATGCTGCAAAATAGTGGGACAGAAGATTTCGGTTTAGCGTTAACTTTAAACGGGCATAGATACAGGCATGTGGGCATGTTTAGAGACAGTGTTTCACTGGTCTAGGGTAAAGGGTGAAGCGCCTGGGTTCCCGTGCTTCACTACTGTATGGCCTCAAGATGATGTGTAGGCACAGCGGCAAATCCATCGGTGGCAATTCTCTCATATTGTCATTGCGATGGGAAGATTCCTTATTCGCTAGGAAATGTTTTACCGTGGAAGACGGGTCACCACAGAGCTGTCTCTTTTGTGTTGAGACAAACTTTGCTGAATTTACCTGCCAGCAGTTGCGTGTCCTCCCTTTCTTTTAAGGCCGATGGAGACGCACGAGTGTAAGGAGAACGGTGAATGGTGGCCGTTCATAAGCCAGGATAATCAGAAACCGCAGAGTAAATTTTAGGAACGTAGACGTAGGACAGCGGAGAAAACTTCACTCAGGGACTTCAGTGAACTCTCCTTACAATGCTGAGGCCTGACACGCCTAGTGCCTGGGGGCAACCCGGCTCCTGCCCTAGGTAGTTTTGTTGAGCGTGCCTCCCTCAGGTGGTGCCTTTTCTCTCCCAGCAATATTGCTCCGTGAAATTCTGCCTATGATCAAAATTGTTTGCCATGGCTTTGTCCTTTCACCTCATTGGCCTCATCTTTGAAGTACAAATGCTTTTCTACGCGGGTGCTGCCTCCCTGAGCTTTCCTTTGTCTTGGCTCAATCGATGCAGATTCCTGTGCTGAATACGCCATGGACTAGCACAGGTGGGTTCTTGTCAGTATACCGGGCAAACGCAGCAATTTCGATGGTCAAGACCCACCTGGCTTGATCAGGGTTCTTTATTCCAGTGAAAACGATTTTTATCCAAATTCTAGAGGAGCACCAGTGTGCCTCTGGGAGCTACACCCGGGCCTGCTGAACAGCGGCTCCGGAGTTTTCATTTTCTGACTAAAACTCAACACGAAATTTCATGGATCTAAGGAAACCGTGAATTGTGGACGTACCAGATTCTCACATCTTCATTGTCTAATGGAAGCTGAAGTTTCCCAGTCTGATCCGGCTGCCACTTCATTTCTGGCAATGACCATTCAATTGTGGACGTTCAGCCTTCTTCGGAATTCTCTTACCCCGGCATGTTCCCGCGCCACATAAAGACCACTCGGTGGAGGTTTATGTGACTCAGGACAACTCTTTATTTCAGGCGTCTAGAACAAAGGGAATTCACAGAGGTTGATGATCACTTATTAAAGTCCCGTTTCTCTATGATGCCCACTGATGACACTTCTACATCTGAGGGCAAAGAGCTCGTGCAGCATGATATTCTCATTTCAGCCGCCACGCCGCCTGCAGTTCCTTCCTTGCAGAAAAATCTTTCCCAGTTGTACTTCTTTAAAATGCTGCAAAATAGTGGGACAGAAGATTTCGGTTTAGCGTTAACTTTAAACGGGCATAGATACAGGCATGTGGGCATGTTTAGAGACAGTGTTTCACTGGTCTAGGGTAAAGGGTGAAGCGCCTGGGATCCCGTGCTTCACTACTGTATGGCCTCAAGATGATGTGTAGGCACAGCGGCAAATCCATCGGTGGCAATTCTCTCATATTGTCATTGCGATGGGAAGATTCCTTATTCGCTAGGAAATGTTTTACCGTGGAAGACGGGTCACCACAGAGCTGTCTCTTTTGTGTTGAGACAAACTTTGCTGAATTTACCTGCCAGCAGTTGCGTGTCCTCCCTTTCTTTTGAGGCCGATGGAGACGCACGAGTGTAAGGAGAACGGTGAATGGTGGCCGTTCATAAGCCAGGATCATCAGAAACCGCAGAGTAAATTTTAGGAACGTAGACGTAGGACAGCAGAGAAAACTTCACTCAGGGACTTCAGTGAACTCTCCTTACAATGCTGAGGCCTGACACGCCTAGTGCCTGGGGGCAACCCGGCTCCTGCCCTAGGTAGTTTTGTTGAGCGTGCCTCCCTCAGGTGGTGCCTTTTCTCTCCCAGCAATATTGCTCCGTGAAATTCTGCCGATGATCAAAACTGTTTGCCATGGCTTTGTCCTTTCACCTCATTGGCCTCATCTTTGAAGTACAAATGCTTTTCTAAACGGGTGCTGCCTCCCTGAGCTTTCCTTTGTCTTGGCTCAATCGATGCAGATTCCTGTGCTGAATACGCCATGGACTAGCACAGGTGGGTTCTTGTCAGTATACCGGGCAAACGCAGCAATTTCGATGGTCAAGACCCACCTGGCTTGATCAGGGTTCTTTATTCCAGTGAAAACGATTTTTATCCAAATTCTAGAGGAGCACCAGTGTGCCTCTGGGAGCTACACCCGGGCCTGCTGAACAGCGGCTCCGGAGTTTTCATTTTCTGACTAAAATTCAACACGGAATTTCATGGATCTAAGGAAACCGTGAATTGTGGACGTACCAGATTCTCACATCTTCATTGTCTAATGGAAGCTGAAGTTTCCCAGTCTGATCCGGCTGCCACTTCATTTCTGGCAATGACCATTCAATTGTGGACGTTCAGCCTTCTTCGGAATTCTCTTACACCGGCATGTTCCCGCGCCACATAAAGACCACTCGGTGGAGGTTTATGTGACTCAGGACAACTCTTTATTTCAGGCGTCTAGAACAAAGGGAATTCACAGAGGTTGATGATCACTTATTAAAGTCCCGTTTCTCTATGATGCCCACTGATGACACTTCTACATCTGAGGGCAAAGAGCTCGTGCAGCATGATATTCTCATTTCAGCCGCCACACCGCCTGCAGTTCCTTCCTTGCAGAAAAATCTTTCCCAGTTGTACTTCTTTAAAATGCTGCAAAATAGTGGGACAGAAGATTTCGGTTTAGCGTTAACTTTAAACGGGCATAGATACAGGCATGTGGGCATGTTTAGAGACAGTGTTTCACTGGTCTAGGGTAAAGGGTGAAGCGCCTGGGTTCCCGTGCTTCACTACTGTATGGCCTCAAGATGATGTGTAGGCACAGCGGCAAATCCATCGGTGGCAATTCTCTCATATTGTCATTGCGATGGGAAGATTCCTTATTCGCTAGGAAATGTTTTACCGTGGAAGATGGGTCACCACAGAGCTGTCTCTTTTGTGTTGAGACAAACTTTGCTGAATTTACCTGCCAGCAGTTGCGTGTCCTCCCTTTCTTTTAAGGCCGATGGAGACGCACGAGTGTAAGGAGAACGGTGAATGGTGGCCGTTCATAAGCCAGGATAATCAGAAACCGCAGAGTAAATTTTAGGAACGTAGACGTAGGACAGCGGAGAAAACTTCACTCAGGGACTTCAGTGAACTCTCCTTACAATGCTGAGGCCTGACACGCCTAGTGCCTGGGGGCAACCCGGCTCCTGCCCTAGGTAGTTTTGTTGAGCGTGCCTCCCTCAGGTGGTGCCTTTTCTCTCCCAGCAATATTGCTCCGTGAAATTCTGCCTATGATCAAAATTGTTTGCCATGGCTTTGTCCTTTCACCTCATTGGCCTCATCTTTGAAGTACAAATGCTTTTCTACGCGGGTGCTGCCTCCCTGAGCTTTCCTTTGTCTTGGCTCAATCGATGCAGATTCCTGTGCTGAATACGCCATGGACTAGCACAGGTGGGTTCTTGTCAGTATACCGGGCAAACGCAGCAATTTCGATGGTCAAGACCCACCTGGCTTGATCAGGGTTCTTTATTCCAGTGAAAACGATTTTTATCCAAATTCTAGAGGAGCACCAGTGTGCCTCTGGGAGCTACACCCGGGCCTGCTGAACAGCGGCTCCGGAGTTTTCATTTTCTGACTAAAACTCAACACGAAATTTCATGGATCTAAGGAAACCGTGAATTGTGGACGTACCAGATTCTCACATCTTCATTGTCTAATGGAAGCTGAAGTTTCCCAGTCTGATCCGGCTGCCACTTCATTTCTGGCAATGACCATTCAATTGTGGACGTTCAGCCTTCTTCGGAATTCTCTTACCCCGGCATGTTCCCGCGCCACATAAAGACCACTCGGTGGAGGTTTATGTGACTCAGGACAACTCTTTATTTCAGGCGTCTAGAACAAAGGGAATTCACAGAGGTTGATGATCACTTATTAAAGTCCCGTTTCTCTATGATGCCCACTGATGACACTTCTACATCTGAGGGCAAAGAGCTCGTGCAGCATGATATTCTCATTTCAGCCGCCACGCCGCCTGCAGTTCCTTCCTTGGAGAAAAATCTTTCCCAGTTGTACTTCTTTAAAATGCTGCAAAATAGTGGGACAGAAGATTTCGGTTTAGCGTTAACTTTAAACGGGCATAGATACAGGCATGTGGGCATGTTTAGAGACAGTGTTTCACTGGTCTAGGGTAAAGGGTGAAGCGCCTGGGATCCCGTGCTTCACTACTGTATGGCCTCAAGATGATGTGTAGGCACAGCGGCAAATCCATCGGTGGCAATTCTCTCATATTGTCATTGCGATGGGAAGATTCCTTATTCGCTAGGAAATGTTTTACCGTGGAAGACGGGTCACCACAGAGCTGTCTCTTTTGTGTTGAGACAAACTTTGCTGAATTTACCTGCCAGCAGTTGCGTGTCCTCCCTTTCTTTTGAGGCCGATGGAGACGCACGAGTGTAAGGAGAACGGTGAATGGTGGCCGTTCATAAGCCAGGATCATCAGAAACCGCAGAGTAAATTTTAGGAACGTAGAAGTAGGACAGCGGAGAAAACTTCACTCAGGGACTTCAGTGAACTCTCCTTACAATGCTGAGGCCTGACACGCCTAGTGCCTGGGGGCAACCCGGCTCCTGCCCTAGGTAGTTTTGTTGAGCATGCCTCCCTCAGGTGGTGCCTTTTCTCTGCCAGCAATATTGCTCCGTGAAATTCTGCCAATGATCAAAACTGTTTGCCATGGCTTTGTCCTTTCACCTCATTGGCCTCATCTTTGAAGTACAAATGCTTTTCTACGCGGGTGCTGCCTCCCTGAGCTTTCCTTTGTCTTGGCTCAATCGATGCAGATTCCTGTGCTGAATAGGCCATGGACTAGCACAGGTGGGTTCTTGTCAGTATACCTGGCAAACGCAGCAATTTCGATGGTCAAGACCCACCTGGCTTGATCAGGGTTCTTTATTCCAGTGAAAACGATTTTTATCCAAATTCTAGAGGAGCACCAGTGTGCCTCTGGGAGCTACACCCGGGCCTGCTGAACAGCGGCTCCGGAGTTTTCATTTTCTGACTAAAATTCAACACGGAATTTCATGGATCTAAGGAAACCGTGAATTGTGGACGTACCAGATTCTCACATCTTCATTGTCTAATGGAAGCTGAAGTTTCCGAGTCTGATCCGGCTGCCACTTCATTTCTGGCAATGACCATTCAATTGTGGACGTTCAGCCTTCTTCGAAATTCTCTTACACCGGCATGTTCCCGCGCCACATAAAGACCACTCGGTGGAGGTTTATGTGACTCAGGACAACTCTTTATTTCAGGCGTCTAGAACAAAGGGAATTCACAGAGGTTGATGATCACTTATTAAAGTCCCGTTTCTCTATGATGCCCACTGATGACACTTCTACATCTGAGGGCAAAGAGCTCGTGCAGCATGATATTCTCATTTCAGCCGCCACACCGCCTGCAGTTCCTTCCTTGCAGAAAAATCTTTCCCAGTTGTACTTCTTTAAAATGCTGCAAAATAGTGGGACAGAAGATTTCGGTTTAGCGTTAACTTTAAACGGGCATAGATACAGGCATGTGGGCATGTTTAGAGACAGTGTTTCACTGGTCTAGGGTAAAGGGTGAAGCGCCTGGGATCCCGTGCTTCACTACTGTATGGCCTCAAGATGATGTGTAGGCACAGCGGCAAATCCATCGGTGGCAATTCTCTCATATTGTCATTGCGATGGGAAGATTCCTTATTCGCTAGGAAATGTTTTACCGTGGAAGACGGGTCACCACAGAGCTGTCTCTTTTGTGTTGAGACAAACTTTGCTGAATTTACCTGCCAGCAGTTGCGTGTCCTCCCTTTCTTTTGAGGCCGATGGAGACGCACGAGTGTAAGGAGAACGGTGAATGGTGGCCGTTCATAAGCCAGGATCATCAGAAACCGCAGAGTAAATTTTAGGAACGTAGACGTAGGACAGCAGAGAAAACTTCACTCAGGGACTTCAGTGAACTCTCCTTACAATGCTGAGGCCTGACACGCCTAGTGCCTGGGGGCAACCCGGCTCCTGCCCTAGGTAGTTTTGTTGAGCGTGCCTCCCTCAGGTGGTGCCTTTTCTCTCCCAGCAATATTGCTCCGTGAAATTCTGCCGATGATCAAAACTGTTTGCCATGGCTTTGTCCTTTCACCTCATTGGCCTCATCTTTGAAGTACAAATGCTTTTCTAAACGGGTGCTGCCTCCCTGAGCTTTCCTTTGTCTTGGCTCAATCGATGCAGATTCCTGTGCTGAATAGGCCATGGACTAGCACAGGTGGGTTCTTGTCAGTATACCGGGCAAACGCAGCAATTTCGATGGTCAAGACCCACCTGGCTTGATCAGGGTTCTTTATTCCAGTGAAAACGATTTTTATCCAAATTCTAGAGGAGCACCAGTGTGCCTCTGGGAGCTACACCCGGGCCTGCTGAACAGCGGCTCCGGAGTTTTCATTTTCTGACTAAAATTCAACACGGAATTTCATGGATCTAAGGAAACCGTGAATTGTGGACGTACCAGATTCTCACATCTTCATTGTCTAATGGAAGCTGAAGTTTCCCAGTCTGATCCGGCTGCCACTTCATTTCTGGCAATGACCATTCAATTGTGGACGTTCAGCCTTCTTCGGAATTCTCTTACACCGGCATGTTCCCGCGCCACATAAAGACCACTCGGTGGAGGTTTATGTGACTCAGGACAACTCTTTATTTCAGGCGTCTAGAACAAAGGGAATTCACAGAGGTTGATGATCACTTATTAAAGTCCCGTTTCTCTATGATGCCCACTGATGACACTTCTACATCTGAGGGCAAAGAGCTCGTGCAGCATGATATTCTCATTTCAGCCGCCCCACCGCCTGCAGTTCCTTCCTTGCAGAAAAATCTTTCCCAGTTGTACTTCTTTAAAATGCTGCAAAATAGTGGGACAGAAGATTTCGGTTTAGCGTTAACTTTAAACGGGCATAGATACAGGCATGTGGGCATGTTTAGAGACAGTGTTTCACTGGTCTAGGGTAAAGGGTGAAGCGCCTGGGATCCCGTGCTTCACTACTGTATGGCCTCAAGATGATGTGTAGGCACAGCGGTAAATCCATCGGTGGCAATTCTCTCATATTGTCATTGCGATGGGAAGATTCCTTATTCGCTAGGAAATGTTTCACCGTGGAAGACGGGTCACCACAGAGCTGTCTCTTTTGTGTTGAGACAAACTTTGCTGAATTTACCTGCCAGCAGTTGCGTGTCCTCCCTTTCTTTTAAGGCCGATGGAGACGCACGAGTGTAAGGAGAACGGTGAATGGTGGCCGTTCATAAGCCAGGATAATCAGAAACCGCAGAGTAAATTTTAGGAACGTAGACGTAGGACAGCGGAGAAAACTTCACTCAGGGACTTCAGTGAACTCTCCTTACAATGCTGAGGCCTGACACGCCTAGTGCCTGGGGGCAACCAGGCTCCTGCGCTAGGTAGTTTAGTTGAGCGTGCCTCCCTCAGGTGGTGCCTTTTCTCTCCCAGCAATATTGCTCCGTGAAATTCTGCCGATGATCAAAACTGTTTGCCATGGTTTTGTCCTTTCACCTCATTGGCCTCATCTTTGAAGTACAAATGCTTTTCTAAGCAGGTGCTGCCTCCCTGAGCTTTCCTTTGTCTTGGCTCAATCGATGCAGATTCCTGTGCTGAATAGGCCATGGACTAGCACAGGTGGGTTCTTGTCAGTATACCTGGCAAACGCAGCAATTTCGATGGTCAAGACCCACCTGGCTTGATCAGGGTTCTTTATTCCAGTGAAAACGATTTTTATCCAAATTCTAGAGGAGCACCAGTGTGCCTCTGGGAGCTACACCCGGGCCTGCTGAACAGCGGCTCCGGAGTTTTCATTTTCTGACTAAAATTCAACACGGAATTTCATGGATCTAAGGAAACCGTGAATTGTGGACGTACCAGATTCTCACATCTTCATTGTCTAATGGAAGCTGAAGTTTCCCAGTCTGATCCGGCTGCCACTTCATTTCTGGCAATGACCATTCAATTGTGGACGTTCAGCCTTCTTCGGAATTCTCTTACACCGGCATGTTCCCGCGCCACATAAAGACCACTCGGTGGAGGTTTATGTGACTCAGGACAACTCTTTATTTCAGGCGTCTAGAACAAAGGGAATTCACAGAGGTTGATGATCACTTATTAAAGTCCCGTTTCTCTATGATGCCCACTGATGACACTTCTACATCTGAGGGCAAAGAGCTCGTGCAGCATGATATTCTCATTTCAGCCGCCACGCCGCCTGCAGTTCCTTCCTTGCAGAAAAATCTTTCCCAGTTGTACTTCTTTAAAATGCTGCAAAATAGTGGGACAGAAGATTTCGGTTTAGCGTTAACTTTAAACGGGCATAGATACAGGCATGTGGGCATGTTTAGAGACAGTGTTTCACTGGTCTAGGGTAAAGGGTGAAGCGCCTGGGATCCCGTGCTTCACTACTGTATGGCCTCAAGATGATGTGTAGGCACAGCGGCAAATCCATCGGTGGCAATTCTCTCATATTGTCATTGCGATGGGAAGATTCCTTACTCGCTAGGAAATGTTTTACCGTGGAACACGGGTCACCACAGAGCTGTCTCTTTTGTGTTGAGACAAACTTTGCTGAATTTACCTGCCAGCAGTTGCGTGTCCTCCCTTTCTTTTGAGGCCGATGGAGACGCACGAGTGTAAGGAGAACGGTGAATGGTGGCCGTTCATAAGCCAGGATCATCAGAAACCGCAGAGTAAATTTTAGGAACGTAGACGTAGGACAGCAGAGAAAACTTCACTCAGGGACTTCAGTGAACTCTCCTTACAATGCTGAGGCCTGACACGCCTAGTGCCTGGGGGCAACCCGGCTCCTGCCCTAGGTAGTTTTGTTGAGCGTGCCTCCATCAGGTGGTGCCTTTTCTCTCCCAGCAATATTGCTCCGTGAAATTCTGCCGATGATCAAAACTGTTTGCCATGGCTTTGTCCTTTCACCTCATTGGCCTCATCTTTGAAGTACAAATGCTTTTCTACGCGGGTGCTGCCTCCCTGAGCTTTCCTTTGTCTTGGCTCAATCGATGCAGATTCCTGTGCTGAATACGCCATGGACTAGCACAGGTGGGTTCTTGTCAGTATACCGGGCAAACGCAGCAATTTCGATGGTCAAGACCCACCTGGCTTGATCAGGGTTCTTTATTCCAGTGAAAACGATTTTTATCCAAATTCTAGAGGAGCACCAGTGTGCCTCTGGGAGCTACACCCGGGCCTGCTGAACAGCGGCTCCGGAGTTTTCATTTTCTGACTAAAATTCAACACGGAATTTCATGGATCTAAGGAAACCGTGAATTGTGGACGTACCAGATTCTCACATCTTCATTGTCTAATGGAAGCTGAAGTTTCCCAGTCTGATCCGGCTGCCACTTCATTTCTGGCAATGACCATTCAATTGTGGACGTTCAGCCTTCTTCGGAATTCTCTTATACCGCCATGTTCCCGCGCCACATAAAGACCACTCGGTGGAGGTTTATGTGACTCAGGACAACTCTTTATTTCAGGCGTCTAGAACAAAGGGAATTCACAGAGGTTGATGATCACTTATTAAAGTCCCGTTTCTCTATGATGCCCACTGATGACACTTCTACATCTGAGGGCAAAGAGCTCGTGCAGCATGATATTCTCATTTCAGCCGCCACGCCGCCTGCAGTTCCTTCCTTGCAGAAAAATCTTTCCCAGTTGTACTTCTTTAAAATGCTGCAAAATAGTGGGACAGAAGATTTCGGTTTAGCGTTAACTTTAAACGGGCATAGATACAGGCATGTGGGCATGTTTAGAGACAGTGTTTCACTGGTCTAGGGTAAAGGGTGAAGCGCCTGGGATCCCGTGCTTCACTACTGTATGGCCTCAAGATGATGTGTAGGCACAGCGGCAAATCCATCGGTGGCAATTCTCTCATATTGTCATTGCGATGGGAAGATTCCTTATTCGCTAGGAAATGTTTTACCGTGGAAGACGGGTCACCACAGAGCTGTCTCTTTTGTGTTGAGACAAACTTTGCTGAATTTACCTGCCAGCAGTTGCGTGTCCTCCCTTTCTTTTGAGGCCGATGGAGACGCACGAGTGTAAGGAGAAAGGTGAATGGTGGCCGTTCATCAGCCAGGATCATCAGAAACCGCAGAGTAAATTTTAGGAACGTAGACGTAGGACAGCAGAGAAAACTTCACTCAGGGACTTCAGTGAACTCTCATTACAATGCTGAGGCCTGACACGCCTAGTGCCTGGGGGCAACCCGGCTCCTGCCCTAGGTAGTTTTGTTGAGCGTGCCTCCCTCAGGTGGTGCCTTTTCTCTCCCAGCAATATTGCTCCTTGAAATTCTGCAGATGATCAAAACTGTTTGCCATGGCTTTGTCCTTTCACCTCATTGGCCTCATCTTTGAAGTACAAATGCTTTTCTACGCGGGTGTTGCCTCCCTGAGCTTTCCTTTGTCTTGGCTCAATGGATGCAGATTCCTGTGCTGAATAGGCCATGGACTAGCACAGGTGGGTTCTTGTCAGTATACCGGTCAAACGCAGCAATTTCGATGGTCAAGACCCACCTGGCTTGATCAGGGTTCTTTATTCCAGTGAAAACGATTTTTATCCAAATTCTAGAGGAGCACCAGTGTGCCTCTGGGAGCTACACCCGGGCCTGCTGAACAGCGGCTCCGGAGTTTTCATTTTCTGACTAAAATTCAACACGGAATTTCATGGATCTAAGGAAACCGTGAATTGTGGACGTACCAGATTCTCACATCTTCATTGTCTAATGGAAGCTGAAGTTTCCCAGTCTGATCCGGCTGCCACTTCATTTCTGGCAATGACCATTCAATTGTGGACGTTCAGCCTTCTTCGGAATTCTCTTATACCGCCATGTTCCCGCGCCACATAAAGACCACTCGGTGGAGGTTTATGTGACTCAGGACAACTCTTTATTTCAGGCGTCAAGAACAAAGGGAATTCACAGAGGTTGATGATCACTTATTAAAGTCCCGTTTCTCCATGATGCCCACTGATGACAGTTCTACATCTGAGGGCAAAGAGCTCGTGCAGCATGATATTCTCATTTCAGCCGCCACGCCGCCTGCAGTTCCTTCCTTGCAGAAAAATCTTTCCCAGTTGTACTTCTTTAAAATGCTGCAAAATAGTGGGACAGAAGATTTCGGTTTAGCGTTAACTTTAAACGGGCATAGATACAGGCATGTGGGCATGTTTAGAGACAGTGTTTCACTGGTCTAGGGTAAAGGGTGAAGCGCCTGGGTTCCCGTGCTTCACTACTGTATGGCCTCAAGATGATGTGTAGGCACAGCGGCAAATCCATCGGTGGCAATTCTCTCATATTGTCATTGCGATGGGAAGATTCCTTATTCGCTAGGAAATGTTTTCCCGTGGAAGACGGGTCACCACAGAGCTGTCTCTTTTGTGTTGAGACAAACTTTGCTGAATTTACCTGCCAGCAGTTGCGTGTCCTCCCTTTCTTTTAAGGCCGATGGAGACGCACGAGTGTAAGGAGAACGGTGAATGGTGGCCGTTCATAAGCCAGGATCATCAGAAACCGCAGAGTAAATTTTAGGAACGTAGACGTAGGACAGCGGAGAAAACTTCACACAGGGACTTCAGTGAACTCTCCTTACAATGCTGAGGCCTGACACGCCTAGTGCCTGGGGGCAACCCGGCTCCTGCCCTAGGTAGTTTTGTTGAGCGTGCCTCCCTCAGGTGGTGCCTTTTCTCTGCCAGCAATATTGCTCCGTGAAATTCTGCCAATGATCAAAACTGTTTGCCATGGCTTTGTCCTTTCACCTCATTGGCCTCATCTTTGAAGTACAAATGCTTTTCTAAACGGGTGCTGCCTCCCTGAGCTTTCCTTTGTCTTGGCTCAATCGATGCAGATTCCTGTGCTGAATAGGCCATGGACTAGCACAGGTGGGTTCTTGTCAGTATACCGGGCAAACGCAGCAATTTCGATGGTCAAGACCCACCTGGCTTGATCAGGGTTCTTTATTCCAGTGAAAACGATTTTTATCCAAATTCTAGAGGAGCACCAGTGTGCCTCTGGGAGCTACACCCGGGCCTGCTGAACAGCGGCTCCGGAGTTTTCATTTTCTGACTAAAATTCAACACGGAATTTCATGGATCTAAGGAAACCGTGAATTGTGGACGTACCAGATTCTCACATCTTCATTGTCTAATGGAAGCTGAAGTTTCCCAGTCTGATCCGGCTGCCACTTCATTTCTGGCAATGACCATTCAATTGTGGACGTTCAGCCTTCTTCGGAATTCTCTTATACCGGCATGTTCCCGCGCCACATAAAGACCACTCGGTGGAGGTTTATGTGACTCAGGACAACTCTTTATTTCAGGCGTCTAGAACAAAGGGAATTCACAGAGGTTGATGATCACTTATTAAAGTCCCGTTTCTCTATGATGCCCACTGATGACACTTCTACATCTGAGGGCAAAGAGCTCGTGCAGCATGATATTCTCATTTCAGCCGCCACGCCCCCTGCAGTTCCTTCCTTGCAGAAAAATCTTTCCCAGTTGTACTTCTTTAAAATGCTGCAAAATAGTGGGACAGAAGATTTCGGTTTAGCGTTAACTTTAAACGGGCATAGATACAGGCATGTGGGCATGTTTAGAGACAGTGTTTCACTGGTCTAGGGTAAAGGGTGAAGCGCCTGGGTTCCCGTGCTTCACTACTGTATGGCCTAAAGATGATGTGTAGGCACAGCGGCAAATCCATCGCTGGCAATTCTCTCATATTGTCATTGCGATGGGAAGATTCCTTACTCGCTAGGAAATGTTTTACCGTGGAAGACGGGTCACCACAGAGCTGTCTCTTTTGTGTTGAGACAAACTTTGCTGAATTTACCTGCCAGCAGTTGCGTGTCCTCCCTTTCTTTTGAGGCCGATGGAGACGCACGAGTGTAAGGAGAACGGTGAATGGTGGCCGTTCATAAGCCAGGATCATCAGAAACCGCAGAGTAAATTTTAGGAACGTAGACGTAGGACAGCGGAGAAAACTTCACTCAGGGACTTCAGTGAACTCTCCTTACAATGCTGAGGCCTGACACGCCTAGTGCCTGGGGGCAACCCGGCTCCTGCCCTAGGTAGTTTTGTTGAGCGTGCCTCCCTCAGGTGGTGCCTTTTCTCTCCCAGCAATATTGCTCCGTGAAATTCTGCCGATGATCAAAACTGTTTGCCATGGCTTTGTCCTTTCACCTCATTGGCCTCATCTTTGAAGTACAAATGCTTTTCTACGCGGGTGCTGCCTCCCTGAGCTTTCCTTTGTCTTGGCTCAATCGATGCAGATTCCTGTGCTGAATACGCCATGGACTAGCACAGGTGGGTTCTTGTCAGTATACCGGGCAAACGCAGCAATTTCGATGGTCAAGACCCACCTGGCTTGATCAGGGTTCTTTATTCCAGTGAAAACGATTTTTATCCAAATTCTAGAGGAGCACCAGTGTGCCTCTGGGAGCTACACCCGGGACTGCTGAACAGCGGCTCCGGAGTTTTCATTTTCTGACTAAAATTCAACACGGAATTTCATGGATCTAAGGAAACCGTGAATTGTGGACGTACCTGATTCTCACATCTTCATTGTCTAATGGAAGATGAAGTTTCCCAGTCTGATCCGGCTGCCACTTCATTTCTGGCAATGACCATTCAATTGTGGACATTCAGCCTTCTTCGGAATTCTCTTATACCGGCATGTTCCCGCGCCACATAAAGACCACACGGTGGAGGTTTATGTGACTCAGGACAACTCTTTATTTCAGGCGTCTAGAACAAAGGGAATTCACAGAGGTTGATGATCACTTATTAAAGTCCCGTTTCTCTATGATGCCCACTGATGACACTTCTACATCTGAGGGCAAAGAGCTCGTGCAGCATGATATTCTCATTTCAGCCGCCACGCCGCCTGCAGTTCCTTCCTTGCAGAAAAATCTTTCCCAGTTGTACTTCTTTAAAATGCTGCAAAATAGTGGGACAGAAGATTTCGGTTTAGCGTTAACTTTAAACGGGCATAGATACACGCATGTGGGCATGTTTAGAGACAGTGTTTCACTGGTCTAGGGTAAAGGGTGAAGCGCCTGGGATCCCGTGCTTCACTACTGTATGGCCTCAAGATGATGTGTAGGCACAGCGGCAAATCCATCGGTGGCAATTCTCTCATATTGTCTTTGCGATGGGAAGATTCCTTATTCGCTAGGAAATGTTTTCCCGTGGAAGACGGGTCACCACAGAGCTGACTCTTTTGGGTTAAGACAAACATTGCTGAATTTACCACCAGCAGTTGCGTGTCCTCCCTTTCTTTTAAGGCCGATGGAGACGCACGAGTGTAAGGAGAACGGTGAATGGTGGCCGTTCATAAGCCAGGATCATCAGAAAACGCAGAGTAAATTTTAGGAACATAGACGTAGGACAGCGGAGAAAACTTCACTCAGGGACTTCAGTGAACTCTCCTTATAATGCTGAGGCCTGACACGCCTAGTGCCTGGGGGCAACCCGGCTCCTGCCCTAGGTAGTTTTGTTGAGCGTGCCTCCCTCAGGTGGTGCCTTTTCTCTCCCAGCAATATTGCTCCGTGAAATTCTGCCGATGATCAAAACTGTTTGCCATGGCTTTGTCCTTTCACCTCATTGGCCTCATCTTTGAAGTACAAATGCTTTTCTACACGGGTGCTGCCTCCCTGAGCTTTCCTTTGTCTTGGCTCAATCGATGCAGATTCCTGTGCTGAATACGCCATGGACTAGCACAGGTGGGTTCTTGTCAGTATACCGGGCAAACGCAGCAATTTCGATGGTCAAGACCCACCTGGCTTGATCAGGGTTCTTTATTCCAGTGAAAACGATTTTTATCCAAATTCTAGAGGAGCACCAGTGTGCCTCTGGGAGCTACACCCGGGCCTGCTGAACAGCGTCTCCGGAGTTTTCATTTTCTGACTAAAATTCAACACGGAATTTCATGGATCTAAGGAAACCGTGAATTGTGGACGTACCAGATTCTCACATCTTCATTGTCTAATGGAAGCTGAAGTTTCCCAGTCTGATCCGGCTGCCACTTCATTTCTGGCAATGACCATTCAATTGTGGACGTTCAGCCTTCTTCGGAATTCTCTTATACCGGCATGTTCCCGCGCCACATAAAGACCACTCGGTGGAGGTTTATGTGACTCAGGACAACTCTTTATTTCAGGCGTCTAGAACAAAGGGAATTCACAGAGGTTGATGATCACTTATTAAAGTCCCGTTTCTCTATGATGCCCACTGATGACACTTCTACATCTGAGGGCAAAGAGCTCGTGCAGCATGATATTCTCATTTCAGCCGCCACGCCGCCTGCAGTTCCTTCCTTGCAGAAAAATCTTTTCCATTTGTACTTCTTTAAAATGCTGCAAAATAGTGGGACAGAAGATTTCGGTTTAGCGTTAACTTTAAACGGGCATAGATACAGGCATGTGGGCATGTTTAGAGAGAGTGTTTCACTGGTCTAGGGTAAAGGGTGAAGCGCCTGGGATCCCGTGCTTCACTACTGTATGGCCTCAAGATGATGTGTAGGCACAGCGGCAAATCCATCGGTGGCAATTCTCTCATATTGTCATTGCGATGGGAAGATTCCTTATTCGCTAGGAAATGTTTTACCGTGGAAGACGGGTCACCACAGAGCTGTCTCTTTTGTGTTGAGACAAACTTTGCTGAATTTACCTGCCAGCAGTTGCGTGTCCTCCCTTTTTTTTAAGGCCGATGGAGACGCACGAGTGTAAGGAGAACGGTGAATGGTGGCCGTTCATAAGCCAGGATCATCAGAAACCGCAGAGTAAATTTTAGGAACGTAGACGTAGGACAGCGGAGAAAACTTCACTCAGGGATTTCAGTGAACTCTCCTTACAATGCTGAGGCCTGACACGCCTAGTGCCTGGGGGCAACCCGGCTCCTGCCCTAGGTAGTTTTGTTGAGCGTGCCTCCCTCAGGTGGTGCCTTTTCTCTCCCAGCAATATTGCTCCGTGAAATTCTGCCGATGATCAAAACTGTTTGCCATGGCTTTGTCCTTTCACCTCATTGGCCTCATCTTTGAAGTACAAATGCTTTTCTACACGGGTGCTGCCTCCCTGAGCTTTCCTTTGTCTTGGCTCAATCGATGCAGATTCCTGTGCTGAATACGCCATGGACTAGCACAGGTGGGTTCTTGTCAGTATACCGGGCAAACGCAGCAATTTCGATGGTCAAGACCCACCTGGCTTGATCAGGGTTCTTTATTCCAGTGAAAACGATTTTTATCCAAATTCTAGAGGAGCACCAGTGTGCCTCTGGGAGCTACACCCGGGCCTGCTGAACAGCGGCTCCGGAGTTTTCATTTTCTGACTAAAATTCAACACGGAATTTCATGGATCTAAGGAAACCGTGAATTGTGGACGTACCAGATTCTCACATCTTCATTGTCTAATGGAAGCTGAAGTTTCCCAGTCTGATCCGGCTGCCACTTCATTTCTGGCAATGACCATTCAATTGTGGACATTCAGCCTTCTTCGGAATTCTCTTACACCGGCATGTTCCCGCGCCACATAAAGACCACTCGGTGGAGGTTTATGTGACTCAGGACAACTCTTTATTTCAGGCGTCTAGAACAAAGGGAATTCACAGAGGTTGATGATCACTTATTAAAGTCCCGTTTCTCTATGATGCCCACTGATGACACTTCTACATCTGAGGGCAAAGAGCTCGTGCAGCATGATATTCTCATTTCAGCCGCCACGCCGCCTGCAGTTCCTTCCTTGCAGAAAAATCTTTCCCAGTTGTACTTCTTTAAAATGCTGCAAAATAGTGGGACAGAAGATTTCGGTTTAGCGTTAACTTTAAATGGGCATAGATACAGGCATGTGGGCATGTTTAGAGACAGTGTTTCACTGGTCTAGGGTAAAGGTTGAAGCGCCTGGGATCCCGTGCTTCACTACTGTATGGCCTCAAGGTGATGAGTAGGCACAGCGGCAAATCCATCGGTGGCAATTCTCTCATATTGTCATTGCGATGGGAAGATTCCTTATTCGCTAGGAAATGTTTTCCCGTGGAAGACGGGTCACCACAGAGCTGTCTCTTTTGGGTTAAGACAAACATTGCTGAATTTACCTGCCAGCAGTTGCGTGTCCTCCCTTTCTTTTAAGGCCGATGGAGACGCACGAGTGTAAGGAGAACGGTGAATGGTGGCCGTTCATAAGCCAGGATCATCAGAAACCGCAGAGTAAATTTTAGGAACATAGACGTAGGACAGCGGAGAAAACTTCACTCAGGGACTTCAGTGAACTCTCCTTACAATGCTGAGGCCTGACACGCCTAGTGCCTGGGGGCAACCCGGCTCCTGCCCTAGGTAGTTTTGTTGAGCGTGCCTCCCTCAGGTGGTGCCTTTTCTCTGCCAGCAATATTGCTCCGTGAAATTCTGCCGATGATCAAAACTGTTTGCCATGGCTTTGTCCTTTCACCTCATTGGCCTCATCTTTGAAGTACAAATGCTTTTCTACACGGGTGCTGCCTCCCTGAGCTTTCCTTTGTCTTGGCTCAATCGATGCAGATTCCTGTGCTGAATACGCCATGGACTAGCACAGGTGGGTTCTTGTCAGTATACCGGGCAAACGCAGCAATTTCGATGGTCAAGACCCACCTGGCTTGATCAGGGTTCTTTATTCCAGTGAAAACGATTTTTATCCAAATTCTAGAGGAGCACCAGTGTGCCTCTGGGAGCTACACCCGGGCCTGCTGAACAGCGGCTCCGGAGTTTTCATTTTCTGACTAAAATTCAACACGGAATTTCATGGATCTAAGGAAACCGTGAATTGTGGACGTACCAGATTCTCACATCTTCATTGTCTAATGGAAGCTGAAGTTTCCCAGTCTGATCCGGCTGCCACTTCATTTCTGGCAATGACCATTCAATTGTGGACGTTCAGCCTTCTTCGGAATTCTCTTATACCGGCATGTTCCCGCGCCACATAAAGACCACTCGGTGGAGGTTTATGTGACTCAGGACAACTCTTTATTTCAGGCGTCTAGAACAAAGGGAATTCACAGAGGTTGATGATCACTTATTAAAGTCCCGTTTCTCTATGATGCCCACTGATGACACTTCTACATCTGAGGGCAAAGAGCTCGTGCAGCATGATATTCTCATTTCAGCCGCCACGCCGCCTGCAGTTCCTTCCTTGCAGAAAAATCTTTTCCATTTGTACTTCTTTAAAATGCTGCAAAATAGTGGGACAGAAGATTTCGGTTTAGCGTTAACTTTAAACGGGCATAGATACAGGCATGTGGGCATGTTTAGAGACAGTGTTTCACTGGTCTAGGGTAAAGGGTGAAGCGCCTGGGATCCCGTGCTTCACTACTGTATGGCCTCAAGATTATGTGTAGGCACAGCGGCAAATCCATCGGTGGCAATTCTCTCATATTGTCATTGCGATGGGAAGATTCCTTATTCGCTAGGAAATGTTTTCCCGTGGAAGACGGGTCACCACAGAGCTGTCTCTTTTGTGTTGAGACAAACTTTGCTGAATTTACCTGCCAGCAGTTGCGTGTCCTCCCTTTCTTTTGAGGCCGATGGAGACGCACGAGTGTAAGGAGAACGGTGAATGGTGGCCGTTCATAAGCCAGGATCATCAGAAACCGCAGAGTAAATTTTAGGAACGTAGACGTAGGACAGCGGAGAAAACTTCACTCAGGGACTTCAGTGAACTCTCCTTACAATGCTGAGGCTTGACACGCCTAGTGCCTGGGGGCAACCCGGCTCCTGCCCTAGGTAGTTTTGTTGAGCGTGCCTCCCTCAGGTGGTGCCTTTTCTCTCCCAGCAATATTGCTCCGTGAAATTCTGCTGATGATCAAAACTGTTTGCCATGGCTTTGTCCTTTCACCTCATTGGCCTCATCTTTGAAGTACAAATGCTTTTCTAAACGGGTGCTGCCTCCCTGAGCTTTCCTTTGTCTTGGCTCAATCGATGCAGATTCCTGTGCTGAATACGCCATGGACTAGCACAGGTGGGTTCTTGTCAGTACACCGGGCAAACGCAGCAATTTCGATGGTCAAGACCCACCTGGCTTGATCAGGGTTCTTTATTCCAGTGAAAATGATTTTTATCCAAATTCTAGAGGAGCACCAGTGTGCCTCTGGGAGCTACACCCGGGCCTGCTGAACAGCGGCTCCGGAGTTTTCATTTTCTGACTAAAATTCAACACGGAATTTCATGGATCTAAGGAAACCATGAATTGTGGACGTACCAGATTCTCACATCTTCATTGTCTAATGGAAGCTGAAGTTTCCCAGTCTGATCCGGCTGCCACTTCATTTCTGGCAATGACCATTCAATTGTGGGCGTTCAACCTTCTTCGGAATTCTCTTATACCGGCATGTTCCCGCGCCACATAAAGACCACTCGGTGGAGGTTTATGTGACTCAGGACAACTCTTTATTTCAGGCGTCTAGAACAAAGGGAATTCACAAAGGTTGATGATCACTTATTAAAGTCCCGTTTCTCTATGATGCCCACTGATGACACTTCTACATCTGAGGGCAAAGAGCTCGTGCAGCATGATATTCTCATTTCAGCCGCCACGCCGCCTGCAGATCCTTCCTTGCAGAAAAATCTTTCCCAGTGTACTTCTTTAAAATGCTGCAAAATAGTGGGACAGAAGATTTCGGTTTAGCGTTAACTTTAAACGGGCATAGATACAGGCATGTGGGCATGTTTAGAGACAGTGTTTCACTGGTCTAGGGTAAAGGGTGAAGCGCCTGGGATCCCGTGCTTCACTACTGTATGGCCTCAAGATGATGTGTAGGCACAGCGGCAAATCCATCGGTGGCAATTCTCTCATATTGTCATTGCGATGGGAAGATTCCTTATTCGCTAGGAAATGTTTTCCCGTGGAAGACGGGTCACCACAGAGCTGTCTCTTTTGTGTTGAGACAAACTTTGCTGAATTTACCTGCCAGCAGTTGCGTGTCCTCCCTTTCTTTTAAGGCCGATGGAGACGCACGAGTGTAAGGAGAACGGTGAATGGTGGCCGTTCATAAGCCAGGATCATCAGAAACCGCAGAGTAAATTTTAGGAACGTAGACGTAGGACAGCGGAGAAAACTTCACTCAGGGACTTCAGTGAACTCTCCTTACAATGCTGAGGCCTGACACGCCTAGTGCCTGGGGGCAACCCGGCTCCTGCCCTAGGTAGTTTTGTTGAGCGTGCCTCCCTCAGGTGGTGCCTTTTCTCTCCCAGCAATATTGCTCCGTGAAATTCTGCCGATGATCAAAACTGTTTGCCATGGCTTTGTCCTTTCACCTCATTGGCCTCATCTTTGAAGTACAAATGCTTTTCTACACGGGTGCTGCCTCCCTGAGCTTTCCTTTGTCTTGGCTCAATCGATGCAGATTCCTGTGCTGAATACGCCATGGACTAGCACAGGTGGGTTCTTGTCAGTATACCGGGCGAACGCAGCAATTTCCATGGTCAAGACCCACCTGGCTTGATCAGGGTTCTTTATTCCATTGAAAACGATTTTTATCCGAATTCTAGAGGAGCACCAGTGTGCCTCTGGGAGCTACACCCGGGCCTGCTGAACAGCGGCTCTGGAGTTTTCATTTTCTGACTAAAATTCAACACGTAATTTCATGGATCTAAGGAAACCGTGAATTGTGGACGTACCAGATTCTCACATCTTCATTTGTCTAATGGAAGCTGAAGTTTCCCAGTCTGATCCGGCTGCCACTTCATTTCTGGCAATGACCATTCAATTGTGGACATTCAGCCTTCTTCGGAATTCTCTTATACCGGCATGTTCCCGCGCCACATAAAGACCACTCGGTGGAGGTTTATGTGACTCAGGACAACTCTTTATTTCAGGCGTCTAGAACAAAGGGAATTCACAGAGGTTGATGATCACTTATTAAAGTCCCGTTTCTCTATGATGCCCACTGATGACACTTCTACATCTGAGGGCAAAGAGCTCGTGCAGCATGATATTCTCATTTCAGCCGCCACGCCGCCTGCAGATCCTTCCTTGCAGAAAAATCTTTCCCAGTGTACTTCTTTAAAATGCTGCAAAATAGTGGGACAGAAGATTTCGGTTTAGCGTTAACTTTAAACGGGCATAGATACAGGCATGTGGGCATGTTTAGAGACAGTGTTTCACTGGTCTAGGGTAAAGGGTGAAGCGCCTGGGATCCCGTGCTTCACTACTGTATGGCCTCAAGATGATGTGTAGGCACAGCGGCAAATCCATCGGTGGCAATTCTCTCATATTGTCATTGCGATGGGAAGATTCCTTATTCGCTAGGAAATGTTTTCCCGTGGAAGACGGGTCACCACAGAGCTGTCTCTTTTGTGTTGAGACAAACTTTGCTGAATTTACCTGCCAGCAGTTGCGTGTCCTCCCTTTCTTTTAAGGCCGATGGAGACGCACGAGTGTAAGGAGAACGGTGAATGGTGGCCGTTCATAAGCCAGGATCATCAGAAACCGCAGAGTAAATTTTAGGAACGTAGACGTAGGACAGCGGAGAAAACTTCACTCAGGGACTTCAGTGAACTCTCCTTACAATGCTGAGGCCTGACACGCCTAGTGCCTGGGGGCAACCCGGCTCCTGCCCTAGGTAGTTTTGTTGAGCGTGCCTCCCTCAGGTGGTGCCTTTTCTCTCCCAGCAATATTGCTCCGTGAAATTCTGCCGATGATCAAAACTGTTTGCCATGGCTTTGTCCTTTCACCTCATTGGCCTCATCTTTGAAGTACAAATGCTTTTCTACACGGGTGCTGCCTCCCTGAGCTTTCCTTTGTCTTGGCTCAATCGATGCAGATTCCTGTGCTGAATACGCCATGGACTAGCACAGGTGGGTTCTTGTCAGTATACCGGGCGAACGCAGCAATTTCCATGGTCAAGACCCACCTGGCTTGATCAGGGTTCTTTATTCCAGTGAAAACGATTTTTATCCGAATTCTAGAGGAGCACCAGTGTGCCTCTGGGAGCTACACCCGGGCCTGCTGAACAGCGGCTCTGGAGTTTTCATTTTCTGACTAAAATTCAACACGTAATTTCATGGATCTAAGGAAACCGTGAATTGTGGACGTACCAGATTCTCACATCTTCATTTGTCTAATGGAAGCTGAAGTTTCCCAGTCTGATCCGGCTGCCACTTCATTTCTGGCAATGACCATTCAATTGTGGACATTCAGCCTTCTTCGGAATTCTCTTATACCGGCATGTTCCCGCGCCACATAAAGACCACTCGGTGGAGGTTTATGTGACTCAGGACAACTCTTTATTTCAGGCGTCTAGAACAAAGGGAATTCACAGAGGTTGATGATCACTTATTAAAGTCCCGTTTCTCTATGATGCCCACTGATGACACTTCTACATCTGAGGGCAAAGAGCTCGTGCAGCATGATATTCTCATTTCAGCCGCCACGCCGCCTGCAGTTCCTTCCTTGCAGAAAAATCTTTCCCAATTGTACTTCTTTAAAATGCTGCAAAATAATGGGACAGAAGGTTTCGGTTTAGCGTTAACTTTAAACGGGCATAGATACAGGCATGTGGGCATGTTTAGAGACAGTGTTTCACTGGTCTAGGGTAAAGGGTGAAGCGCCTGGGATCCCGTGCTTCACTACTGTATGGCCTCAAGATGATGTGTAGGCACAGCGGCAAATCCATCGGTGGCAATTCTCTCATATTGTCATTGCGATGGGAAGATTCCTTATTCGCTAGGAAATGTTTTCCCGTGGAAGACGGATCACCACAGAGCTGTCTCTTTTGTGTTGAGACAAACTTTGCTGAATTTACCTGCCAGCAGTTGCGTGTCCTCCCTTTCTTTTGAGGCCGATGGAGACGCACGAGTGTAAGGAGAACGGTGAATGGTGGCCGTTCATAAGCCAGGATCATCAGATCCGCAGAGTAAATTTTAGGAACGTAGACGTAGGACAGCGGAGAAAACTTCACTCAGGGACTTCAGTGAACTCTCCTTACAATGCTGAGGCCTGACACGCCTAGTGCCTGGGGGCAACCCGGCTCCTGCCCTAGGTAGTTTTGTTGAGCGTGCCTCCCTCAGGTGGTGCCTTTTCTCTCCCAGCAATATTGCTCCGTGAAATTCTGCTGATGATCAAAACTGTTTGCCATGGCTTTGTCCTTTCACCTCATTGGCCTCATCTTTGAAGTACAAATGCTTTTCTAAACGGGTGCTGCCTCCCTGAGCTTTCCTTTGTCTTGGCTCAATCGATGCAGATTCCTGTGCTGAATACGCCATGGACTAGCACAGGTGGGTTCTTGTCAGTACACCGGGCAAACGCAGCAATTTCGATGGTCAAGACCCACCTGGCTTGATCAGGGTTCTTTATTCCAGTGAAAATGATTTTTATCCAAATTCTAGAGGAGCACCAGTGTGCCTCTGGGAGCTACACCCGGGCCTGCTGAACAGCGGCTCCGGAGTTTTCATTTTCTGGCTAAAATTCAACACGGAATTTCATGGATCTAAGGAGACCGTGAATTGTGGACGTACCATATTCTCACATCTTCATTGTCTAATGGAAGCTGAAGTTTCCCAGTCTGATCCGGCTGCCACTTCATTTCTGGCAATGACCATTCAATTGTGGGCGTTCAACCTTCTTCGGAATTCTCTTATACCGGCATGTTCCCGCGCCACATAAAGACCACTCGGCGGAGGTTTATGTGACTCAGGACAACTCTTTATTTCAGGCGTCTAGAACAAAGGGAATTCACAGAGGTTGATGATCACTTATTAAAGTCCCGTTTCTCTATGATGCCCACTGATGACACTTCTACATCTGAGGGCAAAGAGCTCATGCAGCATGATATTCTCATTTCAGCCGCCACGCCGCCTGCAGATCCTTCCTTGCAGAAAAATCTTTCCCAGTGTACTTCTCTAAAATGCTGCAAAATAGTGGGACAGAAGATTTCGGTTTAGCGTTAACTTTAAACGGGCATAGATACAGGCATGTGGGCATGTTTAGAGACAGTGTTTCACTGGTCTAGGGTAAAGGGTGAAGCGCCTGGGATCCCGTGCTTCACTACTGTATGGCCTCAAGATGATGTGTAGGCACAGCGGCAAATCCATCGGTGGCAATTCTCTCATATTGTCATTGCGATGGGAAGATTCCTTATTCGCTAGGAAATGTTTTCCCGTGGAAGACGGGTCACCACAGAGCTGTCTCTTTTGTGTTGAGACAAACTTTGCTGAATTTACCTGCCAGCAGTTGCGTGTCCTCCCTTTCTTTTAAGGCCGATGGAGACGCACGAGTGTAAGGAGAACGGTGAATGGTGGCCGTTCATAAGCCAGGATCATCAGAAACCGCAGAGTAAATTTTAGGAACGTAGACGTAGGACAGCAGAGAAAACTTCACTCAGGGACTTCAGTGAACTCTCCTTACAATGCTGAGGCCTGACACGCCTAGTGCCTGGGGGCAACCCGGCTCCTGCCCTAGGTAGTTTTGTTGAGCGTGCCTCCCTCAGGTGGTTCCTTTTCTCTCCCAGCAATATTGCTCCGTGAAATTCTGCCGATGATCAAAACTGTTTGCCATGGTTTTGTCCTTTCACCTCATTGGCCTCATCTTTGAAGTACAAATGCTTTTCTACACGGGTGCTGCCTCCCTGAGCTTTCCTTTGTCTTGGCTCAATCGATGCAGATTCCTGTGCTGAATACGCCATGGACTAGCACAGGTGGGTTCTTGTCAGTATACCGGGCAAACGCAGCAATTTCGATGGTCAAGACCCACCTGGCTTGATCAGGGTTCTTTATTCCAGTGAAAACGATTTTTATCCAAATTCTAGAGGAGCACCAGTGTGCCTCTTGGAGCTACACCCGGGCCTGCTGAACAGCGGCTCTGGAGTTTTCATTTTCTGACTAAAATTCAACACGGAATTTCATGGATCTAAGGAAACCGTGAATTGTGGACGTACCAGATTCTCACATCTTCATTTGTCTAATGGAAGCTGAAGTTTCCCAGTCTGATCCGGCTGCCACTTCATTTCTGGCAATGACCATTCAATTGTGGACGTTCAGCCTTCTTCGGAATTCTCTTATACCGGCATGTTCCCGCGCCACATAAAGACCACTCGGTGGAGGTTTATGTGACTCAGGACAACTCTTTATTTCAGGCGTCTAGAACAAAGGGAATTCACAGAGGTTGATGATCACTTATTAAAGTCCCGTTTCTCTATGATGCCCACTGATGACACTTCTACATCTGAGGGCAAAGAGCTCGTGCAGCATGATATTCTCATTTCAGCCGCCACGCCGCCTGCAGTTCCTTCCTTGCAGAAAAATCTTTCCCAGTTGTACTTCTTTAAAATGCTGCAAAATAATGGGACAGAAGATTTCGGTTTAGCGTTAACTTTAAACGGGCATAGATACAGGCATGTGGGCATGTTTAGAGACAGTGTTTCACTGGTCTAGGGTAAAGGGTGAAGCGCCTGGGATCCCGTGCTTCACTACTGTATGGCCTCAAGATGATGTGTAGGCACAGCGGCAAATCCATCGGTGGCAATTCTCTCATATTGTCATTGCGATGGGAAGATTCCTTATTCGCTAGGAAATGTTTTCCCGTGGAAGACGGGTCACCACAGAGCTGTCTCTTTTGTGTTGAGACAAACTTTGCTGAATTTACCTGCCAGCAGTTGCGTGTCCTCCCTTTCTTTTGAGGCCGATGGAGACGCACGAGTGTAAGGAGAACGGTGAATGGTGGCCCTTCATAAGCCAGGATCATCAGATCCGCAGAGTAAATTTTAGGAACGTAGACGTAGGACAGCGGAGAAAACTTCACTCAGGGACTTCAGTGAACTCTCCTTACAATGCTGAGGCCTGACACGCCTAGTGCCTGGGGGCAACCCGGCTCCTGCCCTAGGTAGTTTTGTTGAGCGTGCCTCCCTCAGGTGGTGCCTTTTCTCTCCCAGCAATATTGCTCCGTGAAATTCTGCTGATGATCAAAACTGTTTGCCATGGCTTTGTCCTTTCACCTCATTGGCCTCATCTTTGAAGTACAAATGCTTTTCTAAACGGGTGCTGCCTCCCTGAGCTTTCCTTTGTCTTGGCTCAATCGATGCAGATTCCTGTGCTGAATACGCCATGGACTAGCACAGGTGGGTTCTTGTCAGTACACCGGGCAAACGCAGCAATTTCGATGGTCAAGACCCACCTGGCTTGATCAGGGTTCTTTATTCCAGTGAAAATGATTTTTATCCAAATTCTAGAGGAGCACCAGTGTGCCTCTGGGAGCTACACCCGGGCCTGCTGAACAGCGGCTCGGGAGTTTTCATTTTCTGGCTAAAATTCAACACGGAATTTCATGGATCTAAGGAAACCGTGAATTGTGGACGTACCAGATTCTCACATCTTCATTGTCTAATGGAAGCTGAAGTTTCCCAGTCTGATCCGGCTGCCACTTCATTTCTGGCAATGACCATTCAATTGTGGGCGTTCAACCTTCTTCGGAATTCTCTTATACCGGCATGTTCCCGCGCCACATAAAGACCACTCGGTGGAGGTTTATGTGACTCAGGACAACTCTTTATTTCAGGCGTCTAGAACAAAGGGAATTCACAGAGGTTGATGATCACTTATTAAAGTCCCGTTTCTCTATGATGCCCACTGATGACACTTCTACATCTGAGGGCAAAGAGCTCGTGCAGCATGATATTCTCATTTCAGCCGCCACGCCGCCTGCAGTTCCTTCCTTGCAGAAAAATCTTTCCCAGTTGTACTTCTTTAAAATGCTGCAAAATAATGGGACAGAAGATTTCGGTTTAGCGTTAACTTTAAACGGGCATAGATACAGTCATGTGGGCATGTTTAGAGACAGTGTTTCACTGGTCTAGGGTAAAGGGTGAAGCGCCTGGGATCCCGTGCTTCACTACTGTATGGCCTCAAGATGATGTGTAGGCACAGCGGCAAATCCATCGGTGGCAATTCTCTCATATTGTCATTGCGATGGGAAGATTCCTTATTCGCTAGGAAATGTTTTCCCGTGGAAGACGGGTCACCACAGAGCTGTCTCTTTTGTGTTGAGACAAACTTTGCTGAATTTACCTGCCAGCAGTTGCGTGTCCTCCCTTCTTTTAAGGCCGATGGAGACGCACGAGTGTAAGGAGAACGGTGAATGGTGGCCGTTCATAAGCCAGGATCATCAGAAACCGCAGAGTAAATTTTAGGAACGTAGACGTAGGACAGCGGAGAAAACTTCACTCAGGGACTTCAGTGAACTCTCCTTACAATGCTGAGGCCTGACACGCCTAGTGCCTGGGGGCAACCCGGCTCCTGCCCTAGGTAGTTTTGTTGAGCGTGCCTCCCTCAGGTGGTGCCTTTTCTCTCCCAGCAATATTGCTCCGTGAAATTCTGCCGATGATCAAAACTGTTTGCCATGGCTTTGTCCTTTCACCTCATTGGCCTCATCTTTGAAGTACAAATGCTTTTCTACACGGGTGCTGCCTCCCTGAGCTTTCCTTTGTCTTGGCTCAATCGATGCAGATTCCTGTGCTGAATACGCCATGGACTAGCACAGGTGGGTTCTTGTCAGTATACCGGGCAAACGCAGCTATTTCGATGGTCAAGACCCACCTGGCTTGATCAGGGTTCTTTATTCCAGTGAAAACGATTTTTATCCAAATTCTAGAGGAGCACCAGTGTGCCTCTGGGAGCTACACCCGGGCCTGCTGAACAGCGGCTCTGGAGTTTTCATTTTCTGACTAAAATTCAACACGGAATTTCATGGATCTAAGGAAACCGTGAATTGTGGACGTACCAGATTCTCACATCTTCATTTGTCTAATGGAAGCTGAAGTTTCCCAGTCTGATCCGGCTGCCACTTCATTTCTGGCAATGACCATTCAATTGTGGACGTTCAGCCTTCTTCGGAATTCTCTTATACCGGCATGTTCCCGCGCCACATAAAGACCACTCGGTGGAGGTTTATGTGACTCAGGACAACTCTTTATTTCAGGCGTCTAGAACAAAGGGAATTCACAGAGGTTGATGATCACTTATTAAAGTCCCGTTTCTCTATGATGCCCACTGATGACACTTCTACATCTGAGGGCAAAGAGCTCGTGCAGCATGATATTCTCATTTCAGCCGCCACGCCGCCTGCAGATCCTTCCTTGCAGAAAAATCTTTCCCAGTGTACTTCTTTAAAATGCTGCAAAATAGTGGGACAGAAGATTTCGGTTTAGCGTTAACTTTAAACGGGCATAGATACAGGCATGTGGGCATGTTTAGAGACAGTGTTTCACTGGTCTAGGGTAAAGGGTGAAGCGCCTGGGATCCCGTGCTTCACTACTGTATGGCCTCAAGATGATGTGTAGGCACAGCGGCAAATCCATCGGTGGCAATTCTCTCATATTGTCATTGCGATGGGAAGATTCCTTATTCGCTAGGAAATGTTTTCCCGTGGAAGACGGGTCACCACAGAGCTGTCTCTTTTGTGTTGAGACAAACTTTGCTGAATTTACCTGCCAGCAGTTGCGTGTCCTCCCTTTCTTTTGAGGCGGATGGAGACGCACGAGTGTAAGGAGAACGGTGAATGGTGGCCGTTCATAAGCCAGGATCATCAGATCCGCAGAGTAAATTTTAGGAACGTAGACGTAGGACAGCGGAGAAAACTTCACTCAGGGACTTCAGTGAACTCTCCTTACAATGCTGAGGCCTGACACGCCTAGTGCCTGGGGGCAACCCGGCTCCTGCCCTAGGTAGTTTTGTTGAGCGTGCCTCCCTCAGGTGGTGCCTTTTCTCTCCCAGCAATATTGCTCCGTGAAATTCTGCTGATGATCAAAACTGTTTGCCATGGCTTTGTCCTTTCACCTCATTGGCCTCATCTTTGAAGTACAAATGCTTTTCTAAACGGGTGCTGCCTCCCTGAGCTTTCCTTTGTCTTGGCTCAATCGATGCAGATTCCTGTGCTGAATACGCCATGGACTAGCACAGGTGGGTTCTTGTCAGTACACCGGGCAAACGCAGCAATTTCGATGGTCAAGACCCACCTGGCTTGATCAGGGTTCTTTATTCCAGTGAAAACGATTTTTATCCAAATTCTAGAGGAGCACCAGTGTGCCTCTGGGAGCTACACCCGGGCCTGCTGAACAGCGGCTCCGGAGTTTTCATTTTCCGGCTAAAATTCAACACGGAATTTCATGGATCTAAGGAAACCGTGAATTGTGGACGTACCAGATTCTCACATCTTCATTGTCTAATGGAAGCTGAAGTTTCCCAGTCTGATCCGGCTGCCACTTCATTTCTGGCAATTACCATTCAATTGTGGGCGTTCAACCTTCTTCGGAATTCTCTTATCCCGGCATGTTCCCGCGCCACATAAAGACCACTCGGTGGAGGTTTATGTGACTCAGGACAACTCTTTATTTCAGGCGTCTAGAACAAAGGGAATTCACAGAGGTTGATGATCACTTATTAAAGTCCCGTTTCTCTATGATGCCCACTGATGACACTTCTACATCTGAGGGCAAAGAGCTCGTGCAGCATGATATTCTCATTTCAGCCGCCACGCCGCCTGCAGATCCTTCCTTGCAGAAAAATCTTTCCCAGTGTACTTCTTTAAAATGCTGCAAAATAGTGGGACAGAAGATTTCGGTTTAGCGTTAACTTTAAACGGGCATAGATACAGGCATGTGGGCATGTTTAGAGACAGTGTTTCACTGGTCTAGGGTAAAGGGTGAAGCGCCTGGGATCCCGTGCTTCACTACTGTATGGCCTCAAGATGATGTGTAGGCACAGCGGCAAATCCATCGGTGGCAATTCTCTCATATTGTCATTGCGATGGGAAGATTCCTTATTCGCTAGGAAATGTTTTCCCGTGGAAGACGGGTCACCACAGAGCTGTCTCTTTTGTGTTGAGACAAACTTTGCTGAATTTACCTGCCAGCAGTTGCGTGTCCTCCCTTTCTTTTAAGGCCGATGGAGACGCACGAGTGTAAGGAGAACGGTGAATGGTGGCCGTTCATAAGCCAGGATCATCAGAAACCGCAGAGTAAATTTTAGGAACGTAGACGTAGGACAGCGGAGAAAACTTCACTCAGGGACTTCAGTGAACTCTCCTTACAATGCTGAGGCCTGACACGCCTAGTGCCTGGGGGCAACCCGGCTCCTGCCCTAGGTAGTTTTGTTGAGCGTGCCTCCCTCAGGTGGTGCCTTTTCTCTCCCAGCAATATTGCTCCGTGAAATTCTGCCGATGATCAAAACTGTTTGCCATGGCTTTGTCCTTTCACCTCATTGGCCTCATCTTTGAAGTACAAATGCTTTTCTACACGGGTGCTGCCTCCCTGAGCTTTCCTTTGTCTTGGCTCAATCGATGCAGATTCCTGTGCTGAATACGCCATGGACTAGCACAGGTGGGTTCTTGTCAGTATACCGGGCAAACGCAGCAATTTCGATGGTCAAGACCCACCTGGCTTGATCAGGGTTCTTTATTCCAGTGAAAACGATTTTTATCCAAATTCTAGAGGAGCACCAGTGTGCCTCTGGGAGCTACACCCGGGCCTGCTGAACAGCGGCTCCGGAGTTTTCATTTTCTGACTAAAATTCAACACGGAATTTCATGGATCTAAGGAAACCGTGAATTGTGGACGTACCAGATTCTCACATCTTCATTGTCTAATGGAAGCTGAAGTTTCCCAGTCTGATCCGGCTGCCACTTCATTTCTGGCAATGACCATTCAATTGTGGACGTTCAGCCTTCTTCGGAATTCTCTTATACCGCTATGTTCCCGCGCCACATAAAGACCACTCGGTGGAGGTTTATGTGACTCAGGACAACTCTTTATTACAGGCGTCTAGAACAAAGGGAATTCACAGAGGTTGATGATCACTTATTAAAGTCCCGTTTCTCTATGATGCCCACTGATGACACTTCTACATCTGAGGGCAAAGAGCTCGTGCAGCATGATATTCTCATTTCAGCCGCCACGCCGCCTGCAGTTCCTTCCTTGCAGAAAAATCTTTTCCATTTGTACTTCTTTAAAATGCTACAAAATAGTGGGACAGAAGATTGCGGTTTAGCGTTAACTTTAAACGGGCATAGATACAGGCATGTGGGCATGTTTAGAGACAGTGTTTCACTGGTCTAGGGTAAAGGGTGAAGCGCCTGGGATCCCGTGCTTCACTACTGTATGGCCTCAAGGTGATGAGTAGGCACAGCGGCAAATCCATCGGTGGCAATTCTCTCATATTGTCATTGCGATGGGAAGATTCCTTATTCGCTAGGAAATGTTTTCCCGTGGAAGACGGGTCACCACAGAGCTGTCTCTTTTGGGTTGAGACAAACATTGCTGAATTTACCTGCCAGCAGTTGCGTGTCCTCCCTTTCTTTTAAGGCCGATGGAGACGCACGAGTGTAAGGAGAACGGTGAATGGTGGCCGTTCATAAGCCAGGATCATCAGAAACCGCAGAGTAAATTTTAGGAACATAGACGTAGGACAGCGGAGAAAACTTCACTCAGGGACTTCAGTGAACTCTCCTTACAATGCTGAGGCCTGACACGCCTAGTGCCTGGGGGCAACCCGGCTCCTGCCCTAGGTAGTTTTGTTGAGCATGCCTCCCTCAGGTGGTGCCTTTTCTCTCCCAGCAATATTGCTCCGTGAAATTCTGCCGATGATCAAAACTGTTTGCCATGGCTTTGTCCTTTCACCTCATTGGCCTCATCTTTGAAGTACAAATGCTTTTCTATGCGGGTGCTGCCTCCCTGAGCTTTCCTTTGTCTTGGCTCAATCGATGCAGATTCCTGTGCTGAATACGCCATGGACTAGCACAGGTGGGTTCTTGTCAGTATACCGGGCAAACGCAGCAATTTCGATGGTCAAGACCCACCTGGCTTGATCAGGGTTCTTTATTCCAGTGAAAACGATTTTTATCCAAATTCTAGAGGAGCACCAGTGTGCCTCTGGGAGCTACACCCGGGCCTGCTGAACAGCGGCTCCGGAGTTTTCATTTTCTGACTAAAATTCAACACGGAATTTCATGGATCTAAGGAAACCGTGAATTGTGGACGTACCAGATTCTCACATCTTCATTTGTCTAATGGAAGCTGAAGTTTCCCAGTCTGATCTGGCTGCCACTTCATTTCTGGCAATGACCATTCAATTGTGGACGTTCAGCCTTCTTCGGAATTCTCTTATACCGGCATGTTCCCGCGCCACATAAAGACCACTCGGTGGAGGTTTATGTGACTCAGGAAAACTCTTTATTTCAGGCGTCTAGAACAAAGGGAATTCACAGAGGTTGATGATCACTTATTAAAGTCCCGTTTCTCTATGATGCCCACTGATGACCCTTCTACATCTGAGGGCAAAGAGCTCGTGCAGCATGATATTCTCATTTCAGCCGCCACGCCGCCTGCAGATCCTTCCTTGCAGAAAAATCTTTCCCAGTGTACTTCTTTAAAATGCTGCAAAATAGTGGGACAGAAGATTTCGGTTTAGCGTTAACTTTAAACGGGCATAGATACAGGCATGTGGGCATGTTTAGAGACAGTGTTTCACTGGTCTAGGGTAAAGGGTGAAGCGCCTGGGATCCCGTGCTTCACTACTGTATGGCCTCAAGATGATGTGTAGGCACAGCGGCAAATCCATCGGTGGCAATTCTCTCATATTGTCATTGCGATGGGAAGATTCCTTATTCACTAGGAAATGTTTTACCGTGGAAGACGGGTCACCACAGAGCTGTCTCTTTTGTGTTGAGACAAACTTTGCTGAATTTACCTGCCAGCAGTTGCGTGTCCTCCCTTTCTTTTGAGGCCGATGGAGACGCACGAGTGTCAGGAGAACGGTGAATGGTGGCCGTTCATAAGCCAGGATCATCAGAAACCGCAGAGTAAATTTTAGGAACGTAGACGTAGGACAGCGGAGAAAACTTCACTCAGGGACTTCAGTGAACTCTCCTTACAATGCTGAGGCCTGACACGCCTAGTGCCTGGGGGCAACCCGGCTCCTGCCCTAGGTAGTTTTGTTGAGCGTGCCTCCCTCAGGTGGTGCCTTTTCTCTCCCAGCAATATTGCTCCGTGAAATTATGCCGATGATCAAAACTGTTTGCCATGGCTTTGTCCTTTCACCTCATTGGCCTCATCTTTGAAGTACAAATGCTTTTCTACACGGGTGCTGCCTCCCTGAGCTTTTCTTTGTCTTGGCTCAATTGATGCAGATTCCTGTGCTGAATACGCCATGGACTAGCACAGGTGGGTTCTTGTCAGTATACCGGGCAAACGCAGCAATTTCGATGGTCAAGACCCACCTGGCTTGATCAGGGTTCTTTATTCCAGTGAAAACGATTTTTATCCAAATTCTAGAGGAGCACCAGTGTGCCTCTGGGAGCTACACCCGGGCCTGCTGAAGAGCGGCTCCGGAGTTTTCATTTTCTGACTAAAATTCAACACGGAATTTCATGGATCTAAGGAAACCGTGAATTGTGGAGGTACCAGATTCTCACATCTTCATTGTCTAATGGAAGCTGAAGTTTCCCAGTCTGATCCGGCTGCCACTTCATTTCTGGCAATGACCATTCAATTGTGGACGTTCAGCCTTCTTCGGAATTCTCTTATACCGGCATGTTCCCGCGCCACATAAAGACCACTCGGTGGAGGTTTATGTGGCTCAGGACAACTCTTTATTTCAGGCGTCTAGAACAAAGGGAATTCACAGAGGTTGATGATCACTTATTAAAGTCCCGTTTCTCTATGATGCCCACTGATGACACTTCTACATCTGAGGGCAAAGAGCTCGTGCAGCATGATATTCTCATTTCAGCCGCCACACCGCCTGCAGTTCCTTCCTTGCAGAAAAATCTTTCCCAGTGTACTTCTTTAAAATGCTGCAAAATAGTGGGACAGAAGATTTCGGTTTAGCGTTAACTTTAAACGGGCATAGATACAGTCATGTGGGCATGTTTAGAGACAGTGTTTCACTGGTCTAGGGTAAAGGGTGAAGCGCCTGGGATCCCGTGCTTCACTACTGTATGGCCTCAAGGTGATGAGTAGGCACAGCGGCAAATCCATCGGTGGCAATTCTCTCATATTGTCATTGCGATGGGAAGATTCCTTATTCGCTAGGAAATGTTTTCCCGTGGAAGACGGGTCACCACAGAGCTGTCTCTTTTGGGTTGAGACAAACATTGCTGAATTTACCTGCCAGCAGTTGCGTGTCCTCCCTTTCTTTTAAGGCCGATGGAGACGCACGAGTGTAAGGAGAACGGTGAATGGTGGCCGTTCATAAGCCAGGATCATCAGAAACCGCAGAGTAAATTTTAGGAACATAGACGTAGGACAGCGGAGAAAACTTCACTCAGGGACTTCAGTGAACTCTCCTTACAATGCTGAGGCCTGACACGCCTAGTGCCTGGGGGCAACCCGGCTCCTGCCCTAGGTAGTTTTGTTGAGCGTGCCTCCCTCAGGTGGTGCCTTTTCTCTCCCAGCAATATTGCTCCGTGAAATTCTGCCGATGATCAAAACTGTTTGCCATGGCTTTGTCCTTTCACCTCATTGGCCTCATCTTTGAAGTACAAATGCTTTTCTACGCGGGTGCTGCCTCCCTGAGCTTTCCTTTGTCTTGGCTCAATCGATGCAGATTCCTGTGCTGAATACGCCATGGACTAGCACAGGTGGGTTCTTGTCAGTATACCGGGCAAACGCAGCAATTTCGATGGTCAAGACCCACCTGGCTTGATCAGGGTTCTTTATTCCAGTGAAAACGATTTTTATCCAAATTCTAGAGGAGCACCAGTGTGCCTCTGGGAGCTACACCCGGGCCTGCTGAACAGCGGCTCCGGAGTTTTCATTTTCTGACTAAAATTCAACACGGAATTTTATGGATCTAAGGAAACCGTGAATTGTGGACGTACCAGATTCTCACATCTTCATTGTCTAATGGAAGCTGAAGTTTCCCAGTCTGATCCGGCTGCCACTTCATTTCTGGCAATGACCATTCAATTGTGGACGTTCAGCCTTCTTCGGAATTCTCTTATACCGCCATGTTCCCGCGCCACATAAAGACCACTCGGTGGAGGTTTATGTGACTCAGGACAACTCTTTATTTCAGGCGTCTAGAACAAAGGGAATTCACAGAGGTTGATGATCACTTATTAAAGTCCCGTTTCTCTATGATGCCCACTGATGACACTTCTACATCTGAGGGCAAAGAGCTCGTGCAGCATGATATTCTCATTTCAGCCGCCACGCCGCCTGCAGTTCCTTCCTTGCAGAAAAATCTTTCCCAGTGTACTTCTTTAAAATGCTGCCAAATAGTGGGACAGAAGATTTCGGTTTAGCGTTAACTTTAAACGGGCATAGATACAGGCATGTGGGCATGTTTAGAGACAGTGTTTCACTGGTCTAGGGTAAAGGGTGAAGCGCCTGGGATCCCGTGCTTCACTACTGTATGGCCTCAAGATGATGTGTAGGCACAGCGGCAAATCCATCGGTGGCAATTCTCTCATATTGTCATTGCGATGGGAAGATTCCTTATTCGCTAGGAAATGTTTTCCCGTGGAAGACGGGTCACCACAGAGCTGTCTCTTTTGTGTTGAGACAAACTTTGCTGAATTTACCTGCCAGCAGTTGCGTGTCCTCCCTTTCTTTTGAGGCCGATGGAGACGCACGAGTGTAATGAGAACGGTGAATGGTGGCCGTTCATAAGCCAGGATCATCAGAAACCGCAGAGTAAATTTTAGGAACGTAGACGTAGGACAGCGGAGAAAACTTCACTCAGGGACTTCAGTGAACTCTCCTTACAATGCTGAGGCCTGACACGCCTAGTGCCTGGGGGCAACCCGGCTCCTGCCCTAGGTAGTTTTGTTGAGCGTGCCTCCCTCAGGTGGTGCCTTTTCTCTCCCAGCAATATTGCTCCGTGAAATTCTGCCGATGATCAAAACTGTTTGCCATGGCTTTGTCCTTTCTCCTCATTGGCCTCATCTTTGAAGTACAAATGCTTTTCTACACGGGTGCTGCCTCCCTGAGCTTTCCTTTGTCTTGGCTCAATCGATGCAGATTCCTGTGCTGAATACGCCATGGACTAGCACAGGTGGGTTCTTGTCAGTATACCGGGCAAACGCAGCAATTTCGATGGTCAAGACCCACCTGGCTTGATCAGGGTTCTTTATTCCAGTGAAAACGATTTTTATCCAAATTCTAGAGGAGCACCAGTGTGCCTCTGGGAGCTACACCCGGGCCTGCTGAACAGCGGCTCCGGAGTTTTCATTTTCTGACTAAAATTCAACACGGAATTTCATGGATCGAAGGAAACCGTGAATTGTAGACGTACCAGATTCTCACATCTTCATTGTCTAATGGAAGCTGAAGTTTCCCAGTCTGATCCGGCTGCCACTTCATTTCTGGCAATGACCATTCAATTGTGGACGTTCAGCCTTCTTCGGAATTCTCTTATACCGGCATGTTCCCGCGCCACATAAAGACCACTCGGTGGAGGTTTATGTGACTCAGGACAACTCTTTATTTCAGGCGTCTAGAACAAAGGGAATTCACAGAGGTTGATGATCACTTATTAAAGTCCCGTTTCTCTATGATGCCCACTGATGACACTTCTACATCTGAGGGCAAAGAGCTCGTGCAGCATGATATTCTCATTTCAGCCGCCACGCCGCCTGCAGTTCCTTCCTTGCAGAAAAATCTTTCCCAGTTGTACTTCTTTAAAATGCTGCAAAATAGTGGGACAGAAGATTTCGGTTTAGCGTTAACTTTAAACGGGCATAGATACAGGCATGTGGGCATGTTTAGAGACAGTGTTTCACTGGTCTAGGGTAAAGGGTGAAGCGCCTGGGATCCCGTGCTTCACTACTGTATGGCCTCAAGATGATGTGTAGGCACAGCGGCAAATCCATCGGTGGCAATTCTCTCATATTGTCATTGCGATGGGAAGATTCCTTATTCGCTAGGAAATGTTTTACCGTGGAAGACGGGTCACCACAGAGCTGTCTCTTTTGTGTTGAGACAAACTTTGCTGAATTTACCTGCCAGCAGTTGCGTGTCCTCCCTTTCTTTTAAGGCCGATGGAGACGCACGAGTGTAAGGAGAACGGTGAATGGTGGCCGTTCATAAGCCAGGATCATCAGAAACCGCAGAGTAAATTTTAGGAACGTAGACGTAGGACAGCGGAGAAAACTTCACTCAGGGACTTCAGTGAACTCTCCTTACAATGCTGAGGCCTGACACGCCTAGTGCCTGGGGGCAACCCGGCTCCTGCCCTAGGTAGTTTTGTTGAGCGTGCCTCCCTCAGGTGGTGCCTTTTCTCTCCCAGCAATATTGCTCCGTGAAATTCTGCCGATGATCAAAACTGTTTGCCATGGCTTTGTCCTTTCACCTCATTGGCCTCATCTTTGAAGTACAAATGCTTTTCTACGCCGGTGCTGCCTCCCTGAGCTTTCCTTTGTCTTGGCTCAATCGATGCAGATTCCTGTGCTGAATACGCCATGGACTAGCACAGGTGGGTTCTTGTCAGTATACCGGGCAAACGCAGCAATTTCGATGGTCAAGACCCACCTGGCTTGATCAGGGTTCTTTATTCCAGTGAAAACGATTTTTATCCAAATTCTAGAGGAGCACCAGTGTGCCTCTGGGAGCTACACCCGGGCCTGCTGAACAGCGGCTCCGGAGTTTTCATTTTCTGACTAAAATTCAACACGGAATTTCATGGATCTAAGGAAACCGTGAATTGTGGACGTACCAGATTCTCACATCTTCATTGTCTAATGGAAGCTGAAGTTTCCCAGTCTGATCCGGTTGCCACTTCATTTCTGGCAATGACCATTCAATTGTGGACGTTCAGCCTTCTTCGGAATTCTCTTATTCCGGCATGTTCCCGCGCCACATAAAGACCACTCGGTGGAGGTTTATGTGACTCAGGACAACTCTTTATTTCAGGCGTCTAGAACAAAGGGAATTCACAGAGGTTGATGATCACTTATTAAAGTCCCGTTTCTCTATGATGCCCACTGATGACACTTCTACATCTGAGGGCAAAGAGCTCGTGCAGCATGATATTCTCATTTCAGCCGCCACGCCGCCTGCAGTTCCTTCCTTGCAGAAAAATCTTTCCCAGTGTACTTCTTTAAAATGCTGCAAAATAGTGGGACAGAAGATTTCGGTTTAGCGTTAACTTTAAACGGGCATAGATACAGGCATGTGGGCATGTTTAGAGACAGTGTTTCACTGGTCTACGGTAAAGGGTGAAGCGCCTGGGATCCCGTGCTTCACTACTGTATGGCCTCAAGATGATGTGTAGGCACAGCGGCAAATCCATCGGTGGCAATTCTCTCATATTGTCATTGCGATGGGAAGATTCCTTATTCGCTAGGAAATGTTTTCCCGTGGAAGACGGGTCACCACAGAGCTGTCTCTTTTGTGTTGAGACAAACTTTGCTGAATTTACCTGCCAGCAGTTGCGTGTCCTCCCTTTCTTTTAAGGCCGATGGAGACGCACGAGTGTAAGGAGAACGGTGAATGGTGGCCGTTCATAAGCCAGGATCATCAGAAACCGCAGAGTAAATTTTAGGAACGTAGACGTAGGACAGCGGAGAAAACTTCACTCAGGGACTTCAGTGAACTCTCCTTACAATGCTGAGGCCTGACACGCCTAGTGCCTGGGGGCAACCCGGCTCCTGCCCTAGGTAGTTTTGTTGAGCGTGCCTCCCTCAGGTGGTGCCTTTTCTCTCCCAGCAATATTGCTCCGTGAAATTCTGCCGATGATCAAAACTGTTTGCCATGGCTTTGTCCTTTCACCTCATTGGCCTCATCTTTGAAGTACAAATGCTTTTCTACACGGGTGCTGCCTCCCTGAGCTTTCCTTTGTCTTGGCTCAATCGATGCAGATTCCTGTGCTGAATACGCCATGGACTAGCACAGGTGGGTTCTTGTCAGTATACCGGGCAAACGCAGCAATTTCGATGGTCAAGACCCACCTGGCTTGATCAGGGTTCTTTATTCCAGTGAAAACGATTTTTATCCAAATTCTAGAGGAGCACCAGTGTGCCTCTGGGAGCTACACCCGGGCCTGCTGAACAGCGGCTCCGGAGTTTCATTTTCTGACTAAAATTCAACACGGAATTTCATGGATCTAAGGAAACCGTGATTTGTGGACGTACCAGATTCTCACATCTTCATTGTCTAATGGAAGCTGAAGTTTCCCAGTCTGATCCGGCTGCCACTTCATTTCTGGCAATGACCATTCAATTGTGGACGTTCAGCCTTCTTCGGAATTCTCTTATACCGACATGTTCCCGCGCCACATAAAGACCACTCGGTGGAGGTTTATGTGGCTCAGGACAACTCTTTATTTCAGGCGTCTAGAACAAAGGGAATTCACAGAGGTTCATGATCACTTATTAAAGTCCCGTTTCTCTATGATGCCCACTGATGACACTTCTACATCTGAGGGCAAAGAGCTCGTGCAGCATGATATTCTCATTTCAGCCGCCACGCCGCCTGCAGTTCCTTCCTTGCAGAAAAATCTTTTCCAGTTGTACTTCTTTAAAATGCTGCAAAATAGTGGGACAGAAGATTTCGGTTTAGCGTTAACTTTAAACGGGCATAGATACAGGCATGTGGGCATGTTTAGAGACAGTGTTTCACTGGTCTAGGGTAAAGGTGAAGCGCCTGGGATCCCGTGCTTCACTACTGTATGTCCTCAAGATGATGTGTAGGCACAGCGGCAAATCCATCGGTGGCAATTCTCTCATATTGTCATTGCGATGGGAAGATTCCTTATTCGCTAGGAAATGTTTTCCCGTGGAAGACGGGTCACCACAGAGCTGTCTCTTTTGTGTTGAGACAAACTTTGCTGAATTTACCTGCCAGCAGTTGCGTGTCCTCCCTTTCTTTTGAGGCCAATGGAGACGCACGAGTGTAAGGAGAACGGTGAATGGTGGCCGTTCATAAGCCAGGATCATCAGAAACCGCAGAGTAAATTTTAGGAACGTAGACGTAGGACAGCGGAGAGAACTTCACTCAGGGATTTCAGTGAACTCTCCTTACAATGCTGAGGCCTGACACGCCTAGTGCCTGGGGGCAACCCGGCTCCTGCCCTAGGTAGTTTTGTTGAGCGTGCCTCCCTCAGGTGGTGCCTTTTCTCTCCCAGCAATATTGCTCCGTGAAATTCTGCCGATGATCAAAACTGTTTGCCATGGCTTTGTCCTTTCACCTCATTGGCCTCATCTTTGAAGTACAAATGCTTTTCTACGCGGGTGCTGCCTCCCTGAGCTTTCCTTTGTCTTGGCTCAATCGATGCAGATTCCTGTGCTGAATACGCCATGGACTAGCACAGGTGGGTTCTTGTCAGTATACCGGGCAAACGCAGCAATTTCGATGGTCAAGACCCACCTGGCTTGATCAGGGTTCTTTATTCCAGTGAAAACGATTTTTATCCAAATTCTAGAGGAGCACCAGTGTGCCTCTGGGAGCTACACCCGGGCCTGCTGAACAGCGGCTCCGGAGTTTTCATTTTCTGACTAAAATTCAACACGGAATTTCATGGATCTAAGGAAACCGTGAATTGTGGACGTACCAGATTCTCACATCTTCATTGTCTAATGGAAGCTGAAGTTTCCCAGTCTGATCCGGCTGCCACTTCATTTCTGGCAATGACCATTCAATTGTGGACGTTCAGCCTTCTTCGGAATTCTCTTACACCGGCATGTTCCCGCGCCACATAAAGACCACTCGGTGGAGGTTTATGTGGCTCAGGACAACTCTTTATTTCAGGCGTCTAGAACAAAGGGAATTCACAGAGGTTGATGATCACTTATTAAAGTCCCGTTTCTCTATGATGCCCACTGATGACACTTCTACATCTGAGGGCAAAGAGCTCGTGCAGCATGATATTCTCATTTCAGCCGCCACGCCGCCTGCAGTTCCTTCCTTGCAGAAAAATCTTTTCCAGTTGTACTTCTTTAAAATGCTGCAAAATAGTGGGACAGAAGATTTCGGTTTAGCGTTAACTTTAAATGGGCATAGATACAGGCATGTGGGCATGTTTAGAGACAGTGTTTCACTGGTCTAGGGTAAAGGGTGAAGCGCCTGGGATCCCGTGCTTCACTACTGTATGGCCTCAAGATGATGTGTAGGCACAGCGGCAAATCCATCGGTGGCAATTCTCTCATATTGTCATTGCGATGGGAAGATTCCTTATTCGCTAGGAAATGTTTTCCCGTGGAAGACGGGTCACCACAGAGCTGTCCCTTTTGTGTTGAGACAAACTTTGCTGAATTTACCTGCCAGCAGTTGAGTGTCCTCCCTTTCTTTTGAGGCCGATGGAGACGCACGAGTGTAAGGAGAACGGTGAATGGTGGCCGTTCATAAGCCAGGATCATCAGAAACCGCAGAGTAAATTTTAGGAACGTAGACGTAGGACAGCGGAGAGAACTTCACTCAGGGACTTCAGTGAATTCTCCTTACAATGCTGAGGCCTGACACGCCTAGTGCCTGGGGGCAACCCGGCTCCTGCCCTAGGTAGTTTTGTTGAGCGTGCCTCCCTCAGGTGGTGCCTTTTCTCTGCCAGCAATATTGCTCCGTGAAATTCTGCTGATGATCAAAACTGTTTGCCATGGCTTTGTCCTTTCACCTCATTGGCCTCATCTTTGAAGTACAAATGCTTTTCTACACGGGTGCTGCCTCCCTGAGCTTTCCTTTGTCTTGGCTCAATCGATGCAGATTCCTGTGCTGAATACGCCATGGACTAGCACAGGTGGGTTCTTGTCAGTATACCGGGCAAACGCAGCAATTTCGATGGTCAAGACCCACCTGGCTTGATCAGGGTTCTTTATTCCAGTGAAAACGATTTTTATCCAAATTCTAGAGGAGCACCAGTGTGCCTCTGGGAGCTACAACCGGGCCTGCTGAACAGCGGCTCCAGAGTTTTCATTTTCTGACTAAAATTCAACACGGAACTTCATGGATCTAAGGAAACCATGAATTGTGGAGGTACCAGATTCTCACATCTTCATTGTCTAATGGAAGCTGAAGTTTCCCAGTCTGATCCGGCTGCCACTTCATTTCTGGAAATGACCATTCAATTGTGGACGTTCAGCCTTCTTCGGAATTCTCTTATACCGGCATGTTCCCGCGCCACATAAAGACCACTCGGTGGAGGTTTATGTGACTCAGGACAACTCTTTATTTCAGGCGTCCTAAACAAAGGGAATTCACAGAGGTTGATGATCACTTATTAAAGTCCCGTTTCTCTATGATGCCCACTGATGACACTTCTACATCTGAGGGCAAAGAGCTCGTGCAGCATGATATTCTCATTTCAGCCGCCACGCCGCCTGCAGTTCCTTCCTTGCAGAAAAATCTTTCCCAGTGTACTTCTTTAAAATGCTGCAAAATAGTGGGACCGAAGATTTCGGTTTAGCGTTAACTTTAAACGGGCATAGATACAGGCATGTGGGCATGTTTAGAGACAGTGTTTCACTGGTCTAGGGTAAAGATTGAAGCGCCTGGGATCCCGTGCTTCACTACTGTATGGCCTCAAGATGATGTGTAGGCACAGCGGCAAATCCATCGGTGGCAAATCTCTCATATTGTCATTGCGATGGGAAGATTCCTTATTCGCTAGGAAATGTTTTCCCGTGGAAGACGGGTCACCACAGAGCTGTCTCTTTTCTGTTGAGACAAACTTTGCTGATTTTACCTGCCAGCAGTTGCGTGTCCTCCCTTTCTTTTGAGGCCGATGGAGACGCACGAGTGTAAGGAGAACGGTGAATGGTGGCCGTTCATAAGCCAGGATCATCAGAAACCGCAGAGTAAATTTTAGGAACGTAGACGTAGGACAGCGGAGAAAACTTCACTCAGGGACTTCAGTGAACTCTCCTTACAATGCTGAGGCCTGACACGCCTAGTGCCTGGGGGCAACCCGGCTCCTGCCCTAGGTAGTTTTGTTGAGCGTGCCTCCCTCAGGTGGTGCCTTTTCTCTGCCAGCAATATTGCTCCGTGAAATTCTGCCGATGATCAAAACTGTTTGCCATGGCTTTGTCCTTTCACCTCATTGGCCTCATCTTTGAAGTACAAATGCTTTTCTACGCGGGTGCTGCCTCCCTGAGCTTTCATTTGTCTTGGCTCAATCGATGCAGATTCCTGTGCTGAATACGCCATGGACTAGCACAGGTGGGTTCTTGTCAGTATACCGGGCAAACGCAGCAATTTCGATGGTCAAGACCCACCTGGCTTGATCAGGGTTCTTTATTCCAGTGAAAACGATTTTTATCCAAATTCTAGAGGAGCACCAGTGTGCCTCTGGGAGCGACACCCGGGCCTGCTGAACAGCGGCTCCGGAGTTTTCATTTTCTGACTAAAATTCAACACGGAATTTCATGGATCTAAGGAAACCGTGAATTGTGGACGTACCAGATTCTCACATCTTCATTGTCTAATGGAAGCTGAAGTTTCCCAGTCTGATCCGGCTGCCACTTCATTTCTGGCAATGACCATTCAATTGTGGACGTTCAGCCTTCTTCGGAATTCTCTTATACCGGCATGTTCCCGCGCCACATAAAGACCACTCGGTGGAGGTTTATGTGGCTCAGGACAACTCTTTATTTCAGGCGTCTAGAACAAAGGGAATTCACAGAGGTTCATGATCACTTATTAAAGTCCCGTTTCTCTATGATGCCCACTGATGACACTTCTACATCTGAGGGCAAAGAGCTCGTGCAGCATGATATTCTCATTTCAGCCGCCACGCCGCCTGCAGTTCCTTCCTTGCAGAAAAATCTTTCCCAGTTGTACTTCTTTAAAATGCTGCAAAATAGTGGGACAGATTTCGGTTTAGCGTTAACTTTAAACGGGCATAGATACAGGCATGTGGGTATGTTTAGAGACAGTGTTTCACTGGTCTAGGGTAATGGGTGAAGCGCCTGGGATCCCGTGCTTCACTACTGTATGGCCTCAAGATGATGTGTAGGCACAGCGGCAAATCCATCGGTGGCAATTCTCTCATATTGTCATTGCGATGGGAAGATTCCTTATTCGCTAGGAAATGTTTTACCGTGGAAGACGGGTCACCACAGAGCTGTCTCTTTTGTGTTGCGACAAACTTTGCTGAATTTACCTGCCAGCAGTTGCGTGTCCTCCCTTTCTTTTGAGGCCGATGGAGACGCACGAGTGTAAGGAGAACGGTGAATGGTGGCCGTTCATCAGCCAGGATCATCAGAAACCGCAGAGTAAATTTTAGGAACGTAGACGTGGGACAGCGGAGAAAACTTCACTCAGGGACTTCAGTGAACTCTCCTTACAATGCTGAGGCCTGACACGCCTAGTGCCTGGGGGCAACCCGGCTCCTGCCCTAGGTAGTTTTGTTGAGCGTGCCTCCCTCAGGTGGTGCCTTTTCTCTCCCAGCAATATTGCTCCGTGAAATTCTGCCGATGATCAAAACTGTTTGCCATGGCTTTGTCCTTTCACCTCATTGGCCTCATCTTTGAAGTACAAATGCTTTTCTACGCGGGTGCTGCCTCCCTGAGCTTTCCTTTGTCTTGGCTCAATTGATGCAGATTCCTGTGCTGAATACGCCATGGACTAGCACAGGTGGGTTCTTGTCAGTATACCGGGCAAACGCAGCAATTTCGATGGTCAAGACCCACCTGGCTTGATCAGGGTTCTTTATTCCAGTGAAAACGATTTTTATCCAAATTCTAGAGGAGCACCAGTGTGCCTCTGGGAGCTACACCCGGGCCTGCTGAACAGCGGCTCCGGAGTTTTCATTTTCTGACTAAAATTCAACACGGAATTTCATGGATCTAAGGAAACCGTGAATTGTGGACGTACCAGATTCTCACATCTTCATTGTCTAATGGAAGCTGAAGTTTCCCAGTCTGATCCGGCTGCCACTTCATTTCTGGCAATGACGATTCAATTGTGGACGTTCAGCCTTCTTCGGAATTCTCTTACACCGGCATGTTCCCGCGCCACATAAAGACCACTCGGTGGAGGTTTATGTGACTCAGGACAACTCTTTATTTCAGGCGTCTAGAACAAAGGGAATTCACAGAGGTTGATGATCACTTATTAAAGTCCCGTTTCTCTATGATGCCCACTGATGACACTTCTACATGTGAGGGCAAAGAGCTCGTGCAGCATGATATTCTCATTTCAGCCGCCACGCCCCCTGCAGTTCCTTCCTTGCAGAAAAATCTTTCCCAGTTGTACTTCTTTAAAATGCTGCAAAATAGTGGGACAGAAGATTTCGGTTTAGCGTTAACTTTAAACGGGCATAGATACAGGCATGTGGGCATGTTTAGAGACAGTGTTTCACTGGTCTAGGGTAAAGGGTGAAGCGCCTGGGTTCCCGTGCTTCACTACTGTATGGCCTCAAGATGATGTGTAGGCACAGCGGCAAATCCATCGGTGGCAATTCTCTCATATTGTCATTGCGATGGGAAGATTCCTTACTCGCTAGGAAATGTTTTACCGTGGAAGACGGGTCACCACAGAGCTGTCTCTTTTGTGTTGAGACAAACTTTGCTGAATTTACCTGCCAGCAGTTGCGTGTCCTCCCTTTCTTTTGAGGCCGATGGAGACGCACGAGTGTAAGGACAACGGTGAATGGTGGCCGTTCATAAGCCAGGATCATCAGAAACCGCAGAGTAAATTTTAGGAACGTAGACGTAGGACAGCGGAGAAAACTTCACTCAGGGACTTCAGTGAACTCTCCTTACAATGCTGAGGCCTGACACGCCTAGTGCCTGGGGGCAACCCGGCTCCTGCCCTAGGTAGTTTTGTTGAGCGTGCCTCCCTCAGGTGGTGCCTTTTCTCTCCCAGCAATATTGCTCCGTGAAATTCTGCCGATGATCAAAACTGTTTGCCATGGCTTTGTCCTTTCACCTCATTGGCCTCATCTTTGAAGTACAAATGCTTTTCTACGCGGGTGCTGCCTCCCTGAGCTTTCCTTTGTCTTGGCTCAATCGATGCAGATTCCTGTGCTGAATACGCCATGGACTAGCACAGGTGGGTTCTTGTCAGTATACCGGGCAAACGCAGCAATTTCGATGGTCAAGACCCACCTGGCTTGATCAGGGTTCTTTATTCCAGTGAAAACGATTTTTATCCAAATTCTAGAGGAGCACCAGTGTGCCTCTGGGAGCTACACCCGGGCCTGCTGAACAGCGGCTCCGGAGTTTTCATTTTCTGACTAAAATTCAACACGGAATTTCATGGATCTAAGGAAACCGTGAATTGTGGACGTACCAGATTCTCACATCTTCATTGTCTAATGGAAGCTGAAGTTTCCCAGTCTGATCCGGCTGCCACTTCATTTCTGGCAATGACCATTCAATTGTGGACGTTCAGCCTTCTTCGGAATTCTCTTACACCGGCATGTTCCCGCGCCACATAAAGACCACTCGGTGGAGGTTTATGTGGCTCAGGACAACTCTTTATTTCAGGCGTCTAGAACAAAGGGAATTCACAGAGGTTGATGATCACTTATTAAAGTCCCGTTTCTCTATGATGCCCACTGATGACACTTCTACATCTGAGGGCAAAGAGCTCGTGCAGCATGATATTCTCATTTCAGCCGCCACGCCGCCTGCAGTTCCTTCCTTGCAGAAAAATCTTTCCCAGTTGTACTTCTTTAAAATGCTGCAAAATAGTGGGACAGAAGATTTCGGTTTAGCGTTAACTTTAAACGGGCATAGATACAGGCATGTGGGCATGTTTAGAGACAGTGTTTCACTGGTCTAGGGTAAAGGGTGAAGCGCCTGGGATCCCGTGCTTCACTACTGTATGGCCTCAAGATGATGTGTAGGCACAGCGGCAAATCCATCGGTGGCAATTCTCTCATATTGTCATTGCGATGGGAAGATTCCTTACTCGCTAGGAAATGTTTTACCGTGGAAGACGGGTCACCACAGAGCTGTCTCTTTTGTGTTGAGACAAACTTTGCTGAATTTACCTGCCAGCAGTTGCGTGTCCTCCCTTTCTTTTGAGGCCGATGGAGACGCACGAGTGTAAGGAGAACGGTGAATGGTGGCCGTTCATAAGCCAGGATCATCAGAAACCGCAGAGTAAATTTTAGGAACGTAGACGTAGGACAGCGGAGAAAACTTCACTCAGGGACTTCAGTGAACTCTCCTTACAATGCTGAGGCCTGACACGCCTAGTGCCTGGGGGCAACCCGGCTCCTGCCCTAGGTAGTTTTGTTGAGCGTGCCTCCCTCAGGTGGTGCCTTTTCTCTCCCAGCAATATTGCTCCGTGAAATTCTGCCGATGATCAAAACTGTTTGCCATGGCTTTGTCCTTTCACCTCATTGGCCTCATCTTTGAAGTACAAATGCTTTTCTACGCGGGTGCTGCCTCCCTGAGCTTTCCTTTGTCTTGGCTCAATCGATGCAGATTCCTGTGCTGAATACGCCATGGACTAGCACAGGTGGGTTCTTGTCAGTATACCGGGCAAACGCAGCAATTTCGATGGTCAAGACCCACCTGGCTTGATCAGGGTTCTTTATTCCAGTGAAAACGATTTTTATCCAAATTCTAGAGGAGCACCAGTGTGCCTCTGGGAGCTACACCCGGGCCTGCTGAACAGCGGCTCCGGAGTTTTCATTTTCTGACTAAAATTCAACACGGAATTTCATGGATCTAAGGAAACCGTGAATTGTGGACGTACCAGATTCTCACATCTTCATTGTCTAATGGAAGCTGAAGTTTCCCAGTCTGATCCGGCTGCCACTTCATTTCTGGCAATGACCATTCAATTGTGGACGTTCAGCCTTCTTTGGAATTCTCTTACACCGGCATGTTCCCGCGCCACATAAAGACCACTCGGTGGAGGTTTATGTGACTCAGGACAACTCTTTATTTCAGGCGTCTAGAACAAAGGGAATTCACAGAGGTTGATGATCACTTATTAAAGTCCCGTTTCTCTATGATGCCCACTGATGACACTTCTACATCTGAGGGCAAAGAGCTCGTGCAGCATGATATTCTCATTTCAGCCGCCACGCCGCCTGCAGTTCCTTCCTTGCAGAAAAATCTTTCCCAGTTGTACTTCTTTAAAATGCTGCAAAATAGTGGGACAGAAGATTTCGGTTTAGCGTTAACTTTAAACGGGCATAGATACAGGCATGTGGGCATGTTTAGAGACAGTGTTTCACTGGTCTAGGGTAAAGGGTGAAGCGCCTGGGATCCCGTGCTTCACTACTGTATGGCCTCAAGATGATGTGTAGGCACAGCGGCAAATCCATCGGTGGCAATTCTCTCATATTGTCATTGCGAAGGGAAGATTCCTTACTCGCTAGGAAATGTTTTCCCGTGGAAGACGGGTCACCACAGAGCTGTCTCTTTTGTGTTGAGACAAACTTTGCTGAATTTACCTGCCAGCAGTTGCGTGTCCTCCCTTTCTTTTGAGGCCGATGGAGACGCACGAGTGTAAGGAGAACGGTGAATGGTGGCCGTTCATAAGCCAGGATCATCAGAAACCGCAGAGTAAATTTTAGGAACGTAGACGTAGGACAGCGGAGAAAACTTCACTCAGGGACTTCAGTGAACTCTCCTTACAATGCTGAGGCCTGACACGCCTAGTGCCTGGGGGCAACCCGGCTCCTTCCCTAGGTAGTTTTGTTGAGCGTGCCTCCCTCAGGTGGTGCCTTTTCTCTCCCAGCAATATTGCTCCGTGAAATTCTGCCGATGATCAAAACTGTTTGCCATGGCTTTGTCCTTTCACCTCATTGGCCTCATCTTTGAAGTACAAATGCTTTTCTACGCGGGTGCTGCCTCCCTGAGCTTTCCTTTGTCTTGGCTCAATCGATGCAGATTCCTGTGCTGAATACGCCATGGACTAGCACAGGTGGGTTCTTGTCAGTATACCGGGCAAACGCAGCAATTTCGATGGTCAAGACCCACCTGGCTTGATCAGGGTTCTTTATTCCAGTGAAAACGATTTTTATCCAAATTCTAGAGGAGCACCAGTGTGCCTCTGGGAGCTACACCCGGGCCTGCTGAACAGCGGCTCCGGAGTTTTCATTTTCTGACTAAAATTCAACACGGAATTTCATGGATCTAAGGAAACCGTGAATTGTGGACGTACCAGATTCTCACATCTTCATTGTCTAATGGAAGCTGAAGTTTCCCAGTCTGATCCGGCTGCCACTTCATTTCTGGCAATGACCATTCAATTGTGGACGTTCAGCCTTCTTCGGAATTCTCTTACACCGGCATGTTCCCGCGCCACATAAAGACCACTCGGTGGAGGTTTATGTGACTCAGGACAACTCTTTATTTCAGGCGTCTAGAACAAAGGGAATTCACAGAGGTTGATGATCACTTATTAAAGTCCCGTTTCTCTATGATGCCCACTGATGACACTTCTACATCTGAGGGCAAAGAGCTCGTGCAGCATGATATTCTCATTTCAGCCGCCACGCCGCCTGCAGTTCCTTCCTTGCAGAAAAATCTTTCCCAGTTGTACTTCTTTAAAATGCTGCAAAATAGTGGGACAGAAGATTTCGGTTTAGCGTTAACTTTAAACGGGCATAGATACAGGCATGTGGGCCTGTTTAGAGACAGTGTTTCACTGGTCTAGGGTAAAGGGTGAAGCGCCTGGGATCCCGTGCTTCACTACTGTATGGCCTCAAGATGATGTGTAGGCACAGCGGCAAATCCATCGGTGGCAATTCTCTCATATTGTCATTGCGATGGGAAGATTCCTTATTCGCTAGGAAATGTTTTCCCGTGGAAGACGGGTCACCACAGAGCTGTCTCTTTTGTGTTGAGACAAACTTTGCTGAATTTACCTGCCAGCAGTTGCGTGTCCTCCCTTTCTTTTAAGGCCGATGGAGACGCACGAGTGTAAGGAGAACGGTGAATGGTGGCCGTTCATAAGCCAGGATCATCAGAAACCGCAGAGGAAATTTTAGGAACGTAGACGTAGGAGAGCGGAGAAAACTTCACTCAGGGACTTCAGTGAACTCTCCTTACAATGCTGAGGCCTGACACGCCTAGTGCCTGGGGGCAACCCAGCTCCTGCCCTAGGTAGTTTTGTTGAGCGTGCCTCCCTCAGGTGGTGCCTTTTCTCACCCAGCAATATTGCTCCGTGAAATTCTGCCGATGATCAAAACTGTTTGCCATGGCTTTGTCCTTTCACCTCATTGGCCTCATCTTTGAAGTACAAATGCTTTTCTACGCGGGTGCTGCCTCCCTGAGCTTTCCTTTGTCTTGGCTCAATCGATGCAGATTCCTGTGCTGAATACGCCATGGACTAGCACAGGTGGGTTCTTGTCAGTATACCGGGCAAACGCAGCAATTTCGATGGTCAAGACCCACCTGGCTTGATCAGGGTTCTTTATTCCAGTGAAAACGATTTTTATCCAAATTCTAGAGGAGCACCAGTGTGCCTCTAGGAGCTACACCCGGGCCTGCTGAACAGCGGCTCCGGAGTTTTCATTTTCTGACTAAAATTCAACACGGAATTTCATGGATCTAAGGAAACCGTGAATTGTGGACGTACCAGATTCTCACATCTTCATTGTCTAATGGAAGCTGAAGTTTCCCAGTCTGATCCGGCTGCCACTTCATTTCTGGCAATGACCATTCAATTGTGGACGTTCAGCCTTCTTCGGAATTCTCTTACACCGGCATGTTCCCACGCCACATAAAGACCACTCGGTGGAGGTTTATGTGACTCAGGACAACTCTTTATTTCAGGCGTCTAGAACAAAGGGAATTCACAGAGGTTGATGATCACTTATTAAAGTCCCGTTTCTCTATGATGCCCACTGATGACACTTCTACATCTGAGGGCAAAGAGCTCGTGCAGCATGATATTCTCATTTCAGCCGCCATGCCCCCTGCAGTTCCTTCCTTGCAGAAAAATCTTTCCCAGTTGTACTTCTTTAAAATGCTGCAAAATAGTGGGACAGAAGATTTCGGTTTAGCGTTAACTTTAAACGGGCATAGATACAGGCATGTGGGCCTGTTTAGAGACAGTGTTTCACTGGTCTAGGGTAAAGGGTGAAGCGCCTGGGATCCCGTGCTTCACTACTGTATGGCCTCAAGATGATGTGTAGGCACAGCGGCAAATCCATCGGTGGCAATTCTCTCATATTGTCATTGCGATGGGAAGATTCCTTACTCGCTAGGAAATGTTTTATCGTGGAAGACGGGTCACCACAGAGCTGTCTCTTTTGTGTTGAGACAAACTTTGCTGAATTTACCTGCCAGCAGTTGCGTGTCCTCCCTTTCTTTTGAGGCCGATGGAGACGCACGAGTGTAAGGAGAACGGTGAATGGTGGCCGTTCATAAGCCAGGATCATCAGAAACCGCAGAGGAAATTTTAGGAACGTAGACGTAGGAGAGCGGAGAAAACTTCACTCAGGGACTTCAGTGAACTCTCCTTACAATGCTGAGGCCTGACACGCCTAGTGCCTGGGGGCAACCCGGCTCCTGCCCTAGGTAGTTTTGTTGAGCGTGCCTCCCTCAGGTGGTGCCTTTTCTCTGCCAGCAATATTGCTCCGTGAAATTCTGCTGATGATCAAAACTGTTTGCCATGGCTTTGTCCTTTCACCTCATTGGCCTCATCTTTGAAGTACAAATGCTTTTCTACGCGGGTGCTGCCTCCCTGAGCTTTCCTTTGTCTTGGCTCAATCGATGCAGATTCCTGTGCTGAATACGCCATGGACTAGCACAGGTGGGTTCTTGTCAGTATACCGGGCAAACGCAGCAATTTCGATGGTCAAGACCCACCTGGCTTGATCAGGGTTCTTTATTCCAGTGAAAACGATTTTTATCCAAATTCTAGAGGAGCACCAGTGTGCCTCTGGGAGCTACACCCGGGCCTGCTGAACAGCGGCTCCGGAGTTTTCATTTTCTGACTAAAATTCAACACGGAATTTCATGGATCTAAGGAAACCGTGAATTGTGGACGTACCAGATTCTCACATCTTCATTGTCTAATGGAAGCTGAAGTTTCCCAGTCTGATCCGGCTGCCACTTCATTTCTGGCAATGACGATTCAATTGTGGACGTTCAGCCTTCTTCGGAATTCTCTTACACCGGCATGTTCCCGCGCCACATAAAGACCACTCGGTGGAGGTTTATGTGACTCAGGACAACTCTTTATTTCAGGCGTCTAGAACAAAGGGAATTCACAGAGGTTGATGATCACTTATTAAAGTCCCGTTTCTCTATGATGCCCACTGATGACACTTCTACATCTGAGGGCAAAGAGCTCGTGCAGCATGATATTCTCATTTCAGCCGCCACGCCGCCTGCAGTTCCTTCCTTGCAGAAAAATCTTTCCCAGTTGTACTTCTTTAAAATGCTGCAAAATAGTGGGACAGAAGATTTCGGTTTAGCGTTAACTTTAAACGGGCATAGATACAGGCATGTGGGCCTGTTTAGAGACAGTGTTTCACTGGTCTAGGGTAAAGGGTGAAGCGCCTGGGATCCCGTGCTTCACTACTGTATGGCCTCAAGATGATGTGTAGGCACAGCGGCAAATCCATCGGTGGCAATTCTCTCATATTGTCATTGCGATGGGAAGATTCCTTACTCGCTAGGAAATGTTTTACCGTGGAAGACGGGTCACCACAGAGCTGTCTCTTTTGTGTTGAGACAAACTTTGCTGAATTTACCTGCCAGCAGTTGCGTGTCCTCCCTTTCTTTTGAGGCCGATGGAGACGCACGAGTGTAAGGAGAACGGTGAATGGTGGCCGTTCATAAGCCAGGATCATCAGAAACCGCAGAGTAAATTTTAGGAACGTAGACGTAGGACAGCGGAGAAAACTTCACTCAGGGACTTCAGTGAACTCTCCTTACAATGCTGAGGCCTGACACGCCTAGTGCCTGGGGGCAACCCGGCTCCTGCCCTAGGTAGTTTTGTTGAGCGTGCCTCCCTCAGGTGGTGCCTTTTCTCTCCCAGCAATATTGCTCCGTGAAATTCTGCCGATGATCAAAACTGTTTGCCATGGCTTTGTCCTTTCACCTCATTGGCCTCATCTTTGAAGTACAAATGCTTTTCTACGCGGGTGCTGCCTCCCTGAGCTTTCCTTTGTCTTGGCTCAATCGATGCAGATTCCTGTGCTGAATACGCCATGGACTAGCACAGGTGGGTTCTTGTCAGTATACCGGGCAAACGCAGCAATTTCGATGGTCAAGACCCACCTGGCTTGATCAGGGTTCTTTATTCCAGTGAAAACGATTTTTATCCAAATTCTAGAGGAGCACCAGTGTGCCTCTGGGAGCTACACCCGGGCCTGCTGAACAGCGGCTCCGGAGTTTTCATTTTCTGACTAAAATTCAACACGGAATTTCATGGATCTAAGGAAACCGTGAATTGTGGACGTACCAGATTCTCACATCTTCATTGTCTAATGGAAGCTGAAGTTTCCCAGTCTGATCCGGCTGCCACTTCATTTCTGGCAATGACCATTCAATTGTGGACGTTCAGCCTTCTTCGGAATTCTCTTACACCGGCATGTTCCCGCGCCACATAAAGACCACTCGGTGGAGGTTTATGTGACTCAGGACAACTCTTTATTTCAGGCGTCTAGAACAAAGGGAATTCACAGAGGTTGATGATCACTTATTAAAGTCCCGTTTCTCTATGATGCCCACTGATGACACTTCTACATCTGAGGGCAAAGAGCTCGTGCAGCATGATATTCTCATTTCAGCCGCCACGCCGCCTGCAGTTCCTTCCTTGCAGAAAAATCTTTCCCAGTTGTACTTCTTTAAAATGCTGCAAAATAGTGGGACAGAAGATTTCGGTTTAGCGTTAACTTTAAACGGGCATAGATACAGGCATGTGGGCCTGTTTAGAGACAGTGTTTCACTGGTATAGGGTAAAGGGTGAAGCGCCTGGGATCCCGTGCTTCACTACTGTATGGCCTCAAGATGATGTGTAGGCAGAGCGGCAAATCCATCGGTGGCAATTCTCTCATATTGTCATTGCGATGGGAAGATTCCTTACTCGCTAGGAAATGTTTTACCGTGGAAGACGGGTCACCACAGAGCTGTCTCTTTTGTGTTGAGACAAATTTGCTGAATTTACCTGCCAGCAGTTGCGTGTCCTCCCTTTCTTTTGAGGCCAATGGAGACGCACGAGTGTAAGGAGAACGGTGAATGGTGGCCGTTCATAAGCCAGGATCATCAGAAACCGCAGAGTAAATTTTAGGAACGTAGACGTAGGACAGCGGAGAAAACTTCACTCAGGGACTTCAGTGAACTCTCCTTACAATGCTGAGGCCTGACACGCCTAGTGCCTGGGGGCAACCCGGCTCCTGCCCTAGGTAGTTTTGTTGAGCGTGCCTCCCTCAGGTGGTGCCTTTTCTCTCCCAGCAATATTGCTCCGTGAAATTCTGCCGATGATCAAAACTGTTTGCCATGGCTTTGTCCTTTCACCTCATTGGCCTCATCTTTGAAGTACAAATGCTTTTCTACGCGGGTGCTGCCTCCCTGAGCTTTCCTTTGCCTTGGCTCAATCGATGCAGATTCCTGTGCTGAATACGCCATGGACTAGCACAGGTGGGTTCTTGTCAGTATACCGGGCAAACGCAGCAATTTCGATGGTCAAGACCCACCTGGCTTGATCAGGGTTCTTTATTCCAGTGAAAACGATTTTTATCCAAATTCTAGAGGTGCACCAGTGTGCCTCTGGGAGCTACACCCGGGCCTGCTGAACAGCGGCTCCGGAGTTTTCATTTTCTGACTAAAATTCAACACGGAATTTCATGGATCTAAGGAAACCGTGAATTGTGGACGTACCAGATTCTCACATCTTCATTGTCTAATGGAAGCTGAAGTTTCCCAGTCTGATCCGGCATCCACTTCATTTCTGGCAATGACCATTCAATTGTGGACGTTCAGCCTTCTTCGGAATTCTCTTACACCGGCATGTTCCCGCGCCACATAAAGACCACTCGGTGGAGGTTTATGTGACTCAGGACAACTCTTTATTTCAGGCGTCTAGAACAAAGGGAATTCACAGAGGTTGATGATCACTTATTAAAGTCCCGTTTCTCTATGATGCCCACTGATGACACTTCTACATCTGAGGGCAAAGAGCTCGTGCAGCATGATATTCTCATTTCAGCCGCCACGCCGCCTGCAGTTCCTTCCTTGCAGAAAAATCTTTCCCAGTTGTACTTCTTTAAAATGCTGCAAAATAGTGGGACAGAAGATTTCGGTTTAGCGTTAACTTTAAACGGGCATAGATACAGGCATGTGGGCATGTTTAGAGACAGTGTTTCACTGGTCTAGGGTAAAGGGTGAAGCGCCTGGGATCCCGTGCTTCACTACTGTATGGCCTCAAGATGATGTGTAGGCACAGCGGCAAATCCATCGGTGGCAATTCTCTCATATTGTCATTGCGATGGGAAGATTCCTTACTCGCTAGGAAATGTTTTACCGTGGAAGACGGGTCACCACAGAGCTGTCTCTTTTGTGTTGAGACAAACTTTGCTGAATTTACCTGCCAGCAGTTGCGTGTCCTCCCTTTCTTTTGAGGCCGATGGAGACGCACGAGTGTAAGGAGAACGGTGAATGGTGGCCGTTCATAAGCCAGGATCATCAGAAACCGCAGAGTAAATTTTAGGAACGTAGACGTAGGACAGCGGAGAAAACTTCACTCAGGGACTTCAGTGAACTCTCCTTACAATGCTGAGGCCTGACACGCCTAGTGCCTGGGGGCAACCCGGCTCCTGCCCTAGGTAGTTTTGTTGAGCGTGCCTCCCTCAGGTGGTGCCTTTTCTCTCCCAGCAATATTGCTCCGTGAAATTCTGCCGATGATCAAAACTGTTTGCCATGGCTTTGTCCTTTCACCTCATTGGCCTCATCTTTGAAGTACAAATGCTTTTCTACGCGGGTGCTGCCTCCCTGAGCTTTCCTTTGTCTTGGCTCAATCGATGCAGATTCCTGTGCTGAATACGCCATGGACTAGCACAGGTGGGTTCTTGTCAGTATACCGGGCAAACGCAGCAATTTCGATGGTCAAGACCCACCTGGCTTGATCAGGGTTCTTTATTCCAGTGAAAACGATTTTTATCCAAATTCTAGAGGAGCACCAGTGTGCCTCTGGGAGCTACACCCGGGCCTGCTGAACAGCGGCTCCGGAGTTTTCATTTTCTGACTAAAATTCAACACGGAATTTCATGGATCTAAGGAAACCGTGAATTGTGGACGTACCAGATTCTCACATCTTCATTGTCTAATGGAAGCTGAAGTTTCCCAGTCTGATCCGGCTGCCACTTCATTTCTGGCAATGACGATTCAATTGTGGACGTTCAGCCTTCTTCGGAATTCTCTTACACCGGCATGTTCCCGCGCCACATAAAGACCACTCGGTGGAGGTTTATGTGACTCAGGACAACTCTTTATTTCAGGCGTCTAGAACAAAGGGAATTCACAGAGGTTGATGATCACTTATTAAAGTCCCGTTTCTCTATGATGCCCACTGATGACACTTCTACATCTGAGGGCAAAGAGCTCGTGCAGCATGATATTCTCATTTCAGCCGCCACGCCGCCTGCAGTTCCTTCCTTGCAGAAAAATCTTTCCCAGTTGTACTTCTTTAAAATGCTGCAAAATAGTGGGACAGAAGATTTCGGTTTAGCGTTAACTTTAAACGGGCATAGATACAGGCATGTGGGCCTGTTTACAGACAGTGTTTCACTGGTCTAGGGTAAAGGGTGAAGCGCCTGGGATCCCGTGCTTCACTACTGTATGGCCTCAAGATGATGTGTAGGCACAGCGGCAAATCCATCGGTGGCAATTCTCTCATATTGTCATTGCGATGGGAAGATTCCTTATTCGCTAGGAAATGTTTTCCCGTGGAAGACGGGTCACCACAGAGCTGTCTCTTTTGTGTTGAGACAAACTTTGCTGAATTTACCTGCCAGCAGTTGCGTGTCCTCCCTTTCTTTTAAGGCCGATGGAGACGCACGAGTGTAAGGAGAACGGTGAATGGTGGCCGTTCATAAGCCAGGATCATCAGAAACCGCAGAGTAAATTTTAGGAACTTAGACGTAGAACAGCGGAGAAAACTTCACTCAGGGACTTCAGTGAACTCTCCTTACAATGCTGAGGCCTCACACGCCTAGTGCCTGGGGGCAACCCGGCTCCTGCCCTAGGTAGTTTTGTTGAGCGTGCCTCCCTCAGGTGGTGCCTTTTCTCTCCCAGCAATATTGCTCCGTGAAATTCTGCCGATGATCAAAACTGTTTGCCATGGCTTTGTCCTTTCACCTCATTGGCCTCATCTTTGAAGTACAAATGCTTTTCTACGCGGGTGCTGCCTCCCTGAGCTTTCCTTTGTCTTGGCTCAATCGATGCAGATTCCTGTGCTGAATACGCCATGGACTAGCACAGGTGGGTTCTTGTCAGTATACCGGGCAAACGCAGCAATTTCGATGGTCAAGACCCACCTGGCTTGATCAGGGTTCTTTATTCCAGTGAAAACGATTTTTATCCAAATTCTAGAGGAGCACCAGTGTGCCTCTGGGAGCTACACCCGGGCCTGCTGAACAGCGGCTCCGGAGTTTTCATTTTCTGACTAAAATTCAACACGGAATTTCATGGATCTAAGGAAACCGTGAATTGTGGACGTACCAGATTCTCACATCTTCATTGTCTAATGGAAGCTGAAGTTTCCCAGTCTGATCCGGCTGCCACTTCATTTCTGGCAATGACCATTCAATTGTGGACGTTCAGCCTTCTTCGGAATTCTCTTACACCGGCATGTTCCCGCGCCACATAAAGACCACTCGGTGGAGGTTTATGTGACTCAGGACAACTCTTTATTTCAGGCGTCTAGAACAAAGGGAATTCACAGAGGTTGATGATCACTTATTAAAGTCCCGTTTCTCTATGATGCCCACTGATGACACTTCTACATGTGAGGGCAAAGAGCTCGTGCAGCATGATATTCTCATTTCAGCCGCCACGCCGCCTGCAGTTCCTTCCTTGCAGAAAAATCTTTCCCAGTTGTACTTCTTTAAAATGCTGCAAAATAGTGGGACAGAAGATTTCGGTTTAGCGTTAACTTTAAACGGGCATAGATACAGGCATGTGGGCCTGTTTAGAGACAGTGTTTCACTGGTCTAGGGTAAAGGGTGAAGCGCCTGGGATCCCGTGCTTCACTACTGTATGGCCTCAAGATGATGTGTAGGCACAGCGGCAAATCCATCGGTGGCAATTCTCTCATATTGTCATTGCGATGGGAAGATTCCTTATTCGCTAGGAAATGTTTTCCCGTGGAAGACGGGTCACCACAGAGCTGTCTCTTTTGTGTTGAGACAAACTTTGCTGAATTTACCTGCCAGCAGTTGCGTGTCCTCCCTTTCTTTTAAGGCCGATGGAGACGCACGAGTGTAAGGAGAACGGTGAATGGTGGCCGTTCATAAGCCAGGATCACCAGAAACCGCAGAGTAAATTTTAGGAACGTAGACGTAGGACAGCGGAGAAAACTTCACTCAGGGACTTCAGTGAACTCTCCTTACAATGCTGAGGCCTGACACGCCTAGTGCCTGGGGGCAACCCGGCTCCTGCCCTAGGTAGTTTTGTTGAGCGTGCCTCCCTCAGGTGGTGCCTTTTCTCTCCCAGCAATATTGCTCCGTGAAATTCTGCCGATGATCAAAACTGTTTGCCATGGCTTTGTCCTTTCACCTCATTGGCCTCATCTTTGAAGTACAAATGCTTTTCTACGCGGGTGCTGCCTCCCTGAGCTTTCCTTTGTCTTGGCTCAATCGATGCAGATTCCTGTGCTGAATGCGCCATGGACTAGCACAGGTGGGTTCTTGTCAGTATACCGGGCAAACGCAGCAATTTCGATGGTCAAGACCCACCTGGCTTGATCAGGGTTCTTTATTCCAGTGAAAACGATTTTTATCCAAATTCTAGAGGAGCACCAGTGTGCCTCTGGGAGCGACACCCGGGCCTGCTGAACAGCGGCTCCGGAGTTTTCATTTTCTGACTAAAACTCAACACGGAATTTCATGGATCTAAGGAAACCGTGAATTGTGGACGTACCAGATTCTCACATCTTCATTGTCTAATGGAAGCTGAAGTTTCCCAGTCTGATCCGGCTGCCACTTCATTTCTGGCAATGACCATTCAATTGTGGACGTTCAGCCTTCTTCGGAATTCTCTTATACCGGCATGTTACCGCGCCACATAAAGACCACTCGGTGGAGGTTTATGTGACTCAGGACAACTCTTTATTTCAGGCGTCTAGAACAAAGGGAATTCACAGAGGTTGATGATCACTTATTAAAGTCCCGTTTCTCTATGATGCCCACTGATGACACTTCTACATCTGAGGGCAAAGAGCTCGTGCAGCATGATATTCTCATTTCAGCCGCCACGCCGCCTGCAGTTCCTTCCTTGCAGAAAAATCTTTCCCAGTGTACTTCTTTAAAATGCTGCAAAATAGTGGGACAGAAGATTTCGGTTTAGCGTTAACTTTAAACGGGCATAGATACAGGCATGTGGGCATGTTTAGAGACATTGTTTCACTGGTCTAGGGTAAAGGGTGAAGCGCCTGGGATCCCGTGCTTCACTACTGTATGGCCTCAAGATGATGTGTAGGCACAGCGGCAAATCCATCGGTGGCAATTCTCTCATATTGTCATTGCGATGGGAAGATTCCTTATTCGCTAGGAAATGTTTTACCGTGGAAGACGGGTCACCACAGAGCTGTCTCTTTTGTGTTGAGACAAACTTTGCTGAATTTACCTGCCAGCAGTTGCGTGTCCTCCCTTTCTTTTAAGGCCGATGGAGACGCACGAGTGTAAGGAGAACGGTGAATGGTGGCCGTTCATAAGCCAGGATCATCAGAAACCGCAGAGTAAATTTTAGGAACGTAGACGTGGGACAGCGGAGAAAACTTCACTCAGGGACTTCAGTGAACTCTCCTTACAATGCTGAGGCCTGACACGCCTAGTGCCTGGGGGCAACCCGGCTCCTGCCCTAGGTAGTTTTGTTGAGCGTGCCTCCCTCAGGTGGTGCCTTTTCTCTCCCAGCAATATTGCTCCGTGAAATTCTGCCGATGATCAAAACTGTTTGCCATGGCTTTGTCCTTTCACCTCATTGGCCTCATCTTTGAAGTACAAATGCTTTTCTACGCGGGTGCTGCCTCCCTGAGCTTTCCTTTGTCTTGGCTCAATCGATGCAGATTCCTGTGCTGATTACGCCATGGACTAGCACAGGTGGGTTCTTGTCAGTATACCGGGCAAACGCAGCAATTTCGATGGTCAAGACCCACCTGGCTTGATCAGGGTTCTTTATTCCAGTGAAAACGATTTTTATCCATTCTAGAGGAGCACCAGTTTGCCTCTGGGAGCGACACCCGGGCCTGCTGAACAGCGGCTCCAGAGTTTTCATTTTCTGACTAAAATTCAACACGGAATTTCATGGTTCTAAGGAAACCGTGAATTGTGGACGTACCAGATTCTCACATCTTCATTGTCTAATGGAAGCTGAAGTTTCCCAGTCTGATCCGGCTGCCACTTCATTTCTGGCAATGACCATTCAATTGTGGATGTTCAGCCTTCTTCGGAATTCTCTTACACCGGCATGTTCCCGCGCCACATAAAGACCACTCGGTGGAGGTTTATGTGACTCAGGACAACTCTTTATTTCAGGCGTCTAGAACAAAGGGAATTCACAGAGGTTGATGATCACTTATTAAAGTCCCGTTTCTCTATGATGCCCACTGATGACACTTCTACATGTGAGGGCAAAGAGCTCGTGCAGCATGATATTCTCATTTCAGCCGCCACGCCGCCTGCAGTTCCTTCCTTGCAGAAAAATCTTTCCCAGTTGTACTTCTTTAAAATGCTGCAAAATAGTGGGACAGAAGATTTCGGTTTAGCGTTAACTTTAAACGGGCATAGATACAGGCATGTGGGCCTGTTTAGAGACAGTGTTTCACTGGTCTAGGGTAAAGGGTGAAGCGCCTGGGATCCCGTGCTTCACTACTGTATGGCCTCAAGATGATGTGTAGGCACAGCGGCAAATCCATCGGTGGCAATTCTCTCATATTGTCATTGCGATGGGAAGATTCCTTATTCGCTAGGAAATGTTTTCCCGTGGAAGACGGGTCACCACAGAGCTGTCTCTTTTGTGTTGAGACAAACTTTGCTGAATTTACCTGCCAGCAGTTGCGTGTCCTCCCTTTCTTTTAAGGCCGATGGAGACGCACGAGTGTAAGGAGAACGGTGAATGGTGGCCGTTCATAAGCCAGGATCATCAGAAACCGCAGAGTAAATTTTAGGAACGTAGACGTAGGACAGCGGAGAAAACTTCACTCAGGGACTTCAGTGAACTCTCCTTACAATGCTGAGGCCTGACACGCCTAGTGCCTGGGGGCAACCCGGCTCCTGCCCTAGGTAGTTTTGTTGAGCGTGCCTCCCTCAGGTGGTGCCTTTTCTCTCCCAGCAATATTGCTCCGTGAAATTCTGCCGATGATCAAAACTGTTTGCCATGGCTTTGTCCTTTCACCTCATTGGCCTCATCTTTGAAGTACAAATGCTTTTCTACGCGGGTGCTGCCTCCCTGAGCTTTCCTTTGTCTTGGCTCAATCGATGCAGATTCCTGTGCTGAATACGCCATGGACTAGCACAGGTGGGTTCTTGTCAGTATACCGGGCAAACGCAGCAATTTCGATGGTCAAGACCCACCTGGCTTGATCAGGGTTCTTTATTCCAGTGAAAACGATTTTTATCCAAATTCTAGAGGAGCACCAGTGTGCCTCTGGGAGCTACACCCGGGCCTGCTGAACAGCGGCTCCGGAGTTTTCATTTTCTGACTAAAATTCAACACGGAATTTCATGGATCTAAGGAAACCGTGAATTGTGGACGTACCAGATTCTCACATCTTCATTGTCTAATGGAAGCTGAAGTTTCCCAGTCTGATCCGGCTGCCACTTCATTTCTGGCAATGACCATTCAATTGTGGACGTTCAGCCTTCTTCGGAATTCTCTTACACCGGCATGTTTCCGCGCCACATAAAGACCACTCGGTGGAGGTTTATGTGACTCAGGACAACTCTTTATTTCAGGCGTCTAGAACAAAGGGAATTCACAGAGGTTGATGATCACTTATTAAAGTCCCGTTTCTCTATGATGCCCACTGATGACACTTCTACATGTGAGGGCAAAGAGCTCGTGCAGCATGATATTCTCATTTCAGCCGCCACGCCGCCTGCAGTTCCTTCCTTGCAGAAAAATCTTTCCCAGTTGTACTTTAAAATGCTGCAAAATAGTGGGACAGAAGATTTCGGTTTAGCGTTAACTTTAAACGGGCATAGATACAGGCATGTGGGCCTGTTTAGAGACAGTGTTTCACTGGTCTAGGGTAAAGGGTGAAGCGCCTGGGATCCCGTGCTTCACTACTGTATGGCCTCAAGATGATGTGTAGGCACAGCGGCAAATCCATCGGTGGCAATTCTCTCATATTGTCATTGCGATGGGAAGATTCCTTATTCGCTAGGAAATGTTTTCCCGTGGAAGACGGGTCACCACAGAGCTGTCTCTTTTGTGTTGAGACAAACTTTGCTGAATTTACCTGCCAGCAGTTGCGTGTCCTCCCTTTCTTTTAAGGCCGATGGAGACGCACGAGTGTAAGGAGAACGGTGAATGGTGGCCGTTCATAAGCCAGGATCATCAGAAACCGCAGAGTAAATTTTAGGAACGTAGACGTAGGACAGCGGAGAAAACTTCACTCAGGGACTTCAGTGAACTCTCCTTACAATGCTGAGGCCTGACACGCCTAGTGCCTGGGGGCAACCCGGCTCCTGCCCTAGGTAGTTTTGTTGAGCGTGCCTCCCTCAGGTGGTGCCTTTTCTCTCCCAGCAATATTGCTCCGTGAAATTCTGCCGATGATCAAAACTGTTTGCCATGGCTTTGTCCTTTCACCTCATTGGCCTCATCTTTGAAGTACAAATGCTTTTCTACGCGGGTGCTGCCTCCCTGAGCTTTCCTTTGTCTTGGCTCAATCGATGCAGATTCCTGTGCTGAATGCGCCATGGACTAGCACAGGTGGGTTCTTGTCAGTATACCGGGCAAACGCAGCAATTTCGATGGTCAAGACCCACCTGGCTTGATCAGGGTTCTTTATTCCAGTGAAAACGATTTTTATCCAAATTCTAGAGGAGCACCAGTGTGCCTCTGGGAGCGACACCCGGGCCTGCTGAACAGCGGCTCCGGAGTTTTCATTTTCTGACTAAAACTCAACACGGAATTTCATGGATCTAAGGAAACCGTGAATTGTGGACGTACCAGATTCTCACATCTTCATTGTCTAATGGAAGCTGAAGTTTCCCAGTCTGATCCGGCTGCCACTTCATTTCTGGCAATGACCATTCAATTGTGGACGTTCAGCCTTCTTCGGAATTCTCTTATACCGGCATGTTACCGCGCCACATAAAGACCACTCGGTGGAGGTTTATGTGACTCAGGACAACTCTTTATTTCAGGCGTCTAGAACAAAGGGAATTCACAGAGGTTGATGATCACTTATTAAAGTCCCGTTTCTCTATGATGCCCACTGATGACACTTCTACATCTGAGGGCAAAGAGCTCGTGCAGCATGATATTCTCATTTCAGCCGCCACGCCGCCTGCAGTTCCTTCCTTGCAGAAAAATCTTTCCCAGTGTACTTCTTTAAAATGCTGCAAAATAGTGGGACAGAAGATTTCGGTTTAGCGTTAACTTTAAACGGGCATAGATACAGGCATGTGGGCATGTTTAGAGACATTGTTTCACTGGTCTAGGGTAAAGGGTGAAGCGCCTGGGATCCCGTGCTTCACTACTGTATGGCCTCAAGATGATGTGTAGGCACAGCGGCAAATCCATCGGTGGCAATTCTCTCATATTTTCATTGCGATGGGAAGATTCCTTATTCGCTAGGAAATGTTTTACCGTGGAAGACGGGTCACCACAGAGCTGTCTCTTTTGTGTTGAGACAAACTTTGCTGAATTTACCTGCCAGCAGTTGCGTGTCCTCCCTTTCTTTTAAGGCCGATGGAGACGCACGAGTGTAAGGAGAACGGTGAATGGTGGCCGTTCATAAGCCAGGATCATCAGAAACCGCAGAGTAAATTTTAGGAACGTAGACGTGGGACAGCGGAGAAAACTTCACTCAGGGACTTCAGTGAACTCTCCTTACAATGCTGAGGCCTGACACGCCTAGTGCCTGGGGGCAACCCGGCTCCTGCCCTAGGTAGTTTTGTTGAGCGTGCCTCCCTCAGGTGGTGCCTTTTCTCTCCCAGCAATATTGCTCCGTGAAATTCTGCCGATGATCAAAACTGTTTGCCATGGCTTTGTCCTTTCACCTCATTGGCCTCATCTTTGAAGTACAAATGCTTTTCTACGCGGGTGCTGCCTCCCTGAGCTTTCCTTTGTCTTGGCTCAATCGATGCAGATTCCTGTGCTGAATACGCCATGGACTAGCACAGGTGGGTTCTTGTCAGTATACCGGGCAAACGCAGCAATTTCGATGGTCAAGACCCACCTGGCTTGATCAGGGTTCTTTATTCCAGTGAAAACGATTTTTATCCATTCTAGAGGAGCACCAGTGTGCCTCTGGGAGCGACACCCGGGCCTGCTGAACAGCGGCTCCAGAGTTTTCATTTTCTGACTAAAATTCAACACGGAATTTCATGGTTCTAAGGAAACCGTGAATTGTGGACGTACCAGATTCTCACATCTTCATTGTCTAATGGAAGCTGAAGTTTCCCAGTCTGATCCGGCTGCCACTTCATTTCTGGCAATGACCATTCAATTGTGGATGTTCAGCCTTCTTCGGAATTCTCTTACACCGGCATGTTCCCGCGCCACATAAAGACCACTCGGTGGAGGTTTATGTGACTCAGGACAACTCTTTATTTCAGGCGTCTAGAACAAAGGGAATTCACAGAGGTTGATGATCACTTATTAAAGTCCCGTTTCTCTATGATGCCCACTGATGACACTTCTACATGTGAGGGCAAAGAGCTCGTGCAGCATGATATTCTCATTTCAGCCGCCACGCCGCCTGCAGTTCCTTCCTTGCAGAAAAATCTTTCCCAGTTGTACTTCTTTAAAATGCTGCAAAATAGTGGGACAGAAGATTTCGGTTTAGCGTTAACTTTAAACGGGCATAGATACAGGCATGTGGGCCTGTTTAGAGACAGTGTTTCACTGGTCTAGGGTAAAGGGTGAAGCGCCTGGGATCCCGTGCTTCACTACTGTATGGCCTCAAGATGATGTGTAGGCACAGCGGCAAATCCATCGGTGGCAATTCTCTCATATTGTCATTGCGATGGGAAGATTCCTTATTCGCTAGGAAATGTTTTCCCGTGGAAGACGGGTCACCACAGAGCTGTCTCTTTTGTGTTGAGACAAACTTTGCTGAATTTACCTGCCAGCAGTTGCGTGTCCTCCCTTTCTTTTAAGGCCGATGGAGACGCACGAGTGTAAGGAGAACGGTGAATGGTGGCCGTTCATAAGCCAGGATCATCAGAAACCGCAGAGTAAATTTTAGGAACGTAGACGTAGGACAGCGGAGAAAACTTCACTCAGGGACTTCAGTGAACTCTCCTTACAATGCTGAGGCCTGACACGCCTAGTGCCTGGGGGCAACCCGGCTCCTGCCCTAGGTAGTTTTGTTGAGCATGCCTCCCTCAGGTGGTGCCTTTTCTCTCCCAGCAATATTGCTCCGTGAAATTCTGCCGATGATCAAAACTGTTTGCCATGGCTTTGTCCTTTCACCTCATTGGCCTCATCTTTGAAGTACAAATGCTTTTCTACGCGGGTGCTGCCTCCCTGAGCTTTCCTTTGTCTTGGCTCAATCGATGCAGATTCCTGTGCTGAATGCGCCATGGACTAGCACAGGTGGGTTCTTGTCAGTATACCGGGCAAACGCAGCAATTTCGATGGTCAAGACCCACCTGGCTTGATCAGGGTTCTTTATTCCAGTGAAAATGATTTTTATCCAAATTCTAGAGGAGCACCAGTGTGCCTCTGGGAGCGACACCCGGGCCTGCTGAACAGCGGCTCCGGAGTTTTCATTTTCTGACTAAAACTCAACACGGAATTTCATGGATCTAAGGAAACCGTGAATTGTGGACGTACCAGATTCTCACATCTTCATTGTCTAATGGAAGCTGAAGTTTCCCAGTCTGATCCGGCTGCCACTTCATTTCTGGCAATGACCATTCAATTGTGGACGTTCAGCCTTCTTCGGAATTCTCTTATACCGGCATGTTACCGCGCCACATAAAGACCACTCGGTGGAGGTTTATGTGACTCAGGACAACTCTTTATTTCAGGCGTCTAGAACAAAGGGAATTCACAGAGGTTGATGATCACTTATTAAAGTCCCGTTTCTCTATGATGCCCACTGATGACACTTCTACATCTGAGGGCAAAGAGCTCGTGCAGCATGATATTCTCATTTCAGCCGCCACGCCGCCTGCAGTTCCTTCCTTGCAGAAAAATCTTTCCCAGTGTACTTCTTTAAAATGCTGCAAAATAGTGGGACAGAAGATTTCGGTTTAGCGTTAACTTTAAACGGGCATAGATACAGGCATGTGGGCATGTTTAGAGACAGTGTTTCACTGGTCTAGGGTAAAGGGTGAAGCGCCTGGGATCCCGTGCTTCACTACTGTATGGCCTCAAGATGATGTGTAGGCACAGCGGCAATTCCAACGGTGGCAATTCTCTCATATTGTCATTGCGATGGGAAGATTCCTTATTCGCTAGGAAATGTTTTACCGTGGAAGACGGGTCACCACAGAGCTGTCTCTTTTGTGTTGAGACAAACTTTGCTGAATTTACCTGCCAGCAGTTGCGTGTCCTCCCTTTCTTTTAAGGCCGATGGAGACGCACGAGTGTAAGGAGAACGGTGAATGGTGGCCGTTCATAAGCCAGGATCATCAGAAACCGCAGAGTAAATTTTAGGAACGTAGACGTGGGACAGCGGAGAAAACTTCACTCAGGGACTTCAGTGAACTCTCCTTACAATGCTGAGGCCTGACACGCCTAGTGCCTGGGGGCAACCCGGCTCCTGCCCTAGGTAGTTTTGTTGAGCGTGCCTCCCTCAGGTGGTGCCTTTTCTCTCCCAGCAATATTGCTCCGTGAAATTCTGCCGATGATCAAAACTGTTTGCCATGGCTTTGTCCTTTCACCTCATTGGCCTCATCTTTGAAGTACAAATGCTTTTCTACGCGGGTGCTGCCTCCCTGAGCTTTCCTTTGTCTTGGCTCAATCGATGCAGATTCCTGTGCTGAATACGCCATGGACTAGCACAGGTGGGTTCTTGTCAGTATACCGGGCAAACGCAGCAATTTCGATGGTCAAGACCCACCTGGCTTGATCAGGGTTCTTTATTCCAGTGAAAACGATTTTTATCCATTCTAGAGGAGCACCAGTGTGCCTCTGGGAGCGACACCCGGGCCTGCTGAACAGCGGCTCCAGAGTTTTCATTTTCTGACTAAAATTCAACACGGAATTTCATGGTTCTAAGGAAACCGTGAATTGTGGACGTACCAGATTCTCACATCTTCATTGTCTAATGGAAGCTGAAGTTTCCCAGTCTGATCCGGCTGCCACTTCATTTCTGGCAATGACCATTCAATTGTGGACGTTCAGCCTTCTTCGGAATTCTCTTACACCGGCATGTTCCCGCGCCACATAAAGACCACTCGGTGGAGGTTTATGTGACTCAGGACAACTCTTTATTTCAGGCGTCTAGAACAAAGGGAATTCACAGAGGTTGATGATCACTTATTAAAGTCCCGTTTCTCTATGATGCCCACTGATGACACTTCTACATGTGAGGGCAAAGAGCTCGTGCAGCATGATATTCTCATTTCAGCCGCCACGCCGCCTGCAGTTCCTTCCTTGCAGAAAAATCTTTCCCAGTTGTACTTCTTTAAAATGCTGCAAAATAGTGGGACAGAAGATTTCGGTTTAGCGTTAACTTTAAACGGGCATAGATACAGGCATGTGGGCATGTTTAGAGACAGTGTTTCACTGGTCTAGGGTAAAGGGTGAAGCGACTGGGATCCCGTGCTTCACTACTGTATGGCCTCAAGATGATGTGTAGGCACAGCGGCAAATCCATCGGTGGCAATTCTCTCATATTGTCATTGCGATGGGAAGATTCCTTACTCGCTAGGAAATGTTTTACCGTGGAAGACGGGTCACCACAGAGCTGTCTCTTTTGTGTTGAGACAAACTTTGCTGAATTTACCTGCCAGCAGTTGCGTGTCCTCCCTTTCTTTTAAGGCCGATGGAGACGCACGAGTGTAAGGAGAACGGTGAATGGTGGCCGTTCATAAGCCAGGATCATCAGAAACCGCAGAGTAAATTTTAGGAACGTAGACGTAGGACAGCGGAGAAAACTTCACTCAGGGACTTCAGTGAACTCTCCTTACAATGCTGAGGCCTGACACGCCTAGTGCCTGGGGGCAACCCGGCTCCTGTCCTAGGTAGTTTTGTTGAGCGTGCCTCCCTCAGGTGGTGCCTTTTCTCTCCCAGCAATATTGCTCCGTGAAATTCTGCCGATGATCAAAACTGTTTGCCATGGCTTTGTCCTTTCACCTCATTGGCCTCATCTTTGAAATACAAATGCTTTTCTACGCGGGTGCTGCCTCCCTGAGCTTTCCTTTGTCTTGGCTCAATCGATGCAGATTCCTGTGCTGAATACGCCATGGACTAGCACAGGTGGGTTCTTGTCAGTATACCGGGCAAACGCAGCAATTTCGATGGTCAAGACCCACCTGGCTTGATCAGGGTTCTTTATTCCAGTGAAAACGATTTTTATCCAAATTCTAGAGGAGCACCAGTGTGCCTCTGGGAGCTACACCCGGGCCTGCTGAACAGCGGCTCCGGAGTTTTCATTTTCTGACTAAAATTCAACACGGAATTTCATGGATCTAAGGAAACCGTGAATTGTGGACGTACCAGATTCTCACATCTTCATTGTCTAATGGAAGCTGAAGTTTCCCAGTCTGATCCGGCTGCCACTTCATTTCTGGCAATGACCATTCAATTGTGGACGTTCAGCCTTCTTCGGAATTCTCTTACACCGGCATGTTCCCGCGCCACATAAAGACCACTCGGTGGAGGTTTATGTGACTCAGGACAACTCTTTATTTCAGGCGTCTAGAACAAAGGGAATTCACAGAGGTTGATGATCACTTATTAAAGTCCCGTTTCTCTATGATGCCCACTGATGACACTTCTACATGTGAGGGCAAAGAGCTCGTGCAGCATGATATTCTCATTTCAGCCGCCACGCCCCCTGCAGTTCCTTCCTTGCAGAAAAATCTTTCCCAGTTGTACTTCTTTAAAATGCTGCAAAATAGTGGGACAGAAGATTTCGGTTTAGCGTTAACTTTAAACGGGCATAGATACAGGCATGTGGGCATGTTTAGAGACATTGTTTCACTCATCTAGGGTAAAGGGTGAAGCGCCTGGGATCCGGTGCTTCACTACTGTATGGCCTCAAGATGATGTGTAGGCACAGCGGCAAATCCATCGGTGGCAATTCTCTCATATTGTCATTGCGATGGGAAGATTCCTTACTCGCTAGGAAATGTTTTACCGTGGAAGACGGGTCACCACAGAGCTGTCTCTTTTGTGTTGAGACAAACTTTGCTGAATTTACCTGCCAGCAGTTGCGTGTCCTCCCTTTCTTTTAAGGCCGATGGAGATGCACGAGTGTAAGGAGAACGGTGAATGGTGGCCGTTCATAAGCCAGGATCATCAGAAACCGCAGAGTAAATTTTAGGAACGTAGACGTAGGACAGCGGAGAAAACTTCACTCAGGGACTTCAGTGAACTCTCCTTACAATGCTGAGGCCTGACACGCCTAGTGCCTGGGGGCAACCCGGCTCCTGTCCTAGGTAGTTTTGTTGAGCGTGCCTCCCTCAGGTGGTGCCTTTTCTCTCCCAGCAATATTGCTCCGTGAAATTCTGCCGATGATCAAAACTGTTTGCCATGGCTTTGTCCTTTCACCTCATTGGCCTCATCTTTGAAATACAAATGCTTTTCTACGCGGGTGCTGCCTCCCTGAGCTTTCCTTTGTCTTGGCTCAATCGATGCAGATTCCTGTGCTGAATACGCCATGGACTAGCACAGGTGGGTTCTTGTCAGTATACCGGGCAAACGCAGCAATTTCGATGGTCAAGACCCACCTGGCTTGATCAGGGTTCTTTATTCCAGTGAAAACGATTTTTATCCAAATTCTAGAGGAGCACCAGTGTGCCTCTGGGAGCTACACCCGGGCCTGCTGAACAGCGGCTCCGGAGTTTTCATTTTCTGACTAAAATTCAACACGGAATTTCATGGATCTAAGGAAACCGTGAATTGTGGACGTACCAGATTCTCACATCTTCATTGTCTAATGGAAGCTGAAGTTTCCCAGTCTGATCCGGCTGCCACTTCATTTCTGGCAATGACCATTCAATTGTGGACGTTCAGCCTTCTTCGGAATTCTCTTACACCGGCATGTTCCCGCGCCACATAAAGACCACTCGGTGGAGGTTTATGTGACTCAGGACAACTCTTTATTTCAGGCGTCTAGAACAAAGGGAATTCACAGAGGTTGATGATCACTTATTAAAGTCCCGTTTCTCTATGATGCCCACTGATGACACTTCTACATCTGAGGGCAAAGAGCTCGTGCAGCATGATATTCTCATTTCAGCCGCCACGCCCCCTGCAGTTCCTTCCTTGCAGAAAAATCTTTCCCAGTTGTACTTCTTTAAAATGCTGCAAAATAGTGGGACAGAAGATTTCGGTTTAGCGTTAACTTTAAACGGGCATAGATACAGGCATGTGGGCATGTTTAGAGACAGTGTTTCACTGGTCTAGGGTAAAGGGTGAAGCGCCTGGGATCCCGTGCTTCACTACTGTATGGCCTCAAGATGATGTGTAGGCACAGCGGCAAATCCATCGGTGGCAATTCTCTCATATTGTCATTGCGATGGGAAGATTCCTTACTCGCTAGGAAATGTTTTACCGTGGAAGACGGGTCACCACAGAGCTGTCTCTTTTGTGTTGAGACAAACTTTGCTGAATTTACCTGCCAGCAGTTGCGTGTCCTCCCTTTCTTTTGAGGCCGATGGAGACGCACGAGTGTAAGGAGAACGGTGAATGGTGGCCGTTCATAAGCCAGGATCATCAGAAACCGCAGAGTAAATTTTAGGAACGTAGACGTAGGACAGCGGAGAAAACTTCACTCAGGGACTTCAGTGAACTCTCCTTACAATGCTGAGGCCTGACACGCCTAGTGCCTGGGGGCAACCCGGCTCCTGCCCTAGGTAGTTTTGTTGAGCGTGCCTCCCTCAGGTGGTGCCTTTTCTCTCCCAGCAATATTGCTCCGTGAAATTCTGCCGATGATCAAAACTGTTTGCCATGGCTTTGTCCTTTCACCTCATTGGCCTCATCTTTGAAGTACAAATGCTTTTCTACGCGGGTGCTGCCTCCCTGAGCTTTCCTTTGTCTTGGCTCAATCGATGCAGATTCCTGTGCTGAATACGCCATGGACTAGCACAGGTGGGTTCTTGTCAGTATACCGGGCAAACGCAGCAATTTCGATGGTCAAGACCCACCTGGCTTGATCAGGGTTCTTTATTCCAGTGAAAACGATTTTTATCCAAATTCTAGAGGAGCACCAGTGTGCCTCTGGGAGCTACACCCGGGCCTGCTGAACAGCGGCTCCGGAGTTTTCATTTTCTGACTAAAATTCAACACGGAATTTCATGGATCTAAGGAAACCGTGAATTGTGGACGTACCAGATTCTCACATCTTCATTGTCTAATGGAAGCTGAAGTTTCCCAGTCTGATCCGGCTGCCACTTCATTTCTGGCAATGACCATTCAATTGTGGACGTTCAGCCTTCTTCGGAATTCTCTTACACCGGCATGTTCCCGCGCCACATAAAGACCACTCGGTGGAGGTTTATGTGACTCAGGACAACTCTTTATTTCAGGCGTCTAGAACAAAGGGAATTCACAGAGGTTGATGATCACTTATTAAAGTCCCGTTTCTCTATGATGCCCACTGATGACACTTCTACATCTGAGGGCAAAGAGCTCGTGCAGCATGATATTCTCATTTCAGCCGCCACGCCGCCTGCAGTTCCTTCCTTGCAGAAAAATCTTTCCCAGTTGTACTTCTTTAAAATGCTGCAAAATAGTGGGACAGAAGATTTCGGTTTAGCGTTAACTTTAAACGGGCATAGATACAGGCATGTGGGCATGTTTAGAGACAGTGTTTCACTGGTCTAGGGTAAAGGGTGAAGCGCCTGGGATCCCGTGCTTCACTACTGTATGGCCTCAAGATGATGTGTAGGCACAGCGGCAAATCCATCGGTGGCAATTCTCTCATATTGTCATTGCGATGGGAAGATTCCTTACTCGCTAGGAAATGTTTTACCGTGGAAGACGGGTCACCACAGAGCTGTCTCTTTTGTGTTGAGACAAACTTTGCTGAATTTACCTGCCAGCAGTTGCGTGTCCTCCCTTTCTTTTAAGGCCGATGGAGATGCACGAGTGTAAGGAGAACGGTGAATGGTGGCCGTTCATAAGCCAGGATCATCAGAAACCGCAGAGTAAATTTTAGGAACGTAGACGTAGGACAGCGGAGAAAACTTCACTCAGGGACTTCAGTGAACTCTCCTTACAATGCTGAGGCCTGACACGCCTAGTGCCTGGGGGCAACCCGGCTCCTGTCCTAGGTAGTTTTGTTGAGCGTGCCTCCCTCAGGTGGTGCCTTTTCTCTCCCAGCAATATTGCTCCGTGAAATTCTGCCGATGATCAAAACTGTTTGCCATGGCTTTGTCCTTTCACCTCATTGGCCTCATCTTTGAAATACAAATGCTTTTCTACGCGGGTGCTGCCTCCCTGAGCTTTCCTTTGTCTTGGCTCAATCGATGCAGATTCCTGTGCTGAATACGCCATGGACTAGCACAGGTGGGTTCTTGTCAGTATACCGGGCAAACGCAGCAATTTCGATGGTCAAGACCCACCTGGCTTGATCAGGGTTCTTTATTCCAGTGAAAACGATTTTTATCCAAATTCTAGAGGAGCACCAGTGTGCCTCTGGGAGCTACACCCGGGCCTGCTGAACAGCGGCTCCGGAGTTTTCATTTTCTGACTAAAATTCAACACGGAATTTCATGGATCTAAGGAAACCGTGAATTGTGGACGTACCAGATTCTCACATCTTCATTGTCTAATGGAAGCTGAAGTTTCCCAGTCTGATCCGGCTGCCACTTCATTTCTGGCAATGACCATTCAATTGTGGACGTTCAGCCTTCTTCGGAATTCTCTTACACCGGCATGTTCCCGCGCCACATAAAGACCACTCGGTGGAGGTTTATGTGACTCAGGACAACTCTTTATTTCAGGCGTCTAGAACAAAGGGAATTCACAGAGGTTGATGATCACTTATTAAAGTCCCGTTTCTCTATGATGCCCACTGATGACACTTCTACATCTGAGGGCAAAGAGCTCGTGCAGCATGATATTCTCATTTCAGCCGCCACGCCCCCTGCAGTTCCTTCCTTGCAGAAAAATCTTTCCCAGTTGTACTTCTTTAAAATGCTGCAAAATAGTGGGACAGAAGATTTCGGTTTAGCGTTAACTTTAAACGGGCATAGATACAGGCATGTGGGCATGTTTAGAGACAGTGTTTCACTGGTCTAGGGTAAAGGGTGAAGCGCCTGGGATCCCGTGCTTCACTACTGTATGGCCTCAAGATGATGTGTAGGCACAGCGGCAAATCCATCGGTGGCAATTCTCTCATATTGTCATTGCGATGGGAAGATTCCTTACTCGCTAGGAAATGTTTTACCGTGGAAGACGGGTCACCACAGAGCTGTCTCTTTTGTGTTGAGACAAACTTTGCTGAATTTACCTGCCAGCAGTTGCGTGTCCTCCCTTTCTTTTGAGGCCGATGGAGACGCACGAGTGTAAGGAGAACGGTGAATGGTGGCCGTTCATAAGCCAGGATCATCAGAAACCGCAGAGTAAATTTTAGGAACGTAGACGTAGGACAGCGGAGAAAACTTCACTCAGGGACTTCAGTGAACTCTCCTTACAATGCTGAGGCCTGACACGCCTAGTGCCTGGGGGCAACCCGGCTCCTGCCCTAGGTAGTTTTGTTGAGCGTGCCTCCCTCAGGTGGTGCCTTTTCTCTCCCAGCAATATTGCTCCGTGAAATTCTGCCGATGATCAAAACTGTTTGCCATGGCTTTGTCCTTTCACCTCATTGGCCTCATCTTTGAAGTACAAATGCTTTTCTACGCGGGTGCTGCCTCCCTGAGCTTTCCTTTGTCTTGGCTCAATCGATGCAGATTCCTGTGCTGAATACGCCATGGACTAGCACAGGTGGGTTCTTGTCAGTATACCGGGCAAACGCAGCAATTTCGATGGTCAAGACCCACCTGGCTTGATCAGGGTTCTTTATTCCAGTGAAAACGATTTTTATCCAAATTCTAGAGGAGCACCAGTGTGCCTCTGGGAGCTACACCCGGGCCTGCTGAACAGCGGCTCCGGAGTTTTCATTTTCTGACTAAAATTCAACACGGAATTTCATGGATCTAAGGAAACCGTGAATTGTGGACGTACCAGATTCTCACATCTTCATTGTCTAATGGAAGCTGAAGTTTCCCAGTCTGATCCGGCTGCCACTTCATTTCTGGCAATGACCATTCAATTGTGGACGTTCAGCCTTCTTCGGAGTTCTCTTACACCGGCATGTTCCCGCGCCACATAAAGACCACTCGGTGGAGGTTTATGTGACTCAGGACAACTCTTTATTTCAGGCGTCTAGAACAAAGGGAATTCACAGAGGTTGATGATCACTTATTAAAGTCCCGTTTCTCTATGATGCCCACTGATGACACTTCTACATGTGAGGGCAAAGAGCTCGTGCAGCATGATATTCTCATTTCAGCCGCCACGCCGCCTGCAGTTCCTTCCTTGCAGAAAAATCTTTCCCAGTTGTACTTCTTTAAAATGCTGCAAAATAGTGGGACAGAAGATTTCGGTTTAGCGTTAACTTTAAACGGGCATAGATACAGGCATGTGGGCATGTTTAGAGACAGTGTTTCACTGGTCTAGGGTAAAGGGTGAAGCGCCTGGGATCCCGTGCTTCACTACTGTATGGCCTCAAGATGATGTGTAGGCACAGCGGCAAATCCATCGGTGGCAATTCTCTCATATTGTCATTGCGATGGGAAGATTCCTTACTCGCTAGGAAATGTTTTAGCGTGGAAGACGGGTCACCACAGAGCTGTCTCTTTTGTGTTGAGACAAACGTTGCTGAATTTACCTGCCAGCAGTTGCGTGTCCTCCCTTTCTTTTGAGGCCGATGGAGACTTTTGAGTGTAAGGAGAACGGTGAATGGTGGCCGTTCATAAGCCAGGATCATCAGAAACCGCAGAGTAAATTTTAGGAACGTAGACGTAGGACAGCGGAGAAAACTTCACTCAGGGACTTCAGTGAACTCTCCTTACAATGCTGAGTCCTGACACGCCTAGTGCCTAGGGGCAACCCGGCTCCTGCCCTAGGTAGTTTTGTTGAGCGTGCCTCCCTCAGGTGGTGCCTTTTCTCTCCCAGCAATATTGCTCCGTGAAATTCTGCCGATGATCAAAACTGTTTGCCATGGCTTTGTCCTTTCACCTCATTGGCCTCATCTTTGAAGTACAAATGCTTTTCTACGCGGGTGCTGCCTCCCTGTGCTTTCCTTTGTCTTGGCTCAATCGATGCAGATTCCTGTGCTGAATACGCCATGGACTAGCACAGGTGGGTTCTTGTCAGTATACCGGGCAAACGCAGCAATTTCGATGGTCAAGACCCACCTGGCTTGATCAGGGTTCTTTATTCCAGTGAAAACGATTTTTATCCAAATTCTAGAGGAGCACCAGTGTGCCTCTGGGAGCTACACCCGGGCCTGCTGAACAGCGGCTCCGGAGTTTTCATTTTCTGACTAAAATTCAACACGGAATTTCATGGATCTAAGGAAACCGTGAATTGTGGACGTACCAGATTCTCACATCTTCATTGTCTAATGGAAGCTGAAGTTTCCCAGTCTGATCCGGCTGCCACTTCATTTCTGGCAATGACCATTCAATTGTGGACGTTCAGCCTTCTTCGGAATTCTCTTACACCGGCATGTTCCCGCGCCACATAAAGACCACTCGGTGGAGGTTTATGTGACTCAGGACAACTCTTTATTTCAGGCGTCTAGAACAAAGGGAATTCACAGAGGTTGATGATCACTTATTAAAGTCCCGTTTCTCTATGATGCCCACTGATGACACTTCTACATCTGAGGGCAAAGAGCTCGTGCAGCATGATATTCTCATTTCAGCCGCCACGCCGCCTGCAGTTCCTTCCTTGCAGAAAAATCTTTCCCAGTTGTACTTCTTTAAAATGCTGCAAAATAGTGGGACAGAAGATTTCGGTTTAGCGTTAACTTTAAACGGGCATAGATACAGGCATGTGGGCATGTTTAGAGACAGTGTTTCACTGGTCTAGGGTAAAGGGTGAAGCGCCTGGGATCCCGTGCTTCACTACTGTATGGCCTCAAGATGATGTGTAGGCACAGCGGCAAATCCATCGGTGGCAATTCTCTCATATTGTCATTGCGATGGGAAGATTCCTTACTCGCTAGGAAATGTTTTACCGTGGAAGACGGGTCACCACAGAGCTGTCTCTTTTGTGTTGAGACAAACTTTGCTGAATTTACCTGCCAGCAGTTGCGTGTCCTCCCTTTCTTTTGAGGCCGATGGAGACGCACGAGTGTAAGGAGAACGGTGAATGGTGGCCGTTCATAAGCCAGGATCATCAGAAACCGCAGAGTAAATTTTAGGAACGTAGACGTAGGACAGCGGAGAAAACTTCACTCAGGGACTTCAGTGAACTCTCCTTACAATGCTGAGGCCTGACACGCCTAGTGCCTGGGGGCAACCCGGCTCCTGCCCTAGGTAGTTTTGTTGAGCGTGCCTCCCTCAGGTGGTGCCTTTTCTCTCCCAGCAATATTGCTCCGTGAAATTCTGCCGATGATCAAAACTGTTTGCCATGGCTTTGTCCTTTCACCTCATTGGCCTCATCTTTGAAGTACAAATGCTTTTCTACGCGGGTGCTGCCTCCCTGAGCTTTCCTTTGTCTTGGCTCAATCGATGCAGATTCCTGTGCTGAATACGCCATGGACTAGCACAGGTGGCTTCTTGTCAGTATACCGGGCAAACGCAGCAATTTCGATGGTCAAGACCCACCTGGCTTGATCAGGGTTCTTTATTCCAGTGAAAACGATTTTTATCCAAATTCTAGAGGAGCACCAGTGTGCCTCTGGGAGCTACACCCGGGCCTGCTGAACAGCGGCTCCGGAGTTTTCATTTTCTGACTAAAATTCAACACGGAATTTCATGGATCTAAGGAAACCGTGAATTGTGGACGTACCAGATTCTCACATCTTCATTGTCTAATGGAAGCTGAAGTTTCCCAGTCTGATCCGGCTGCCACTTCATTTCTGGCAATGACCATTCAATTGTGGACGTTCAGCCTTCTTCGGAGTTCTCTTACACCGGCATGTTCCCGCGCCACATAAAGACCACTCGGTGGAGGTTTATGTGACTCAGGACAACTCTTTATTTCAGGCGTCTAGAACAAAGGGAATTCACAGAGGTTGATGATCACTTATTAAAGTCCCGTTTCTCTATGATGCCCACTGATGACACTTCTACATCTGAGGGCAAAGAGCTCGTGCAGCATGATATTCTCATTTCAGCCGCCACGCCGCCTGCAGTTCCTTCCTTGCAGAAAAATCTTTCCCAGTTGTACTTCTTTAAAATGCTGCAAAATAGTGGGACAGAAGATTTCGGTTTAGCGTTAACTTTAAACGGGCATAGATACAGGCATGTGGGCATGTTTAGAGACAGTGTTTCACTGGTCTAGGGTAAAGGGTGAAGCGCCTGGGATCCCGTGCTTCACTACTGTATGGCCTCAAGATGATGTGTAGGCACAGCGGCAAATCCATCGGTGGCAATTCTCTCATATTGTCATTGCGATGGGAAGATTCCTTACTCGCTAGGAAATGTTTTACCGTGGAAGACGGGTCACCACAGAGCTGTCTCTTTTGTGTTGAGACAAACTTTGCTGAATTTACCTGCCAGCAGTTGCGTGTCCTCCCTTTCTTTTGAGGCCGATGGAGACGCACGAGTGTAAGGAGAACGGTGAATGGTGGCCGTTCATAAGCCAGGATCATCAGAAACCGCAGAGTAAATTTTAGGAACGTAGACGTAGGACAGCGGAGAAAACTTCACTCAGGGACTTCAGTGAACTCTCCTTACAATGCTGAGGCCTGACACGCCTAGTGCCTGGGGGCAACCCGGCTCCTGCCCTAGGTAGTTTTGTTGAGCGTGCCTCCCTCAGGTGGTGCCTTTTCTCTCCCAGCAATATTGCTCCGTGAAATTCTGCCGATGATCAAAACTGTTTGCCATGGCTTTGTCCTTTCACCTCATTGGCCTCATCTTTGAAGTACAAATGCTTTTCTACGCGGGTGCTGCCTCCCTGAGCTTTCCTTTGTCTTGGCTCAATCGATGCAGATTCCTGTGCTGAATACGCCATGGACTAGCACAGGTGGGTTCTTGTCAGTATACCGGGCAAACGCAGCAATTTCGATGGTCAAGACCCACCTGGCTTGATCAGGGTTCTTTATTCCAGTGAAAACGATTTTTATCCAAATTCTAGAGGAGCACCAGTGTGCCTCTGGGAGCTACACCCGGGCCTGCTGAACAGCGGCTCCGGAGTTTTCATTTTCTGACTAAAATTCAACACGGAATTTCATGGATCTAAGGAAACCGTGAATTGTGGACGTACCAGATTCTCACATCTTCATTGTCTAATGGAAGCTGAAGTTTCCCAGTCTGATCCGGCTGCCACTTCATTTCTGGCAATGACCATTCAATTGTGGACGTTCAGCCTTCTTCGGAATTCTCTTACACCGGCATGTTCCCGCGCCACATAAAGACCACTCGGTGGAGGTTTATGTGACTCAGGACAACTCTTTATTTCAGGCGTCTAGAACAAAGGGAATTCACAGAGGTTGATGATCACTTATTAAAGTCCCGTTTCTCTATGATGCCCACTGATGACACTTCTACATCTGAGGGCAAAGAGCTCGTGCAGCATGATATTCTCATTTCAGCCGCCACGCCGCCTGCAGTTCCTTCCTTGCAGAAAAATCTTTCCCAGTTGTACTTCTTTAAAATGCTGCAAAATAGTGGGACAGAAGATTTCGGTTTAGCGTTAACTTTAAACGGGCATAGATACAGGCATGTGGGCATGTTTAGAGACAGTGTTTCACTGGTCTAGGGTAAAGGGTGAAGCGCCTGGGATCCCGTGCTTCACTACTGTATGGCCTCAAGATGATGTGTAGGCACAGCGGCAAATCCATCGGTGGCAATTCTCTCATATTGTCATTGCGATGGGAAGATTCCTTACTCGCTAGGAAATGTTTTACCGTGGAAGACGGGTCACCACAGAGCTGTCTCTTTTGTGTTGAGACAAACTTTGCTGAATTTACCTGCCAGCAGTTGCGTGTCCTCCCTTTCTTTTGAGGCCGATGGAGACGCACGAGTGTAAGGAGAACGGTGAATGGTGGCCGTTCATAAGCCAGGATCATCAGAAACCGCAGAGTAAATTTTAGGAACGTAGACGTAGGACAGCGGAGAAAACTTCACTCAGGGACTTCAGTGAACTCTCCTTACAATGCTGAGGCCTGACACGCCTAGTGCCTGGGGGCAACCCGGCTCCTGCCCTAGGTAGTTTTGTTGAGCGTGCCTCCCTCAGGTGGTGCCTTTTCTCTCCCAGCAATATTGCTCCGTGAAATTCTGCCGATGATCAAAACTGTTTGCCATGGCTTTGTCCTTTCACCTCATTGGCCTCATCTTTGAAGTACAAATGCTTTTCTACGCGGGTGCTGCCTCCCTGAGCTTTCCTTTGTCTTGGCTCAATCGATGCAGATTCCTGTGCTGAATACGCCATGGACTAGCACAGGTGGGTTCTTGTCAGTATACCGGGCAAACGCAGCAATTTCGATGGTCAAGACACACCTGGCTTGATCAGGGTTCTTTATTCCAGTGAAAACGATTTTTATCCAAATTCTAGAGGAGCACCAGTGTGCCTCTGGGAGCTACACCCGGGCCTGCTGAACAGCGGCTCCGGAGTTTTCATTTTCTGACTAAAATTCAACACGGAATTTCATGGATCTAAGGAAACCGTGAATTGTGGACGTACCAGATTCTCACATCTTCATTGTCTAATGGAAGCTGAAGTTTCCCAGTCTGATCCGGCTGCCACTTCATTTCTGGCAATGACCATTCAATTGTGGACGTTCAGCCTTCTTCGGAATTCTCTTACACCGGCATGTTCCCGCGCCACATAAAGACCACTCGGTGGAGGTTTATGTGACTCAGGACAACTCTTTATTTCAGGCGTCTAGAACAAAGGGAATTCACAGAGGTTGATGATCACTTATTAAAGTCCCGTTTCTCTATGATGCCCACTGATGACACTTCTACATCTGAGAGCAAAGAGCTCGTGCAGCATGATATTCTCATTTCAGCCGCCACGCCGCCTGCAGTTCCTTCCTTGCAGAAAAATCTTTCCCAGTTGTACTTCTTTAAAATGCTGCAAAATAGTGGGACAGAAGATTTCGGTTTAGCGTTAACTTTAAACGGGCATAGATACAGGCATGTGGGCATGTTTAGAGACAGTGTTTCACTGGTCTAGGGTAAAGGGTGAAGCGCCTGGGATCCCGTGCTTCACTACTGTATGGCCTCAAGATGATGTGTAGGCACAGCGGCAAATCCATCGGTGGCAATTCTCTCATATTGTCATTGCGATGGGAAGATTCCTTACTCGCTAGGAAATGTTTTACCGTGGAAGACGGGTCACCACAGAGCTGTCTCTTTTGTGTTGAGACAAACTTTGCTGAATTTACCTGCCAGCAGTTGCGTGTCCTCCCTTTCTTTTGAGGCCGATGGAGACGCACGAGTGTAAGGAGAACGGTGAATGGTGGCCGTTCATAAGCCAGGATCATCAGAAACCGCAGAGTAAATTTTAGGAACGTAGACGTAGGACAGCGGAGAAAACTTCACTCAGGGACTTCAGTGAACTCTCCTTACAATGCTGAGTCCTGACACGCCTAGTGCCTGGGGGCAACCCGGCTCCTGCCCTAGGTAGTTTTGTTGAGCGTGCCTCCCTCAGGTGGTGCCTTTTCTCTCCCAGCAATATTGCTCCGTGAAATTCTGCCGATGATCAAAACTGTTTGCCATGGCTTTGTCCTTTCACCTCATTGGCCTCATCTTTGAAGTACAAATGCTTTTCTACGCGGGTGCTGCCTCCCTGTGCTTTCCTTTGTCTTGGCTCAATCGATGCAGATTCCTGTGCTGAATACGCCATGGACTAGCACAGGTGGGTTCTTGTCAGTATACCGGGCAAACGCAGCAATTTCGATGGTCAAGACCCACCTGGCTTGATCAGGGTTCTTTATTCCAGTGAAAACGATTTTTATCCAAATTCTAGAGGAGCACCAGTGTGCCTCTGGGAGCTACACCCGGGCCTGCTGAACAGCGGCTCCGGAGTTTTCATTTTCTGACTAAAATTCAACACGGAATTTCATGGATCTAAGGAAACCGTGAATTGTGGACGTACCAGATTCTCACATCTTCATTGTCTAATGGAAGCTGAAGTTTCCCAGTCTGATCCGGCTGCCACTTCATTTCTGGCAATGACCATTCAATTGTGGACGTTCAGCCTTCTTCGGAATTCTCTTACACCGGCATGTTCCCGCGCCACATAAAGACCACTCGGTGGAGGTTTATGTGACTCAGGACAACTCTTTATTTCAGGCGTCTAGAACAAAGGGAATTCACAGAGGTTGATGATCACTTATTAAAGTCCCGTTTCTCTATGATGCCCACTGATGACACTTCTACATCTGAGGGCAAAGAGCTCGTGCAGCATGATATTCTCATTTCAGCCGCCACGCCGCCTGCAGTTCCTTCCTTGCAGAAAAATCTTTCCCAGTTGTACTTCTTTAAAATGCTGCAAAATAGTGGGACAGAAGATTTCGGTTTAGCGTTAACTTTAAACGGGCATAGATACAGGCATGTGGGCATGTTTAGAGACAGTGTTTCACTGGTCTAGGGTAAAGGGTGAAGCGCCTGGGATCCCGTGCTTCACTACTGTATGGCCTCAAGATGATGTGTAGGCACAGCGGCAAATCCATCGGTGGCAATTCTCTCATATTGTCATTGCGATGGGAAGATTCCTTACTCGCTAGGAAATGTTTTACCGTGGAAGACAGGTCACCACAGAGCTGTCTCTTTTGTGTTGAGACAAACTTTGCTGAATTTACCTGCCAGCAGTTGCGTGTCCTCCCTTTCTTTTGAGGCCGATGGAGACGCACGAGTGTAAGGACAACGGTGAATGGTGGCCGTTCATAAGCCAGGATCATCAGAAACCGCAGAGTAAATTTTAGGAACGTAGACGTAGGACAGCGGAGAAAACTTCACTCAGGGACTTCAGTGAACTCTCCTTACAATGCTGAGTCCTGACACGCCTAGTGCCTGGGGGCAACCCGGCTCCTGCCCTAGGTAGTTTTGTTGAGCGTGCCTCCCTCAGGTGGTGCCTTTTCTCTCCCAGCAATATTGCTCCGTGAAATTCTGCCGATGATCAAAACTGTTTGCCATGGCTTTGTCCTTTCACCTCATTGGCCTCATCTTTGAAGTACAAATGCTTTTCTACGCGGGTGCTGCCTCCCTGAGCTTTCCTTTGTCTTGGCTCAATCGATGCAGATTCCTGTGCTGAATACGCCATGGACTAGCACAGGTGGGTTCTTGTCAGTATACCGGGCAAACGCAGCAATTTCGATGCTCAAGACACACCTGGCTTGATCAGGGTTCTTTATTCCAGTGAAAACGATTTTTATCCAAATTCTAGAGGAGCACCAGTGTGCCTCTGGGAGCTACACCCGGGCCTGCTGAACAGCGGCTCCGGAGTTTTCATTTTCTGACTAAAATTCAACACGGAATTTCATGGATCTAAGGAAACCGTGAATTGTGGACGTACCAGATTCTCACATCTTCATTGTCTAATGGAAGCTGAAGTTTCCCAGTCTGATCCGGCTGCCACTTCATTTCTGGCAATGACCATTCAATTGTGGACGTTCAGCCTTCTTCGGAATTCTCTTACACCGGCATGTTCCCGCGCCACATAAAGACCACTCGGTGGAGGTTTATGTGACTCAGGACAACTCTTTATTTCAGGCGTCTAGAACAAAGGGAATTCACAGAGGTTGATGATCACTTATTAAAGTCCCCGTTTCTCTATGATGCCCACTGATGACACTTCTACATCTGAGGGCAAAGAGCTCGTGCAGCATGATATTCTCATTTCAGCCGCCACGCCGCCTGCAGTTCCTTCCTTGCAGAAAAATCTTTCCCAGTTGTACTTCTTTAAAATGCTGCAAAATAGTGGGACAGAAGATTTCGGTTTAGCGTTAACTTTAAACGGGCATAGATACAGGCATGTGGGCATGTTTAGAGACAGTGTTTCACTGGTCTAGGGTAAAGGGTGAAGCGCCTGGGATCCCGTGCTTCACTACTGTATGGCCTCAAGATGATGTGTAGGCACAGCGGCAAATCCATCGGTGGCAATTCTCTCATATTGTCATTGCGATGGGAAGATTCCTTACTCGCTAGGAAATGTTTTACCGTGGAAGACGGGTCACCACAGAGCTGTCTCTTTTGTGTTGAGACAAACTTTGCTGAATTTACCTGCCAGCAGTTGCGTGTCCTCCCTTTCTTTTGAGGCCGATGGAGACGCACGAGTGTAAGGAGAACGGTGAATGGTGGCCGTTCATAAGCCAGGATCATCAGAAACCGCAGAGTAAATTTTAGGAACGTAGACGTAGGACAGCGGAGAAAACTTCACTCAGGGACTTCAGTGAACTCTCCTTACAATGCTGAGGCCTGACACGCCTAGTGCCTGGGGGCAACCCGGCTCCTGCCCTAGGTAGTTTTGTTGAGCGTGCCTCCCTCAGGTGGTGCCTTTTCTCTCCCAGCAATATTGCTCCGTGAAATTCTGCCGATGATCAAAACTGTTTGCCATGGCTTTGTCCTTTCACCTCATTGGCCTCATCTTTGAAGTACAAATGCTTTTCTAAACGGGTGCTGCCTCCCTGAGCTTTCCTTTGTCTTGGCTCAATCGATGCAGATTCCTGTGCTGAATACGCCATGGACTAGCACAGGTGGGTTCTTGTCAGTATACCGGGCAAACGCAGCAATTTCGATGCTCAAGACACACCTGGCTTGATCAGGGTTCTTTATTCCAGTGAAAACGATTTTTATCCAAATTCTAGAGGAGCACCAGTGTGCCTCTGGGAGCTACACCCGGGCCTGCTGAACAGCGGCTCCGGAGTTTTCATTTTCTGACTAAAATTCAACACGGAATTTCATGGATCTAAGGAAACCGTGAATTGTGGACGTACCAGATTCTCACATCTTCATTGTCTAATGGAAGCTGAAGTTTCCCAGTCTGATCCGGCTGCCACTTCATTTCTGGCAATGACCATTCAATTGTGGACGTTCAGCCTTCTTCGGAATTCTCTTACACCGGCATGTTCCCGCGCCACATAAAGACCACTCGGTGGAGGTTTATGTGACTCAGGACAACTCTTTATTTCAGGCGTCTAGAACAAAGGGAATTCACAGAGGTTGATGATCACTTATTAAAGTCCCCGTTTCTCTATGATGCCCACTGATGACACTTCTACATCTGAGGGCAAAGAGCTCGTGCAGCATGATATTCTCATTTCAGCCGCCACGCCGCCTGCAGTTCCTTCCTTGCAGAAAAATCTTTCCCAGTTGTACTTCTTTAAAATGCTGCAAAATAGTGGGACAGAAGATTTCGGTTTAGCGTTAACTTTAAACGGGCATAGATACAGGCATGTGGGCATGTTTAGAGACAGTGTTTCACTGGTCTAGGGTAAAGGGTGAAGCGCCTGGGATCCCGTGCTTCACTACTGTATGGCCTCAAGATGATGTGTAGGCACAGCGGCAAATCCATCGGTGGCAATTCTCTCATATTGTCATTGCGATGGGAAGATTCCTTACTCGCTAGGAAATGTTTTACCGTGGAAGACGGGTCACCACAGAGCTGTCTCTTTTGTGTTGAGACAAACTTTGCTGAATTTACCTGCCAGCAGTTGCGTGTCCTCCCTTTCTTTTGAGGCCGATGGAGACGCACGAGTGTAAGGAGAACGGTGAATGGTGGCCGTTCATAAGCCAGGATCATCAGAAACCGCAGAGTAAATTTTAGGAACGTAGACGTAGGACAGCGGAGAAAACTTCACTCAGGGACTTCAGTGAACTCTCCTTACAATGCTGAGGCCTGACACGCCTAGTGCCTGGGGGCAACCCGGCTCCTGCCCTAGGTAGTTTTGTTGAGCGTGCCTCCCTCAGGTGGTGCCTTTTCTCTCCCAGCAATATTGCTCCGTGAAATTCTGCCGATGATCAAAACTGTTTGCCATGGCTTTGTCCTTTCACCTCATTGGCCTCATCTTTGAAGTACAAATGCTTTTCTAAACGGGTGCTGCCTCCCTGAGCTTTCCTTTGTCTTGGCTCAATCGATGCAGATTCCTGTGCTGAATACGCCATGGACTAGCACAGGTGGGTTCTTGTCAGTATACCGGGCAAACGCAGCAATTTCGATGGTCAAGACCCACCTGGCTTGATCAGGGTTCTTTATTCCAGTGAAAACGATTTTTATCCAAATTCTAGAGGAGCACCAGTGTGCCTCTGGGAGCTACACCCGGGCCTGCTGAACAGCGGCTCCGGAGTTTTCATTTTCTGACTAAAATTCAACACGGAATTTCATGGATCTAAGGAAACCGTGAATTGTGGACGTACCAGATTCTCACATCTTCATTGTCTAATGGAAGCTGAAGTTTCCCAGTCTGATCCGGCTGCCACTTCATTTCTGGCAATGACCATTCAATTGTGGACGTTCAGCCTTCTTCGGAATTCTCTTACACCGGCATGTTCCCGCGCCACATAAAGACCACTCGGTGGAGGTTTATGTGACTCAGGACAACTCTTTATTTCAGGCGTCTAGAACAAAGGGAATTCACAGAGGTTGATGATCACTTATTAAAGTCCCGTTTCTCTATGATGCCCACTGATGACACTTCTACATCTGAGGGCAAAGAGCTCGGGCAGCATGATATTCTCATTTCAGCCGCCACGCCGCCTGCAGTTCCTTCCTTGCAGAAAAATCTTTCCCAGTTGTACTTCTTTAAAATGCTGCAAAATAGTGGGACAGAAGGTTTCGGTTTAGCGTTAACTTTAAACGGGCATAGATACAGGCATGTGGGCATGTTTAGAGACAGTGTTTCACTGGTCTAGGGTAAAGGGTGAAGCGCCTGGGATCCCGTGCTTCACTACTGTATGGCCTCAAGATGATGTGTAGGCACAGCGGCAAATCCATCGGTGGCAATTCTCTCATATTGTCATTGCGATGGGAAGATTCCTTATTCGCTAGGAAATGTTTTACCGTGGAAGACGGGTCACCACAGAGCTGTCTCTTTTGTGTTGAGACAAACTTTGCTGAATTTACCTGCCAGCAGTTGCGTGTCCTCCCTTTCTTTTGAGGACGATGGAGACGCACGAGTGTAAGGAGAACGGTGAATGGTGGCCGTTCATAAGCCAGGATCATCAGAAACCGCAGAGTAAATTTTAGGAACGTAGACGTAGGACAGCGGAGAAAACTTCACTCAGGGACTTCAGTGAACTCTCCTTACAATGCTGAGGCCTGACACGCCTAGTGCCTGGGGGCAACCCGGCTCCTGCCCTAGGTAGTTTTGTTGAGCGTGCCTCCCTCAGGTGGTGCCTTTTCTCACCCAGCAATATTGCTCCGTGAAATTCTGCCGATGATCAAAACTGTTTGCCATGGCTTTGTCCTTTCACCTCATTGGCCTCATCTTTGAAGTACAAATGCTTTTCTACGCGGGTGCTGCCTCCCTGAGCTTTCCTTTGTCTTGGCTCAATCGATGCAGATTCCTGTGCTGAATACGCCATGGACTAGCACAGGTGGGTTCTTGTCAGTATACCGGGAAAACGCAGCAATTTCGATGCTCAAGACACACCTGGCTTGATCAGGGTTCTTTATTCCAGTGAAAACGATTTTTATCCAAATTCTAGAGGAGCACCAGTGTGCCTCTGGGAGCTACACCCGGGCCTGCTGAACAGCGGCTCCGGAGTTTTCATTTTCTGACTAAAATTCAACACGGAATTTCATGGATCTAAGGAAACCGTGAATTGTGGACGTACCAGATTCTCACATCTTCATTGTCTAATGGAAGCTGAAGTTTCCCAGTCTGATCCGGCTGCCACTTCATTTCTGGCAATGACCATTCAATTGTGGGCGTTCAGCCTTCTTCGGAATTCTCTTACACCGGCATGTTCCCGCGCCACATAAAGACCACTCGGTGGAGGTTTATGTGACTCAGGACAACTCTTTATTTCAGGCGTCTAGAACAAAGGGAATTCACAGAGGTTGATGATCACTTATTAAAGTCCCGTTTCTCTATGATGCCCACTGATGACACTTCTACATCTGAGGGCAAAGAGCTCGTGCAGCATGATATTCTCATTTCAGCCGCCACGCCGCCTGCAGTTCCTTCCTTGCAGAAAAATCTTTCCCAGTTGTACTTCTTTAAAATGCTGCAAAATAGTGGGACAGAAGATTTCGGTTTAGCGTTAACTTTAAACGGGCATAGATACAGGCATGTGGGCATGTTTAGAGACAGTGTTTCACTGGTCTAGGGTAAAGGGTGAAGCGCCTGGGATCCCGTGCTTCACTACTGTATGGCCTCAAGATGATGTGTAGGCACAGCGGCAAATCCATCGGTGGCAATTCTCTCATATTGTCATTGCGATGGGAAGATTCCTTACTCGCTAGGAAATGTTTTACCGTGGAAGACGGGTCACCACAGAGCTGTCTCTTTTGTGTTGAGACAAACTTTGCTGAATTTACCTGCCAGCAGTTGCGTGTCCTCCCTTTCTTTTGAGGCCGATGGAGACGCACGAGTGTAAGGAGAACGGTGAATGGTGGCCGTTCATAAGCCAGGATCATCAGAAACCGCAGAGTAAATTTTAGGAACGTAGACGTAGGACAGCGGAGAAAACTTCACTCAGGGACTTCAGTGAACTCTCCTTACAATGCTGAGGCCTGACACGCCTAGTGCCTGGGGGCAACCCGGCTCCTGCCCTAGGTAGTTTTGTTGAGCGTGCCTCCCTCAGGTGGTGCCTTTTCTCTCCCAGCAATATTGCTCCGTGAAATTCTGCCGATGATCAAAACTGTTTGCCATGGCTTTGTCCTTTCACCTCATTGGCCTCATCTTTGAAGTACAAATGCTTTTCTACGCGGGTGCTGCCTCCCTGAGCTTTCCTTTGTCTTGGCTCAATCGATGCAGATTCCTGTGCTGAATACGCCATGGACTAGCACAGGTGGGTTCTTGTCAGTATACCGGGCAAACGCAGCAATTTCGATGGTCAAGACCCACCTGGCTTGATCAGGGTTCCAGTGAAAACGATTTTTATCCAAATTCTAGAGGAGCACCAGTGTGCCTCTGGGAGCTACACCCGGGCCTGCTGAACAGCGGCTCCGGAGTTTTCATTTTCTGACTAAAATTCAACACGGAATTTCATGGATCTAAGGAAACCGTGAATTGTGGACGTACCAGATTCTCACATCTTCATTGTCTAATGGAAGCTGAAGTTTCCCAGTCGGATCCGGCTGCCACTTCATTTCTGGCAATGACCATTAAATTGTGGACGTTCAGCCTTCTTCGGAATTCTCTTAGACCGGCATGTTCCCGCGCCACATAAAGACCACTCGGTGGAGGTTTATGTGACTCAGGACAACTCTTTATTTCAGGCGTCTAGAACAAAGGGAATTCACAGAGGTTGATGATCACTTATTAAAGTCCCGTTTCTCTATGATGCCCACTGATGACACGTCTACATCTGAGGGCAAAGAGCTCGTGCAGCATGATATTCTCATTTCAGCCGCCACGCCGCCTGCAGTTCCTTCCTTGCAAAAAATCTTTCCCAGTTGTACTTCTTTAAAATGCTGCAAAATAGTGGGACAGAAGATTTCGGTTTAGCGTTAACTTTAAACGGGCATAGATACAGGCATGTGGGCATGTTTAGAGACAGTGTTTCACTGGTCTAGGGTAAAGGGTGAAGCGCCTGGGATCCCGTGCTTCACTACTGTATGGCCTCAAGATGATGTGTAGGCACAGCGGCAAATCCATCGGTGGCAATTCTCTCATATTGTCATTGCGATGGGAAGATTCCTTATTCGCTAGGAAATGTTTTACCGTGGAAGACGGGTCACCACAGAGCTGTCTCTTTTGTGTTGAGACAAACTTTGCTGAATTTACCTGCCAGCAGTTGCGTGTCCTCCCTTTCTTTTGAGGCCGATGGAGACGCACGAGTGTAAGGAGAACGGTGAATGGTGGCCGTTCATAAGCCAGGATCATCAGAAACCGCAGAGTAAATTTTAGGAACGTAGACGTAGGACAGCGGAGAAAACTTCACTCAGGGACTTCAGTGAACTCTCCTTACAATGCTGAGGCCTGACACGCCTAGTGCCTGGGGGCAACCCGGCTCCTGCCCTAGGTAGTTTTGTTGAGCGTGCCTCCCTCAGGTGGTGCCTTTTCTCTCCCAGCAATATTGCTCCGTGAAATTCTGCCGATGATCAAAACTGTTTGCCATGGCTTTGTCCTTTCACCTCATTGGCCTCATCTTTGAAGTACAAATGCTTTTCTACGCGGGTGCTGCCTCCCTGAGCTTTCCTTTGTCTTGGCTCAATCGATGCAGATTCCTGTGCTGAATACGCCATGGACTAGCACAGGTGGGTTCTTGTCAGTATACCGGGCAAAGGCAGCAATTTCGATGGTCAAGACCCACCTGGCTTGATCATGGTTCTTTATTCCAGTGAAAACGATTTTTATCCAAATTCTAGAGGAGCACCAGTGTGCCTCTGGGAGCTACACCCGGGCCTGCTGAACAGCGGCTCCGGAGTTTTCATTTTCTGACTAAAATTCAACACGGAATTTCATGGATCTAAGGAAACCGTGAATTGTGGACGTACCAGATTCTCACATCTTCATTGTCTAATGGAAGCTGAAGTTTCCCAGTCTGATCCGGCTGCCACTTCATTTCTGGCAATGACCATTCAATTGTGGACGTTCAGCCTTCTTCGGAATTCTCTTACACCGGCATGTTCCCGCGCCACATAAAGACCACTCGGTGGAGGTTTATGTGACTCAGGACAACTCTTTATTTCAGGCGTCTAGAACAAAGGGAATTCACAGAGGTTGATGATCACTTATTAAAGTCCCGTTTCTCTATGATGCCCACTGATGACACTTCTACATCTGAGGGCAAAGAGCTCGTGCAGCATGATATTCTCATTTCAGCCGCCACGCCGCCTGCAGTTCCTTCCTTGCAGAAAAATCTTTCCCAGTTGTACTTCTTTAAAATGCTGCAAAATAGTGGGACAGAAGATTTCGGTTTAGCGTTAACTTTAAACGGCCATAGATACAGGCATGTGGGCATGTTTAGAGACAGTGTTTCACTGGTCTAGGGTAAAGGGTGAAGCGCCTGGGATCCCGTGCTTCACTACTGTATGGCCTCAAGATGATGTGTAGGCACAGCGGCAAATCCATCGGTGGCAATTCTCTCATATTGTCATTGCGATGGGAAGATTCCTTATTCGCTAGGAAATGTTTTACCGTGGAAGACGGGTCACCACAGAGCTGTCTCTTTTGTGTTGAGACAAACTTTGCTGAATTTACCTGCCAGCAGTTGCGTGTCCTCCCTTTCTTTTGAGGCCGATGGAGACGCACGAGTGTAAGGAGAACGGTGAATGGTGGCCGTTCATAAGCCAGGATCATCAGAAACCGCAGAGTAAATTTTAGGAACGTAGACGTAGGACAGCGGAGAAAACTTCACTCAGGGACTTCAGTGAACTCTCCTTACAATGCTGAGGCCTGACACGCCTAGTGCCTGGGGGCAACCCGGCTCCTGCCCTAGGTAGTTTTGTTGAGCGTGCCTCCCTCAGGTGGTGCCTTTTCTCTCCCAGCAATATTGCTCCGTGAAATTCTGCCAATGATCAAAACTGTTTGCCATGGCTTTGTCCTTTCACCTCATTGGCCTCATCTTTGAAGTACAAATGCTTTTCTACGCGGGTGCTGCCTCCCTGAGCTTTCCTTTGTCTTGGCTCAATCGATGCAGATTCCTGTGCTGAATACGCCATGGACTAGCACAGGTGGGTTCTTGTCAGTATACTGGGCAAACGCAGCAATTTCGATGGTCAAGACCCACCTGGCTTGATCAGGGTTCTTTATTCCAGTGAAAACGATTTTTATCCAAATTCTAGAGGAGCACCAGTGTGCCTCTGGGAGCTACACCGGGCCTGCTGAACAGCGGCTCCGGAGTTTTCATTTTCTGACTAAAATTCAACACGGAATTTCATGGATCTAAGGAAACCGTGAATTGTGGACGTACCAGATTCTCACATCTTCATTGTCTAATGGAAGCTGAAGTTTCCCAGTCTGATCCGGCTGCCACTTCATTTCTGGCAATGACGATTCAATTGTGGACGTTCAGCCTTCTTCGGAATTCTCTTACACCGGCATGTTCCCGCGCCACATAAAGACCACTCGGTGGAGGTTTATGTGACTCAGGACAACTCTTTATTTCAGGCGTCTAGAACAAAGGGAATTCACAGAGGTTGATGATCACTTATTAAAGTCCCGTTTCTCTATGATGCCCACTGATGACACTTCTACATGTGAGGGCAAAGAGCTCGTGCAGCATGATATTCTCATTTCAGCCGCCACGCCGCCTGCAGTTCCTTCCTTGCAGAAAAATCTTTCCCAGTTGTACTTCTTTAAAATGCTGCAAAATAGTGGGACAGAAGATTTCGGTTTAGCGTTAACTTTAAACGGGCATAGATACAGGCATGTGGGCATGTTTAGAGACAGTGTTTCACTGGTCTAGGGTAAAGGGTGAAGCGCCTGGGATCCCGTGCTTCACTACTGTATTGCCTCAAGATGATGTGTAGGCACAGCGGCAAATCCATCGGTGGCAATTCTCTCATATTGTCATTGCGATGGGAAGATTCCTTATTCGCTAGGAAATGTTTCCCGGGGAAGACGGGTCACCACAGAGCTGTCTCTTTTGTGTTGAGACAAACTTTGCTGAATTTACCTGCCAGCAGTTGCGTGTCCTCCCTTTCTTTTGAGGCCGATGGAGACGCACGAGTGTAAGGAGAACGGTGAATGGTGGCCGTTCATAAGCCAGGATCATCAGAAACCGCAGAGTAAATTTTAGGAACGTAGACGTAGGACAGCGGAGAAAACTTCACTCAGGGACTTCAGTGAACTCTCCTTACAATGCTGAGGCCTGACACGCCTAGTGCCTGGGGGCAACCCGGCTCCTGCCCTAGGTAGTTTTGTTGAGCGTGCCTCCCTCAGGTGGTGCCTTTTCTCTCCCAGCAATATTGCTCCGTGAAATTCTGCCGATGATCAAAACTGTTTGCCATGGCTTTGTCCTTTCACCTCATTGGCCTCATCTTTGAAGTACAAATGCTTTTCTACGCGGGTGCTGCCTCCCTGAGCTTTCCTTTGTCTTGGCTCAATCGATGCAGATTCCTGTGCTGAATACGCCATGGACTAGCACAGGTGGGTTCTTGTCAGTATACTGGGCAAACGCAGCAATTTCGATGGTCAAGACCCACCTGGCTTGATCAGGGTTCTTTATTCCAGTGAAAACGATTTTTATCCAAATTCTAGAGGAGCACCAGTGTGCCTCTGGGAGCTACACCGGGCCTGCTGAACAGCGGCTCCGGAGTTTTCATTTTCTGACTAAAATTCAACACGGAATTTCATGGATCTAAGGAAACCGTGAATTGTGGACGTACCAGATTCTCACATCTTCATTGTCTAATGGAAGCTGAAGTTTCCCAGTCTAATCCGGCTGCCACTTCATTTCTGGCAATGACCATTCAATTGTGGACGTTCAGCCTTCTTCGGAATTCTCTTACACCGGCATGTTCCCGCGCCACATAAAGACCACTCGGTGGAGGTTTATGTGACTCAGGACAACTCTTTATTTCAGGCGTCTAGAACAAAGGGAATTCACAGAGGTTGATGATCACTTATTAAAGTCCCGTTTCTCTATGATGCCCACTGATGACACTTCTACATGTGAGGGCAAAGAGCTCGTGCAGCATGATATTCTCATTTCAGCCGCCACGCCGCCTGCAGTTCCTTCCTTGCAGAAAAATCTTTCCCAGTTGTACTTCTTTAAAATGCTGCAAAATAGTGGGACAGAAGATTTCGGTTTAGCGTTAACTTTAAACGGGCATAGATACAGGCATGTGGGCATGTTTAGAGACAGTGTTTCACTGGTCTAGGGTAAAGGGTGAAGCGCCTGGGATCCCGTGCTTCACTACTGTATGGCCTCAAGATGATGTGTAGGCACAGCGGCAAATCCATCGGTGGCAATTCTCTCATATTGTCATTGCGATGGGAAGATTCCTTATTCGCTAGGAAATGTTTCCCGGGGAAGACGGGTCACCACAGAGCTGTCTCTTTTGTGTTGAGACAAACTTTGCTGAATTTACCTGCCAGCAGTTGCGTGTCCTCCCTTTCTTTTAAGGCCGATGGAGACGCACGAGTGTAAGGAGAACGGTGAATGGTGGCCGTTCATCAGCCAGGATCATCAGAAACCGCAGAGTAAATTTTAGGAACGTAGACGTGGGACAGCGGAGAAAACTTCACTCAGGGACTTCAGTGAACTCTCCTTACAATGCTGAGGCCTGACACGCCTAGTGCCTGGGGGCAACCCGGCTCCTGCCCTAGGTAGTTTTGTTGAGCGTGCCTCCCTCAGGTGGTGCCTTTTCTCTCCCAGCAATATTGCTCCGTGAAATTCTGCCAATGATCAAAACTGTTTGCCATGGCTTTGTCCTTTCACCTCATTGGCCTCATCTTTGAAGTACAAATGCTTTTCTACGCGGGTGCTGCCTCCCTGAGCTTTCCTTTGTCTTGGCTCAATCGATGCAGATTCCTGTGCTGAATACGCCATGGACTAGCACAGGTGGGTTCTTGTCAGTATACCGGGCAAACGCAGCAATTTCGATGGTCAAGACCCACCTGGCTTGATCAGGGTTCTTTATTCCAGTGAAAACGATTTTTATCCAAATTCTAGAGGAGCACCAGTGTGCCTCTGGGAGCTACACCCGGGCCTGCTGAACAGCGGCTCCGGAGTTTTCATTTTCTGACTAAAACTCAACACGGAATTTCATGGATCTAAGGAAACCGTGAATTGTGGACGTACCAGATTCTCACATCTTCATTGTCTAATGGAAGCTGAAGTTTCCCAGTCTGATCCGGCTGCCACTTCATTTCTGGCAATGACCATTCAATTGTGGGCGTTCAGCCTTCTTCGGAATTCTCTTATACCGGCATGTTCCCGCGCCACATAAAGACCACTCGGTGGAGGCTTATGTGACTCAGGACAACTCTTTATTTCAGGCGTCTAGAACAAAGGGAATTCACAGAGGTTGATGATCACTTATTAAAGTCCCGTTTCTCTATGATGCCCACTGATGACACTTCTACATCTGAGGGCAAAGAGCTCGTGCAGCATGATATTCTCATTTCAGCCGCCACGCCGCCTGCAGTTCCTTCCTTGCAGAAAAATCTTTCCCAGTTGTACTTCTTTAAAATGCTGCAAAATAGTGGGACAGAAGATTTCGGTTTAGCGTTAACTTTAAACGGGCATAGATACAGGCATGTGGGCATGTTTAGAGACAGTGTTTCACTGGTCTAGGGTAAAGGGTGAAGCGCCTGGGATCCCGTGCTTCACTACTGTATGGCCTCAAGATGATGTGTAGGCACAGCGGCAAATCCATCGGTGGCAATTCTCTCATATTGTCATTGCGATGGGAAGATTCCTTATTCGCTAGGAAATGTTTTACCGTGGAAGACGGGTCACCACAGAGCTGTCTCTTTTGTGTTGAGACAAACTTTGCTGAATTTACCTGCCAGCAGTTGCATGTCCTCCCTTTCTTTTGAGGCCGATGGAGACGCACGAGTGTAAGGAGAACGGTGAATGGTGGCCGTTCATAAGCCAGGATCATCAGAAACCGCAGAGTAAATTTTAGGAACGTAGACGTAGGACAGCGGAGAAAACTTCACTCAGGGACTTCAGTGAACTCTCCTTACAATGCTGAGGCCTGACACGCCTAGTGCCTGGGGGCAACCCGGCTCCTGCCCTAGGTAGTTTTGTTGAGCGTGCCTCCCTCAGGTGGTGCCTTTTCTCTCCCAGCAATATTGCTCCGTGAAATTCTGCCGATGATCAAAACTGTTTGCCATGGCTTTGTCCTTTCACCTCATTGGCCTCATCTTTGAAGTACAAATGCTTTTCTACGCGGGTGCTGCCTCCCTGAGCTTTCCTTTGTCTTGGCTCAATCGATGCAGATTCCTGTGCTGAATACGCCATGGACTAGCACAGGTGGGTTCTTGTCAGTATACTGGGCAAACGCAGCAATTTCGATGGTCAAGACCCACCTGGCTTGATCAGGGTTCTTTATTCCAGTGAAAACGATTTTTATCCAAATTCTAGAGGAGCACCAGTGTGCCTCTGGGAGCTACACCGGGCCTGCTGAACAGCGGCTCCGGAGTTTTCATTTTCTGACTAAAATTCAACACGGAATTTCATGGATCTAAGGAAACCGTGAATTGTGGACGTACCAGATTCTCACATCTTCATTGTCTAATGGAAGCTGAAGTTTCCCAGTCTGATCCGGCTGCCACTTCATTTCTGGCAATGACCATTCAATTGTGGACGTTCAGCCTTCTTCGGAATTCTCTTACACCGGCATGTTCCCGCGCCACATAAAGACCACTCGGTGGAGGTTTATGTGACTCAGGACAACTCTTTATTTCAGGCGTCTAGAACAAAGGGAATTCACAGAGGTTGATGATCACTTATTAAAGTCCCGTTTCTCTATGATGCCCACTGATGACACTTCTACATCTGAGGGCAAAGAGCTCGTGCAGCATGATATTCTCATTTCAGCCGCCACGCCGCCTGCAGTTCCTTCCTTGCAGAAAAATCTTTCCCAGTTGTACTTCTTTAAAATGCTGCAAAATAGTGGGACAGAAGATTTCGGTTTAGCGTTAACTTTAAACGGGCATAGATACAGGCATGTGGGCATGTTTAGAGACAGTGTTTCACTGGTCTAGGGTAAAGGGTGAAGCGCCTGGGATCCCGTGCTTCACTACTGTATGGCCTCAAGATGATGTGTAGGCACAGCGGCAAATCCATCGGTGGCAATTCTCTCATATTGTCATTGCGATGGGAAGATTCCTTATTCGCTAGGAAATGTTTCCCGGGGAAGACGGGTCACCACAGAGCTGTCTCTTTTGTGTTGAGACAAACTTTGCTGAATTTACCTGCCAGCAGTTGCGTGTCCTCCCTTTCTTTTAAGGCCGATGGAGACGCACGAGTGTAAGGAGAACGGTGAATGGTGGCCGTTCATCAGCCAGGATCATCAGAAACCGCAGAGTAAATTTTAGGAACGTAGACGTGGGACAGCGGAGAAAACTTCACTCAGGGACTTCAGTGAACTCTCCTTACAATGCTGAGGCCTGACACGCCTAGTGCCTGGGGGCAACCCGGCTCCTGCCCTAGGTAGTTTTGTTGAGCGTGCCTCCCTCAGGTGGTGCCTTTTCTCACCCAGCAATATTGCTCCGTGAAATTCTGCCAATGATCAAAACTGTTTGCCATGGCTTTGTCCTTTCACCTCATTGGCCTCATCTTTGAAGTACAAATGCTTTTCTACGCGGGTGCTGCCTCCCTGAGCTTTCCTTTGTCTTGGCTCAATCGATGCAGATTCCTGTGCTGAATACGCCATGGACTAGCACAGGTGGGTTCTTGTCAGTATACCGGGCAAACGCAGCAATTTCGATGGTCAAGACCCACCTGGCTTGATCAGGGTTCTTTATTCCAGTGAAAACGATTTTTATCCAAATTCTAGAGGAGCACCAGTGTGCCTCTGGGAGCTACACCCGGGCCTGCTGAACAGCGGCTCCGGAGTTTTCATTTTCTGACTAAAACTCAACACGGAATTTCATGGATCTAAGGAAACCGTGAATTGTGGACGTACCAGATTCTCACATCTTCATTGTCTAATGGAAGCTGAAGTTTCCCAGTCTGATCCGGCTGCCACTTCATTTCTGGCAATGACCATTCAATTGTGGGCGTTCAGCCTTCTTCGGAATTCTCTTATACCGGCATGTTCCCGCGCCACATAAAGACCACTCGGTGGAGGCTTATGTGACTCAGGACAACTCTTTATTTCAGGCGTCTAGAACAAAGGGAATTCACAGAGGTTGATGATCACTTATTAAAGTCCCGTTTCTCTATGATGCCCACTGATGACACTTCTACATCTGAGGGCAAAGAGCTCGTGCAGCATGATATTCTCATTTCAGCCGCCACGCCGCCTGCAGTTCCTTCCTTGCAGAAAAATCTTTCCCAGTTGTACTTCTTTAAAATGCTGCAAAATAGTGGGACAGAAGATTTCGGTTTAGCGTTAACTTTAAACGGGCATAGATACAGGCATGTGGGCATGTTTAGAGACAGTGTTTCACTGGTCTAGGGTAAAGGGTGAAGCGCCTGGGATCCCGTGCTTCACTACTGTATGGCCTCAAGATGATGTGTAGGCACAGCGGCAAATCCATCGGTGGCAATTCTCTCATATTGTCATTGCGATGGGAAGATTCCTTATTCGCTAGGAAATGTTTTACCGTGGAAGACGGGTCACCACAGAGCTGTCTCTTTTGTGTTGAGACAAACTTTGCTGAATTTACCTGCCAGCAGTTGCGTGTCCTCCCTTTCTTTTGAGGCCGATGGAGACGCACGAGTGTAAGGAGAACGGTGAATGGTGGCCGTTCATAAGCCAGGATCATCAGAAACCGCAGAGTAAATTTTAGGAACGTAGACGTAGGACAGCGGAGAAAACTTCACTCAGGGACTTCAGTGAACTCTCCTTACAATGCTGAGGCCTGACACGCCTAGTGCCTGGGGGCAACCCGGCTCCTGCCCTAGGTAGTTTTGTTGAGCGTGCCTCCCTCAGGTGGTGCCTTTTCTCTCCCAGCAATATTGCTCCGTGAAATTCTGCCGATGATCAAAACTGTTTGCCATGGCTTTGTCCTTTCACCTCATTGGCCTCATCTTTGAAGTACAAATGCTTTTCTACGCGGGTGCTGCCTCCCTGAGCTTTCCTTTGTCTTGGCTCAATCGATGCAGATTCCTGTGCTGAATACGCCATGGACTAGCACAGGTAGGTTCTTGTCAGTATACTGGGCAAACGCAGCAATTTCGATGGTCAAGACCCACCTGGCTTGATCAGGGTTCTTTATTCCAGTGAAAACGATTTTTATCCAAATTCTAGAGGAGCACCAGTGTGCCTCTGGGAGCTACACCGGGCCTGCTGAACAGCGGCTCCGGAGTTTTCATTTTCTGACTAAAATTCAACACGGAATTTCATGGATCTAAGGAAACCGTGAATTGTGGACGTACCAGATTCTCACATCTTCATTGTCTAATGGAAGCTGAAGTTTCCCAGTCTGATCCGGCTGCCACTTCATTTCTGGCAATGACCATTCAATTGTGGACGTTCAGCCTTCTTCGGAATTCTCTTACACCGGCATGTTCCCGCGCCACATAAAGACCACTCGGTGGAGGTTTATGTGACTCAGGACAACTCTTTATTTCAGGCGTCTAGAACAAAGGGAATTCACAGAGGTTGATGATCACTTATTAAAGTCCCGTTTCTCTATGATGCCCACTGATGACACTTCTACATCTGAGGGCAAAGAGCTCGTGCAGCATGATATTCTCATTTCAGCCGCCACGCCGCCTGCAGTTCCTTCCTTGCAGAAAAATCTTTCCCAGTTGTACTTCTTTAAAATGCTGCAAAATAGTGGGACAGAAGATTTCGGTTTAGCGTTAACTTTAAACGGGCATAGATACAGGCATGTGGGCATGTTTAGAGACAGTGTTTCACTGGTCTAGGGTAAAGGGTGAAGCGCCTGGGATCCCGTGCTTCACTACTGTATGGCCTCAAGATGATGTGTAGGCACAGCGGCAAATCCATCGGTGGCAATTCTCTCATATTGTCATTGCGATGGGAAGATTCCTTATTCGCTAGGAAATGTTTCCCGGGGAAGACGGGTCACCACAGAGCTGTCTCTTTTGTGTTGAGACAAACTTTGCTGAATTTACCTGCCAGCAGTTGCGTGTCCTCCCTTTCTTTTAAGGCCGATGGAGACGCACGAGTGTAAGGAGAACGGTGAATGGTGGCCGTTCATCAGCCAGGATCATCAGAAACCGCAGAGTAAATTTTAGGAACGTAGACGTGGGACAGCGGAGAAAACTTCACTCAGGGACTTCAGTGAACTCTCCTTACAATGCTGAGGCCTGACACGCCTAGTGCCTGGGGGCAACCCGGCTCCTGCCCTAGGTAGTTTTGTTGAGCGTGCCTCCCTCAGGTGGTGCCTTTTCTCACCCAGCAATATTGCTCCGTGAAATTCTGCCAATGATCAAAACTGTTTGCCATGGCTTTGTCCTTTCACCTCATTGGCCTCATCTTTGAAGTACAAATGCTTTTCTACGCGGGTGCTGCCTCCCTGAGCTTTCCTTTGTCTTGGCTCAATCGATGCAGATTCCTGTGCTGAATACGCCATGGACTAGCACAGGTGGGTTCTTGTCAGTATACCGGGCAAACGCAGCAATTTCGATGGTCAAGACCCACCTGGCTTGATCAGGGTTCTTTATTCCAGTGAAAACGATTTTTATCCAAATTCTAGAGGAGCACCAGTGTGCCTCTGGGAGCTACACCCGGGCCTGCTGAACAGCGGCTCCGGAGTTTTCATTTTCTGACTAAAACTCAACACGGAATTTCATGGATCTAAGGAAACCGTGAATTGTGGACGTACCAGATTCTCACATCTTCATTGTCTAATGGAAGCTGAAGTTTCCCAGTCTGATCCGGCTGCCACTTCATTTCTGGCAATGACCATTCAATTGTGGGCGTTCAGCCTTCTTCGGAATTCTCTTATACCGGCATGTTCCCGCGCCACATAAAGACCACTCGGTGGAGGCTTATGTGACTCAGGACAACTCTTTATTTCAGGCGTCTAGAACAAAGGGAATTCACAGAGGTTGATGATCACTTATTAAAGTCCCGTTTCTCTATGATGCCCACTGATGACACTTCTACATCTGAGGGCAAAGAGCTCGTGCAGCATGATATTCTCATTTCAGCCGCCACGCCGCCTGCAGTTCCTTCCTTGCAGAAAAATCTTTCCCAGTTGTACTTCTTTAAAATGCTGCAAAATAGTGGGACAGAAGATTTCGGTTTAGCGTTAACTTTAAACGGGCATAGATACAGGCATGTGGGCATGTTTAGAGACAGTGTTTCACTGGTCTAGGGTAAAGGGTGAAGCGCCTGGGATCCCGTGCTTCACTACTGTATGGCCTCAAGATGATGTGTAGGCACAGCGGCAAATCCATCGGTGGCAATTCTCTCATATTGTCATTGCGATGGGAAGATTCCTTATTCGCTAGGAAATGTTTTACCGTGGAAGACGGGTCACCACAGAGCTGTCTCTTTTGTGTTGAGACAAACTTTGCTGAATTTACCTGCCAGCAGTTGCGTGTCCTCCCTTTCTTTTGAGGCCGATGGAGACGCACGAGTGTAAGGAGAACGGTGAATGGTGGCCGTTCATAAGCCAGGATCATCAGAAACCGCAGAGTAAATTTTAGGAACGTAGACGTAGGACAGCGGAGAAAACTTCACTCAGGGACTTCAGTGAACTCTCCTTACAATGCTGAGGCCTGACACGCCTAGTGCCTGGGGGCAACCCGGCTCCTGCCCTAGGTAGTTTTGTTGAGCGTGCCTCCCTCAGGTGGTGCCTTTTCTCTCCCAGCAATATTGCTCCGTGAAATTCTGCCGATGATCAAAACTGTTTGCCATGGCTTTGTCCTTTCACCTCATTGGCCTCATCTTTGAAGTACAAATGCTTTTCTACGCGGGTGCTGCCTCCCTGAGCTTTCCTTTGTCTTGGCTCAATCGATGCAGATTCCTGTGCTGAATACGCCATGGACTAGCACAGGGGGGTTCTTGTCAGTATACTGGGCAAACGCAGCAATTTCGATGGTCAAGACCCACCTGGCTTGATCAGGGTTCTTTATTCCAGTGAAAACGATTTTTATCCAAATTCTAGAGGAGCACCAGTGTGCCTCTGGGAGCTACACCGGGCCTGCTGAACAGCGGCTCCGGAGTTTTCATTTTCTGACTAAAATTCAACACGGAATTTCATGGATCTAAGGAAACCGTGAATTGTGGACGTACCAGATTCTCACATCTTCATTGTCTAATGGAAGCTGAAGTTTCCCAGTCTGATCCGGCTGCCACTTCATTTCTGGCAATGACCATTCAATTGTGGGCGTTCAGCCTTCTTCGGAATTCTCTTATACCGGCATGTTCCCGCGCCACATAAAGACCACTCGGTGGAGGCTTATGTGACTCAGGACAACTCTTTATTTCAGGCGTCTAGAACAAAGGGAATTCACAGAGGTTGATGATCACTTATTAAAGTCCCGTTTCTCTATGATGCCCACTGATGACACTTCTACATCTGAGGGCAAAGAGCTCGTGCAGCATGATATTCTCATTTCAGCCGCCACGCCGCCTGCAGTTCCTTCCTTGCAGAAAAATCTTTCCCAGTTGTACTTCTTTAAAATGCTGCAAAATAGTGGGACAGAAGATTTCGGTTTAGCGTTAACTTTAAACGGGCATAGATACAGGCATGTGGGCATGTTTAGAGACAGTGTTTCACTGGTCTAGGGTAAAGGGTGAAGCGCCTGGGATCCCGTGCTTCACTACTGTATGGCCTCAAGATGATGTGTAGGCACAGCGGCAAATCCATCGGTGGCAATTCTCTCATATTGTCATTGCGATGGGAAGATTCCTTATTCGCTAGGAAATGTTTTACCGTGGAAGACGGGTCACCACAGAGCTGTCTCTTTTGTGTTGAGACAAACTTTGCTGAATTTACCTGCCAGCAGTTGCATGTCCTCCCTTTCTTTTGAGGCCGATGGAGACGCACGAGTGTAAGGAGAACGGTGAATGGTGGCCGTTCATAAGCCAGGATCATCAGAAACCGCAGAGTAAATTTTAGGAACGTAGACGTAGGACAGCGGAGAAAACTTCACTCAGGGACTTCAGTGAACTCTCCTTACAATGCTGAGGCCTGACACGCCTAGTGCCTGGGGGCAACCCGGCTCCTGCCCTAGGTAGTTTTGTTGAGCGTGCCTCCCTCAGGTGGTGCCTTTTCTCTCCCAGCAATATTGCTCCGTGAAATTCTGCCGATGATCAAAACTGTTTGCCATGGCTTTGTCCTTTCACCTCATTGGCCTCATCTTTGAAGTACAAATGCTTTTCTACGCGGGTGCTGCCTCCCTGAGCTTTCCTTTGTCTTGGCTCAATCGATGCAGATTCCTGTGCTGAATACGCCATGGACTAGCACAGGTGGGTTCTTGTCAGTATACTGGGCAAACGCAGCAATTTCGATGGTCAAGACCCACCTGGCTTGATCAGGGTTCTTTATTCCAGTGAAAACGATTTTTATCCAAATTCTAGAGGAGCACCAGTGTGCCTCTGGGAGCTACACCGGGCCTGCTGAACAGCGGCTCCGGAGTTTTCATTTTCTGACTAAAATTCAACACGGAATTTCATGGATCTAAGGAAACCGTGAATTGTGGACGTACCAGATTCTCACATCTTCATTGTCTAATGGAAGCTGAAGTTTCCCAGTCTGATCCGGCTGCCACTTCATTTCTGGCAATGACCATTCAATTGTGGACGTTCAGCCTTCTTCGGAATTCTCTTACACCGGCATGTTCCCGCGCCACATAAAGACCACTCGGTGGAGGTTTATGTGACTCAGGACAACTCTTTATTTCAGGCGTCTAGAACAAAGGGAATTCACAGAGGTTGATGATCACTTATTAAAGTCCCGTTTCTCTATGATGCCCACTGATGACACTTCTACATCTGAGGGCAAAGAGCTCGTGCAGCATGATATTCTCATTTCAGCCGCCACGCCGCCTGCAGTTCCTTCCTTGCAGAAAAATCTTTCCCAGTTGTACTTCTTTAAAATGCTGCAAAATAGTGGGACAGAAGATTTCGGTTTAGCGTTAACTTTAAACGGGCATAGATACAGGCATGTGGGCATGTTTAGAGACAGTGTTTCACTGGTCTAGGGTAAAGGGTGAAGCGCCTGGGATCCCGTGCTTCACTACTGTATGGCCTCAAGATGATGTGTAGGCACAGCGGCAAATCCATCGGTGGCAATTCTCTCATATTGTCATTGCGATGGGAAGATTCCTTATTCGCTAGGAAATGTTTCCCGGGGAAGACGGGTCACCACAGAGCTGTCTCTTTTGTGTTGAGACAAACTTTGCTGAATTTACCTGCCAGCAGTTGCGTGTCCTCCCTTTCTTTTAAGGCCGATGGAGACGCACGAGTGTAAGGAGAACGGTGAATGGTGGCCGTTCATCAGCCAGGATCATCAGAAACCGCAGAGTAAATTTTAGGAACGTAGACGTGGGACAGCGGAGAAAACTTCACTCAGGGACTTCAGTGAACTCTCCTTACAATGCTGAGGCCTGACACGCCTAGTGCCTGGGGGCAACCCGGCTCCTGCCCTAGGTAGTTTTGTTGAGCGTGCCTCCCTCAGGTGGTGCCTTTTCTCACCCAGCAATATTGCTCCGTGAAATTCTGCCAATGATCAAAACTGTTTGCCATGGCTTTGTCCTTTCACCTCATTGGCCTCATCTTTGAAGTACAAATGCTTTTCTACGCGGGTGCTGCCTCCCTGAGCTTTCCTTTGTCTTGGCTCAATCGATGCAGATTCCTGTGCTGAATACGCCATGGACTAGCACAGGTGGGTTCTTGTCAGTATACCGGGCAAACGCAGCAATTTCGATGGTCAAGACCCACCTGGCTTGATCAGGGTTCTTTATTCCAGTGAAAACGATTTTTATCCAAATTCTAGAGGAGCACCAGTGTGCCTCTGGGAGCTACACCCGGGCCTGCTGAACAGCGGCTCCGGAGTTTTCATTTTCTGACTAAAACTCAACACGGAATTTCATGGATCTAAGGAAACCGTGAATTGTGGACGTACCAGATTCTCACATCTTCATTGTCTAATGGAAGCTGAAGTTTCCCAGTCTGATCCGGCTGCCACTTCATTTCTGGCAATGACCATTCAATTGTGGGCGTTCAGCCTTCTTCGGAATTCTCTTATACCGGCATGTTCCCGCGCCACATAAAGACCACTCGGTGGAGGCTTATGTGACTCAGGACAACTCTTTATTTCAGGCGTCTAGAACAAAGGGAATTCACAGAGGTTGATGATCACTTATTAAAGTCCCGTTTCTCTATGATGCCCACTGATGACACTTCTACATCTGAGGGCAAAGAGCTCGTGCAGCATGATATTCTCATTTCAGCCGCCACGCCGCCTGCAGTTCCTTCCTTGCAGAAAAATCTTTCCCAGTTGTACTTCTTTAAAATGCTGCAAAATAGTGGGACAGAAGATTTCGGTTTAGCGTTAACTTTAAACGGGCATAGATACAGGCATGTGGGCATGTTTAGAGACAGTGTTTCACTGGTCTAGGGTAAAGGGTGAAGCGCCTGGGATCCCGTGCTTCACTACTGTATGGCCTCAAGATGATGTGTAGGCACAGCGGCAAATCCATCGGTGGCAATTCTCTCATATTGTCATTGCGATGGGAAGATTCCTTATTCGCTAGGAAATGTTTCCCGGGGAAGACGGGTCACCACAGAGCTGTCTCTTTTGTGTTGAGACAAACTTTGCTGAATTTACCTGCCAGCAGTTGCGTGTCCTCCCTTTCTTTTAAGGCCGATGGAGACGCACGAGTGTAAGGAGAACGGTGAATGGTGGCCGTTCATCAGCCAGGATCATCAGAAACCGCAGAGTAAATTTTAGGAACGTAGACGTGGGACAGCGGAGAAAACTTCACTCAGGGACTTCAGTGAACTCTCCTTACAATGCTGAGGCCTGACACGCCTAGTGCCTGGGGGCAACCCGGCTCCTGCCCTAGGTAGTTTTGTTGAGCGTGCCTCCCTCAGGTGGTGCCTTTTCTCACCCAGCAATATTGCTCCGTGAAATTCTGCCAATGATCAAAACTGTTTGCCATGGCTTTGTCCTTTCACCTCATTGGCCTCATCTTTGAAGTACAAATGCTTTTCTACGCGGGTGCTGCCTCCCTGAGCTTTCCTTTGTCTTGGCTCAATCGATGCAGATTCCTGTGCTGAATACGCCATGGACTAGCACAGGTGGGTTCTTGTCAGTATACCGGGCAAACGCAGCAATTTCGATGGTCAAGACCCACCTGGCTTGATCAGGGTTCTTTATTCCAGTGAAAACGATTTTTATCCAAATTCTAGAGGAGCACCAGTGTGCCTCTGGGAGCTACACCCGGGCCTGCTGAACAGCGGCTCCGGAGTTTTCATTTTCTGACTAAAACTCAACACGGAATTTCATGGATCTAAGGAAACCGTGAATTGTGGACGTACCAGATTCTCACATCTTCATTGTCTAATGGAAGCTGAAGTTTCCCAGTCTGATCCGGCTGCCACTTCATTTCTGGCAATGACCATTCAATTGTGGGCGTTCAGCCTTCTTCGGAATTCTCTTATACCGGCATGTTCCCGCGCCACATAAAGACCACTCGGTGGAGGCTTATGTGACTCAGGACAACTCTTTATTTCAGGCGTCTAGAACAAAGGGAATTCACAGAGGTTGATGATCACTTATTAAAGTCCCGTTTCTCTATGATGCCCACTGATGACACTTCTACATCTGAGGGCAAAGAGCTCGTGCAGCATGATATTCTCATTTCAGCCGCCACGCCGCCTGCAGTTCCTTCCTTGCAGAAAAATCTTTCCCAGTTGTACTTCTTTAAAATGCTGCAAAATAGTGGGACAGAAGATTTCGGTTTAGCGTTAACTTTAAACGGGCATAGATACAGGCATGTGGGCATGTTTAGAGACAGTGTTTCACTGGTCTAGGGTAAAGGGTGAAGCGCCTGGGATCCCGTGCTTCACTACTGTATGGCCTCAAGATGATGTGTAGGCACAGCGGCAAATCCATCGGTGGCAATTCTCTCATATTGTCATTGCGATGGGAAGATTCCTTATTCGCTAGGAAATGTTTTACCGTGGAAGACGGGTCACCACAGAGCTGTCTCTTTTGTGTTGAGACAAACTTTGCTGAATTTACCTGCCAGCAGTTGCGTGTCCTCCCTTTCTTTTGAGGCCGATGGAGACGCACGAGTGTAAGGAGAACGGTGAATGGTGGCCGTTCATAAGCCAGGATCATCAGAAACCGCAGAGTAAATTTTAGGAACGTAGACGTAGGACAGCGGAGAAAACTTCACTCAGGGACTTCAGTGAACTCTCCTTACAATGCTGAGGCCTGACACGCCTAGTGCCTGGGGGCAACCCGGCTCCTGCCCTAGGTAGTTTTGTTGAGCGTGCCTCCCTCAGGTGGTGCCTTTTCTCTCCCAGCAATATTGCTCCGTGAAATTCTGCCGATGATCAAAACTGTTTGCCATGGCTTTGTCCTTTCACCTCATTGGCCTCATCTTTGAAGTACAAATGCTTTTCTACGCGGGTGCTGCCTCCCTGAGCTTTCCTTTGTCTTGGCTCAATCGATGCAGATTCCTGTGCTGAATACGCCATGGACTAGCACAGGTGGGTTCTTGTCAGTATACTGGGCAAACGCAGCAATTTCGATGGTCAAGACCCACCTGGCTTGATCAGGGTTCTTTATTCCAGTGAAAACGATTTTTATCCAAATTCTAGAGGAGCACCAGTGTGCCTCTGGGAGCTACACCGGGCCTGCTGAACAGCGGCTCCGGAGTTTTCATTTTCTGACTAAAATTCAACACGGAATTTCATGGATCTAAGGAAACCGTGAATTGTGGACGTACCAGATTCTCACATCTTCATTGTCTAATGGAAGCTGAAGTTTCCCAGTCTGATCCGGCTGCCACTTCATTTCTGGCAATGACCATTCAATTGTGGACGTTCAGCCTTCTTCGGAATTCTCTTACACCGGCATGTTCCCGCGCCACATAAAGACCACTCGGTGGAGGTTTATGTGACTCAGGACAACTCTTTATTTCAGGCGTCTAGAACAAAGGGAATTCACAGAGGTTGATGATCACTTATTAAAGTCCCGTTTCTCTATGATGCCCACTGATGACACTTCTACATCTGAGGGCAAAGAGCTCGTGCAGCATGATATTCTCATTTCAGCCGCCACGCCGCCTGCAGTTCCTTCCTTGCAGAAAAATCTTTCCCAGTTGTACTTCTTTAAAATGCTGCAAAATAGTGGGACAGAAGATTTCGGTTTAGCGTTAACTTTAAACGGGCATAGATACAGGCATGTGGGCATGTTTAGAGACAGTGTTTCACTGGTCTAGGGTAAAGGGTGAAGCGCCTGGGATCCCGTGCTTCACTACTGTATGGCCTCAAGATGATGTGTAGGCACAGCGGCAAATCCATCGGTGGCAATTCTCTCATATTGTCATTGCGATGGGAAGATTCCTTATTCGCTAGGAAATGTTTCCCGGGGAAGACGGGTCACCACAGAGCTGTCTCTTTTGTGTTGAGACAAACTTTGCTGAATTTACCTGCCAGCAGTTGCGTGTCCTCCCTTTCTTTTAAGGCCGATGGAGACGCACGAGTGTAAGGAGAACGGTGAATGGTGGCCGTTCATCAGCCAGGATCATCAGAAACCGCAGAGTAAATTTTAGGAACGTAGACGTGGGACAGCGGAGAAAACTTCACTCAGGGACTTCAGTGAACTCTCCTTACAATGCTGAGGCCTGACACGCCTAGTGCCTGGGGGCAACCCGGCTCCTGCCCTAGGTAGTTTTGTTGAGCGTGCCTCCCTCAGGTGGTGCCTTTTCTCACCCAGCAATATTGCTCCGTGAAATTCTGCCAATGATCAAAACTGTTTGCCATGGCTTTGTCCTTTCACCTCATTGGCCTCATCTTTGAAGTACAAATGCTTTTCTACGCGGGTGCTGCCTCCCTGAGCTTTCCTTTGTCTTGGCTCAATCGATGCAGATTCCTGTGCTGAATACGCCATGGACTAGCACAGGTGGGTTCTTGTCAGTATACCGGGCAAACGCAGCAATTTCGATGGTCAAGACCCACCTGGCTTGATCAGGGTTCTTTATTCCAGTGAAAACGATTTTTATCCAAATTCTAGAGGAGCACCAGTGTGCCTCTGGGAGCTACACCCGGGCCTGCTGAACAGCGGCTCCGGAGTTTTCATTTTCTGACTAAAACTCAACACGGAATTTCATGGATCTAAGGAAACCGTGAATTGTGGACGTACCAGATTCTCACATCTTCATTGTCTAATGGAAGCTGAAGTTTCCCAGTCTGATCCGGCTGCCACTTCATTTCTGGCAATGACCATTCAATTGTGGGCGTTCAGCCTTCTTCGGAATTCTCTTATACCGGCATGTTCCCGCGCCACATAAAGACCACTCGGTGGAGGCTTATGTGACTCAGGACAACTCTTTATTTCAGGCGTCTAGAACAAAGGGAATTCACAGAGGTTGATGATCACTTATTAAAGTCCCGTTTCTCTATGATGCCCACTGATGACACTTCTACATCTGAGGGCAAAGAGCTCGTGCAGCATGATATTCTCATTTCAGCCGCCACGCCGCCTGCAGTTCCTTCCTTGCAGAAAAATCTTTCCCAGTTGTACTTCTTTAAAATGCTGCAAAATAGTGGGACAGAAGATTTCGGTTTAGCGTTAACTTTAAACGGGCATAGATACAGGCATGTGGGCATGTTTAGAGACAGTGTTTCACTGGTCTAGGGTAAAGGGTGAAGCGCCTGGGATCCCGTGCTTCACTACTGTATGGCCTCAAGATGATGTGTAGGCACAGCGGCAAATCCATCGGTGGCAATTCTCTCATATTGTCATTGCGATGGGAAGATTCCTTATTCGCTAGGAAATGTTTTACCGTGGAAGACGGGTCACCACAGAGCTGTCTCTTTTGTGTTGAGACAAACTTTGCTGAATTTACCTGCCAGCAGTTGCGTGTCCTCCCTTTCTTTTGAGGCCGATGGAGACGCACGAGTGTAAGGAGAACGGTGAATGGTGGCCGTTCATAAGCCAGGATCATCAGAAACCGCAGAGTAAATTTTAGGAACGTAGACGTAGGACAGCGGAGAAAACTTCACTCAGGGACTTCAGTGAACTCTCCTTACAATGCTGAGGCCTGACACGCCTAGTGCCTGGGGGCAACCCGGCTCCTGCCCTAGGTAGTTTTGTTGAGCGTGCCTCCCTCAGGTGGTGCCTTTTCTCTCCCAGCAATATTGCTCCGTGAAATTCTGCCGATGATCAAAACTGTTTGCCATGGCTTTGTCCTTTCACCTCATTGGCCTCATCTTTGAAGTACAAATGCTTTTCTACGCGGGTGCTGCCTCCCTGAGCTTTCCTTTGTCTTGGCTCAATCGATGCAGATTCCTGTGCTGAATACGCCATGGACTAGCACAGGGGGGTTCTTGTCAGTATACTGGGCAAACGCAGCAATTTCGATGGTCAAGACCCACCTGGCTTGATCAGGGTTCTTTATTCCAGTGAAAACGATTTTTATCCAAATTCTAGAGGAGCACCAGTGTGCCTCTGGGAGCTACACCGGGCCTGCTGAACAGCGGCTCCGGAGTTTTCATTTTCTGACTAAAATTCAACACGGAATTTCATGGATCTAAGGAAACCGTGAATTGTGGACGTACCAGATTCTCACATCTTCATTGTCTAATGGAAGCTGAAGTTTCCCAGTCTGATCCGGCTGCCACTTCATTTCTGGCAATGACCATTCAATTGTGGACGTTCAGCCTTCTTCGGAATTCTCTTACACCGGCATGTTCCCGCGCCACATAAAGACCACTCGGTGGAGGTTTATGTGACTCAGGACAACTCTTTATTTCAGGCGTCTAGAACAAAGGGAATTCACAGAGGTTGATGATCACTTATTAAAGTCCCGTTTCTCTATGATGCCCACTGATGACACTTCTACATCTGAGGGCAAAGAGCTCGTGCAGCATGATATTCTCATTTCAGCCGCCACGCCGCCTGCAGTTCCTTCCTTGCAGAAAAATCTTTCCCAGTTGTACTTCTTTAAAATGCTGCAAAATAGTGGGACAGAAGATTTCGGTTTAGCGTTAACTTTAAACGGGCATAGATACAGGCATGTGGGCATGTTTAGAGACAGTGTTTCACTGGTCTAGGGTAAAGGGTGAAGCGCCTGGGATCCCGTGCTTCACTACTGTATGGCCTCAAGATGATGTGTAGGCACAGCGGCAAATCCATCGGTGGCAATTCTCTCATATTGTCATTGCGATGGGAAGATTCCTTATTCGCTAGGAAATGTTTCCCGGGGAAGACGGGTCACCACAGAGCTGTCTCTTTTGTGTTGAGACAAACTTTGCTGAATTTACCTGCCAGCAGTTGCGTGTCCTCCCTTTCTTTTAAGGCCGATGGAGACGCACGAGTGTAAGGAGAACGGTGAATGGTGGCCGTTCATCAGCCAGGATCATCAGAAACCGCAGAGTAAATTTTAGGAACGTAGACGTGGGACAGCGGAGAAAACTTCACTCAGGGACTTCAGTGAACTCTCCTTACAATGCTGAGGCCTGACACGCCTAGTGCCTGGGGGCAACCCGGCTCCTGCCCTAGGTAGTTTTGTTGAGCGTGCCTCCCTCAGGTGGTGCCTTTTCTCACCCAGCAATATTGCTCCGTGAAATTCTGCCAATGATCAAAACTGTTTGCCATGGCTTTGTCCTTTCACCTCATTGGCCTCATCTTTGAAGTACAAATGCTTTTCTACGCGGGTGCTGCCTCCCTGAGCTTTCCTTTGTCTTGGCTCAATCGATGCAGATTCCTGTGCTGAATACGCCATGGACTAGCACAGGTGGGTTCTTGTCAGTATACCGGGCAAACGCAGCAATTTCGATGGTCAAGACCCACCTGGCTTGATCAGGGTTCTTTATTCCAGTGAAAACGATTTTTATCCAAATTCTAGAGGAGCACCAGTGTGCCTCTGGGAGCTACACCCGGGCCTGCTGAACAGCGGCTCCGGAGTTTTCATTTTCTGACTAAAACTCAACACGGAATTTCATGGATCTAAGGAAACCGTGAATTGTGGACGTACCAGATTCTCACATCTTCATTGTCTAATGGAAGCTGAAGTTTCCCAGTCTGATCCGGCTGCCACTTCATTTCTGGCAATGACCATTCAATTGTGGGCGTTCAGCCTTCTTCGGAATTCTCTTATACCGGCATGTTCCCGCGCCACATAAAGACCACTCGGTGGAGGCTTATGTGACTCAGGACAACTCTTTATTTCAGGCGTCTAGAACAAAGGGAATTCACAGAGGTTGATGATCACTTATTAAAGTCCCGTTTCTCTATGATGCCCACTGATGACACTTCTACATCTGAGGGCAAAGAGCTCGTGCAGCATGATATTCTCATTTCAGCCGCCACGCCGCCTGCAGTTCCTTCCTTGCAGAAAAATCTTTCCCAGTTGTACTTCTTTAAAATGCTGCAAAATAGTGGGACAGAAGATTTCGGTTTAGCGTTAACTTTAAACGGGCATAGATACAGGCATGTGGGCATGTTTAGAGACAGTGTTTCACTGGTCTAGGGTAAAGGGTGAAGCGCCTGGGATCCCGTGCTTCACTACTGTATGGCCTCAAGATGATGTGTAGGCACAGCGGCAAATCCATCGGTGGCAATTCTCTCATATTGTCATTGCGATGGGAAGATTCCTTATTCGCTAGGAAATGTTTTACCGTGGAAGACGGGTCACCACAGAGCTGTCTCTTTTGTGTTGAGACAAACTTTGCTGAATTTACCTGCCAGCAGTTGCGTGTCCTCCCTTTCTTTTGAGGCCGATGGAGACGCACGAGTGTAAGGAGAACGGTGAATGGTGGCCGTTCATAAGCCAGGATCATCAGAAACCGCAGAGTAAATTTTAGGAACGTAGACGTAGGACAGCGGAGAAAACTTCACTCAGGGACTTCAGTGAACTCTCCTTACAATGCTGAGGCCTGACACGCCTAGTGCCTGGGGGCAACCCGGCTCCTGCCCTAGGTAGTTTTGTTGAGCGTGCCTCCCTCAGGTGGTGCCTTTTCTCTCCCAGCAATATTGCTCCGTGAAATTCTGCCGATGATCAAAACTGTTTGCCATGGCTTTGTCCTTTCACCTCATTGGCCTCATCTTTGAAGTACAAATGCTTTTCTACGCGGGTGCTGCCTCCCTGAGCTTTCCTTTGTCTTGGCTCAATCGATGCAGATTCCTGTGCTGAATACGCCATGGACTAGCACAGGTGGGTTCTTGTCAGTATACCGGGCAAACGCAGCAATTTCGATGGTCAAGACCCACCTGGCTTGATCAGGGTTCTTTATTCCAGTGAAAACGATTTTTATCCAAATTCTAGAGGAGCACCAGTGTGCCTCTGGGAGCTACACCCGGGCCTGCTGAACAGCGGCTCCGGAGTTTTCATTTTCTGACTAAAATTCAACACGGAATTTCATGGATCTAAGGAAACCGTGAATTGTGGACGTACCAGATTCTCACATCTTCATTGTCTAATGGAAGCTGAAGTTTCCCAGTCTGATCCGGCTGCCACTTCATTTCTGGCAATGACCATTCAATTGTGGACGTTCAGCCTTCTTCGGAATTCTCTTACACCGGCATGTTCCCGCGCCACATAAAGACCACTCGGTGCAGGTTTATGTGACTCAGGACAACTCTTTATTTCAGGCGTCTAGAACAAAGGGAATTCACAGAGGTTGATGATCACTTATTAAAGTCCCGTTTCTCTATGATGCCCACTGATGACACTTCTACATCTGAGGGCAAAGAGCTCGTGCAGCATGATATTCTCATTTCAGCCGCCACGCCGCCTGCAGTTCCTTCCTTGCAGAAAAATCTTTCCCAGTTGTACTTCTTTAAAATGCTGCAAAATAGTGGGACAGAAGATTTCGGTTTAGCGTTAACTTTAAACGGGCATAGATACAGGCATGTGGGCATGTTTAGAGACAGTGTTTCACTGGTCTAGGGTAAAGGGTGAAGCGCCTGGGATCCCGTGCTTCACTACTGTATGGCCTCAAGATGATGTGTAGGCACAGCGGCAAATCCATCGGTGGCAATTCTCTCATATTGTCATTGCGATGGGAAGATTCCTTATTCGCTAGGAAATGTTTTCCCGTGGAAGACGGGTCACCACAGAGCTGTCTCTTTTGTGTTGAGACAAACTTTGCTGAATTTACCTGCCAGCAGTTGCGTGTCCTCCCTTTCTTTTCAGGCCGATGGAGACGCACGAGTGTAAGGAGAACGGTGAATGGTGGCCGTTCATAAGCCAGGATCATCAGAAACCGCAGAGTAAATTTTAGGAACGTAGACGTAGGACAGCGGAGAAAACTTCACTCAGGGACTTCAGTGAACTCTCCTTACAATGCTGAGGCCTGACACGCCTAGTGCCTGGGGGCAACCCGGCTCCTGCCCTAGGTAGTTTTGTTGAGCGTGCCTCCCTCAGGTGGTGCCTTTTCTCTCCCAGCAATATTGCTCCGTGAAATTCTGCCGATGATCAAAACTGTTTGCCATGGCTTTGTCCTTTCACCTCATTGGCCTCATCTTTGAAGTACAAATGCTTTTCTACGCGGGTGCTGCCTCCCTGAGCTTTCCTTTGTCTTGGCTCAATCGATGCAGATTCCTGTGCTGAATACGCCATGGACTAGCACAGGTGGGTTCTTGTCAGTATACCGGGCAAACGCAGCAATTTCGATGGTCAAGACCCACCTGGCTTGATCAGGGTTCTTTATTCCAGTGAAAACGATTTTTATCCAAATTCTAGAGGAGCACCAGTGTGCCTCTGGGAGCTACACCCGGGCCTGCTGAACAGCGGCTCCGGAGTTTTCATTTTCTGACTAAAATTCAACACGGAATTTCATGGATCTAAGGAAACCGTGAATTGTGGACGTACCAGATTCTCACATCTTCATTGTCTAATGGAAGCTGAAGTTTCCCAGTCTGATCCGGCTGCCACTTCATTTCTGGCAATGACCATTCAATTGTGGACGTTCAGCCTTCTTCGGAATTCTCTTACACCGGCATGTTCCCGCGCCACATAAAGACCACTCGGTGGAGGTTTATGTGACTCAGGACAACTCTTTATTTCAGGCGTCTAGAACAAAGGGAATTCACAGAGGTTGATGATCACTTATTAATGTCCCGTTTCTCTATGATGCCCACTGATGACACTTCTACATCTGAGGGCAAAGAGCTCGTGCAGCATGATATTCTCATTTCAGCCGCCACGCCGCCTGCAGTTCCTTCCTTGCAGAAAAATCTTTCCCAGTTGTACTTCTTTAAAATGCTGCAAAATAGTGGGACAGAAGATTTCGGTTTAGCGTTAACTTTAAACAGGCATAGATACAGGCATGTGGGCATGTTTAGAGACAGTGTTTCACTGGTCTAGGGTAAAGGGTGAAGCGCCTGGGATCCCGTGCTTCACTACTGTATGGCCTCAAGATGATGTGTAGGCACAGCGGCAAATCCATCGGTGGCAATTCTCTCATATTGTCATTGCGATGGGAAGATTCCTTATTCGCTAGGAAATGTTTTACCGTGGAAGACGGGTCACCACAGAGCTGTCTCTTTTGTGTTGAGACAAACTTTGCTGAATTTACCTGCCAGCAGTTGCGTGTCCTCCCTTTCTTTTAAGGCCGATGGAGACGCACGAGTGTAAGGAGAACGGTGAATGGTGGCCGTTCATAAGCCAGGATCATCAGAAACCGCAGAGTAAATTTTAGGAACGTAGACGTGGGACAGCGGAGAAAACTTCACTCAGGGACTTCAGTGAACTCTCCTTACAATGCTGAGGCCTGACACGCCTAGTGCCTGGGGGCAACCCGGCTCCTGCCCTAGGTAGTTTTGTTGAGCGTGCCTCCCTCAGGTGGTGCCTTTTCTCACCCAGCAATATTGCTCCGTGAAATTCTGCCAATGATCAAAACTGTTTGCCATGGCTTTGTCCTTTCACCTCATTGGCCTCATCTTTGAAGTACAAATGCTTTTCTACGCGGGTGCTGCCTCCCTGAGCTTTCCTTTGTCTTGGCTCAATCGATGCAGATTCCTGTGCTGAATACGCCATGGACTAGCACAGGTGGGTTCTTGTCAGTATACCGGGCAAACGCAGCAATTTCGATGGTCAAGACCCACCTGGCTTGATCAGGGTTCTTTATTCCAGTGAAAACGATTTTTATCCAAATTCTAGAGGAGCACCAGTGTGCCTCTGGGAGCTACACCCGGGCCTGCTGAACAGCGGCTCCGGAGTTTTCATTTTCTGACTAAAATTCAACACGGAATTTCATGGATCTAAGGAAACCGTGAATTGTGGACGTACCAGATTCTCACATCTTCATTGTCTAATGGAAGCTGAAGTTTCCCAGTCTGATCCGGCTGCCACTTCATTTCTGGCAATGACCATTCAATTGTGGACGTTCAGCCTTCTTCGGAATTCTCTTACACCGGCATGTTCCCGCGCCACATAAAGACCACTCGGTGGAGGTTTATGTGACTCAGGACAACTCTTTATTTCAGGCGTCTAGAACAAAGGGAATTCACAGAGGTTGATGATCACTTATTAATGTCCCGTTTCTCTATGATGCCCACTGATGACACTTCTACATCTGAGGGCAAAGAGCTCGTGCAGCATGATATTCTCATTTCAGCCGCCACGCCGCCTGCAGTTCCTTCCTTGCAGAAAAATCTTTCCCAGTTGTACTTCTTTAAAATGCTGCAAAATAGTGGGACGGAAGATTTCGGTTTAGCGTTAACTTTAAACGGGCATAGATACAGGCATGTGGGCATGTTTAGAGACAGTGTTTCACTGGTCTAGGGTAAAGGGTGAAGCGCCTGGGATCCCGTGCTTCACTACTGTATGGCCTCAAGATGATGTGTAGGCACAGCGGCAAATCCATCGGTGGCAATTCTCTCATATTGTCATTGCGATGGGAAGATTCCTTATTCGCTAGGAAATGTTTTACCGTGGAAGACGGGTCACCACAGAGCTGTCTCTTTTGTGTTGAGACAAACTTTGCTGAATTTACCTGCCAGCAGTTGCGTGTCCTCCCTTTCTTTTGAGGCCGATGGAGACCCACGAGTGTAAGGAGAACGGTGAATGGTGGCCGTTCATAAGCCAGGATCATCAGAAACCGCAGAGTAAATTTTAGGAACGTAGACGTAGGACAGCGGAGAAAACTTCACTCAGGGACTTCAGTGAACTCTCCTTACAATGCTGAGGCCTGACACGCCTAGTGCCTGGGGGCAACCCGGCTCCTGCCCTAGGTAGTTTTGTTGAGCGTGCCTCCCTCAGGTGGTGCCTTTTCTCACCCAGCAATATTGCTCCGTGAAATTCTGCCAATGATCAAAACTGTTTGCCATGGCTTTGTCCTTTCACCTCATTGGCCTCATCTTTGAAGTACAAATGCTTTTCTAAGCGGGTGCTGCCTCCCTGAGCTTTCCTTTGTCTTGGCTCAATCGATGCAGATTCCTGTGCTGAATACGCCATGGACTAGCACAGGTGGGTTCTTGTCAGTATACCGGGCAAACGCAGCAATTTCGATGGTCAAGACCCACCTGGCTTGATCAGGGTTCTTTATTCCAGTGAAAACGATTTTTATCCAAATTCTAGAGGAGCACCAGTGTGCCTCTGGGAGCTACACCCGGGCCTGCTGAACAGAGGCTCCGGAGTTTTCATTTTCTGACTAAAATTCAACACGGAATTTCATGGATCTAAGGAAACCGTGAATTGTGGACGTACCAGATTCTCACATCTTCATTGTCTAATGGAAGCTGAAGTTTCCCAGTCTGTTCCGGCTGCCACTTCATTTCTGGCAATGATCATTCAATTGTGGACGTTCAGCCTTCTTCGGAATTTTCTTACACCGGCATGTTCCCGCGCCACATAAAGACCACTCGGTGGAGGTTTATGTGACTCAGGACAACTCTTTATTTCAGGCGTCTAGAACAAAGGGAATTCACAGAGGTTGATGATCACTTATTAAAGTCCCGTTTCTCTATGATGCCCACTGATGACACTTCTACATCTGAGGGCAAAGAGCTCGTGCAGCATGATATTCTCATTTCAGCCGCCACGCCGCCTGCAGTTCCTTCCTTGCAGAAAAATCTTTCCCAGTTGTACTTCTTTAAAATGCTGCAAAATAGTGGGACAGAAGATTTCGGTTTAGCGTTAACTTTAAACGGGCATAGATACAGGCATGTGGGCCTGTTTAGAGACAGTGTTTCACTGGTCTAGGGTAAAGGGTGAAGCGCCTGGGATCCCGTGCTTCACTACTGTATGGCCTCAAGATGATGTGTAGGCACAGCGGCAAATCCATCGGTGGCAATTCTCTCATATTGTCATTGCGATGGGAAGATTCCTTATTCGCTAGGAAATGTTTTACCGTGGAAGACGGGTCACCACAGAGCTGTCTCTTTTGTGTTGAGACAAACTTTGCTGAATTTACCTGCCAGCAGTTGCGTGTCCTCCCTTTCTTTTGAGGCCGATGGAGACGCACGAGTGTAAGGAGAACGGTGAATGGTGGCCGTTCATAAGCCAGGATCATCAGAAACCGCAGAGTAAATTTTAGGAACGTAGACGTAGGACAGCGGAGAAAACTTCACTCAGGGACTTCAGTGAACTCTCCTTACAATGCTGAGGCCTGACATGCCTAGTGCCTGGGGGCCACCCGGCTCCTGCCCTAGGTAGTTTTGTTGAGCGTGCCTCCCTCAGGTGGTGCCTTTTCTCTCCCAGCAATATTGCTCCGTGAAATTCTGCTGTTGATCAAAACTGTTTGCCATGGCTTTGTCCTTTCACCTCATTGGCCTCATCTTTGAAGTACAAATGCTTTTCTACGCGGGTGCTGCCTCCCTGAGCTTTCCTTTGTCTTGGCTCAATCGATGCAGATTCCTGTGCTGAATACGCCATGGACTAGCACAGGTGGGTTCTTGTCAGTATACCGGGCAAATGCAGCAATTTCGATGGTCAAGACCCACCTGGCTTGATCAGGGTTCTTTATTCCAGTGAAAACGATTTTTATCCAAATTCTAGAGGAGCACCAGTGTGCCTCTGGGAGCGACACCCCGGCCTGCTGAACAGCGGCTCCGGAGTTTTCATTTTCTGACTAAAATTCAACACGGAATTTCATGGATCTAAGGAAACCGTGAATTGTGGACGTACCAGATTCTCACATCTTCATTGTCTAATGGAAGCTGAAGTTTCCCAGTCTGATCCGGCTGCCACTTCATTTCTGGCAATGACCATTCAATTGTGGACGTTCAGCCTTCTTCGGAATTCTCTTATACCGGCATGTTCCCGCGCCACATAAAGACCACTCGGTGGAGGTTTATGTGACTCAGGACAACTCTTTATTTCAGGCGTCTAGAACAAAGGGAATTCACAGAGGTTGATGATCACTTATTAAAGTCCCGTTTCTCTATGATGCCCACTGATGACACTTCTACATCTGAGGGCAAAGAGCTCGTGCAGCATGATATTCTCATTTCAGCCGCCACGCCGCCTGCAGTTCCTTCCTTGCAGAAAAATCTTTCCCAGTTGTACTTCTTTAAAATGCTGCAAAATAGTGGGACAGAAGATTTCGGTTTAGCGTTAACTTTAAACGGGCATAGATACAGGCATGTGGGCATGTTTAGAGACAGTGTTTCACTGGTCTAGGGTAAAGGGTGAAGCGCCTGGGATCCCGTGCTTCACTACTGTATGGCCTCAAGATGATGTGTAGGCACAGCGGCAAATCCATCGGTGGCAATTCTCTCATATTGTCATTGCGATGGGAAGATTCCTTATTCGCTAGGAAATGTTTTCCCGTGGAAGACGGGTCACCACAGAGCTGTCTCTTTTGTGTTGAGACAAACTTTGCTGAATTTACCTGCCAGCAGTTGCGTGTCCTCCCTTTCTTTTGAGGCCGATGGAGACCCACGAGTGTAAGGAGAACGGTGAATGGTGGCCGTTCATAAGCCAGGATCATCAGAAACCGCAGAGTAAATTTTAGGAACGTAGACGTGGGACAGCGGAGAAAACTTCACTCAGGGACTTCAGTGAACTCTCCTTACAATGCTGAGGCCTGACACGCCTAGTGCCTGGGGGCAACCCGGCTCCTGCCCTAGGTAGTTTTGTTGAGCGTGCCTCCCTCAGGTGGTGCCTTTTCTCACCCAGCAATATTGCTCCGTGAAATTCTGCCAATGATCAAAACTGTTTGCCATGGCTTTGTCCTTTCACCTCATTGGCCTCATCTTTGAAGTACAAATGCTTTTCTAAGCGGGTGCTGCCTCCCTGAGCTTTCCTTTGTCTTGGCTCAATCGATGCAGATTCCTGTGCTGAATACGCCATGGACTAGCACAGGTGGGTTCTTGTCAGTATACCGGGCAAACGCAGCAATTTCGATGGTCAAGACCCACCTGGCTTGATCAGGGTTCTTTATTCCAGTGAAAACGATTTTTATCCAAATTCTAGAGGAGCACCAGTGTGCCTCTGGGAGCTACACCCGGGCCTGCTGAACAGCGGCTCCGGAGTTTTCATTTTCTGACTAAAACTCAACACGGAATTTCATGGATCTAAGGAAACCGTGAATTGTGGACGTACCAGATTCTCACATCTTCATTGTCTAATGGAAGCTGAAGTTTCCCAGTCTGATCCGGCTGCCACTTCATTTCTGGCAATGACCATTCAATTGTGGGCGTTCAGCCTTCTTCGGAATTCTCTTATACCGGCATGTTCCCGCGCCACATAAAGACCACTCGGTGGAGGCTTATGTGACTCAGGACAACTCTTTATTTCAGGCGTCTAGAACAAAGGGAATTCACAGAGGTTGATGATCACTTATTAAAGTCCCGTTTCTCTATGATGCCCACTGATGACACTTCTACATCTGAGGGCAAAGAGCTCGTGCAGCATGATATTCTCATTTCAGCCGCCACGCCGCCTGCAGTTCCTTCCTTGCAGAAAAATCTTTCCCAGTTGTACTTCTTTAAAATGCTGCAAAATAGTGGGACAGAAGATTTCGGTTTAGCGTTAACTTTAAACGGGCATAGATACAGGCATGTGGGCATGTTTAGAGACAGTGTTTCACTGGTCTAGGGTAAAGGGTGAAGCGCCTGGGATCCCGTGCTTCACTACTGTATGGCCTCAAGATGATGTGTAGGCACAGCGGCAAATCCATCGGTGGCAATTCTCTCATATTGTCATTGCGATGGGAAGATTCCTTATTCGCTAGGAAATGTTTTACCGTGGAAGACGGGTCACCACAGAGCTGTCTCTTTTGTGTTGAGACAAACTTTGCTGAATTTACCTGCCAGCAGTTGCGTGTCCTCCCTTTCTTTTGAGGCCGATGGAGACGCACGAGTGTAAGGAGAACGGTGAATGGTGGCCGTTCATAAGCCAGGATCATCAGAAACCGCAGAGTAAATTTTAGGAACGTAGACGTAGGACAGCGGAGAAAACTTCACTCAGGGACTTCAGTGAACTCTCCTTACAATGCTGAGGCCTGACACGCCTAGTGCCTGGGGGCAACCCGGCTCCTGCCCTAGGTAGTTTTGTTGAGCGTGCCTCCCTCAGGTGGTGCCTTTTCTCTCCCAGCAATATTGCTCCGTGAAATTCTGCCGATGATCAAAACTGTTTGCCATGGCTTTGTCCTTTCACCTCATTGGCCTCATCTTTGAAGTACAAATGCTTTTCTACGCGGGTGCTGCCTCCCTGAGCTTTCCTTTGTCTTGGCTCAATCGATGCAGATTCCTGTGCTGAATACGCCATGGACTAGCACAGGTGGGTTCTTGTCAGTATACTGGGCAAACGCAGCAATTTCGATGGTCAAGACCCACCTGGCTTGATCAGGGTTCTTTATTCCAGTGAAAACGATTTTTATCCAAATTCTAGAGGAGCACCAGTGTGCCTCTGGGAGCTACACCGGGCCTGCTGAACAGCGGCTCCGGAGTTTTCATTTTCTGACTAAAATTCAACACGGAATTTCATGGATCTAAGGAAACCGTGAATTGTGGACGTACCAGATTCTCACATCTTCATTGTCTAATGGAAACTGAAGTTTCCCAGTCTGATCCGGCTGCCACTTCATTTCTGGCAATGACCATTCAATTGTGGACGTTCAGCCTTCTTCGGAATTCTCTTACACCGGCATGTTCCCGCGCCACATAAAGACCACTCGGTGGAGGTTTATGTGACTCAGGACAACTCTTTATTTCAGGCGTCTAGAACAAAGGGAATTCACAGAGGTTGATGATCACTTATTAAAGTCCCGTTTCTCTATGATGCCCACTGATGACACTTCTACATCTGAGGGCAAAGAGCTCGTGCAGCATGATATTCTCATTTCAGCCGCCACGCCGCCTGCAGTTCCTTCCTTGCAGAAAAATCTTTCCCAGTTGTACTTCTTTAAAATGCTGCAAAATAGTGGGACAGAAGATTTCGGTTTAGCGTTAACTTTAAACGGGCATAGATACAGGCATGTGGGCATGTTTAGAGACAGTGTTTCACTGGTCTAGGGTAAAGGGTGAAGCGCCTGGGATCCCGTGCTTCACTACTGTATGGCCTCAAGATGATGTGTAGGCACAGCGGCAAATCCATCGGTGGCAATTCTCTCATATTGTCATTGCGATGGGAAGATTCCTTATTCGCTAGGAAATGTTTCCCGGGGAAGACGGGTCACCACAGAGCTGTCTCTTTTGTGTTGAGACAAACTTTGCTGAATTTACCTGCCAGCAGTTGCGTGTCCTCCCTTTCTTTTAAGGCCGATGGAGACGCACGAGTGTAAGGAGAACGGTGAATGGTGGCCGTTCATCAGCCAGGATCATCAGAAACCGCAGAGTAAATTTTAGGAACGTAGACGTGGGACAGCGGAGAAAACTTCACTCAGGGACTTCAGTGAACTCTCCTTACAATGCTGAGGCCTGACACGCCTAGTGCCTGGGGGCAACCCGGCTCCTGCCCTAGGTAGTTTTGTTGAGCGTGCCTCCCTCAGGTGGTGCCTTTTCTCACCCAGCAATATTGCTCCGTGAAATTCTGCCAATGATCAAAACTGTTTGCCATGGCTTTGTCCTTTCACCTCATTGGCCTCATCTTTGAAGTACAAATGCTTTTCTACGCGGGTGCTGCCTCCCTGAGCTTTCCTTTGTCTTGGCTCAATCGATGCAGATTCCTGTGCTGAATACGCCATGGACTAGCACAGGTGGGTTCTTGTCAGTATACCGGGCAAACGCAGCAATTTCGATGGTCAAGACCCACCTGGCTTGATCAGGGTTCTTTATTCCAGTGAAAACGATTTTTATCCAAATTCTAGAGGAGCACCAGTGTGCCTCTGGGAGCTACACCCGGGCCTGCTGAACAACGGCTCCGGAGTTTTCATTTTCTGACTAAAACTCAACACGGAATTTCATGGATCTAAGGAAACCGTGAATTGTGGACGTACCAGATTCTCACATCTTCATTGTCTAATGGAAGCTGAAGTTTCCCAGTCTGATCCGGCTGCCACTTCATTTCTGGCAATGACCATTCAATTGTGGGCGTTCAGCCTTCTTCGGAATTCTCTTATACCGGCATGTTCCCGCGCCACATAAAGACCACTCGGTGGAGGCTTATGTGACTCAGGACAACTCTTTATTTCAGGCGTCTAGAACAAAGGGAATTCACAGAGGTTGATGATCACTTATTAAAGTCCCGTTTCTCTATGATGCCCACTGATGACACTTCTACATCTGAGGGCAAAGAGCTCGTGCAGCATGATATTCTCATTTCAGCCGCCACGCCGCCTGCAGTTCCTTCCTTGCAGAAAAATCTTTCCCAGTTGTACTTCTTTAAAATGCTGCAAAATAGTGGGACAGAAGATTTCGGTTTAGCGTTAACTTTAAACGGGCATAGATACAGGCATGTGGGCATGTTTAGAGACAGTGTTTCACTGGTCTAGGGTAAAGGGTGAAGCGCCTGGGATCCCGTGCTTCACTACTGTATGGCCTCAAGATGATGTGTAGGCACAGCGGCAAATCCATCGGTGGCAATTCTCTCATATTGTCATTGCGATGGGAAGATTCCTTATTCGCTAGGAAATGTTTTACCGTGGAAGACGGGTCACCACAGAGCTGTCTCTTTTGTGTTGAGACAAACTTTGCTGAATTTACCTGCCAGCAGTTGCGTGTCCTCCCTTTCTTTTGAGGCCGATGGAGACGCACGAGTGTAAGGAGAACGGTGAATGGTGGCCGTTCATAAGCCAGGATCATCAGAAACCGCAGAGTAAATTTTAGGAACGTAGACGTAGGACAGCGGAGAAAACTTCACTCAGGGACTTCAGTGAACTCTCCTTACAATGCTGAGGCCTGACACGCCTAGTGCCTGGGGGCAACCCGGCTCCTGCCCTAGGTAGTTTTGTTGAGCGTGCCTCCCTCAGGTGGTGCCTTTTCTCTCCCAGCAATATTGCTCCGTGAAATTCTGCCGATGATCAAAACTGTTTGCCATGGCTTTGTCCTTTCACCTCATTGGCCTCATCTTTGAAGTACAAATGCTTTTCTACGCGGGTGCTGCCTCCCTGAGCTTTCCTTTGTCTTGGCTCAATCGATGCAGATTCCTGTGCTGAATACGCCATGGACTAGCACAGGTGGGTTCTTGTCAGTATACCGGGCAAACGCAGCAATTTCGATGGTCAAGACCCACCTGGCTTGATCAGGGTTCTTTATTCCAGTGAAAACGATTTTTATCCAAATTCTAGAGGAGCACCAGTGTGCCTCTGGGAGCTACACCCGGGCCTGCTGAACAGCGGCTCCGGAGTTTTCATTTTCTGACTAAAATTCAACACGGAATTTCATGGATCTAAGGAAACCGTGAATTGTGGACGTACCAGATTCTCACATCTTCATTGTCTAATGGAAGCTGAAGTTTCCCAGTCTGATCCGGCTGCCACTTCATTTCTGGCAATGACCATTCAATTGTGGACGTTCAGCCTTCTTCGGAATTCTCTTACACCGGCATGTTCCCGCGCCACATAAAGACCACTCGGTGGAGGTTTATGTGACTCAGGACAACTCTTTATTTCAGGCGTCTAGAACAAAGGGAATTCACAGAGGTTGATGATCACTTATTAAAGTCCCGTTTCTCTATGATGCCCACTGATGACACTTCTACATCTGAGGGCAAAGAGCTCGTGCAGCATGATATTCTCATTTCAGCCGCCACGCCGCCTGCAGTTCCTTCCTTGCAGAAAAATCTTTCCCAGTTGTACTTCTTTAAAATGCTGCAAAATAGTGGGACAGAAGATTTCGGTTTAGCGTTAACTTTAAACGGGCATAGATACAGGCATGTGGGCATGTTTAGAGACAGTGTTTCACTGGTCTAGGGTAAAGGGTGAAGCGCCTGGGATCCCGTGCTTCACTACTGTATGGCCTCAAGATGATGTGTAGGCACAGCGGCAAATCCATCGGTGGCAATTCTCTCATATTGTCATTGCGATGTGAAGATTCCTTATTCGCTAGGAAATGTTTTCCCGTGGAAGACGGGTCACCACAGAGCTGTCTCTTTTGTGTTGAGACAAACTTTGCTGAATTTACCTGCCAGCAGTTGCGTGTCCTCCCTTTCTTTTCAGGCCGATGGAGACGCACGAGTGTAAGGAGAACGGTGAATGGTGGCCGTTCATAAGCCAGGATCATCAGAAACCGCAGAGTAAATTTTAGGAACGTAGACGTAGGACAGCGGAGAAAACTTCACTCAGGGACTTCAGTGAACTCTCCTTACAATGCTGAGGCCTGACACGCCTAGTGCCTGGGGGCAACCCGGCTCCTGCCCTAGGTAGTTTTGTTGAGCGTGCCTCCCTCAGGTGGTGCCTTTTCTCTCCCAGCAATATTGCTCCGTGAAATTCTGCCGATGATCAAAACTGTTTGCCATGGCTTTGTCCTTTCACCTCATTGGCCTCATCTTTGAAGTACAAATGCTTTTCTACGCGGGTGCTGCCTCCCTGAGCTTTCCTTTGTCTTGGCTCAATCGATGCAGATTCCTGTGCTGAATACGCCATGGACTAGCACAGGTGGGTTCTTGTCAGTATACCGGGCAAACGCAGCAATTTCGATGGTCAAGACCCACCTGGCTTGATCAGGGTTCTTTATTCCAGTGAAAACGATTTTTATCCAAATTCTAGAGGAGCACCAGTGTGCCTCTGGGAGCTACACCCGGGCCTGCTGAACAGCGGCTCCGGAGTTTTCATTTTCTGACTAAAATTCAACACGGAATTTCATGGATCTAAGGAAACCGTGAATTGTGGACGTACCAGATTCTCACATCTTCATTGTCTAATGGAAGCTGAAGTTTCCCAGTCTGATCCGGCTGCCACTTCATTTCTGGCAATGACCATTCAATTGTGGACGTTCAGCCTTCTTCGGAATTCTCTTACACCGGCATGTTCCCGCGCCACATAAAGACCACTCGGTGGAGGTTTATGTGACTCAGGACAACTCTTTATTTCAGGCGTCTAGAACAAAGGGAATTCACAGAGGTTGATGATCACTTATTAATGTCCCGTTTCTCTATGATGCCCACTGATGACACTTCTACATCTGAGGGCAAAGAGCTCGTGCAGCATGATATTCTCATTTCAGCCGCCACGCCGCCTGCAGTTCCTTCCTTGCAGAAAAATCTTTCCCAGTTGTACTTCTTTAAAATGCTGCAAAATAGTGGGACAGAAGATTTCGGTTTAGCGTTAACTTTAAACAGGCATAGATACAGGCATGTGGGCATGTTTAGAGACAGTGTTTCACTGGTCTAGGGTAAAGGGTGAAGTGCCTGGGATCCCGTGCTTCACTACTGTATGGCCTCAAGATGATGTGTAGGCACAGCGGCAAATCCATCGGTGGCAATTCTCTCATATTGTCATTGCGATGGGAAGATTCCTTATTCGCTAGGAAATGTTTTACCGTGGAAGACGGGTCACCACAGAGCTGTCTCTTTTGTGTTGAGACAAACTTTGCTGAATTTACCTGCCAGCAGTTGCGTGTCCTCCCTTTCTTTTAAGGCCGATGGAGACGCACGAGTGTAAGGAGAACGGTGAATGGTGGCCGTTCATAAGCCAGGATCATCAGAAACCGCAGAGTAAATTTTAGGAACGTAGACGTAGGACAGCGGAGAAAACTTCACTCAGGGACTTCAGTGAACTCTCCTTACAATGCTGAGGCCTGACACGCCTAGTGCCTGGGGGCAACCCGGCTCCTGCCCTAGGTAGTTTTGTTGAGCGTGCCTCCCTCAGGTGGTGCCTTTTCTCTCCCAGCAATATTGCTCCGTGAAATTCTGCCGATGATCAAAACTGTTTGCCATGGCTTTGTCCTTTCACCTCATTGGCCTCATCTTTGAAGTACAAATGCTTTTCTACGCGGGTGCTGCCTCCCTGAGCTTTCCTTTGTCTTGGCTCAATCGATGCAGATTCCTGTGCTGAATACGCCATGGACTAGCACAGGTGGGTTCTTGTCAGTATACCGGGCAAACGCAGCAATTTCGATGGTCAAGACCCACCTGGCTTGATCAGGGTTCTTTATTCCAGTGAAAACGATTTTTATCCAAATTCTAGAGGAGCACCAGTGTGCCTCTGGGAGCTACACCCGGGCCTGCTGAACAGCGGCTTCGGAGTTTTCATTTTCTGACTAAAATTCAACACGGAATTTCATGGATCTAAGGAAACCGTGAATTGTGGACGTACCAGATTCTCACATCTTCATTGTCTAATGGAAGCTGAAGTTTCCCAGTCTGATCTGGCTGCCACTTCATTTCTGGCAATGACCATTCAATTGTGGACGTTCAGCCTTCTTCGGAATTCTCTTACACCGGCATGTTCCCGCGCCACATAAAGACCACTCGGTGGAGGTTTATGTGACTCAGGACAACTCTTTATTTCAGGCGTCTAGAACAAAGGGAATTCACAGAGGTTGATGATCACTTATTAATGTCCCGTTTCTCTATGATGCCCACTGATGACACTTCTACATCTGAGGGCAAAGAGCTCGTGCAGCATGATATTCTCATTTCAGCCGCCACGCCGCCTGCAGTTCCTTCCTTGCAGAAAAATCTTTCCCAGTTGTACTTCTTTAAAATGCTGCAAAATAGTGGGACAGAAGATTTCGGTTTAGCGTTAACTTTAAACGGGCATAGATACAGGCATGTGGGCATGTTTAGAGACAGTGTTTCACTGGTCTAGGGTAAAGGGTGAAGCGCCTGGGATCCCGTGCTTCACTACTGTATGGCCTCAAGATGATGTGTAGGCACAGCGGCAAATCCATCGGTGGCAATTCTCTCATATTGTCATTGCGATGGGAAGATTCCTTATTCGCTAGGAAATGTTTTACCGTGGAAGACGGGTCACCACAGAGCTGTCTCTTTTGTGTTGAGACAAACTTTGCTGAATTTACCTGCCAGCAGTTGCGTGTCCTCCCTTTCTTTTCAGGCCGATGGAGACGCACGAGTGTAAGGAGAACGGTGAATGGTGGCCGTTCATAAGCCAGGATCATCAGAAACCGCAGAGTAAATTTTAGGAACGTAGACGTAGGACAGCGGAGAAAACTTCACTCAGGGACTTCAGTGAACTCTCCTTACAATGCTGAGGCCTGACACGCCTAGTGCCTGGGGGCAACCCGGCTCCTGCCCTAGGTAGTTTTGTTGAGCGTGCCTCCCTCAGGTGGTGCCTTTTCTCTCCCAGCAATATTGCTCCGTGAAATTCTGCCGATGATCAAAACTGTTTGCCATGGCTTTGTCCTTTCACCTCATTGGCCTCATCTTTGAAGTACAAATGCTTTTCTACGCGGGTGCTGCCTCCCTGAGCTTTCCTTTGTCTTGGCTCAATCGATGCAGATTCCTGTGCTGAATGCGCCATGGACTAGCACAGGTGGGTTCTTGTCAGTATACCGGGCAAACGCAGCAATTTCGATGGTCAAGACCCACCTGGCTTGATCAGGGTTCCTTATTCCAGTGAAAACGATTTTTATCCAAATTCTAGAGGAGAACCAGTGTGCCTCTTGGAGCTACACCCGAGCCTGCTGAACAGCGGCTCTGGAGTTTTCATTTTCTGACTAAAATTCAACACGGAATTTCATGGATCTAAGGAAACCGTGAATTGTGGACGTACCAGATTCTCACATCTTCATTGTCTAATGAAAGCTGAAGTTTCCCAGTCTGATCCGGCTGCCACTTCATTTCTGGCAATGACCATTCAATTGTGGACGTTCAGCCTTCTTCAGAATTCTCTTATACCGGCATGTTCCCGCGCCACATAAAGACCACTCGGTGGAGGTTTATGTGACTCAGGACAACTCTTTATTTCAGGCGTCTAGAACAAAGGGAATTCACAGAGGTTGATGATCACTTATTAAAGTCCCGTTTCTCTATGATGCCCACTGATGACACTTCTACATCTGAGGGCAAAGAGCTCGTGCAGCATGATATTCTCATTTCAGCCGCCACGCCGCCTGCAGTTCCTTCCTTGCAGAAAAATCTTTCCCAGTTGTACTTCTTTAAAATGCTGCAAAATAGTGGGACGGAAGATTTCGGTTTAGCGTTAACTTTAAACGGGCATAGATACAGGCATGTGGGCCTGTTTAGAGACAGTGTTTCACTGGTCTAGGGTAAAGGGTGAAGCGCCTGGGATCCCGTGCTTCACTACTGTATGGCCTCAAGATGATGTGTAGGCACAGCGGCAAATCCATCGGTGGCAATTCTCTCATATTGTCATTGCGATGGGAAGATTCCTTATTCGCTAGGAAATGTTTTACCGTGGAAGACGGGTCACCACAGAGCTGTCTCTTTTGTGTTGAGACAAACTTTGCTGAATTTACCTGCCAGCAGTTGCGTGTCCTCCCTTTCTTTTGAGGCCGATGGAGACCCACGAGTGTAAGGAGAACGGTGAATGGTGGCCGTTCATCAGCCAGGATCATCAGAAACCGCAGAGTAAATTTTAGGAACGTAGACGTGGGACAGCGGAGAAAACTTCACTCAGGGACTTCAGTGAACTCTCCTTACAATGCTGAGGCCTGACACGCCTAGTGCCTGGGGGCAACCCGGCTCCTGCCCTAGGTAGTTTTGTTGAGCGTGCCTCCCTCAGGTGGTGCCTTTTCTCACCCAGCAATATTGCTCCGTGAAATTCTGCCAATGATCAAAACTGTTTGCCATGGCTTTGTCCTTTCACCTCATTGGCCTCATCTTTGAAGTACAAATGCTTTTCTAAGCGGGTGCTGCCTCCCTGAGCTTTCCTTTGTCTTGGCTCAATCGATGCAGATTCCTGTGCTGAATACGCCATGGACTAGCACAGGTGGGTTCTTGTCAGTATACCGGGCAAACGCAGCAATTTCGATGGTCAAGACCCACCTGGCTTGATCAGGGTTCTTTATTCCAGTGAAAACGATTTTTATCCAAATTCTAGAGGAGCACCAGTGTGCCTCTGGGAGCTACACCCGGGCCTGCTGAACAGAGGCTCCGGAGTTTTCATTTTCTGACTAAAATTCAACACGGAATTTCATGGATCTAAGGAAACCGTGAATTGTGGACGTACCAGATTCTCACATCTTCATTGTCTAATGGAAGCTGAAGTTTCCCAGTCTGTTCCGGCTGCCACTTCATTTCTGGCAATGATCATTCAATTGTGGACGTTCAGCCTTCTTCGGAATTTTCTTACACCGGCATGTTCCCGCGCCACATAAAGACCACTCGGTGGAGGTTTATGTGACTCAGGACAACTCTTTATTTCAGGCGTCTAGAACAAAGGGAATTCACAGAGGTTGATGATCACTTATTAAAGTCCCGTTTCTCTATGATGCCCACTGATGACACTTCTACATCTGAGGGCAAAGAGCTCGTGCAGCATGATATTCTCATTTCAGCCGCCACGCCGCCTGCAGTTCCTTCCTTGCAGAAAAATCTTTCCCAGTTGTACTTCTTTAAAATGCTGCAAAATAGTGGGACAGAAGATTTCGGTTTAGCGTTAACTTTAAACGGGCATAGATACAGGCATGTGGGCCTGTTTAGAGACAGTGTTTCACTGGTCTAGGGTAAAGGGTGAAGCGCCTGGGATCCCGTGCTTCACTACTGTATGGCCTCAAGATGATGTGTAGGCACAGCGGCAAATCCATCGGTGGCAATTCTCTCATATTGTCATTGCGATGGGAAGATTCCTTATTCGCTAGGAAATGTTTTACCGTGGAAGACGGGTCACCACAGAGCTGTCTCTTTTGTGTTGAGACAAACTTTGCTGAATTTACCTGCCAGCAGTTGCGTGTCCTCCCTTTCTTTTGAGGCCGATGGAGACGCACGAGTGTAAGGAGAACGGTGAATGGTGGCCGTTCATAAGCCAGGATCATCAGAAACCGCAGAGTAAATTTTAGGAACGTAGACGTAGGACAGCGGAGAAAACTTCACTCAGGGACTTCAGTGAACTCTCCTTACAATGCTGAGGCCTGACATGCCTAGTGCCTGGGGGCCACCCGGCTCCTGCCCTAGGTAGTTTTGTTGAGCGTGCCTCCCTCAGGTGGTGCCTTTTCTCTCCCAGCAATATTGCTCCGTGAAATTCTGCTGTTGATCAAAACTGTTTGCCATGGCTTTGTCCTTTCACCTCATTGGCCTCATCTTTGAAGTACAAATGCTTTTCTACGCGGGTGCTGCCTCCCTGAGCTTTCCTTTGTCTTGGCTCAATCGATGCAGATTCCTGTGCTGAATACGCCATGGACTAGCACAGGTGGGTTCTTGTCAGTATACCGGGCAAATGCAGCAATTTCGATGGTCAAGACCCACCTGGCTTGATCAGGGTTCTTTATTCCAGTGAAAACGATTTTTATCCAAATTCTAGAGGAGCACCAGTGTGCCTCTGGGAGCGACACCCCGGCCTGCTGAACAGCGGCTCCGGAGTTTTCATTTTCTGACTAAAATTCAACACGGAATTTCATGGATCTAAGGAAACCGTGAATTGTGGACGTACCAGATTCTCACATCTTCATTGTCTAATGGAAGCTGAAGTTTCCCAGTCTGATCCGGCTGCCACTTCATTTCTGGCAATGACCATTCAATTGTGGACGTTCAGCCTTCTTCGGAATTCTCTTATACCGGCATGTTCCCGCGCCACATAAAGACCACTCGGTGGAGGTTTATGTGACTCAGGACAACTCTTTATTTCAGGCGTCTAGAACAAAGGGAATTCACAGAGGTTGATGATCACTTATTAAAGTCCCGTTTCTCTATGATGCCCACTGATGACACTTCTACATCTGAGGGCAAAGAGCTCGTGCAGCATGATATTCTCATTTCAGCCGCCACGCCGCCTGCAGTTCCTTCCTTGCAGAAAAATCTTTCCCAGTTGTACTTCTTTAAAATGCTGCAAAATAGTGGGACAGAAGATTTCGGTTTAGCGTTAACTTTAAACGGGCATAGATACAGGCATGTGGGCATGTTTAGAGACAGTGTTTCACTGTACTAGGGTAAAGGGTGAAGCGCCTGGGATCCCGTGCTTCACTACTGTATGGCCTCAAGATGATGTGTAGGCACAGCGGCAAATCCATCGGTGGCAATTCTCTCATATTGTCATTGCGATGGGAAGATTCCTTATTCGCTAGGAAATGTTTTCCCGTGGAAGACGGGTCACCACAGAGCTGTCTCTTTTGTGTTGAGACAAACTTTGCTGAATTTACCTGCCAGCAGTTGCGTGTCCTCCCTTTCTTTTGAGGCCGATGGAGACCCACGAGTGTAAGGAGAACGGTGAATGGTGGCCGTTCATAAGCCAGGATCATCAGAAACCGCAGAGTAAATTTTAGGAACGTAGACGTGGGACAGCGGAGAAAACTTCACTCAGGGACTTCAGTGAACTCTCCTTACAATGCTGAGGCCTGACATGCCTAGTGCCTGGGGGCCACCCGGCTCCTGCCCTAGGTAGTTTTGTTGAGCGTGCCTCCCTCAGGTGGTGCCTTTTCTCTCCCAGCAATATTGCTCCGTGAAATTCTGCTGTTGATCAAAACTGTTTGCCATGGCTTTGTCCTTTCACCTCATTGGCCTCATCTTTGAAGTACAAATGCTTTTCTACGCGGGTGCTGCCTCCCTGAGCTTTCCTTTGTCTTGGCTCAATCGATGCAGATTCCTGTGCTGAATACGCCATGGACTAGCACAGGTGGGTTCTTGTCAGTATACCGGGCAAATGCAGCAATTTCGATGGTCAAGACCCACCTGGCTTGATCAGGGTTCTTTATTCCAGTGAAAACGATTTTTATCCAAATTCTAGAGGAGCACCAGTGTGCCTCTGGGAGCGACACCCCGGCCTGCTGAACAGCGGCTCCGGAGTTTTCATTTTCTGACTAAAATTCAACACGGAATTTCATGGATCTAAGGAAACCGTGAATTGTGGACGTACCAGATTCTCACATCTTCATTGTCTAATGGAAGCTGAAGTTTCCCAGTCTGATCCGGCTGCCACTTCATTTCTGGCAATGACCATTCAATTGTGGACGTTCAGCCTTCTTCGGAATTCTCTTATACCGGCATGTTCCCGCGCCACATAAAGACCACTCGGTGGAGGTTTATGTGACTCAGGACAACTCTTTATTTCAGGCGTCTAGAACAAAGGGAATTCACAGAGGTTGATGATCACTTATTAAAGTCCCGTTTCTCTATGATGCCCACTGATGACACTTCTACATCTGAGGGCAAAGAGCTCGTGCAGCATGATATTCTCATTTCAGCCGCCACGCCGCCTGCAGTTCCTTCCTTGCAGAAAAATCTTTCCCAGTTGTACTTCTTTAAAATGCTGCAAAATAGTGGGACAGAAGATTTCGGTTTAGCGTTAACTTTAAACGGGCATAGATACAGGCATGTGGGCATGTTTAGAGACAGTGTTTCACTGGTCTAGGGTAAAGGGTGAAGCGCCTGGGATCCCGTGCTTCACTACTGTATGGCCTCAAGATGATGTGTAGGCACAGCGGCAAATCCATCGGTGGCAATTCTCTCATATTGTCATTGCGATGGGAAGATTCCTTATTCGCTAGGAAATGTTTTCCCGTGGAAGACGGGTCACCACAGAGCTGTCTCTTTTGTGTTGAGACAAACTTTGCTGAATTTACCTGCCAGCAGTTGCGTGTCCTCCCTTTCTTTTGAGGCCGATGGAGACCCACGAGTGTAAGGAGAACGGTGAATGGTGGCCGTTCATAAGCCAGGATCATCAGAAACCGCAGAGTAAATTTTAGGAACGTAGACGTGGGACAGCGGAGAAAACTTCACTCAGGGACTTCAGTGAACTCTCCTTACAATGCTGAGGCCTGACACGCCTAGTGCCTGGGGGCAACCCGGCTCCTGCCCTAGGTAGTTTTGTTGAGCGTGCCTCCCTCAGGTGGTGCCTTTTCTCACCCAGCAATATTGCTCCGTGAAATTCTGCCAATGATCAAAACTGTTTGCCATGGCTTTGTCCTTTCACCTCATTGGCCTCATCTTTGAAGTACAAATGCTTTTCTAAGCGGGTGCTGCCTCCCTGAGCTTTCCTTTGTCTTGGCTCAATCGATGCAGATTCCTGTGCTGAATACGCCATGGACTAGCACAGGTGGGTTCTTGTCAGTATACCGGGCAAACGCAGCAATTTCGATGGTCAAGACCCACCTGGCTTGATCAGGGTTCTTTATTCCAGTGAAAACGATTTTTATCCAAATTCTAGAGGAGCACCAGTGTGCCTCTGGGAGGTACACCCGGGCCTGCTGAACAGAGGCTCCGGAGTTTTCATTTTCTGACTAAAATTCAACACGGAATTTCATGGATCTAAGGAAACCGTGAATTGTGGACGTACCAGATTCTCACATCTTCATTGTCTAATGGAAGCTGAAGTTTCCCAGTCTGATCCGGCTGCCACTTCATTTCTGGCAATGACCATTCAATTGTGGACGTTCAGCCTTCTTCGGAATTTTCTTACACCGGCATGTTCCCGCGCCACATAAAGACCACTCGGTGGAGGTTTATGTGACTCAGGACAACTCTTTATTTCAGGCGTCTAGAACAAAGGGAATTCACAGAGGTTGATGATCACTTATTAAAGTCCCGTTTCTCTATGATGCCCACTGATGACACTTCTACATCTGAGGGCAAAGAGCTCGTGCAGCATGATATTCTCATTTCAGCCGCCACGCCGCCTGCAGTTCCTTCCTTGCAGAAAAATCTTTCCCAGTTGTACTTCTTTAAAATGCTGCAAAATAGTGGGACAGAAGATTTCGGTTTAGCGTTAACTTTAAACGGGCATAGATACAGGCATGTGGGCCTGTTTAGAGACAGTGTTTCACTGGTCTAGGGTAAAGGGTGAAGCGCCTGGGATCCCGTGCTTCACTACTGTATGGCCTCAAGATGATGTGTAGGCACAGCGGCAAATCCATCGGTGGCAATTCTCTCATATTGTCATTGCGATGGGAAGATTCCTTATTCGCTAGGAAATGTTTTCCCGTGGAAGACGGGTCACCACAGAGCTGTCTCTTTTGTGTTGAGACAAACTTTGCTGAATTTACCTGCCAGCAGTTGCGTGTCCTCCCTTTCTTTTGAGGCCGATGGAGACCCACGAGTGTAAGGAGAACGGTGAATGGTGGCCGTTCATAAGCCAGGATCATCAGAAACCGCAGAGTAAATTTTAGGAACGTAGACGTAGGACAGCGGAGAAAACTTCACTCAGGGACTTCAGTGAACTCTCCTTACAATGCTGAGGCCTGACACGCCTAGTGCCTGGGGGCAACCCGGCTCCTGCCCTAGGTAGTTTTGTTGAGCGTGCCTCCCTCAGGTGGTGCCTTTTCTCACCCAGCAATATTGCTCCGTGAAATTCTGCCGATGATCAAAACTGTTTGCCATGGCTTTGTCCTTTCACCTCATTGGCCTCATCTTTGAAGTACAAATGCTTTTCTAAGCGGGTGCTGCCTCCCTGAGCTTTCCTTTGTCTTGGCTCAATCGATGCAGATTCCTGTGCTGAATACGCCATGGACTAGCACTGGTGGGTTCTTGTCAGTATACCGGGCAAACGCAGCAATTTCGATGGTCAAGACCCACCTGGCTTGATCAGGGTTCTTTATTCCAGTGAAAACGATTTTTATCCAAATTCTAGAGGAGCACCAGTGTGCCTCTGGGAGGTACACCCGGGCCTGCTGAACAGAGGCTCCGGAGTTTTCATTTTCTGACTAAAATTCAACACGGAATTTCATGGATCTAAGGAAACCGTGAATTGTGGACGTACCAGATTCTCACATCTTCATTGTCTAATGGAAGCTGAAGTTTCCCAGTCGGATCCGGCTGCCACTTCATTTCTGGCAATGACCATTCAATTGTGGACGTTCAGCCTTCTTCGGAATCTTCTTACACCGGCATGTTCCCGCGCCACATAAAGACCACTCGGTGGAGGTTTATGTGACTCAGGACAACTCTTTATTTCAGGCGTCTAGAACAAAGGGAATTCACAGAGGTTGATGATCACTTATTAAAGTCCCGTTTCTCTATGATGCCCACTGATGACACTTCTACATCTGAGGGCAAAGAGCTCGTGCAGCATGATATTCTCATTTCAGCCGCCACGCCGCCTGCAGTTCCTTCCTTGCAGAAAAATCTTTCCCAGTTGTACTTCTTTAAAATGCTGCAAAATAGTGGGACAGAAGATTTCGGTTTAGCGTTAACTTTAAACGGGCATAGATACAGGCATGTGGGCATGTTTAGAGACAGTGTTTCACTGGTCTAGGGTAAAGGGTGAAGCGCCTGGGATCCCGTGCTTCACTACTGTATGGCCTCAAGATGATGTGTAGGCACAGCGGCAAATCCATCGGTGGCAATTCTCTCATATTGTCATTGCGATGGGAAGATTCCTTATTCGCTAGGAAATGTTTTCCCGTGGAAGACGGGTCACCACAGAGCTGTCTCTTTTGTGTTGAGACAAACTTTGCTGAATTTACCTGCCAGCAGTTGCGTGTCCTCCCTTTCTTTTGAGGCCGATGGAGACCCACGAGTGTAAGGAGAACGGTGAATGGTGGCCGTTCATAAGCCAGGATCATCAGAAACCGCAGAGTAAATTTTAGGAACGTAGACGTAGGACAGCGGAGAAAACTTCACTCAGGGACTTCAGTGAACTCTCCTTACAATGCTGAGGCCTGACACGCCTAGTGCCTGGGGGCAACCCGGCTCCTGCCCTAGGTAGTTTTGTTGAGCGTGCCTCCCTCAGGTGGTGCCTTTTCTCTCCCAGCAATATTGCTCCGTGAAATTCTGCAGATGATCAAAACTGTTTGCCATGGCTTTGTCCTTTCACCTCATTGGCCTCATCTTTGAAGTACAAATGCTTTTCTACGCGGGTGCTGCCTCCCTGAGCTTTCCTTTGTCTTGGCTCAATCGATGCAGATTCCTGTGCTGAATGCGCCATGGACTAGCACAGGTGGGTTCTTGTCAGTATACCGGGCAAACGCAGCAATTTCGATGGTCAAGACCCACCTGGCTTGATCAGGGTTCTTTATTCCAGTGAAAACGATTTTTATCCAAATTCTAGAGGAGCACCAGTGTGCCTCTGGGAGCTACACCCGGGCCTGCTGAACAGCGGCTCCGGAGTTTTCATTTTCTGACTAAAATTCAACACGGAATTTCATGGATCTAAGGAAACCGTGAATTGTGGACATACCAGGTTCTCACATCTTCATTGTCTAATGGAAGCTGAAGTTTCCCAGTCTGATCCGGCTGCCATTTCATTTCTGGCAATGACCATTCAATTGTGGACGTTCAGCCTTCTTCGGAATTCTCTTATACCGGCATGTTCCCGCGCCACATAAAGACCACTCGGTGGAGGTTTATGTGACTCAGGACAACTCTTTATTTCAGGCGTCTAGAACAAAGGGAATTCACAGAGGTTGATGATCACTTATTAAAGTCCCGTTTCTCTATGATGCCCACTGATGACACTTCTACATCTGAGGGCAAAGAGCTCGTGCAGCATGATATTCTCATTTCAGCCGCCACGCCGCCTGCAGTTCCTTCCTTGCAGAAAAATCTTTCCCAGTTGTACTTCTTTAAAATGCAGCAAAATAGTGGGACAGAAGATTTCGGTTTAGCGTTAACTTTAAACGGGCATAGATACAGGCATGTGGGCCTGTTTAGAGACAGTGTTTCACTGGTCTAGGGTAAAGGGTGAAGCGCCTGGGATCCCGTGCTTCACTACTGTATGGCCTCAAGATGATGTGTAGGCACAGCGGCAAATCCATCGGTGGCAATTCTCTCATATTGTCATTGCGATGGGAAGATTCCTTATTCGCTAGGAAATGTTTTACCGTGGAAGACGGGTCACCACAGAGCTGTCTCTTTTGTGTTGAGACAAACTTTGCTGAATTTACCTGCCAGCAGTTGCGTGTCCTCCCTTTCTTTTAAGGCCGATGGAGACGCACGAGTGTAAGGAGAACGGTGAATGGTGGCCGTTCATCAGCCAGAATCATCAGAAACCGCAGAGTAAATTTTAGGAACGTAGACGTGGGACAGCGGAGAAAACTTCACTCAGGGACTTCAGTGAACTCTCCTTACAATGCTGAGGCCTGACACGCCTAGTGCCTGGGGGCAACCCGGCTCCTGCCCTAGGTAGTTTTGTTGAGCGTGCCTCCCTCAGGTGGTGCCTTTTCTCTCCCAGCAATATTGCTCCGTGAAATTCTGCCGATGATCAAAACTGTTTGCCATGGCTTTGTCCTTTCACCTCATTGGCCTCATCTTTGAAGTACAAAAGCTTTTCTACGCGGGTGCTGCCTCCCTGAGCTTTCCTTTGTCTTGGCTCAATCGATGCAGATTCCTGTGCTGAATACGCCGTGGACTAGCACAGGTGGGTTCTTGTCAGTATACCGGGCAAACGCAGCAATTTCGATGGTCAAGACCCACCTGGCTTGATCAGGGTTCTTTATTCCAGTGAAAACGATTTTTATCCAAATTCTAGAGGAGCACCAGTGTGCCTCTGGGAGCTACACCCGGGCCTGCTGAACAGCGGCTCCGGAGTTTTCATTTTCTGACTAAAATTCAACACGGAATTTCATGGTTCTAAGGAAACCGTGAATTGTGGACGTACCAGATTCTCACATCTTCATTGTCTAATGGAAGCTGAAGTTTCCCAGTCTGATCCGGCTGCCACTTCATTTCTGGCAATGACCATTCAATTGTGGACGTTCAGCCTTCTTCGGAATTCTCTTAGACCGGCATGTTCCCGCGCCACATAAAGACCACTCGGTGGAGGTTTATGTGACTCAGGACAACTCTTTATTTCAGGCGTCTAGAACAAAGGGAATTCACAGAGGTTGATGATCACTTATTAAAGTCCCGTTTCTCTATGATGCCCACTGATGACACTTCTACATCTGAGGGCAAAGAGCTCGTGCAGCATGATATTCTCATTTCAGCCGCCACGCCGCCTGCAGTTCCTTCCTTGCAGAAAAATCTTTCCCAGTTGTACTTCTTTAAAATGCTGCAAAATAGTGGGACAGAAGATTTCGGTTTAGCGTTAACTTTAAACGGGCATAGATACAGGCATGTGGGCATGTTTAGAGACAGTGTTTCACTGGTCTAGGGTAAAGGGTGAAGCGCCTGGGATCCCGTGCTTCACTACTGTATGGCCTCAAGATGATGTGTAGGCACAGCGGCAAATCCATCGGTGGCAATTCTCTCATATTGTCATTGCGATGGGAAGATTCCTTATTCGCTAGGAAATGTTTCCCGGGGAAGACGGGTCACCACAGAGCTGTCTCTTTTGTGTTGAGACAAACTTTGCTGAATTTACCTGCCAGCAGTTGCGTGTCCTCCCTTTCTTTTAAGGCCGATGGAGACGCACGAGTGTAAGGAGAACGGTGAATGGTGGCCGTTCATCAGCCAGGATCATCAGAAACCGCAGAGTAAATTTTAGGAACGTAGACGTGGGACAGCGGAGAAAACTTCACTCAGGGACTTCAGTGAACTCTCCTTACAATGCTGAGGCCTGACACGCCTAGTGCCTGGGGGCAACCCGGCTCCTGCCCTAGGTAGTTTTGTTGAGCGTGCCTCCCTCAGGTGGTGCCTTTTCTCACCCAGCAATATTGCTCCGTGAAATTCTGCCAATGATCAAAACTGTTTGCCATGGCTTTGTCCTTTCACCTCATTGGCCTCATCTTTGAAGTACAAATGCTTTTCTACGCGGGTGCTGCCTCCCTGAGCTTTCCTTTGTCTTGGCTCAATCGATGCAGATTCCTGTGCTGAATACGCCATGGACTAGCACAGGTGGGTTCTTGTCAGTATACCGGGCAAACGCAGCAATTTCGATGGTCAAGACCCACCTGGCTTGATCAGGGTTCTTTATTCCAGTGAAAACGATTTTTATCCAAATTCTAGAGGAGCACCAGTGTGCCTCTGGGAGCTACACCCGGGCCTGCTGAACAGCGGCTCCGGAGTTTTCATTTTCTGACTAAAACTCAACACGGAATTTCATGGATCTAAGGAAACCGTGAATTGTGGACGTACCAGATTCTCACATCTTCATTGTCTAATGGAAGCTGAAGTTTCCCAGTCTGATCCGGCTGCCACTTCATTTCTGGCAATGACCATTCAATTGTGGGCGTTCAGCCTTCTTCGGAATTCTCTTATACCGGCATGTTCCCGCGCCACATAAAGACCACTCGGTGGAGGCTTATGTGACTCAGGACAACTCTTTATTTCAGGCGTCTAGAACAAAGGGAATTCACAGAGGTTGATGATCACTTATTAAAGTCCCGTTTCTCTATGATGCCCACTGATGACACTTCTACATCTGAGGGCAAAGAGCTCGTGCAGCATGATATTCTCATTTCAGCCGCCACGCCGCCTGCAGTTCCTTCCTTGCAGAAAAATCTTTCCCAGTTGTACTTCTTTAAAATGCTGCAAAATAGTGGGACAGAAGATTTCGGTTTAGCGTTAACTTTAAACGGGCATAGATACAGGCATGTGGGCATGTTTAGAGACAGTGTTTCACTGGTCTAGGGTAAAGGGTGAAGCGCCTGGGATCCCGTGCTTCACTACTGTATGGCCTCAAGATGATGTGTAGGCACAGCGGCAAATCCATCGGTGGCAATTCTCTCATATTGTCATTGCGATGGGAAGATTCCTTATTCGCTAGGAAATGTTTCCCGGGGAAGACGGGTCACCACAGAGCTGTCTCTTTTGTGTTGAGACAAACTTTGCTGAATTTACCTGCCAGCAGTTGCGTGTCCTCCCTTTCTTTTAAGGCCGATGGAGACGCACGAGTGTAAGGAGAACGGTGAATGGTGGCCGTTCATCAGCCAGGATCATCAGAAACCGCAGAGTAAATTTTAGGAACGTAGACGTGGGACAGCGGAGAAAACTTCACTCAGGGACTTCAGTGAACTCTCCTTACAATGCTGAGGCCTGACACGCCTAGTGCCTGGGGCAACCCGGCTCCTGCCCTAGGTAGTTTTGTTGAGCGTGCCTCCCTCAGGGGGTGCCTTTTCTCTCCCGGCAATATTGCTCCGTGAAATTCTGCCGATGATCAAAACTGTTTGCCATGGCTTTGTCCTATCACCTCATTGGCCTCATCTTTGAAGTACAAATGCTTTTCTACGCGGGTGCTGCCTCCCTGAGCTTTCCTTTGTCTTGGCTCAATCGATGCAGATTCCTGTGCTGAATACGCCATGGACTAGCACAGGTGGGTTCTTGTCAGTATACCGGGCAAACGCAGCAATTTCGATGGTCAAGACCCACCTGGCTTGATCAGGGTTCTTTATTCCAGTGAAAACGATTTTTATCCAAATTCTAGAGGAGCACCAGTGTGCCTCTGGGAGCTACACCCGGGCCTGCTGAACAGCGGCTCCGGAGTTTTCATTTTCTGACTAAAATTCAACACGGAATTTCATGGATCTAAGGAAACCATGAATTGTGGAGGTACCAGATTCTCACATCTTCATTGTCTAATGGAAGCTGAAGTTTCCCAGTCTGATCCGGCTGCCACTTCATTTCTGGCAATGACCATTCAATTGTGGACGTTCAGCCTTCTTCGGAATTCTCTTATACCGGCATGTTCCCGCGCCACATAAAGACCACTCGGTGGAGGTTTATGTGACTCAGGACAACTCTTTATTTCAGGCGTCTAGAACAAAGGGAATTCACAGAGGTTGATGATCACTTATTAAAGTCCCGTTTCTCTAGGATGCCCACTGATGACACTTCTACATCTGAGGGCAAAGAGCTCGTGCAGCATGATATTCTCATTTCAGCCGCCACGCCGCCTGCAGTTCCTTCCTTGCAGAAAAATCTTTACCAGTTGTACTTCTTTAAAATGCTGCAAAATAGTGGGACAGAAGATTTCGGTTTAGCGTTAACTTTAAACGGGCATAGATACAGTCATGTGGGCATGTTTAGAGACAGTGTTTCACTGGTCTAGGGTAAAGGGTGAAGCGCCTGGGATCCCGTGCTTCACTACTGTATGGCCTCAAGATGATGTGTAGGCACAGCGGCAAATCCATCGGTGGCAATTCTCTCATATTGTCATTGCGATTGGAAGATTCCTTATTCGCTAGGAAATATTTTACCGTGGAAGACGGGTCACCACAGAGCTGTCTCTTTTGTGTTGAGACAAACTTTGCTGAATTTACCTGCCAGCAGTTGCGTGTCTTCCCTTTCTTTTGAGGCCGATGGAGACGCACGAGTGTAAGGAGAACGGTGAATGGTGGCCGTTCATAAGCCAGGATCATCAGAAACCGCAGAGTAAATTTTAGGAACGTAGACGTAGGACAGCGGAGAAAACTTCACTCAGGGACTTCAGTGAACTCTCCTTACAATGCTGAGGCCTGACACGCCTAGTGCCTGGGGGCAACCCGGCTCCTGCCCTAGGTAGTTTTGTTGAGCGTGCCTCCCTCAGGTGGTGCCTTTTCTCTCCCGGCAATATTGCTCCGTGAAATTCTGCCGATGATCAAAACTGTTTGCCATGGCTTTGTCCTTTCACCTCATTGGCCTCATCTTTGAAGTACAAATGCTTTTCTACGCGGGTGCTGCCTCCCTGAGCTTTCCTTTGTCTTGGCTCAATCGATGCAGATTCCTGTGCTGAATACGCCATGGAGTAGCACAGGTGGGTTCTTGTCAGTATACCGGGCAAACGCAGCAATTTCGATGGTCAAGACCCACCTGGCTTGATCAGGGTTCTTTATTCCAGTGAAAACGGTTTTTATCCAAATTCTAGAGGAGCACCAGTGTGCCTCAGGGAGCTACACCCGGGCCTGCTGAGCAGCGGCTCCGGAGTTTTCATTTTCTGACTAAAATTCAACACGGAATTTCATGGATCTAAGGAAACCGTGAATTGTGGACGTACCAGATTCTCACATCTTCATTGTCTAATGGAAGCTGAAGTTTCCCAGTCTGATCCGGCTGCCACTTCATTTCTGGCAATGACCATTCAATTGTGGACGTTCAGCCTTCTTCGGAATTCTCTTATACCGGCATGTTCCCGCGCCACATAAAGACCACTCGGTGGAGGTTTATGTGACTCAGGACAACTCTATATTTCAGGAGTCTAGAACAAATGGAATTCACAGAGGTTGATGATCACTTATTAAAGTCCCGTTTCTCTATGATGCCCACTGATGACACTTCCACATCTGAGGGCAAAGAGCTCGTGCAGCATGATATTCTCATTTCAGCCGCCACGCCGCCTGCAGTTCCTTCCTTGCAGAAAAATCTTTCCCAGTTGTACTTCTTTAAAATGCTGCAAAATAGTGGGACAGAAGATTTCGGTTTAGCGTTAACTTTAAACGGGCATAGATACAGGCATGTGGGCATGTTTAGAGACAGTGTTTCACTGGTCTAGGGTAAAGGGTGAAGCGCCTGGGATCCCGTGCTTCACTACTGTATGGCCTCAAGATGATGTGTAGGCACAGCGGCAAATCCATCGGTGGCAATTCTCTCATATTGTCATTGCGATGGGAAGATTCCTTATTCGCTAGGAAATGTTTTCCCGTGGAAGACGGGTCACCACAGAGCTGTCTCTGAAGTGTTGAGACAAACTTTGCTGAATTTACCTGCCAGCAGTTGCGTGTCCTCCCTTTCTTTTGAGGCCGATGGAGACGCACGAGTGTAAGGAGAACGGTGAATGGTGGCCGTTCAAAAGCCAGGATCATCAGAAACCGCAGAGTAAATTTTAGGAACGTAGACGTAGGACAGCGGAGAAAACTTCACTCAGGGACTTCAGTGAACTCTCCTTACAATGCTGAGGCCTGACACGCCTAGTGCCTGGGGGCAACCCGGCTCCTGCCCTAGGTAGTTTTGTTGAGCGTGCCTTCCTCAGGTGGTGCCTTTTCTCACCCAGCAATATTGCTCCGTGAAATTCTGCCGATGATCAAAACTGTTTGCCATGGCTTTGTCCTTTCACCTCATTGGCCTCATCTTTGAAGTACAAATGCTTTTCTACGCGGGTGCTGCTTCCCTGAGCTTTCCTTTGTCTTGTCTCAATCGATGCAGATTCCTGTGCTGAATACGCCATGGACTAGCACAGGTGGGTTCTTGTCAGTATACCGGGCAAACGCAGCAATTTCGATGGTCAAGACCCACCTGGCTTGATCAGGGTTCTTTATTCCAGTGAAAACGGTTTTTATCCAAATTCTAGAGGAGCACCAGTGTGCCTCAGGGAGCTACACCCGGGCCTGCTGAACAGCGGCTCAGGAGTTTTCATTTTCTGACTAAAACTCAACACGGAATTTCATGGATCTAAGGAAACCGTGAATTGTGGACGTACCAGATTCTCACATCTTCATTGTCTAATGGAAGCTGAAGTTTCCCAGTCTGATCCGGCTGCCACTTCATTTCTGGCAATGACCATTCAATTGTGGACGTTCAGCCTTCTTCGGAATTCTCTTACACCGGCATGTTCCCGCGCCACATAAAGACCACTCGGTGGAGGTTTATGTGACTCAGGACAACTCTTTATTTCAGGCGTCTAGAACAAAGGGAATTCACAGAGGTTGATGATCACTTATTAAAGTCCCGTTTCTCTATGATGCCCACTGATGACACTTCTACATCTGAGGGCAAAGAGCTCGTGCAGCATGATATTCTCATTTCAGCTGCCACGCCGCCTGCAGTTCCTTCCTTGCAGAAAAATCTTTCCCAGTTGTACTTCTTTAAAATGCTGCAAAATAGTGGGACAGAAGATTTCGGTTTAGCGTTAACTTTAAACGGGCATAGATACAGGCATGTGGGCATGTTTAGAGACATTGTTTCACTCATCTAGGGTAAAGGGTGAAGCGCCTGGGATCCGGTGCTTCACTACTGTATGGCCTCAAGATGATGTGTAGGCACAGCGGCAAATCCATCGGTGGCAATTCTCTCATATTGTCATTGCGATGGGAAGATTCCTTATTCGCTAGGAAATGTTTTCCCGTGGAAGACGGGTCACCACAGAGCTGTCTCTGAAGTGTTGAGACAAACTTTGCTGAATTTACCTGCCAGCAGTTGCGTGTCCTCCCTTTCTTTTAAGGCCGATGGAGACGCACGAGTGTAAGGAGAACGGTGAATGGTGGCCGTTCATAAGCCAGGATCATCAGAAACCGCAGAGTAAATTTTAGGAACGTAGACGTAGGACAGCGGAGAAAACTTCACTCAGGGACTTCAGTGAACTCTCCTTACAATGCTGAGGCCTGACACGCCTAGTGCCTGGGGGCAACCCGGCTCCTGCCCTAGGTAGTTTTGTTGAGCGTGCCTCCCTCAGGTGGTGCCTTTTCTCACCCAGCAATATTGCTCCGTGAAATTCTGCCAATGATCAAAACTGTTTGCCATGGCTTTGTCCTTTCACCTCATTGGCCTCATCTTTGAAGTACAAATGCTTTTCTACGCGGGTGCTGCCTCCCTGAGCTTTCCTTTGTCTTGGCTCAATCGATGCAGATTCCTGTGCTGAATACGCCATGGACTAGCACAGGTGGGTTCTTGTCAGTATACCGGGCAAACGCAGCAATTTCGATGGTCAAGACCCACCTGGCTTGATCAGGGTTCTTTATTCCAGTGAAAACGATTTTTATCCAAATTCTAGAGGAGCACCAGTGTGCCTCTGGGAGCTACACCCGGGCCTGCTGAACAGCGGCTCCGGAGTTTTCATTTTCTGACTAAAACTCAACACGGAATTTCATGGATCTAAGGAAACCGTGAATTGTGGACGTACCAGATTCTCACATCTTCATTGTCTAATGGAAGCTGAAGTTTCCCAGTCTGATCCGGCTGCCACTTCATTTCTGGCAATGACCATTCAATTGTGGGCGTTCAGCCTTCTTCGGAATTCTCTTATACCGGCATGTTCCCGCGCCACATAAAGACCACTCGGTGGAGGCTTATGTGACTCAGGACAACTCTTTATTTCAGGCGTCTAGAACAAAGGGAATTCACAGAGGTTGATGATCACTTATTAAAGTCCCGTTTCTCTATGATGCCCACTGATGACACTTCTACATCTGAGGGCAAAGAGCTCGTGCAGCATGATATTCTCATTTCAGCCGCCACGCCGCCTGCAGTTCCTTCCTTGCAGAAAAATCTTTCCCAGTTGTACTTCTTTAAAATGCTGCAAAATAGTGGGACAGAAGATATCGGTTTACCGTTAACTTTAAACAGGCATAGATACAGGCATGTGGGCATGTTCAGAGACAGTGTTTCACTGGTCTAGGGTAAAGGGTGAAGCGCCTGGGATCCCGTGCTTCACTACTGTATGGCCTCAAGATGATGTGTAGGCACAGCGGCAAATCCATCGGTGGCAATTCTCTCATATTGTCATTGCGATGGGAAGATTCCTTATTCGCTAGGAAATGTTTTCCCGTGGAAGACGGGTCACCACAGAGCTGTCTCTTTTGTGTTGAGACAAACTTTGCTGAATTTACCTGCCAGCAGTTGCGTGTCCTCCCTTTCTTTTGAGGCCGATGGAGACGCACGAGTGTAAGGAGAACGGTGAATGGTGGCCGTTCAAAAGCCAGGATCATCAGAAACCGCAGAGTAAATTTTAGGAACGTAGACGTAGGACAGCGGAGAAAACTTCACTCAGGGACTTCAGTGAACTCTCCTTACAATGCTGAGGCCTGACATGCCTTGTGCCTGGGGGCAACCCGGCTCCTGCCCTAGGTAGTTTTGTTGAGCGTGCCTCCCTCAGGTGGTGCCTTTTCTCACCCAGCAATATTGCTCCTTGAAATTCTGCCGATGATCAAAACTGTTTCCCATGGCTTTGTCCTTTCACCTGATTGGCCTCATCTTTGAAGTACAAATGCTTTTCTACGCGGGTGCTGCCTCCCTGAGCTTTCCTTTGTCTTGGCTCAATCGATGCAGATTCCTGTGCTGAATACGCCATGGACTAGCACAGGTGGGTTCTTGTCAGTATACCGGGCAAACGCAGCAATTTCGATGGTCAAGACCCACCTGGCTTGATCAGGGTTCTTTATTCCAGTGAAAATGATTTTTATCCAAATTCTAGAGGAGCACCAGTGTGCCTCTGGGAGCTACACCCGGGCCTGCTCTACAGCGGCTCCGGAGTTTTCATTTTCTGACTAAAACTCAACACGGAATTTCATGGATCTAAGGAAACCGTGAATTGTGGACGTACCAGATTCTCACATCTTCATTGTCTAATGGAAGCTGAAGTTTCCCAGTCTGATCCGGCTGCCACTTCATTTCTGGCAATGACCATTCAATTGTGGGCGTTCAGCCTTCTTCGGAATTCTCTTACACCGGCATGTTCCCGCGCCACACAAAGACCACTCGGTGGAGGTTTATGTGACTCAGGACAACTCTTTATTTCAGGCGTCTAGAACAAAGGGAATTCACAGAGGTTGATGATCACTTATTAAAGTCCCGTTTCTCTATGATGCCCACTGATGACACTTCTACATCTGAGGGCAAAGAGCTCGTGCAGCATGATATTCTCATTTCAGCCGCCACGCCGCCTGCAGTTCCTTCCTTGCAGAAAAATCTTTCCCAGTTGTACTTCTTTAAAATGCTGCAAAATAGTGGGACAGAAGATTTCGGTTTAGCGTTAACTTTAAACGGGCATAGATACAGGCATGTGGGCATGTTTAGAGACAGTGTTTCACTGGTCTAGGGTAAAGGGTGAAGCGCCTGGGATCCCGTGCTTCACTACTGTATGGCCTCAAGATGATGTGTAGGCACAGCGGCAAATCCATCGGTGGCAATTCTCTCATATTGTCATTGCGATGGGAAGATTCCTTATTCGCTAGGAAATGTTTTCCCGTGGAAGACGGGTCACCACAGAGCTGTCTCTTTTGTGTTGAGACAAACTTTGCTGAATTTACCTGCCAGCAGTTGCGTGTCCTCCCTTTCTTTTAAGGCCGATGGAGACGCACGATTGTAAGGAGAACGGTGAATGGTGGCCGTTCATAAGCCAGGATCATCAGAAACCGCAGAGTAAATTTTAGGAACGTAGACGTAGGACAGCGGAGAAAACTTCACTCAGGGACTTCAGTGAACTCTCCTTACAATGCTGAGGCCTGACACGCCTAGTGCCTGGGGGCAACCCGGCTCCTGCCCTAGGTAGTTTTGTTGAGCGTGCCTCCCTCAGGTGGTGCCTTTTCTCACCCAGCAATATTGCTCCGTGAAATTCTGCTGATGATCAAAACTGTTTGCCATGGCTTTGTCCTTTCACCTCATTGGCCTCATCTTTGAAGTACAAATGCTTTTCTACAGGGGTGCTGCCTCCCTGAGCTTTCCTTTGTCTTGGCTCAATCGATGCAGATTCCTGTGCTGAATACGCCATGGACTAGCACAGGTGGGTTCTTGTCAGTATACCGGGCAAACGCAGCAATTTCGATGGTCAAGACCCACCTGGCTTGATCAGGGTTCTTTATTCCAGTGAAAACGATTTTTATCCAAATTCTAGAGGAGCACCAGTGTGCCTCTTGGAGCTACACCCGGGCCTGCTGAACAGCGGCTCCGGAGTTTTCATTTTCTGACTAAAATTCAACACGGAATTTCATGGATCTAAGGAAACCGTGAATTGTGGACGTACCAGATTCTCACATCTTCATTGTCTAATGGAAGCTGAAGTTTCCCAGTCTGATCCGGCTGCCACTTCATTTCTGGCAATGACCATTCAATTGTGGACGTTCAGCCTTCTTCGGAATTCTCTTAGACCGGCATGTTCCCGCGCCACATAAAGACCACTCGGTGGAGGTTTATGTGACTCAGGACAACTCTTTATTTCAGGCGTCTAGAACAAAGGGAATTCACAGAGGTTGATGATCACTTATTAAAGTCCCGTTTCTCTATGATGCCCACTGATGACACTTCTACATCTGAGGGCAAAGAGCTCGTGCAGCATGATATTCTCATTTCAGCCGCCACGCCGCCTGCAGTTCCTTCCTTGCAGAAAAATCTTTCCCAGTTGTACTTCTTTAAAATGCTGCAAAATAGTGGGACAGAAGATTTCGGTTTAGCGTTAACTTTAAACGGGCATAGATACAGGCATGTGGGCATGTTTAGAGACAGTGTTTCACTGGTCTAGGGTAAAGGGTGAAGCGCCTGGGATCCCGTGCTTCACTACTGTATGGCCTCAAGATGATGTGTAGGCACAGCGGCAAATCCATCGGTGGCAATTCTCTCATATTGTCATTGCGATGGGAAGATTCCTTATTCGCTAGGAAATGTTTTACCGTGGAAGACGGGTCACCACAGAGCTGTCTCTTTTGTGTTGAGACAAACTTTGCTGAATTTACCTGCCAGCAGTTGCGTGTCCTCCCTTTCTTTTAAGGCCGATGGAGACGCACGATTGTAAGGAGAACGGTGAATGGTGGCCGTTCATAAGCCAGGATCATCAGAAACCGCAGAGTAAATTTTAGGAACGTAGACGTAGGACAGCGGAGAAAACTTCACTCAGGGACTTCAGTGAACTCTCCTTACAATGCTGAGGCCTGACACGCCTAGTGCCTGGGGGCAACCCGGCTCCTGCCCTAGGTAGTTTTGTTGAGCGTGCCTCCCTCAGGTGGTGCCTTTTCTCTCCCAGCAATATTGCTCCGTGAAATTCTGCCGATGATCAAAACTGTTTGCCATGGCTTTGTCCTTTCACCTCATTGGCCTCATCTTTGAAGTACAAATGCTTTTCTACAGGGGTGCTGCCTCCCTGAGCTTTCCTTTGTCTAGGCTCAATCAATGCAGATTCCTGTGCTGAATACACTATGGACTAGCACAGGTGGGTTCTTGTCAGTATACCGGGCAAACGCAGCAATTTCGATGGTCAAGACCCACCTGGCTTGATCAGGGTTCTTTATTCCAGTGAAAACTATTTTTATCCAAATTCTAGAGGAGCTCCAGTGTGCCTCTGGGAGCTACACCCGGACCTGCTGAACAGCGGCTCCGGAGTTTTCATTTTCTGACTAAAATTCAACACGGAATTTCATGGATCTAAGGAAACCGTGAATTGTGGACGTACCAGATTCTCACATCTTCATTGTCTAATGGAAGCTGAAGTTTCCCAGTCTGATCCGGCTGTCACTTCATTTCTGGCAATGACCATTCAATTGTGGACGTTCAGCCTTCTTCGGAATTCTCTTAGACCGGCATGTTCCCCCGCCACATAAAGACCACTCGGTGGAGGTTTATGTGACTCAGGACAACTCTTTATTTCAGGCGTCTAGAACAAAGGGAATTCACAGAGGTTGATGATCACTTATTAAAGTCCCGTTTCTCTATGATGCCCACTGATGACACTTCTACATCTGAGGGCAAAGAGCTCGTGCAGCATGATATTCTCATTTCAGCCGCCACGCCGCCTGCAGTTCCTTCCTTGCAGAAAAATCTTTCCCAGTTGTACTTCTTTAAAATGCTGCAAAATAGTGGGACAGAAGTTTTCGGTTTAGCGTTAACTTTAAACGGGCATAGATACAGGCATGTGGGCATGTTTAGAGACAGTGTTTCACTGGTCTAGGGTAAAGGGTGAAGCGCCTGGGTTCCCGTGCTTCACTACTGTATGGCCTCAAGATGATGTGTAGGCACAGCGGCAAATCCTCGGTGGCAATTCTCTCATATTGTCATTGCGATGGGAAGATTCCTTATTCGCTAGGAAATGTTTTACCGTGGAAGACGGGTCACCACAGAGCTGTCTCTTTTGTGTTGAGACAAACTTTGCTGAATTTACCTGCCAGCAGTTGCGTGTCCTCCCTTTCTTTTAAGGCCGATGGAGACGCACGAGTGTAAGGAGAATGGTGAATGGTGGCCGTTCATAAGCCAGGATCATCAGAAACCGCAGAGTAAATTTTAGGAACGTAGACGTAGGACAGCGGAGAAAACTTCACTCAGGGACTTCAGTGAACTCTCCTTACAATGCTGAGGCCTGACACGCCTAGTGCCTGGGGGCAACCCGGCTCCTGCCCTAGGTAGTTTTGTTGAGCGTGCCTCCCTCAGGTGGTGCCTTTTCTCTCCCAGCAATATTGATCCGTGAAATTCTGCCGATGATCAAAACTGTTTGCCATGGCTTTGTCCTTTCACCTCATTGGCCTCATCTTTGAAGTACAAATGCTTTTCTACGCGGGTGCTGCCTGCCTGGGCTTTCCTTTGTCTTGGCTCAATCGATGCAGATTCCTGTGCTGAATACGCCATGGACTAGCACAGGTGGGTTCTTGTCAGTATACCGGGCAAACGCAGCAATTTCGATGGTCAAGACCCACCTGGCTTGATCAGGGTTCTTTATTCCAGTGAAAATGATTTTTATCCAAATTCTAGAGGAGCACCAGTGTGCCTCTGGGAGCTACACCCGGGCCTGCTGAACAGCGGCTCCGGAGTTTTCATTTTCTGACTAAAACTCAACACGGAATTTCATGGATCTAAGGAAACCGTGAATTGTGGACGTACCAGATTCTCACATCTTCATTGTCTAATGGAAGCTGAAGTTTCCCAGTCTGATCCGGCTGCCACTTCATTTCTGGCAATGACCATTCAATTGTGGACGTTCAGCCTTCTTCGGAATTCTCTTACACCGGCATGTTCCCGCGCCACATAAAGACCACTCGGTGGAGGTTTATGTGACTCAGGACAACTCTTTATTTCAGGCGTCTAGAACAAAGGGAATTCACAGAGGTTGATGATCACTTATTAAAGTCCCGTTTCTCTATGATGCCCACTGATGACACTTCTACATCTGAGGGCAAAGAGCTCGTGCAGCATGATATTCTCATTTCAGCCGCCACGCCGCCTGCAGTTCCTTCCTTGCAGAAAAATCTTTCCCAGTTGTACTTCTTTAAGATGCTGCAAAATAGTGGGACAGAAGATTTCGGTTTAGCGTTAACTTTAAACGGGCATAGATACAGGCATGTGGGCATGTTTAGAGACAGTGTTTCACTGGTCTAGGGTAAAGGGTGAAGCGCCTGGGATCCCGTGCTTCACTACTGTATGGCCTCAAGATGATGTGTAGGCACAGCGGCAAATCCATCGGTGGCAATTCTCTCATATTGTCATTGCGATGGGAAGATTCCTTATTCGCTAGGAAATGTTTTCCCGTGGAAGACGGGTCACCACAGAGCTGTCTCTTTTGTGTTGAGACAAACTTTGCTGAATTTACCTGCCAGCAGTTGCGTGTCCTCCCTTTCTTTTAAGGCCGATGGAGACGCACGAGTGTAAGGAGAACGGTGAATGGTGGCCGTTCATAAGCCAGGATCATCAGAAACCGCAGAGTAAATTTTAGGAACGTAGACGTAGGACAGCGGAGAAAACTTCACTCAGGGACTTCAGTGAACTCTCCTTACAATGCTGAGTCCTGACACGCCTAGTGCCTGGGGGCAACCCGGCTCCTGCCCTAGGTAGTTTTGTTGAGCGTGCCTCCCTCAGGTGGTGCCTTTTCTCTCCCAGCAATATTGCTCCGTGAAATTCTGCCGATGATCAAAACTGTTTGCCATGGCTTTGTCCTTTCACCTCATTGGCCTCATCTTTGAAGTACAAATGCTTTTCTACGCGGGTGCTGCCTCCCTGAGCCTTCCTTTGTCTTGGCTCAATCGATGCAGATTCCTGTGCTGAATACGCCATGGACTAGCACAGGTGGGTTCTTGTCAGTATACCGGGCAAACGCAGCAATTTCGATGGTCAAGACCCACCTGGCTTGATCAGGGTTCTTTATTCCAGTGAAAACGATTTTTATCCAAATTCTAGAGGAGCACCAGTGTGCCTCTGGGAGCTACACCCGGGCCTGCTGAACAGCGGCTCCGGAGTTTTCATTTTCTGACTAAAATTCAACACGGAATTTCATGGATCTAAGGAAACCGTGAATTGTGGACGTACCAGATTCTCACATCTTCATTGTCTAATGGAAGCTGAAGTTTCCCAGTCTGATCCGGCTGCCACTTCATTTCTGGCAATGACCATTCAATTGTGGGCGTTCAGCCTTCTTCGGAATTCTCTTACACCGGCATGTTCCCGCGCCACATAAAGACCACTCGGTGGAGGTTTATGTGACTCAGGACAACTCTTTATTTCAGGCGTCTAGAACAAAGGGAATTCACAGAGGTTGATGATCACTTATTAAAGTCCCGTTTCTCTATGATGCCCACTGATGACACTTCTACATCTGAGGGCAAAGAGCTCGTGCAGCATGATATTCTCATTTCAGCCGCCACGCCGCCTGCAGTTCCTTCCTTGCAGAAAAATCTTTCCCAGTTGTACTTCTTTAAAATGCTGCAAAATAGTGGGACAGAAGATTTCGGTTTAGCGTTAACTTTAAACGGGCATAGATACAGGCATGTGGGCATGTTTAGAGACAGTGTTTCACTGGTCTAGGGTAAAGGGTGAAGCGCCTGGGATCCCGTGCTTCACTACTGTATGGCCCCAAGATGATGTGTAGGCACAGCGGCAAATCCATCGGTGGCAATTCTCTCATATTGTCATTGCGATGGGAAGATTCCTTATTCGCTAGGAAATGTTTTCCCGTGGAAGACGGGTCACCACAGAGCTGTCTCTTTTGTGTTGAGACAAACTTTGCTGAATTTACCTGCCAGCAGTTGCGTGTCCTCCCTTTCTTTTGAGGCCGATGGAGACGCACGAGTGTAAGGAGAACGGTGAATGGTGGCCGTTCAAAAGCCAGGATCATCAGAAACCGCAGAGTAAATTTTAGGAACGTAGACGTAGGACAGCGGAGAAAACTTCACTCAGGGACTTCAGTGAACTCTCCTTACAATGCTGAGGCCTGACACGCCTAGTGCCTGGGGGCAATCCGGCTCCTGCCCTAGGTAGTTTTGTTGAGCGTGCCTCCCTCAGGTGGTGCCTTTTCTCTCCCAGCAATATTGCTCCGTGAAATTCTGCCGATTATCAAAACTGTTTGCCATGGCTTTGTCCTTTCACCTCATTGGCCTCATCTTTGAAGTACAAATGCTTTTCTACGCGGGTGCTGCCTCCCTGAGCTTTCCTTTGTCTTGGCTCAATCGATGCAGATTCCTGTGCTGAATACGCCATGGACTAGCACAGGTGGGTTCTTGTCAGTATACCGGGCAAACGCAGCAATTTCGATGGTCAAGACCCACCTGGCTTGATCAGGGTTCTTTATTCCAGTGAAAACGATTTTTATCCAAATTCTAGAGGAGCACCAGTGTGCCTCTGGGAGCTACACCCGGGCCTGCTGAACAGCGGCTCCGGAGTTTTCATTTTCTGACTAAAATTCAACACGGAATTTCATGGATCTAAGGAAACCGTGAATTGTGGATGTACCAGATTCTCACATCTTCATTGTCTAATGGAAGCTGAAGTTTCCGAGTCTGATCCGGCTGCCACTTCATTTCTGGCAATGACCATTCAATTGTGGACGTTCAGCCTTCTTCGGAATTCTCTTAGACCGGCATGTTCCCGCGCCACATAAAGACCACTCGGTGGAGGTTTATGTGACTCAGGACAACTCTTTATTTCAGGCGTCTAGAACAAAGGGAATTCACAGAGGTTGATGATCACTTATTAAAGTCCCGTTTCTCTATGATGCCCACTGATGACACTTCTACATCTGAGGGCAAAGAGCTCGTGCAGCATGATATTCTCATTTCAGCCGCCACGCCGCCTGCAGTTCCTTCCTTGCAGAAAAATCTTTCCCAGTTGTACTTCTTTAAAATGCTGCAAAATAGTGGGACAGAAGATTTCGGTTTAGCGTTAACTTTAAACGGGCATAGATACAGGCATGTGGGCATGTTTAGAGACAGTGTTTCACTGGTCTAGGGTAAAGGGTGAAGCGCCTGGGATCCCGTGCTTCACTACTGTATGGCCTCAAGATGATGTGTAGGCACAGCGGCAAATCCATCGGTGGCAATTCTCTCATATTGTCATTGCGATGGGAAGATTCCTTATTCGCTAGGAAATGTTTTACCGTGGAAGACGGGTCACCACAGAGCTGTCTCTTTTGTGTTGAGACAAACTTTGCTGAATTTACCTGCCAGCAGTTGCGTGTCCTCCCTTTCTTTTAAGGCCGATGGAGACGCACGAGTGTAAGGAGAACGGTGAATGGTGGCCGTTCATAAGCCAGGATCATCAGAAACCGCAGAGTAAATTTTAGGAACGTAGACGTAGGACAGCGGAGAAAACTTCACTCAGGGACTTCAGTGAACTCTCCTTACAATGCTGAGTCCTGACACGCCTAGTGCCTGGGGGCAACCCGGCTCCTGCCCTAGGTAGTTTTGTTGAGCGTGCCTCCCTCAGGTGGTGCCTTTTCTCTCCCAGCAATATTGCTCCGTGAAATTCTGCCGATGATCAAAACTGTTTGCCATGGCTTTGTCCTTTCACCTCATTGGCCTCATCTTTGAAGTACAAATGCTTTTCTACGCGGGTGCTGCCTCCCTGAGCTTTCCTTTGTCTAGGCTCAATCGATGCAGATTCCTGTGCTGAATACACTATGGACTAGCACAGGTGGGTTCTTGTCAGTATACCGGGCAAACGCAGCAATTTCGATGGTCAAGACCCACCTGGCTTGATCAGGGTTCTTTATTCCAGTGAAAACGATTTTTATCCAAATTCTAGAGGAGCTCCAGTGTGCCTCTGGGAGCTACACCCGGGCCTGCTGAACAGCGGCTCCGGAGTTTTCATTTTCTGACTAAAATTCAACACGGAATTTCATGGATCTAAGGAAACCGTGAATTGTGGACGTACCAGATTCTCACATCTTCATTGTCTAATGGAAGCTGAAGTTTCCCAGTCTGATCCGGCTGCCACTTCATTTCTGGCAATGACCATTCAATTGTGGACGTTCAGCCTTCTTCGGAATTCTCTTAGACCGGCATGTTCCCGCGCCACATAAAGACCACTCGGTGGAGGTTTATGTGACTCAGGACAACTCTTTATTTCAGGCGTCTAGAACAAAGGGAATTCACAGAGGTTGATGATCACTTATTAAAGTCCCGTTTCTCTATGATGCCCACTGATGACACTTCTACATCTGAGGGCAAAGAGCTCGTGCAGCATGATATTCTCATTTCAGCCGCCACGCCGCCTGCAGTTCCTTCCTTGCAGAAAAATCTTTCCCAGTTGTACTTCTTTAAAATGCTGCAAAATAGTGGGACAGAAGATTTCGGTTTAGCGTTAACTTTAAACGGGCATAGATACAGGCATGTGGGCATGTTTAGAGACAGTGTTTCACTGGTCTAGGGTAAAGGGTGAAGCGCCTGGGTTCCCGTGCTTCACTACTGTATGGCCTCAAGATGATGTGTAGGCACAGCTGCAAATCCTCGGTGGCAATTCTCTCATATTGTCATTGCGATGGGAAGATTCCTTATTCGCTAGGAAATGTTTTACCGTGGAAGACGGGTCACCACAGAGCTGTCTCTTTTGTGTTGAGACAAACGTTGCTGAATTTACCTGCCAGCAGTTGCGTGTCCTCCCTTTCTTTTAAGGCCGATGGAGACGCACGAGTGTAAGGAGAATGGTGAATGGTGGCCGTTCATAAGCCAGGATCATCAGAAACCGCAGAGTAAATTTTAGGAACGTAGACGTAGGACAGCGGAGAAAACTTCACTCAGGGACTTCAGTGAACTCTCCTTACAATGCTGAGTCCTGACACGCCTAGTGCCTGGGGGCAACCCGGCTCCTGCCCTAGGTAGTTTTGTTGAGCGTGCCTCCCTCAGGTGGTGCCTTTTCTCTCCCAGCAATATTGCTCCGTGAAATTCTGCCGATGATCAAAACTGTTTGCCATGGCTTTGTCCTTTCACCTCATTGGCCTCATCTTTGAAGTACAAATGCTTTTCTACGCGGGTGCTGCCTCCCTGAGCTTTCCTTTGTCTTGGCTCAATCGATGCAGATTCCTGTGCTGAATACGCCATGGACTAGCACAGGTGGGTTCTTGTCAGTATACCGGGCAAACGCAGCAATTTCGATGGTCAAGACCCACCTGGCTTGATCAGGGTTCTTTATTCCAGTGAAAACGATTTTTATCCAAATTCTAGAGGAGCTCCAGTGTGCCTCTGGGAGCTACACCCGGGCCTGCTGAACAGCGGCTCCGGAGTTTTCATTTTCTGACTAAAATTCAACACGGAATTTCATGGATCTAAGGAAACCGTGAATTGTGGACGTACCAGATTCTCACATCTTCATTGTCTAATGGAAGCTGAAGTTTCCCAGTCTGATCCGGCTGCCACTTCATTTCTGGCAATGACCATTCAATTGTGGACGTTCAGCCTTCTTCGGAATTCTCTTAGACCGGCATGTTCCCGCGCCACATAAAGACCACTCGGTGGAGGTTTATGTGACTCAGGACAACTCTTTATTTCAGGCGTCTAGAACAAAGGGAATTCACAGAGGTTGATGATCACTTATTAAAGTCCCGTTTCTCTATGATGCCCACTGATGACACTTCTACATCTGAGGGCAAAGAGCTCGTGCAGCATGATATTCTCATTTCAGCCGCCACGCCGCCTGCAGTTCCTTCCTTGCAGAAAAATCTTTCCCAGTTGTACTTCTTTAAAATGCTGCAAAATAGTGGGACAGAAGATTTCGGTTTAGCGTTAACTTTAAACGGGCATAGATACAGGCATGTGGGCATGTTTAGAGACAGTGTTTCACTGGTCTAGGGTAAAGGGTGAAGCGCCTGGGTTCCCGTGCTTCACTACTGTATGGCCTCAAGATGATGTGTAGGCACAGCTGCAAATCCTCGGTGGCAATTCTCTCATATTGTCATTGCGATGGGAAGATTCCTTATTCGCTAGGAAATGTTTTACCGTGGAAGACGGGTCACCACAGAGCTGTCTCTTTTGTGTTGAGACAAACGTTGCTGAATTTACCTGCCAGCAGTTGCGTGTCCTCCCTTTCTTTTAAGGCCGATGGAGACGCACGAGTGTAAGGAGAATGGTGAATGGTGGCCGTTCATAAGCCAGGATCATCAGAAACCGCAGAGTAAATTTTAGGAACGTAGACGTAGGACAGCGGAGAAAACTTCACTCAGGGACTTCAGTGAACTCTCCTTACAATGCTGAGTCCTGACACGCCTAGTGCCTGGGGGCAACCCGGCTCCTGCCCTAGGTAGTTTTGTTGAGCGTGCCTCCCTCAGGTGGTGCCTTTTCTCTCCCAGCAATATTGCTCCGTGAAATTCTGCCGATGATCAAAACTGTTTGCCATGGCTTTGTCCTTTCACCTCATTGGCCTCATCTTTGAAGTACAAATGCTTTTCTACGCGGGTGCTGCCTCCCTGAGCTTTCCTTTGTCTTGGCTCAATCGATGCAGATTCCTGTGCTGAATACGCCATGGACTAGCACAGGTGGGTTCTTGTCAGTATACCGGGCAAACGCAGCAATTTCGATGGTCAAGACCCACCTGGCTTGATCAGGGTTCTTTATTCCAGTGAAAACGATTTTTATCCAAATTCTAGAGGAGCACCAGTGTGCCTCTGGGAGCTACACCCGGGCCTGCTGAACAGCGGCTCCGGAGTTTTCATTTTCTGACTAAAATTCAACACGGAATTTCATGGATCTAAGGAAACCGTGAATTGTGGACGTACCAGATTCTCACATCTTCATTGTCTAATGGAAGCTGAAGTTTCCCAGTCTGATCCGGCTGCCACTTCATTTCTGGCAATGACCATTCAATTGTGGACGTTCAGCCTTCTTCGGAATTCTCTTACACCGGCATGTTCCCGCGCCACATAAAGACCACTCGGTGGAGGTTTATGTGACTCAGGACAACTCTTTATTTCAGGCGTCTAGAACAAAGGGAATTCACAGAGGTTGATGATCACTTATTAAAGTCCCGTTTCTCTATGATGCCCACTGATGACACTTCTACATCTGAGGGCAAAGAGCTCGTGCAGCATGATATTCTCATTTCAGCCGCCACGCCGCCTGCAGTTCCTTCCTTGCAGAAAAATCTTTCCCAGTTGTACTTCTTTAAAATGCTGCAAAATAGTGGGACAGAAGATTTCGGTTTAGCGTTAACTTTAAACGGGCATAGATACAGGCATGTGGGCATGTTTAGAGACAGTGTTTCACTGGTCTAGGGTAAAGGGTGAAGCGCCTGGGTTCCCGTGCTTCACTACTGTATGGCCTCAAGATGATGTGTAGGCACAGCTGCAAATCCTCGGTGGCAATTCTCTCATATTGTCATTGCGATGGGAAGATTCCTTATTCGCTAGGAAATGTTTTACCGTGGAAGACGGGTCACCACAGAGCTGTCTCTTTTGTGTTGAGACAAACGTTGCTGAATTTACCTGCCAGCAGTTGCGTGTCCTCCCTTTCTTTTAAGGCCGATGGAGACGCACGAGTGTAAGGAGAATGGTGAATGGTGGCCGTTCGTAAGCCAGGATCATCAGAAACCGCAGAGTAAATTTTAGGAACGTAGACGTAGGACAGCGGAGAAAACTTCACTCAGGGACTTCAGTGAACTCTCCTTACAATGCTGAGTCCTGACACGCCTAGTGCCTGGGGGCAACCCGGCTCCTGCCCTAGGTAGTTTTGTTGAGCGTGCCTCCCTCAGGTGGTGCCTTTTCTCTCCCAGCAATATTGCTCCGTGAAATTCTGCCGATGATCAAAACTGTTTGCCATGGCTTTGTCCTTTCACCTCATTGGCCTCATCTTTGAAGTACAAATGCTTTTCTACGCGGGTGCTGCCTCCCTGAGCTTTCCTTTGTCTTGGCTCAATCGATGCAGATTCCTGTGCTGAATACGCCATGGACTAGCACAGGTGGGTTCTTGTCAGTATACCGGGCAAACGCAGCAATTTCGATGGTCAAGACCCACCTGGCTTGATCAGGGTTCTTTATTCCAGTGAAAACGATTTTTATCCAAATTCTACAGGAGCACCAGTGTGCCTCTGGGAGCTACACCCGGGCCTGCTGAACAGCGGCTCCGGAGTTTTCATTTTCTGACTAAAATTCAACACGGAATTTCATGGATCTAAGGAAACCGTGAATTGTGGACGTACCAGATTCTCACATCTTCATTGTCTAATGGAAGCTGAAGTTTCCCAGTCTGATCCGGCTGCCACTTCATTTCTGGCAATGACCATTCAATTGTGGACGTTCAGCCTTCTTCGGAATTCTCTTACACCGGCATGTTCCCGCGCCACATAAAGACCACTCGGTGGAGGTTTATGTGACTCAGGACAACTCTTTATTTCAGGCGTCTAGAACAAAGGGAATTCACAGAGGTTGATGATCACTTATTAAAGTCCCGTTTCTCTATGATGCCCACTGATGACACTTCTACATCTGAGGGCAAAGAGCTCGTGCAGCATGATATTCTCATTTCAGCCGCCACGCCGCCTGCAGTTCCTTCCTTGCAGAAAAATCTTTCCCAGTTGTACTTCTTTAAAATGCTGCAAAATAGTGGGACAGAAGATTTCGGTTTAGCGTTAACTTTAAACGGGCATAGATACAGGCATGTGGGCATGTTTAGAGACAGTGTTTCACTGGTCTAGGGTAAAGGGTGAAGCGCCTGGGTTCCCGTGCTTCACTACTGTATGGCCTCAAGATGATGTGTAGGCACAGCGGCAAATCCATCGGTGGCAATTCTCTCATATTGTCATTGCGATGGGAAGATTCCTTATTCGCTAGGAAATGTTTTCCCGTGGAAGAAGGGTCACCATAGAGCTGTCTCTTTTGTGTTGAGACAAACTTTGCTGAATTTACCTGCCAGCAGTTGCGTGTCCTCCCTTTCTTTTAAGGCCGATGGAGACGCACGAGTGTAAGGAGAACGGTGAATGGTGGCCGTTCGTAAGCCAGGATCATCAGAAACCGCAGAGTAAATTTTAGGAACGTAGACGTAGGACAGCGGAGAAAACTTCACTCAGGGACTTCAGTGAACTCTCCTTACAATGCTGAGGCCTGACACGCCTAGTGCCTGGGGGCAACCCGGCTCCTGCCCTAGGTAGTTTTGTTGAGCGTGCCTCCCTCAGGTGGTGCCTTTTCTCTCCCAGCAATATTGCTCCGTGAAATTCTGCCGATGATCAAAACTGTTTGCCATGGCTTTGTCCTTTCACCTCATTGGCCTCATCTTTGAAGTACAAATGCTTTTCTACGCGGGTGCTGCCTCCCTGAGCTTTCCTTTGTCTTGGCTCAATCGATGCAGATTCCTGTGCTGAATACGCCATGGACTAGCACAGGTGGGTTCTTGTCAGTATACCGGGCAAACGCAGCAATTTCGATGGTCAAGACCCACCTGGCTTGATCAGGGTTCTTTATTCCAGTGAAAACGATTTTTATCCAAATTCTAGAGGAGCACCAGTGTGCCTCTGGGAGCTACACCCGGGCCTGCTGAACAGCGGCTCCGGAGTTTTCATTTTCTGACTAAAATTCAACACGGAATTTCATGGATCTAAGGAAACCGTGAATTGTGGACGTACCAGATTCTCACATCTTCATTGTCTAATGGAAGCTGAAGTTTCCCAGTCTGATCCGGCTGCCACTTCATTTCTGGCAATGACCATTCAATTGTGGACGTTCAGCCTTCTTCGGAATTCTCTTACACCGGCATGTTCCCGCGCCACATAAAGACCACTCGGTGGAGGTTTATGTGACTCAGGACAACTCTTTATTTCAGGCGTCTAGAACAAAGGGAATTCACAGAGGTTGATGATCACTTATTAAAGTCCCGTTTCTCTATGATGCCCACTGATGACACTTCTACATCTGAGGGCAAAGAGCTCGTGCAGCATGATATTCTCATTTCAGCCGCCACGCCGCCTGCAGTTCCTTCCTTGCAGAAAAATCTTTCCCAGTTGTACTTCTTTAAAATGCTGCAAAATAGTGGGACAGAAGATTTCGGTTTAGCGTTAACTTTAAACGGGCATAGATACAGGCATGTGGGCATGTTTAGAGACAGTGTTTCACTGGTCTAGGGTAAAGGGTGAAGCGCCTGGGTTCCCGTGCTTCACTACTGTATGGCCTCAAGATGATGTGTAGGCACAGCGGCAAATCCATCGGTGGCAATTCTCTCATATTGTCATTGCGATGGGAAGATTCCTTATTCGCTAGGAAATGTTTTCCCGTGGAAGAAGGGTCACCATAGAGCTGTCTCTTTTGTGTTGAGACAAACTTTGCTGAATTTACCTGCCAGCAGTTGCGTGTCCTCCCTTTCTTTTAAGGCCGATGGAGACGCACGAGTGTAAGGAGAACGGTGAATGGTGGCCGTTCGTAAGCCAGGATCATCAGAAACCGCAGAGTAAATTTTAGGAACGTAGACGTAGGACAGCGGAGAAAACTTCACTCAGGGACTTCAGTGAACTCTCCTTACAATGCTGAGGCCTGACACGCCTAGTGCCTGGGGGCAACCCGGCTCCTGCCCTAGGTAGTTTTGTTGAGCGTGCCTCCCTCAGGTGGTGCCTTTTCTCTCCCAGCAATATTGCTCCGTGAAATTCTGCCGATGATCAAAACTGTTTGCCATGGCTTTGTCCTTTCACCTCATTGGCCTCATCTTTGAAGTACAAATGCTTTTCTACGCGGGTGCTGCCTCCCTGAGCTTTCCTTTGTCTTGGCTCAATCGATGCAGATTCCTGTGCTGAATACGCCATGGACTAGCACAGGTGGGTTCTTGTCAGTATACCGGGCAAACGCAGCAATTTCGATGGTCAAGACCCACCTGGCTTGATCAGGGTTCTTTATTCCAGTGAAAACGATTTTTATCCAAATTCTAGAGGAGCACCAGTGTGCCTCTGGGAGCTACACCCGGGCCTGCTGAATATCGGCTCCGGAGTTTTCATTTTCTGACTAAAATTCAACACGGAATTTCATGGATCTAAGGAAACCGTGAATTGTGGACGTACCAGATTCTCACATCTTCATTGTCTAATGGAAGCTGAAGTTTCCCAGTCTGATCCGGCTGCCACTTCATTTCTGGCAATGACCATTCAATTGTGGACGTTCAGCCTTCTTCGGAATTCTCTTACACCGGCATGTTCCCGCGCCACATAAAGACCACTCTGTGGAGGTTTATGTGACTCAGGAAAACTCTTTATTTCAGGCGTCTAGAACAAAGGGAATTCACAGAGGTTGATGATCACTTATTAAAGTCCCGTTTCTCTATGATGCCCACTGATGACACTTCTACATCTGAGGGCAAAGAGCTCGTGCAGCATGATATTCTCATTTCAGCCGCAACGCCGCCTGCAGTTCCTTCCTTGCAGAAAAATCTTTCCCAGTTGTACTTCTTTAAAATGCTGCAAAATAGTGGGACAGAAGATTTCGGTTTAGCGTTAACTTTAAACGTGCATAGTTACAGGCATGTGGGCATGTTTAGAGACAGTGTTTCACTGGTCTAGGGTAAAGGGTGAAGCGCCTGGGTTCCCGTGCTTCACTACTGTATGGCCTCAAGATGATGTGTAGGCACAGCGGCAAATCCATCGGTGGCAATTCTCTCATATTGTCATTGCGATGGGAAGATTCCTTATTCGCTAGGAAATGTTTTCCCGTGGAAGAAGGGTCACCACAGAGCTGTCTCTTTTGTGTTGAGACAAACTTTGCTGAATTTACCTGCCAGCAGTTGCGTGTCCTCCCTTTCTTTTAAGGCCGATGGAGACGCACGAGTGTAAGGAGAACGGTGAATGGTGGCCGTTCATAAGCCAGGATCATCAGAAACCGCAGAGTAAATTTTAGGAACGTAGACGTAGGACAGCGGAGAAAACTTCACTCAGGGACTTCAGTGAACTCTCCTTACAATGCTGAGTCCTGACACGCCTAGTGCCGGGGGCAACCCGGCTCCTGCCCTAGGTAGTTTTGTTGAGCGTGCCTCCCTCAGGTGGTGCCTTTTCTCTCCCAGCAATATTGCTCCGTGAAATTCTGCCGATGATCAAAACTGTTTGCCATGGCTTTGTCCTTTCACCTCATTGGCCTCATCTTTGAAGTACAAATGCTTTTCTACGCGGGTGCTGCCTCCCTGAGCTTTCCTTTGTCTTGGCTCAATCGATGCAGATTCCTGTGCTGAATACGCCATGGACTAGCACAGGTGGGTTCTTGTCAGTATACCGGGCAAACGCAGCAATTTCGATGGTCAAGACCCACCTGGCTTGATCAGGGTTCTTTATTCCAGTGAAAACGATTTTTATCCAAATTCTAGAGGAGCACCAGTGTGCCTCTGGGAGCTACACCCGGGCCTGCTGAACAGCGGCTCCGGAGTTTTCATTTTCTGACTAAAATTCAACACGGAATTTCATGGATCTAAGGAAACCGTGAATTGTGGACGTACCAGATTCTCACATCTTCATTGTCTAATGGAAGCTGAAGTTTCCCAGTCTGATCCGGCTGCCACTTCATTTCTGGCAATGACCATTCAATTGTGGACGTTCAGCCTTCTTCGGAATTCTCTTACACCGGCATGTTCCCGCGCCACATAAAGACCACTCGGTGGAGGTTTATGTGACTCAGGACAACTCTTTATTTCAGGCGTCTAGAACAAAGGGAATTCACAGAGGTTGATGATCACTTATTAAAGTCCCGTTTCTCTATGATGCCCACTGATGACACTTCTACATCTGAGGGCAAAGAGCTCGTGCAGCATGATATTCTCATTTCAGCCGCCACGCCGCCTGCAGTTCCTTCCTTGCAGAAAAATCTTTCCCAGTTGTACTTCTTTAAAATGCTGCAAAATAGTGGGACAGAAGATTTCGGTTTAGCGTTAACTTTAAACGGGCATAGATACAGGCATGTGGGCATGTTTAGAGACAGTGTTTCACTGGTCTAGGGTAAAGGGTGAAGCGCCTGGGTTCCCGTGCTTCACTACTGTATGGCCTCAAGATGATGTGTAGGCACAGCGGCAAATCCATCGGTGGCAATTCTCTCATATTGTCATTGCGATGGGAAGATTCCTTATTCGCTAGGAAATGTTTTCCCGTGGAAGAAGGGTCACCATAGAGCTGTCTCTTTTGTGTTGAGACAAACTTTGCTGAATTTACCTGCCAGCAGTTGCGTGTCCTCCCTTTCTTTTAAGGCCGATGGAGACGCACGAGTGTAAGGAGAACGGTGAATGGTGGCCGTTCGTAAGCCAGGATCATCAGAAACCGCAGAGTAAATTTTAGGAACGTAGACGTAGGACAGCGGAGAAAACTTCACTCAGGGACTTCAGTGAACTCTCCTTACAATGCTGAGGCCTGACACGCCTAGTGCCTGGGGGCAACCCGGCTCCTGCCCTAGGTAGTTTTGTTGAGCGTGCCTCCCTCAGGTGGTGCCTTTTCTCTCCCAGCAATATTGCTCCGTGAAATTCTGCCGATGATCAAAACTGTTTGCCATGGCTTTGTCCTTTCACCTCATTGGCCTCATCTTTGAAGTACAAATGCTTTTCTACGCGGGTGCTGCCTCCCTGAGCTTTCCTTTGTCTTGGCTCAATCGATGCAGATTCCTGTGCTGAATACGCCATGGACTAGCACAGGTGGGTTCTTGTCAGTATACCGGGCAAACGCAGCAATTTCGATGGTCAAGACCCACCTGGCTTGATCAGGGTTCTTTATTCCAGTGAAAACGATTTTTATCCAAATTCTAGAGGAGCACCAGTGTGCCTCTGGGAGCTACACCCGGGCCTGCTGAACAGCGGCTCCGGAGTTTTCATTTTCTGACTAAAATTCAACACGGAATTTCATGGATCTAAGGAAACCGTGAATTGTGGACGTACCAGATTCTCACATCTTCATTGTCTAATGGAAGCTGAAGTTTCCCAGTCTGATCCGGCTGCCACTTCATTTCTGGCAATGACCATTCAATTGTGGACGTTCAGCCTTCTTCGGAATTCTCTTACACCGGCATGTTCCCGCGCCACATAAAGACCACTCGGTGGAGGTTTATGTGACTCAGGACAACTCTTTATTTCAGGCGTCTAGAACAAAGGGAATTCACAGAGGTTGATGATCACTTATTAAAGTCCCGTTTCTCTATGATGCCCACTGATGACACTTCTACATCTGAGGGCAAAGAGCTCGTGCAGCATGATATTCTCATTTCAGCCGCCACGCCGCCTGCAGTTCCTTCCTTGCAGAAAAATCTTTCCCAGTTGTACTTCTTTAAAATGCTGCAAAATAGTGGGACAGAAGATTTCGGTTTAGCGTTAACTTTAAACGGGCATAGATACAGGCATGTGGGCATGTTTAGAGACAGTGTTTCACTGGTCTAGGGTAAAGGGTGAAGCGCCTGGGTTCCCGTGCTTCACTACTGTATGGCCTCAAGATGATGTGTAGGCACAGCGGCAAATCCATCGGTGGCAATTCTCTCATATTGTCATTGCGATGGGAAGATTCCTTATTCGCTAGGAAATGTTTTCCCGTGGAAGAAGGGTCACCACAGAGCTGTCTCTTTTGTGTTGAGACAAACTGCTGAATTTACCTGCCAGCAGTTGCGTGTCCTCCCTTTCTTTTAAGGCCGATGGAGACGCACGAGTGTAAGGAGAACGGTGAATGGTGGCCGTTCATAAGCCAGGATCATCAGAAACCGCAGAGTAAATTTTAGGAACGTAGACGTAGGACAGCGGAGAAAACTTCACTCAGGGACTTCAGTGAACTCTCCTTACAATGCTGAGTCCTGACACGCCTAGTGCCTGGGGGCAACCCGGCTCCTGCCCTAGGTAGTTTTGTTGAGCGTGCCTCCCTCAGGTGGTGCCTTTTCTCTCCCAGCAATATTGCTCCGTGAAATTCTGCTGATGATCAAAACTGTTTGCCATGGCTTTGTCCTTTCACCTCATTGGCCTCATCTTTGAAGTACAAATGCTTTTCTACGCGGGTTCTGCCTCCCTGAGCTTTCCTTTGTCTTGGCTCAATCGATGCAGATTCCTGTGCTGAATACGCCATGGACTAGCACAGGTGGGTTCTTGTCAGTATACCGGGCAAACGCAGCAATTTCGATGGTCAAGACCCACCTGGCTTGATCAGGGTTCTTTATTCCAGTGAAAACGATTTTTATCCAAATTCTAGAGGAGCACCAGTGTGCCTCTGGGAGCTACACCCGGGCCTGCTGAACAGCGGCTCCGGAGTTTTCATTTTCTGACTAAAATTCAACATGGAATTTCATGGATCTAAGGAAACCGTGAATTGTGAACGTACCAGATTCTCACATCTTCATTGTCTAATGGAAGCTGAAGTTTCCGAGTCTGATCCGGCTGCCACTTCATTTCTGGCAATGACCATTCAATTGTGGACGTTCAGCCTTCTTCGGAATTCTCTTACACCGGCATGTTCCCGCGCCACATAAAGACCACTCGGTGGAGGTTATGTGACTCAGGACAACTCTTTATTTCAGGCGTCTAGAACAAAGGGAATTCACAGAGGTTGATGATCACTTATTAAAGTCCCGTTTCTCTATGATGCCCACTGATGACACTTCTACATCTGAGGGCAAAGAGCTCGTGCAGCATGATATTCTCATTTCAGCCGCCACGCCGCCTGCAGTTCCTTCCTTGCAGAAAAATCTTTCCCAGTTGTACTTCTTTAAAATGCTGCAAAATAGTGGGACAGAAGATTTCGGTTTAGCGTTAACTTTAAACGGGCATAGATACAGGCATGTGGGCATGTTTAGAGACAGTGTTTCACTGGTCTAGGGTAAAGGGTGAAGCGCCTGGGTTCCCGTGCTTCACTACTGTATGGCCTCAAGATGATGTGTAGGCACAGCGGCAAATCCATCGGTGGCAATTCTCTCATATTGTCATTGCGATGGGAAGATTCCTTATTCGCTAGGAAATGTTTTCCCGTGGAAGAAGGGTCACCACAGAGCTGTCTCTTTTGTGTTGAGACAAACTTTGCTGAATTTACCTGCCAGCAGTTGCGTGTCCTCCCTTTCTTTTAAGGCCGATGGAGATGCACGAGTGTAAGGAGAACGGTGAATGGTGGCCGTTCATAAGCCAGGATCATCAGAAACCGCAGAGTAAATTTTAGGAACGTAGACGTAGGACAGCGGAGAAAACTTCACTCAGGGACTTCAGTGAACTCTCCTTACAATGCTGAGGCCTGACACGCCTAGTGCCTGGGGGCAACCCGGCTCCTGCCCTAGGTAGTTTTGTTGAGCGTGCCTCCCTCAGGTGGTGCCTTTTCTCTCCCAGCAATATTGCTCCGTGAAATTCTGCCGATGATCAAAACTGTTTGCCATGGCTTTGTCCTTTCACCTCATTGGCCTCATCTTTGAAGTACAAATGCTTTTCTATGCGGGTGCTGCCTCCCTGAGCTTTCCTTTGTCTTGGCTCAATCGATGAAGATTCCTGTGCTGAATACGCCATGGACTAGCACAGGTGGGTTCTTGTCAGTATACCGGGCAAACGCAGCAATTTCGATGGTCAAGACCCACCTGGCTTGATCAGGGTTCTTTATTCCAGTGAAAACGATTTTTATCCAAATTCTAGAGGAGCACCAGTGTGCCTCTGGGAGCTACACCCGGGCCTGCTGAACAGCGGCTCCGGAGTTTTCATTTTCTGACTAAAATTCAACATGGAATTTCATGGATCTAAGGAAACCGTGAATTGTGGACGTACCAGATTCTCACATCTTCATTGTCTAATGGAAGCTGAAGTTTCCCAGTCTGATCCGGCAGCCACTTCATTTCTGGCAATGACCATTCAATTGTGGACGTTCAGCCTTCTTCGGAATTCTCTTACACCGGCATGTTCCCGCGCCACATAAAGACCACTCGGTGGAGGTTTATGTGACTCAGGACAACTCTTTATTTCAGGCGTCTAGAACAAAGGGAATTCACAGAGGTTGATGATCACTTATTAAAGTCCCGTTTCTCTATGATGCCCACTGATGACACTTCTACATCTGAGGGCAAAGAGCTCGTGCAGCATGATATTCTCATTTCAGCCGCCACGCCGCCTGCAGTTCCTTCCTTGCAGAAAAATCTTTCCCAGTTGTACTTCTTTAAAATGCTGCAAAATAGTGGGACAGAAGATTTCGGTTTAGCGTTAACTTTAAACGGGCATAGATACAGGCATGTGGGCATGTTTAGAGACAGTGTTTCACTGGTCTAGGGTAAAGGGTGAAGCGCCTGGGTTCCCGTGCTTCACTACTGTATGGCCTCAAGATGATGTGTAGGCACAGCGGCAAATCCATCGGTGGCAATTCTCTCATATTGTCATTGCGATGGGAAGATTCCTTATTCGCTAGGAAATGTTTTCCCGTGGAAGAAGGGTCACCACAGAGCTGTCTCTTTTGTGTTGAGACAAACTTTGCTGAATTTACCTGCCAGCAGTTGCGTGTCCTCCCTTTCTTTTAAGGCCGATGGAGACGCACGAGTGTAAGGAGAACGGTGAATGGTGGCCGTTCATAAGCCAGGATCATCAGAAACCGCAGAGTAAATTTTAGGAACGTAGACGTAGGACATTGGAGAAAACTTCACTCAGGGACTTCAGTGAACTCTCCTTACAATGCTGAGTCCTGACACGCCTAGTGCCTGGGGGCAACCCGGCTCCTGCCCTAGGTAGTTTTGTTGAGCGTGCCTCCCTCAGGTGGTGCCTTTTCTCTCCCAGCAATATTGCTCCGTGAAATTCTGCTGATGATCAAAACTGTTTGCCATGGCTTTGTCCTTTCACCTCATTGGCCTCATCTTTGAAGTACAAATGCTTTTCTACGCGGGTTCTGCCTCCCTGAGCTTTCCTTTGTCTTGGCTCAATCGATGCAGATTCCTGTGCTGAATACGCCATGGACTAGCACAGGTGGGTTCTTGTCAGTATACCGGGCAAACGCAGTAATTTCGATGGTCAAGACCCACCTGGCTTGATCAGGGTTCTTTATTCCAGTGAAAACGATTTTTATCCAAATTCTAGAGAAGCACCAGTGTGCCTCTGGGAGCTACACCCGGGCCTGCTGAACAGCGGCTCCGGAGTTTTCATTTTCTGACTAAAATTCAACACGGAATTTCATGGATCTAAGGAAACCGTGAATTGTGGACGTACCAGATTCTCACATCTTCATTGTCTAATGGAAGCTGAAGTTTCCCAGTCTGATCCGGCTGTCACTTCATTTCTGGCAATGACCATTCAATTGTGGATGTTCATCCTTCTTCGGAATTCTCTTACACCGGCATGTTCCCGCGCCACATAAAGACCACTCGGTGGAGGTTTATGTGACTCAGGACAACTCTTTATTTCAGGCGTCTAGAACAAAGGGAATTCACAGAGGTTGATGATCACTTATTAAAGTCCCGTTTCTCTATGATGCCCACTGATGACACTTCTACATCTGAGGGCAAAGAGCTCGTGCAGCATGATATTCTCATTTCAGCCGCCACGCCGCCTGCAGTTCCTTCCTTGCAGAAAAATCTTTCCCAGTTGTACTTCTTTAAAATGCTGCAAAATAGTGGGACAGAAGATTTCGGTTTAGCGTTAACTTTAAACGGGCATAGATACAGGCATGTGGGCATGTTTAGAGACAGTGTTTCACTGGTCTAGGGTAAAGGGTGAAGCGCCTGGGATCCCGTGCTTCACTACTGTATGGCCTCAAGATGATGTGTAGGCACAGCGGCAAATCCATCGGTGGCAATTCTCTCATATTGTCATTGCGATGGGAAGATTCCTTATTCGCTAGGAAATGTTTTACCGTGGAAGACGGGTCACCACAGAGCTGTCTCTTTTGTGTTGAGACAAACTTTGCTGAATTTACCTGCCAGCAGTTGCGTGTCCTCCCTTTCTTTTAAGGCCGATGGAGACGCACGAGTGTAAGGAGAACGGTGAATGGTGGCCGTTCATAAGCCAGGATCATCAGAAACCGCAGAGTAAATTTTAGGAACGTAGACGTAGGACATTGGAGAAAACTTCACTCAGGGACTTCAGTGAACTCTCCTTACAATGCTGAGTCCTGACACGCCTAGTGCCTGGGGGCAACCCGGCTCCTGCCCTAGGTAGTTTTGTTGAGCGTGCCTCCCTCAGGTGGTGCCTTTTCTCTCCCAGCAATATTGCTCCGTGAAATTCTGCTGATGATCAAAACTGTTTGCCATGGCTTTGTCCTTTCACCTCATTGGCCTCATCTTTGAAGTACAAATGCTTTTCTACGCGGGTTCTGCCTCCCTGAGCTTTCCTTTGTCTTGGCTCAATCGATGCAGATTCCTGTGCTGAATACGCCATGGACTAGCACAGGTGGGTTCTTGTCAGTATACCGGGCAAACGCAGCAATTTCGATGGTCAAGACCCACCTGGCTTGATCAGGGTTCTTTATTCCAGTGAAAACGATTTTTATCCAAATTCTAGAGAAGCACCAGTGTGCCTCTGGGAGCTACACCCGGGCCTGCTGAACAGCGGCTCCGGAGTTTTCATTTTCTGACTAAAATTCAACACGGAATTTCATGGATCTAAGGAAACCGTGAATTGTGGACGTACCAGATTCTCACATCTTCATTGTCTAATGGAAGCTGAAGTTTCCCAGTCTGATCCGGCTGTCACTTCATTTCTGGCAATGACCATTCAATTGTGGATGTTCATCCTTCTTCGGAATTCTCTTACACCGGCATGTTCCCGCGCCACATAAAGACCACTCGGTGGAGGTTTATGTGACTCAGGACAACTCTTTATTTCAGGCGTCTAGAACAAAGGGAATTCACAGAGGTTGATGATCACTTATTAAAGTCCCGTTTCTCTATGATGCCCACTGATGACACTTCTACATCTGAGGGCAAAGAGCTCGTGCAGCATGATATTCTCATTTCAGCCGCCACGCCGCCTGCAGTTCCTTCCTTGCAGAAAAATCTTTCCCAGTTGTACTTCTTTAAAATGCTGCAAAATAGTGGGACAGAAGATTTCGGTTTAGCGTTAACTTTAAACGGGCATAGATACAGGCATGTGGGCATGTTTAGAGACAGTGTTTCACTGGTCTAGGGTAAAGGGTGAAGCGCCTGGGATCCCGTGCTTCACTACTGTATGGCCTCAAGATGATGTGTAGGCACAGCGGCAAATCCATCGGTGGCAATTCTCTCATATTGTCATTGCGATGGGAAGATTCCTTATTCGCTAGGAAATGTTTTACCGTGGAAGACGGGTCACCACAGAGCTGTCTCTTTTGTGTTGAGACAAACTTTGCTGAATTTACCTGCCAGCAGTTGCGTGTCCTCCCTTTCTTTTAAGGCCGATGGAGACGCACGAGTGTAAGGAGAACGGTGAATGGTGGCCGTTCATAAGCCAGGATCATCAGAAACCGCAGAGTAAATTTTAGGAACGTAGACGTAGGACAGCGGAGAAAACTTCACTCAGGGACTTCAGTGAACTCTCCTTACAATGCTGAGTCCTGACACGCCTAGTGCCTGGGGGCAACCCGGCTCCTGCCCTAGGTAGTTTTGTTGAGCGTGCCTCCCTCAGGTGGTGCCTTTTCTCTCCCAGCAATATTGCTCCGTGAAATTCTGCCTATGATCAAAACTGTTTGCCATGGCTTTGTCCTTTCACCTCATTGGCCTCATCTTTGAAGTACAAATGCTTTTCTATGCGGGTGCGGCCTCCCTGAGCTTTCCTTTGTCTTGGCTCAATCGATGCAGATTCCTGTGCTGAATACGCCATGGACTAGCACAGGTGGGTTCTTGTCAGTATACCGGGCAAACGCAGCAATTTCGATGGTCAAGACCCACCTGGCTTGATCAGGGTTCTTTATTCCAGTGAAAACGATTTTTATCCAAATTCTAGAGGAGCACCAGTGTGCCTCTGGGAGCTACACCCGGGCCTGCTGAACAGCGGCTCCGGAGTTTTCATTTTCTGACTAAAATTCAACACGGAATTTCATGGATCTAAGGAAACCGTGAATTGTGGACGTACCAGATTCTCACATCTTCATTGTCTAATGGAAGCTGAAGTTTCCCAGTCTGATCCGGCTGTCACTTCATTTCTGGCAATGACCATTCAATTGTGGATGTTCATCCTTCTTCGGAATTCTCTTACACCGGCATGTTCCCGCGACACATAAAGACCACTCGGTGGAGGTTTATGTGACTCAGGACAACTCTTTATTTCAGGCGTCTAGAACAAAGGGAATTCACAGAGGTTGATGATCACTTATTAAAGTCCCGTTTCTCTATGATGCCCACTGATGACACTTCTACATCTGAGGGCAAAGAGCTCGTGCAGCATGATATTCTCATTTCAGCCGCCACGCCGCCTGCAGTTCCTTCCTTGCAGAAAAATCTTTCCCAGTTGTACTTCTTTAAAATGCTGCAAAATAGTGGGACAGAAGATTTCGGTTTAGCGTTAACTTTAAACGGGCATAGATACAGGCATGTGGGCATGTTTAGAGACAGTGTTTCACTGGTCTAGGGTAAAGGGTGAAGCGCCTGGGATCCCGTGCTTCACTACTGTATGGCCTCAAGATGATGTGTAGGCACAGCGGCAAATCCATCGGTGGCAATTCTCTCATATTGTCATTGCGATGGGAAGATTCCTTATTCGCTAGGAAATGTTTTCCCGTGGAAGACGGGTCACCACAGAGCTGTCTCTTTTGTGTTGAGACAAACTTTGCTGAATTTACCTGCCAGCAGTTGCGTGTCCTCCCTTTCTTTTAAGGCCGATGGAGACGCACGAGTGTAAGGAGAACGGTGAATGGTGGCCGTTCATAAGCCAGGATCATCAGAAACCGCAGAGTAAATTTTAGGAACGTAGACGTAGGACATTGGAGAAAACTTCACTCAGGGACTTCAGTGAACTCTCCTTACAATGCTGAGTCCTGACACGCCTAGTGCCTGGGGGCAACCCGGCTCCTGCCCTAGGTAGTTTTGTTGAGCGTGCCTCCCTCAGGTGGTGCCTTTTCTCTCCCAGCAATATTGCTCCGTGAAATTCTGCTGATGATCAAAACTGTTTGCCATGGCTTTGTCCTTTCACCTCATTGGCCTCATCTTTGAAGTACAAATGCTTTTCTACGCGGGTTCTGCCTCCCTGAGCTTTCCTTTGTCTTGGCTCAATCGATGCAGATTCCTGTGCTGAATACGCCATGGACTAGCACAGGTGGGTTCTTGTCAGTATACCGGGCAAACGCAGCAATTTCGATGGTCAAGACCCACCTGGCTTGATCAGGGTTCTTTATTCCAGTGAAAACGATTTTTATCCAAATTCTAGAGAAGCACCAGTGTGCCTCTGGGAGCTACACCCGGGCCTGCTGAACAGCGGCTCCGGAGTTTTCATTTTCTGACTAAAATTCAACACGGAATTTCATGGATCTAAGGAAACCGTGAATTGTGGACGTACCAGATTCTCACATCTTCATTGTCTAATGGAAGCTGAAGTTTCCCAGTCTGATCCGGCTGTCACTTCATTTCTGGCAATGACCATTCAATTGTGGATGTTCATCCTTCTTCGGAATTCTCTTACACCGGCATGTTCCCGCGACACATAAAGACCACTCGGTGGAGGTTTATGTGACTCAGGACAACTCTTTATTTCAGGCGTCTAGAACAAAGGGAATTCACAGAGGTTGATGATCACTTATTAAAGTCCCGTTTCTCTATGATGCCCACTGATGACACTTCTACATCTGAGGGCAAAGAGCTCGTGCAGCATGATATTCTCATTTCAGCCGCCACGCCGCCTGCAGTTCCTTCCTTGCAGAAAAATCTTTCCCAGTTGTACTTCTTTAAAATGCTGCAAAATAGTGGGACAGAAGATTTCGGTTTAGCGTTAACTTTAAACGGGCATAGATACAGGCATGTGGGCATGTTTAGAGACAGTGTTTCACTGGTCTAGGGTAAAGGGTGAAGCGCCTGGGATCCCGTGCTTCACTACTGTATGGCCTCAAGATGATGTGTAGGCACAGCGGCAAATCCATCGGTGGCAATTCTCTCATATTGTCATTGCGATGGGAAGATTCCTTATTCGCTAGGAAATGTTTTACCGTGGAAGACGGGTCACCACAGAGCTGTCTCTTTTGTGTTGAGACAAACTTTGCTGAATTTACCTGCCAGCAGTTGCGTGTCCTCCCTTTCTTTTAAGGCCGATGGAGACGCACGAGTGTAAGGAGAACGGTGAATGGTGGCCGTTCATAAGCCAGGATCATCAGAAACCGCAGAGTAAATTTTAGGAACGTAGACGTAGGACAGCGGAGAAAACTTCACTCAGGGACTTCAGTGAACTCTCCTTACAATGCTGAGTCCTGACACGCCTAGTGCCTGGGGGCAACCCGGCTCCTGCCCTAGGTAGTTTTGTTGAGCGTGCCTCCCTCAGGTGGTGCCTTTTCTCTCCCAGCAATATTGCTCCGTGAAATTCTGCCTATGATCAAAACTGTTTGCCATGGCTTTGTCCTTTCACCTCATTGGCCTCATCTTTGAAGTACAAATGCTTTTCTATGCGGGTGCGGCCTCCCTGAGCTTTCCTTTGTCTTGGCTCAATCGATGCAGATTCCTGTGCTGAATACGCCATGGACTAGCACAGGTGGGTTCTTGTCAGTATACCGGGCAAACGCAGCAATTTCGATGGTCAAGACCCACCTGGCTTGATCAGGGTTCTTTATTCCAGTGAAAACGATTTTTATCCAAATTCTAGAGGAGCACCAGTGTGCCTCTGGGAGCTACACCCGGGCCTGCTGAACAGCGGCTCCGGAGTTTTCATTTTCTGACTAAAATTCAACACGGAATTTCATGGATCTAAGGAAACCGTGAATTGTGGACGTACCAGATTCTCACATCTTCATTGTCTAATGGAAGCTGAAGTTTCCCAGTCTGATCCGGCTGTCACTTCATTTCTGGCAATGACCATTCAATTGTGGATGTTCATCCTTCTTCGGAATTCTCTTACACCGGCATGTTCCCGCGACACATAAAGACCACTCGGTGGAGGTTTATGTGACTCAGGACAACTCTTTATTTCAGGCGTCTAGAACAAAGGGAATTCACAGAGGTTGATGATCACTTATTAAAGTCCCGTTTCTCTATGATGCCCACTGATGACACTTCTACATCTGAGGGCAAAGAGCTCGTGCAGCATGATATTCTCATTTCAGCCGCCACGCCGCCTGCAGTTCCTTCCTTGCAGAAAAATCTTTCCCAGTTGTACTTCTTTAAAATGCTGCAAAATAGTGGGACAGAAGATTTCGGTTTAGCGTTAACTTTAAACGGGCATAGATACAGGCATGTGGGCATGTTTAGAGACAGTGTTTCACTGGTCTAGGGTAAAGGGTGAAGCGCCTGGGATCCCGTGCTTCACTACTGTATGGCCTCAAGATGATGTGTAGGCACAGCGGCAAATCCATCGGTGGCAATTCTCTCATATTGTCATTGCGATGGGAAGATTCCTTATTCGCTAGGAAATGTTTTACCGTGGAAGACGGGTCACCACAGAGCTGTCTCTTTTGTGTTGAGACAAACTTTGCTGAATTTACCTGCCAGCAGTTGCGTGTCCTCCCTTTCTTTTAAGGCCGATGGAGACGCACGAGTGTAAGGAGAACGGTGAATGGTGGCCGTTCATAAGCCAGGATCATCAGAAACCGCAGAGTAAATTTTAGGAACGTAGACGTAGGACATTGGAGAAAACTTCACTCAGGGACTTCAGTGAACTCTCCTTACAATGCTGAGTCCTGACACGCCTAGTGCCTGGGGGCAACCCGGCTCCTGCCCTAGGTAGTTTTGTTGAGCGTGCCTCCCTCAGGTGGTGCCTTTTCTCTCCCAGCAATATTGCTCCGTGAAATTCTGCTGATGATCAAAACTGTTTGCCATGGCTTTGTCCTTTCACCTCATTGGCCTCATCTTTGAAGTACAAATGCTTTTCTACGCGGGTTCTGCCTCCCTGAGCTTTCCTTTGTCTTGGCTCAATCGATGCAGATTCCTGTGCTGAATACGCCATGGACTAGCACAGGTGGGTTCTTGTCAGTATACCGGGCAAACGCAGCAATTTCGATGGTCAAGACCCACCTGGCTTGATCAGGGTTCTTTATTCCAGTGAAAACGATTTTTATCCAAATTCTAGAGAAGCACCAGTGTGCCTCTGGGAGCTACACCCGGGCCTGCTGAACAGCGGCTCCGGAGTTTTCATTTTCTGACTAAAATTCAACACGGAATTTCATGGATCTAAGGAAACCGTGAATTGTGGACGTACCAGATTCTCACATCTTCATTGTCTAATGGAAGCTGAAGTTTCCCAGTCTGATCCGGCTGTCACTTCATTTCTGGCAATGACCATTCAATTGTGGATGTTCATCCTTCTTCGGAATTCTCTTACACCGGCATGTTCCCGCGACACATAAAGACCACTCGGTGGAGGTTTATGTGACTCAGGACAACTCTTTATTTCAGGCGTCTAGAACAAAGGGAATTCACAGAGGTTGATGATCACTTATTAAAGTCCCGTTTCTCTATGATGCCCACTGATGACACTTCTACATCTGAGGGCAAAGAGCTCGTGCAGCATGATATTCTCATTTCAGCCGCCACGCCGCCTGCAGTTCCTTCCTTGCAGAAAAATCTTTCCCAGTTGTACTTCTTTAAAATGCTGCAAAATAGTGGGACAGAAGATTTCGGTTTAGCGTTAACTTTAAACGGGCATAGATACAGGCATGTGGGCATGTTTAGAGACAGTGTTTCACTGGTCTAGGGTAAAGGGTGAAGCGCCTGGGATCCCGTGCTTCACTACTGTATGGCCTCAAGATGATGTGTAGGCACAGCGGCAAATCCATCGGTGGCAATTCTCTCATATTGTCATTGCGATGGGAAGATTCCTTATTCGCTAGGAAATGTTTTACCGTGGAAGACGGGTCACCACAGAGCTGTCTCTTTTGTGTTGAGACAAACTTTGCTGAATTTACCTGCCAGCAGTTGCGTGTCCTCCCTTTCTTTTAAGGCCGATGGAGACGCACGAGTGTAAGGAGAACGGTGAATGGTGGCCGTTCATAAGCCAGGATCATCAGAAACCGCAGAGTAAATTTTAGGAACGTAGACGTAGGACAGCGGAGAAAACTTCACTCAGGGACTTCAGTGAACTCTCCTTACAATGCTGAGTCCTGACACGCCTAGTGCCTGGGGGCAACCCGGCTCCTGCCCTAGGTAGTTTTGTTGAGCGTGCCTCCCTCAGGTGGTGCCTTTTCTCTCCCAGCAATATTGCTCCGTGAAATTCTGCCTATGATCAAAACTGTTTGCCATGGCTTTGTCCTTTCACCTCATTGGCCTCATCTTTGAAGTACAAATGCTTTTCTATGCGGGTGCGGCCTCCCTGAGCTTTCCTTTGTCTTGGCTCAATCGATGCAGATTCCTGTGCTGAATACGCCATGGACTAGCACAGGTGGGTTCTTGTCAGTATACCGGGCAAACGCAGCAATTTCGATGGTCAAGACCCACCTGGCTTGATCAGGGTTCTTTATTCCAGTGAAAACGATTTTTATCCAAATTCTAGAGGAGCACCAGTGTGCCTCTGGGAGCTACACCCGGGCCTGCTGAACAGCGGCTCCGGAGTTTTCATTTTCTGACTAAAATTCAACATGGAATTTCATGGATGTAAGGAAACCGTGAATTGTGGACGTACCAGATTCTCACATCTTCATTGTCTAATGGAAGCTGAAGTTTCCCAGTCTGATCCGGCTGCCACTTCATTTCTGGCAATGACCATTCAATTGTGGACGTTCAGCCTTCTTCGGAATTCTCTTACACCGGCATGTTCCCGCGCCACATAAAGACCACTCGGTGGAGGTTTATGTGACTCAGGACAACTCTTTATTTCAGGCGTCTAGAACAAAGGGAATTCACAGAGGTTGATGATCACTTATTAAAGTCCCGTTTCTCTATGATGCCCACTGATGACACTTCTACATCTGAGGGCAAAGAGCTCGTGCAGCATGATATTCTCATTTCAGCCGCCACGCCCCCTGCAGTTCCTTCCTTGCAGAAAAATCTTTCCCAGTTGTACTTCTTTAAAATGCTGCAAAATAGTGGGACAGAAGATTTCGGTTTAGCGTTAACTTTAAACGGGCATAGATACAGGCATGTGGGCATGTTTAGAGACAGTGTTTCACTGGTCTAGGGTAAAGGGTGAAGCGCCTGGGTTCCCGTGCTTCACTACTGTATGGCCTCAAGATGATGTGTAGGCACAGCGGCAAATCCATCGGTGGCAATTCTCTCATATTGTCATTGCGATGGGAAGATTCCTTACTCGCTAGGAAATGTTTTACCGTGGAAGACGGGTCACCACAGAGCTGTCTCTTTTGTGTTGAGACAAACTTTGCTGAATTTACCTGCCAGCAGTTGCGTGTCCTCCCTTTCTTTTAAGGCCGATGGAGACGCACGAGTGTAAGGAGAACGGTGAATGGTGGCCGTTCATAAGCCAGGATCATCAGAAACCGCAGAGTAAATTTTAGGAACGTAGACGTAGGACAGCGGAGAAAACTTCACTCAGGGACTTCAGTGAACTCTCCTTACAATGCTGAGGCCTGACACGCCTAGTGCCTGGGGGCAACCCGGCTCCTGCCCTAGGTAGTTTTGTTGAGCGTGCCTCCCTCAGGTGGTGCCTTTTCTCTCCCAGCAATATTGCTGCGTGAAATTCTGCTGATGATCAAAACTGTTTGCCATGGCTTTGTCCTTTCACCTCATTGGCCTCATCTTTGAAGTACAAATGCTTTTCTATGCGGGTGCGGCCTCCCTGAGCTTTCCTTTGTCTTGGCTCAATCGATGCAGATTCCTGTGCTGAATACGCCATGGATTAGCACAGGTGGGTTCTTGTCAGTATACCGGGCAAACGCAGCAATTTCGATGGTCAAGACCCACCTGGCTTGATCAGGGTTCTTTATTCCAGTGAAAACGATTTTTATCCAAATTCTAGAGGAGCACCAGTGTGCCTCTGGGAGCTACACCCGGGCCTGCTGAACAGCGGCTCCGGAGTTTTCATTTTCTGACTAAAATTCAACATGGAATTTCATGGATCTAAGGAAACCGTGAATTGTGCACGTACCAGATTCTCACATCTTCATTGTCTAATGGAAGCTGAAGTTTCCCAGTCTGATCCGGCTGCCACTTCATTTCTGGCAATGACCATTCAATTGTGGACGTTCAGCCTTCTTCGGAGTTCTCTTACACCGGCATGTTCCCGCGCCACATAAAGACCACTCGGTGGAGGTTTATGTGACTCAGGACAACTCTTTATTTCAGGCGTCTAGAACAAAGGGAATTCACAGAGGTTGATGATCACTTATTAAAGTCCCGTTTCTCTATGATGCCCACTGATGACACTTCTACATCTGAGGGCAAAGAGCTCGTGCAGCATGATATTCTCATTTCAGCCGCCACACCGCCTGCAGTTCTTTCCTTGCAGAAAAATCTTTCCCAGTTGTACTTCTTTAAAATGCTGCAAAATAGTGGGACAGAAGATTTCGGTTTAGCGTTAACTTTAAACGGGCATAGATACAGGCATGTGGGCATGTTTAGAGACAGTGTTTCACTGGTCTAGGGTAAAGGGTGAAGCGCCTGGGATCCCGTGCTTCACTACTGTATGGCCTCAAGATGATGTGTAGGCACAGCGGCAAATCCATCGGTGGCAATTCTCTCATATTGTCATTGCGATGGGAAGATTCCTTATTCGCTAGGAAATGTTTTACCGTGGAAGACGGGTCACCACAGAGCTGTCTCTTTTGTGTTGAGACAAACTTTGCTGAATTTACCTGCCAGCAGTTGCGTGTCCTCCCTTTCTTTTGAGGCCGATGGAGACGCACGAGTGTAAGGAGAACGGTGAATGGTGGCCGTTCATAAGCCAGGATCATCAGAAACCGCAGAGTAAATTTTAGGAACGTAGACGTAGGACAGCGGAGAAAACTTCACTCAGGGACTTCAGTGAACTCTCCTTACAATGCTGAGGCCTGACACGCCTAGTGCCTGGGGGCAACCCGGCTCCTGCCCTAGGTAGTTTTGTTGAGCGTGCCTCCCTCAGGTGGTGCCTTTTCTCTCCCAGCAATATTGCTCCGTGAAATTCTGCCGATGATCAAAACTTTTTGCCATGGCTTTGTCCTTTCACCTCATTGGCCTCATCTTTGAAGTACAAATGCTTTTCTACGCGGGTGCTGCCTCCCTGAGCTTTCCTTTGTCTTGGCTCAATCGATGCAGATTCCTGTGCTGAATACGCCATGGACTAGCACAGGTTGGTTCTTGTCAGTATACCGGGCAAACGCAGCAATTTCGATGGTCAAGACCCACCTGGCTTGATCAGGGTTCTTTATTCCAGTGAAAACGATTTTTATCCAAATTCTAGAGGAGCACCAGTGTGCCTCTGGGAGCTACACCCGGGCCTGCTGAACAGCGGCTCCGGAGTTTTCATTTTCTGACTAAAATTCAACACGGAATTTCATGGATCTAAGGAAACCGTGAATTGTGGACGTACCAGATTCTCACATCTTCATTGTCTAATGGAAGCTGAAGTTTCCCAGTCTGATCCGGCTGCCACTTCATTTCTGGCAATGACCATTCAATTGTGGACGTTCAGCCTTCTTCGGAATTCTCTTATACCGGCATGTTCCCGCGCCACATAAAGACCACTCGGTGGAGGTTTATGTGACTCAGGACAACTCTTTATTTCAGGCGTCTAGAACAAAGGGAATTCACAGAGGTTGATGATCACTTATTAAAGTCCCGTTTCTCTATGATGCCCACTGATGACACTTCTACATCTGAGGGCAAAGAGCTCGTGCAGCATGATATTCTCATTTCAGCCGCCACGCCGCCTGCAGTTCCTTCCTTGCAGAAAAATCTTTCCCAGTTGTACTTCTTTAAAATGCTGCAAAATAGTGGGACAGAAGATTTCGGTTTAGCGTTAACTTTAAACGGGCATAGATACAGGCATGTGGGCATGTTTAGAGACAGTGTCTCACTGGTCTAGGGTAAAGGGTGAAGCGCCTGGGATCCCGTGCTTCACTACTGTATGGCCTCAAGATGATGTGTAGGCACAGCGGCAAATCCATCGGTGGCAATTCTCTCATATTGTCATTGCGATGGGAAGATTCCTTATTCGCTAGGAAATGTTTTACCGTGGAAGACGGGTCACCACAGAGCTGTCTCTTTTGTGTTGAGACAAACTTTGCTGAATTTACCTGCCAGCAGTTGCGTGTCCTCCCTTTCTTTTGAGGCCGATGGAGACGCACGAGTGTAAGGAGAACGGTGAATGGTGGCCGTTCATAAGCCAGGATCATCAGAAACCGCAGAGTAAATTTTAGGAACGTAGACGTAGGACAGCGGAGAAAACTTCACTCAGGGACTTCAGTGAACTCTCCTTACAATGCTGAGGCCTGACACGCCTAGTGCCTGGGGGCAACCCGGCTCCTGCCCTAGGTAGTTTTGTTGAGCGTGCCTCCCTCAGGTGGTGCCTTTTCTCTCCCAGCAATATTGCTCCGTGAAATTCTGCCGATGATCAAAACTGTTTGCCATGGCTTTGTCCTTTCACCTCATTGGCCTCATCTTTGAAGTACAAATGCTTTTCTACGCGGGTGCTGCCTCCCTGAGCTTTCCTTTGTCTTGGCTCAATCGATGCAGATTCCTGTGCTGAATACGCCATGGACTAGCACAGGTGGGTTCTTGTCAGTATACCGGGCAAACGCAGCAATTTCGATGGTCAAGACCACCTGGCTTGATCAGGGTTCTTTATTCCAGTGAATACGATTTTTATCCAAATTCTAGAGGAGCACCAGTGTGCCTCTGGGAGCTACACCCGGGCCTGCTGAACAGCGGCTCCGGAGTTTTCATTTTCTGACTAAAATTCAACACGGAATTTCATGGATCTAAGGAAACCGTGAATTGTGGACGTACCAGATTCTCACATCTTCATTGTCTAATGGAAGCTGAAGTTTCCCAGTCTGATCCGGCTGCCACTTCATTTCTGGCAATGACCATTCAATTGTGGACGTTCAGCCTTCTTCGGAATTCTCTTACACCGGCATGTTCCCGCGCCACATAAAGACCACTCGGTGGAGGTTTATGTGACTCAGGACAACTCTTTATTTCAGGCGTCTAGAACAAAGGGAATTCACAGAGGTTGATGATCACTTATTAAAGTCCCGTTTCTCTATGATGCCCACTGATGACACTTCTACATCTGAGGGCAAAGAGCTCGTGCAGCATGATATTCTCATTTCAGCCGCCACGCCGCCTGCAGTTCCTTCCTTGCAGAAAAATCTTTCCCAGTTGTACTTCTTTAAAATGCTGCAAAATAGTGGGACAGAAGATTTCGGTTTAGCGTTAACTTTAAACGGGCATAGATACAGGCATGTGGGCATGTTTAGAGACAGTGTCTCACTGGTCTAGGGTAAAGGGTGAAGCGCCTGGGATCCCGTACTTCACTACTGTATGGCCTCAAGATGATGTGTAGGCACAGCGGCAAATCCATCGGTGGCAATTCTCTCATATTGTCATTGCGATGGGAAGATTCCTTATTCGCTAGGAAATGTTTTACCGTGGAAGATGGGTCACCACAGAGCTGTCTCTTTTGTGTTGAGACAAACTTTGCTGAATTTACCTGCCAGCAGTTGCGTGTCCTCCCTTTCTTTTGAGGCCGATGGAGACGCACGAGTGTAAGGAGAACGGTGAATGGTGGCCGTTCAAAAGCCAGGATCATCAGAAACCGCAGAGTAAATTTTAGGAACGTAGACGTAGGACAGCGGAGAAAACTTCACTCAGGGACTTCAGTGAACTCTCCTTACAATGCTGAGGCCTGACACGCCTAGTGCCTGGGGGCAACCCGGCTCCTGCCCTAGGTAGTTTTGTTGAGCATGCCTCCCTCAGGTGGTGCCTTTTCTCTCCCAGCAATATTGCTCCGTGAAATTCTGCCGATGATCAAAACTGTTTGCCATGGCTTTGTCCTTTCACCTCATTGGCCTCATCTTTGAAGTACAAATGCTTTTCTACGCGGGTGCTGCCTCCCTGAGCTTTCCTTTGTCTTGGCTCAATCGATGCAGATTCCTGTGCTGAATACGCCATGGACTAGCACAGGTGGGTTCTTGTCAGTATACCGGGCAAACGCAGCAATTTCGATGGTCAAGACCCACCTGGCTTGATCAGGGTTCTTTATTCCAGTGAAAACGATTTTTATCCAAATTCTAGAGGAGCTCCAGTGTGCCTCTGGGAGCTCCACCCGGGCCTGCTGAACAGCGGCTCCGGAGTTTTCATTTTCTGACTAAAATTCAACACGGAATTTCATGGATCTAAGGAAACCGTGAATTGTGGACGTACCAGATTCTCACATCTTCATTGTCTAATGGAAGCTGAAGTTTCCCAGTCTGATCCGGCTGCCACTTCATTTCTGGCAATGACCATTCAATTGTGGACGTTCAGCCCTCTTCGGAATTCTCTTACACCGGCATGTTCCCGCGCCACATAAAGACCACTCGGTGGAGGTTTATGTGACTCAGGACAACTCTTTATTTCAGGCGTCTAGAACAAAGGGAATTCACAGAGGTTGATGATCACTTATTAAAGTCCCGTTTCTCTATGATGCCCACTGATGACACTTCTACATCTGAGGGCAAAGAGCTCGTGCAGCATGATATTCTCATTTCAGCCGCCACGCCGCCTGCAGTTCCTTCCTTGCAGAAAAATCTTTCCCAGTTGTACTTCTTTAAAATGCTGCAAAATAGTGGGACAGAAGATTTCGGTTTAGCGTTAACTTTAAACGGGCATAGATACAGGCATGTGGGCATGTTTAGAGACAGTGTCTCACTGGTCTAGGGTAAAGGGTGAAGCGCCTGGGATCCCGTGCTTCACTACTGTATGGCCTCAAGATGATGTGTAGGCACAGCGGCAAATCCATCGGTGGCAATTCTCTCATATTGTCATTGCGATGGGAAGATTCCTTATTCGCTAGGAAATGTTTTACCGTGGAAGACGGGTCACCACAGAGCTGTCTCTTTTGTGTTGAGACAAACTTTGCTGAATTTACCTGCCAGCAGTTGCGTGTCCTCCCTTTCTTTTGAGGCCGATGGAGACGCACGAGTGTAAGGAGAACGGTGAATGGTGGCCGTTCATAAGCCAGGATCATCAGAAACCGCAGAGTAAATTTTAGGAACGTAGACGTAGGACAGCGGAGAAAACTTCACTCAGGGACTTCAGTGAACTCTCCTTACAATGCTGAGGCCTGACACGCCTAGTGCCTGGGGGCAACCCGGCTCCTGCCCTAGGTAGTTTTGTTGAGCGTGCCTCCCTCAGGTGGTGCCTTTTCTCTCCCAGCAATATTGCTCCGTGAAATTCTGCCGATGATCAAAACTGTTTGCCATGGCTTTGTCCTTTCACCTCATTGGCCTCATCTTTGAAGTACAAATGCTTTTCTACGCGGGTGCTGCCTCCCTGAGCTTTCCTTTGTCTTGGCTCAATCGATGCAGATTCCTGTGCTGAATACGCCATGGACTAGCACAGGTGGGTTCTTGTCAGTATACCGGGCAAACGCAGCAATTTCGATGGTCAAGACCCACCTGGCTTGATCAGGGTTCTTTATTCCAGTGAAAACGATTTTTATCCAAATTCTAGAGGAGCACCAGTGTGCCTCTGGGAGCGACACCCGGGCTTGCTGAACAGCGGCTCCGGAGTTTTCATTTTCTGACTAAAATTCAACACGGAATTTCATGGATCTAAGGAAACCGTGAATTGTGGACGTACCAGATTCTCACATCTTCATTGTCTAATGGAAGCTGAAGTTTCCCAGTCTGATCCGGCTGCCACTTCATTTCTGGCAATGACCATTCAATTGTGGACGTTCAGCCTTCTTCGGAATTCTCTTATACCGGCATGTTCCCGCGCCACATAAAGACCACTCGGTGGAGGTTTATGTGACTCAGGACAACTCTTTATTTCAGGCGTCTAGAACAAAGGGAATTCACAGAGGTTGATGATCACTTATTAAAGTCCCGTTTCTCTATGATGCCCACTGATGACACTTCTACATCTGAGGGCAAAGAGCTCGTGCAGCATGATATTCTCATTTCAGCCGCCACGCCGCCTGCAGTTCCTTCCTTGCAGAAAAATCTTTCCCAGTTGTACTTCTTTAAAATGCTGCAAAATAGTGGGACAGAAGATTTCGGTTTAGCGTTAACTTTAAACGGGCATAGATACAGGCATGTGGGCATGTTTAGAGACAGTGTCTCACTGGTCTAGGGTAAAGGGTGAAGCGCCTGGGATCCCGTGCTTCACTACTGTATGGCCTCAAGATGATGTGTAGGCACAGCGGCAAATCCATCGGTGGCAATTCTCTCATATTGTCATTGCGATGGGAAGATTCCTTATTCGCTAGGAAATGTTTTACCGTGGAAGACGGGTCACCACAGAGCTGTCTCTTTTGTGTTGAGACAAACTTTGCTGAATTTACCTGCCAGCAGTTGCGTGTCCTCCCTTTCTTTTGAGGCCGATGGAGACGCACGAGTGTAAGGAGAACGGTGAATGGTGGCCGTTCATAAGCCAGGATCATCAGAAACCGCAGAGTAAATTTTAGGAACGTAGACGTAGGACAGCGGAGAAAACTTCACTCAGGGACTTCAGTGAACTCTCCTTACAATGCTGAGGCCTGACACGCCTAGTGCCTGGGGGCAACCCGGCTCCTGCCCTAGGTAGTTTTGTTGAGCGTGCCTCCCTCAGGTGGTGCCTTTTCTCTCCCAGCAATATTGCTCCGTGAAATTCTGCCGATGATCAAAACTGTTTGCCATGGCTTTGTCTTTTCACCTCATTGGCCTCATCTTTGAAGTACAAATGCTTTTCTACGCGGGTGCTGCCTCCCTGAGCTTTCCTTTGTCTTGGCTCAATCGATGCAGATTCCTGTGCTGAATATGCCATGGACTAGCACAGGTGGGTTCTTGTCAGTATACCGGGCAAACGCAGCAATTTCGATGGTCAAGACCCACCTGGCTTGATCAGGGTTCTTTATTCCAGTGAAAACGATTTTTATCCAAATTCTAGAGGAGCACCAGTGTGCCTCTGGGAGCGACACCCGGGCTTGCTGAACAGCGGCTCCGGAGTTTTCATTTTCTGACTAAAATTCAACACGGAATTTCATGGATCTAAGGAAACCGTGAATTGTGGACGTACCAGATTCTCACATCTTCATTGTCTAATGGAAGCTGAAGTTTCCCAGTCTGATCCGGCTGCCACTTCATTTCTGGCAATGACCATTCAATTGTGGACGTTCAGCCTTCTTCGGAATTCTCTTACACCGGCATGTTCCCGCGCCACATAAAGACCACTCGGTGGAGGTTTATGTGACTCAGGACAACTCTTTATTTCAGGCGTCTAGAACAAAGGGAATTCACAGAGGTTGATGATCACTTATTAAAGTCCCGTTTCTCTATGATGCCCACTGATGACACTTCTACATCTGAGGGCAAAGAGCTCGTGCAGCATGATATTCTCATTTCAGCCGCCACGCCGCCTGCAGTTCCTTCCTTGCAGAAAAATCTTTCCCAGTTGTACTTCTTTAAAATGCTGCAAAATAGTGGGACAGAAGATTTCGGTTTAGCGTTAACTTTAAACGGGCATAGATACAGGCATGTGGGCATGTTTAGAGACAGTGTTTCACTGGTCTAGGGTAAAGGGTGAAGCGCCTGGGATCCCGTGCTTCACTACTGTATGGCCTCAAGATGATGTGTAGGCACAGCGGCAAATCCATCGGTGGCAATTCTCTCATATTGTCATTGCGATGGGAAGATTCCTTATTCGCTAGGAAATGTTTTACCGTGGAAGACGGGTCACCACAGAGCTGTCTCTTTTGTGTTGAGACAAACTTTGCTGAATTTACCTGCCAGCAGTTGCGTGTCCTCCCTTTCTTTTGAGGCCGATGGAGACGCACGAGTGTAAGGAGAACGGTGAATGGTGGCCGTTCATAAGCCAGGATCATCAGAAACCGCAGAGTAAATTTTAGGAACGTAGACGTAGGACAGCGGAGAAAACTTCACTCAGGGACTTCAGTGAACTCTCCTTACAATGCTGAGGCCTGACACGCCTAGTGCCTGGGGGCAACCCGGCTCCTGCCCTAGGTAGTTTTGTTGAGCGTGCCTCCCTCAGGTGGTGCCTTTTCTCTCCCAGCAATATTGCTCCGTGAAATTCTGCCGATGATCAAAACTGTTTGCCATGGCTTTGTCCTTTCACCTCATTGGCCTCATCTTTGAAGTACAAATGCTTTTCAACGCGGGTGCTGCCTCCCTGAGCTTTCCTTTGTCTTGGCTCAATCGATGCAGATTCCTGTGCTGAATACGCCATGGACTAGCACAGGTGGGTTCTTGTCAGTATACCGGGCAAACGCAGCAATTTCGATGGTCAAGACCCACCTGGCTTGATCAGGGTTCTTTATTCCAGTGAAAACGATTTTTATCCAAATTCTAGAGGAGCACCAGTGTGCCTCTGGGAGCGACACCCGGGCTTGCTGAACAGCGGCTCCGGAGTTTTGGGTTAGGGTTAGGGTGAGGGTTAACGTTAGCGTTAGGGTTAGGGTTAGGGTTAGGGTTAGGGTTAGGGTTAGGGTTAGCGTTAGCGTTAGGGTTAGGGTAAGGGTTAGGGTTAGGGTTAAGCTTAGGGTTAGGGTTAAGGTTAGGGTTAGGGTTAGGGTTAGGGTTAGGGTTAGGGTTAGGGTTAGGCTTAGCGTTAACGTTAGGGTTAGGGTTAGGGTTAGGGTTAGTGTTAGCGTTAGGGTTAGGGTTAGGGTTAGGGTTAACGTTAGGGTTAGGGTTAGCGTTAGCGTTAGGGTTATGGTTAGGGTTAGGGTTAGGGTTAGGGTTAGGGTTAGTGTTAGGTTTAGGGTTAGGTTTAGGGTTAGGGTTAGCGTTAGGTTTAGGGTTAGGGTTAGGCTTAGGGTTAGGGTTAGGGTTAGGGTTAGGGTTAGGGTTAGCGTTAGGGTTAGCGTTAGGGTTAGGTTTAGGGTTAGGTTTAGGGTTAGGGTTACGGTTAGGGTTAGCGTAAGAGTTAGGTTTAGGGTTAGGGTTAGCGTTAGGGTTAGGGTTAAGGTTAGGGTTAGGTTTAGGGTTAGGGTTAGGGTTAGGGTTAGCGTTAGGGTTAGGTTTAGGGTTAGGGTTAGGGTTAGCGTTAGCGTTAGGTTTAGGGTTACGATTAGGGTTAGGGTTAGGGTTAGGGTTAGCTTTAGGGTTAGGGTTAGTTTTAGCGTTAGGGTTAGGGTTAGGGTTAGGGTTAGGGTTAGGGTTAGCGTTAGCGTTAGGGTTAGGGTTAGGATTAGGGTTAGGGTTAGGGTTAGCCTTAGGGTTAGGGTTAGGTTTAGGGTTAGCGTTACGGTTAGGATTAGGGTTAGGGTTAGGGTTAGGGTTAGCGTTAGGGTTAGGGTTAGGGTTAGGGTTAGCTTTAGGGTTAGGGTTAGGGTTAGCGTTAGGGTTAGGGTTAGGGTTAGGGTTAGGGTTAGGGTTAGCGTTAGGGTTAGGGTTAGGGTTAGGGTAAGGGTTAGGGTTAGGGTTAGCATTAGGGTTAGGGTTAGGGTTAGGGTTAGGGTTAGTGTTAGCGTTAGGGTTAGCGTTAGGGTTAGCGTTAGGGTTAGGGTTAGGGTTAGGGTTAGGGTTAGGGTTAGGGTTAGCTTTAGGGTTAGGGTTAGGGTTAGGGTTAGGTTTAGGGTAAGCGTTGGCGTTAGGGTTAGGGTTAGGTTTAGGGTTAGGGTTAGGGTTAGCGTTAGGGGTAGGTTTAGGGTTAGGGTTAGGGTTAGCATTAGCGTTAGGGTTAGGGTTACGGTTAGGTTTAGGGTTAGGTTTAGGGTTAGGGTTAGGGTTAGGGTTAGGGTTAGGGTTAGGTTTAGCGTTAGGGTTAGGGTTAGGGTTAGGGTTAGGGTTAGGGTCTGGGTTAGGCTTAGGGTTAGCGTTACGGTTAGGTTTAGTGCTAGCGTTAGCTTTAGGGTTAGGGTTAGGTTTAGCGTTAGAATTAGGGTTAGGGTTAGGTTAAGGGTTAGGGTTAGGGTTAGGGTTAGGGTTAGCGTTAGGGTTAGGTTTAGGGTTAGGGTTAGGGTTAGGGTTAGCGTTAGGGTTAGGTTTACGGTTAGGGTTAGGGTTAGGGTTAGCGATAGCGTTAGGTTTAGGGTTAGGGTTAGGGTTAGGTTTAGGGTTAGCATTAGGGTTAGGGTTTGGGTTAGGTTTAGGGTTAGGGTTAGGGTTAGGGTTAGGGTTAGCGTTAGGGTTAGGGTTAGGGTTAGGGTTAGGGTTAGGTTTAGGATTAGGGTTAGGGTTACGGTTAGGGTTAGGTTTAGGGTTAGGTTTAGGGTTAGGATTAGGGTTAGGGTTAGGTTTAGCGTTAGCGTTAGGGTTAGCGTTAGGATTAGCGTTAGGGTTAGCGTTAGGGTTAAGGTTAGGGTTAGCGTTAGCGTTAGGGTTAGCGTTAGGGTTAGCATTAGGATTAGCGTTAGGGTTAGCGTTAGGGTTAAGGTTAGGGTTAGCGTTAGCGTTAGGGTTAGGGTTAGGGTTAGCGTTAGGATTAGCGTTAGGGTTAGCGTTAGGGTTAAGGTTAGGGTTAGCGTTAGCGTTAGGGTTAGGGTTGGGGTTAGGGTTAGGGTTAGGGTTAGCGTTAGGGTTAGGGTTGGGGTTAGGGTTAGGGTTAGGGTTAGCGTTAGTTTTAGCGTTAGTGTTAGCGTTAGCCTTAGGGTTAGGGTTAGGGTTAGGGTTAGTGTTAGGGTTAGGGTTAGGGTCTGGGTTAGGGTTAGGGTTAGCGTTAGGGTTAGGGTTAGGGTTAGCGTTAGCATTAGGGTTAGGGTTAGGGTTAAAGTTAGGTTTAGGGTTAGGGTTAGGGTCAGGGTTAGCGTTAGGTTTAGGGTTAGGGTTAGGGTTAGGGTTACGGTTAGGGTTAGGGTTAACGTTAGCGTTAGGGTTAGGGTTAGGATTAGGGTTAGCGTTAACGTTAGGGTTAGGGTTAGCGTTAGCCTTAGGGTTAGTGTTAGGTTTAGGGTTAGGGTTAGGGTTAGCGTTAGGGTTAGGTTTAGGGTTAGGGTTAGGGTTAGCGTTAGCGTTAGGGATAGGGTTACGGTTAGGGTTAGGGTTAGGGTTAGCGATAGCGTTAGGGTTAGGTTTAGGGTTAGGTTTAGGGTTAGGGTTAGGGTTAGGTTTTGGGTTAGGGTTAGGGTTACGGTTAGGGTTAGGGTAAGAGTTAGGTTTAGGGTTTGGGTTAGCGTTAGGGTTAGGGTTAGGGTTAGCGTTAGGGTTAGGGTTAGGATTAGGGTTAGGGTTAGGGTTAGCCTTAGGGTTAGGGTTAGGTTTAGGGTTAGCGTTACGGTTAGGGTTAGTGTTAGGGTTAGGGTTAGCGTTAGGGTTAGGGTTAGGGTTAGGGTTAGCTTTAGGGTTAGGGTTAGGGGTAGCGTTAGGGTTAGGGTTAGGGTTAGCGTTAGGGTTAGGGTTAGGCTTAGGGTAAGGGTTAGGGTTAGGGTTAGCGTTAGGGTTAGGATTAGGGTTAGGGTTAGGGTTAGGGTTAGCGTTAGGGTTAGGGTTAGGGTTAGGGTTAGGGTTAGGGTTAGGTTTAGGGTAAGCGTTGGCGTTAGGGTTAGGGTTAGGTTTAGGGTTAGGTTTAGGGTTAGCATTAGCGTTAGGGTTAGGGTTACGTTTGGTTTAGGGTTAGGTTTAGGGTTAGGGTTAGGGTTAGGATTAGCGTTAGGGTTAGGGTTAGGGTTAGGGTTAGGGTCTGGGTTAGGCTTAGGGTTAGCGTTACGGTTAGGTTTAGTGCTAGCGTTAGCTTTAGGGTTAGGGTTAGGGTTAGCGTTAGCATTAGGGTTAGGGTTAGGTTTAGGGTTAGGGTTAGGGTTAGGGTTAGGGTTAGCGTTAGGGTTAGGTTTAGGGTTAGGGTTAGGGTTAGGGTTAGCGTTAGCGTTAGGGTTAGGGTTAGGGTTACGGTTAGGGTTAGGGTTAGGGTTAGGGTTAGCGATAGCGTTAGGTTTAGAGTTAGGGTTACGGTTAGGTTTAGGGTTAGCATTAGGGTTAGGGTTTGGGTTAGGTTTAGGGTTAGGGTTAGGGTTAGGGTTAGGGTTAGGGTTAGCGTTAGGGTTAGGGTTATCGTTAGGGTTAGGGTTAGGGTTAGGTTTAGGATTAGGGTTAGGGTTACGGTTAGGGTTAGGTTTAGGGTTAGGTTTAGGGTTAGGATTAGGGTTAGGGTTAGGTTTAGCGTTAGGGTTAGGGTTAGGGTTAGCGTTAGCGTTAGGGTTAGGGTTAGGGTTAGCGTTAGGATTAGCGTTAGGGTTAGCGTTAGGGTTAAGGTTAGGGTTAGCGTTAGCGTTAGGGTTAGGGTTGGGGTTAGGGTTAGGGTTAGGGTTAGCGTTAGTTTTAGCGTTAGTGTTAGCGCTAGCCTTAGGGTTAGGGTTAGGGTTAGGCTTAGTGTTGGGGTTAGGGTTAGGGTCTGGGTTAGGGTTAGGGTTAGCGTTAGGGTTAGGGTTAGGGTTAGCGTTAGCATTAGGGTTAGGGTTAGGTTTAGGGTTAGGGTTAGGGTTAGGGTTAGCGTTAGGTTTAGGTTTAGGGTTAGGATTAGGGTTAGCGTTAGCGTTAGGGATAGGGTTACGGTTAGGGTTAGGGTTAGGGTTAGCGATAGCGTTAGGGTTAGGGTTAGGGTTAGGTTTAGGGTTAGGGTTAGGGTTAGGTTTTGGCTTAGGATTAGGGTTACGGTTAGGGTTAGGGTAAGAGTTAGGTTTAGGGTTTGGGTTAGCGTTATGGTTAGGGTTAGGGTTAGGGTTTGGGTTAGGTTTAGGGTTAGGGTTAGGGTTAGGGTTAGCGTTAGGGTTAGGTTTAGGGTTAGGGTTAGTGTTAGCGTTAGCGTTAGGTTTAGGGTTACGATTAGGGTTAGGGTTAGGGTTAGGGTTAGCGATAGCTTTAGGGTTAGGGTTAGGGTTAGTGTTAGGGTTAGCTTTAGGGTTAGGGTTAGTGTTAGCGTTAGGGTTAGGGTTAGGGTTAGGGTTAGGGTTAGGGTTAGGGTTAGCGTTAGCGTTAGGGTTAGGGTTAGGATTAGGGTTAGGGTTAGGGTTAGCCTTAGGGTTAGGGTTAGGGTTAGGGTTAGCGTTAGGGTTAGGGTTAGGGTTAGGGTTAGCGTTAGGGTTAGGGTTAGGGTTAGGGTTAGGGTCTGGGTTAGGCTTAGGGTTAGCGTTAGGGTTAGGGTTAGCGTTAGCGTTAGCGTTAGGGTTAGGGTTAGCGTTAGCATTAGTATTAGGGTTAGGGTTAGGTTTAGGGTTAGGGTTAGGGTTAGGGTTAGGGTTAGGGTTAGCGTTAGGGTTAGGTTTAGTGTTAGCGTTAGCGTTAGTTTTAGGGTTACGGTTAGGGTTAGTGTTAGGGTTAGGGTTAGTGTTAGGGTTAGGTTTAGGGTTAGGGTTAGGGTTAGGGTTATGGTTAGCGTTAGGGTTAGGGTTAGGGTTAGCGTTAGGGTTAGGGTTAGGGTTAGCGTTAGCGTTAGGGTTAGGTTTAGGATTAGAGTTAGGGTTAGGGTTAGGGTTAGGGTTAGCGTTAGGGTTAGGGTTAGGATTAGGGTTAGGGTTAGGGTTAGGGTTAGCCTTAGGGTTAGGGTTAGGTTTAGGGTTAGCGTTACGGTTAGGGTTAGGGTTAGGGTTAGCGTTAGGGTTAGGGTTAGGGTTAGGGTTAGCTTTAGGGTTAGGGTTAGGGGTAGCGTTAGGGTTATGGTTAGGGTTAGCGTTAGGGTTAGGGTTAGGCTTAGGGTAAGGGTTAGGGTTAGGGTTAGCGTTAGGGTTAGGGTTCGGGTTAGGGTTAGGGTTAGGGTTAGCGTTAGGGTTAGGGTTAGGGTTAGGGTTAGGGTTAGGGTTAGGGTTAGGGTTAGCGATAGCGTTAGGGTTAGGGTTAGGGTTAGGTTTAGGGTTAGGGTTAGGGTTAGGTTTTGGCTTAGGATTAGGGTTACGGTTAGGGTTAGGGTAAGAGTTAGGTTTAGGGTTTGGGTTAGCGTTATGGTTAGGGTTAGGGTTAGGGTTTGGGTTAGGTTTAGGGTTAGGGTTAGGGTTAGGGTTAGCGTTAGGGTTAGGTTTAGGGTTAGGGTTAGGGTTAGCGTTAGCGTTAGGTTTAGGGTTACGATTAGGGTTAGGGTTAGGGTTAGGGTTAGCGATAGCTTTAGGGTTAGGGTTAGGGTTAGTGTTAGGGTTAGCTTTAGGGTTACGGTTAGTGTTAGCGTTAGGGTTAGGGTTAGGGTTAGGGTTAGGGTTAGGGTTAGGGTTAGGGTTAGGATTAGGGTTAGGGTTAGGGTTAGCCTTAGGGTTAGGGTTAGGGTTAGGGTTAGCGTTAGGGTTAGGGTTAGGGTTAGGGTTAGCGTTAGGGTTAGGCTTAGGGTTAGGGTTAGCTTTAGGGTTAGGGTTAGGGTTAGCGTTAGGGTTAGGGTTAGGGTTAGTGTTAGCGTTAGGGTTAGGGTTAGGGTTAGGGTTAGGATTAGGGTTAGGGTTAGCGTTAGGTTTAGGGTTAGGGTTAGGGTTACCGTTAGGGTTAGCGTTAGCGTTAGGGTTAGGGTTAGGGTTAGGGTTAGCGTTAGCGTTAGGGTTAGCGTTAGGGTTAGGGTTAGGGTTAGGGTTAGGGTTAGCGTTAGGTTTAGGGTTAGTGTTAGAGTTAGGGTTAGGGTAAGCGTTAGCATTAGGGTTAAGGTTAGGTTTCGGGTTAGGGTCTGGGTTAGGCTTAGGGTTAGCGATAGGGTTAGGGTTAGCGTTGGCGTTAGGGTTGGGGTTAGCGTTGGCGTTAGGGTTAGGGTTAGAGTTAGGGTTAGCTTTAGCTTTAGGGTTAGGGTTACGGTTAGGGTTAGAGTTAGGGTTAGGGTTAGGGTTAGGGTTAATGTTAGCGTTAGGGTTAGGGTTAGGGTTAGGGTTAGGGTTAGGGTTGGGGTTAGCGTTAGGGTTAGGTTTAGGGTTAGGGTTAGGGTTAGCGTTAGCGTTAGCGTTAGGGTTACGGTTAGGTTTAGGGTTAGGGTTAGGGTTAGGGTTAGGGTTAGGGTTAGGTTTAGCGTTAGGGTTATGGTTAGGGTTAGGGTTAGGGTCTGGGTTAGGCTTAGGGTTAGCGTTAGGGTTAGGGTTAGCGTTAGCGTTAGCGTTAGGGTTAGGGTTAGCGTTAGCATTAGTATTAGGGTTAGGGTTAGGTTTAGGGTTAGGGTTAGGGTTAGGGTTAGGGTTAGCGTTAGGGTTAGGTTTAGTGTTAGCGTTAGCGTTAGTTTTAGGGTTACGGTTAGGGTTAGTGTTAGGGTTAGGGTTAGTGTTAGGGTTAGGTTTAGGGTTAGGGTTAGGGTTAGGGTTATGGTTAGCGTTAGGGTTAGGGTTAGGGTTAGGGTTAGCGTTAGGGTTAGGGTTAGGGTTAGCGTTAGCGTTAGGGTTAGGTTTAGGATTAGAGTTAGGGTTAGGGTTAGGGTTAGGGTTAGCGTTAGGGTTAGGGTTAGGATTAGGGTTAGGGTTAGGGTTAGCCTTAGGGTTAGGGTTAGGTTTAGGGTTAGCGTTACGGTTAGGGTTAGGGTTAGGGTTAGGGTTAGGGTTAGCGTTAGGGTTAGGGTTAGGGTTGGGGTTAGCTTTAGGGTTAGGGTTAGGGGTAGCGTTAGGGTTAGGGTTAGGGTTAGCGTTAGGGTTAGGGTTAGGCTTAGGGTAAGGGTTAGGGTTAGGGTTAGCGTTAGGGTTAGGGTTAGGGTTAGGGTTAGGGTTAGGGTTAGCGTTAGGGTTAGGGTTAGGGTTAGGGTTAGGGTTAGGTTTAGGGTAAGCGTTGGTGTTAGGGTTAGGGTTAGGTTTAGGGTTAGGGTTAGGGTTAGCATTAGCGTTAGGGTTACGGTTGGTTTAGGGTTAGGTTTAGGGTTAGGGTTAGGGTTAGGGTTAGCGTTAGGGTTAGGGTTAGGGTTAGGGTTAGCTTTAGGGTTAGGGTTAGGGGTAGCGTTAGGGTTATGGTTAGGGTTAGCGTTAGGGTTAGGGTTAGGCTTAGGGTAAGGGTTAGGGTTAGGGTTAGCGTTAGGGTTAGGGTTAGGGTTAGGGTTAGGGTTAGCGTTAGGGTTAGGGTTAGGGTTAGGGTTAGGGTTAGGGTTAGGGTTAGCGATAGCGTTAGGGTTAGGGTTAGGGTTAGGTTTAGGGTTAGGGTTAGGGTTAGGTTTTGGCTTAGGATTAGGGTTACGGTTAGGGTTAGGGTAAGAGTTAGGTTTAGGGTTTGGGTTAGCGTTATGGTTAGGGTTAGGGTTAGGGTTTGGGTTAGGTTTAGGGTTAGGGTTAGGGTTAGGGTTAGCGTTAGGGTTAGGTTTAGGGTTAGGGTTAGGGTTAGCGTTAGCGTTAGGTTTAGGGTTACGATTAGGGTTAGGGTTAGGGTTAGGGTTAGCGATAGCTTTAGGGTTAGGGTTAGGGTTAGTGTTAGGGTTAGCTTTAGGGTTACGGTTAGTGTTAGCGTTAGGGTTAGGGTTAGGGTTAGGGTTAGGGTTAGGGTTAGGGTTAGGATTAGGGTTAGGGTTAGGGTTAGCCTTAGGGTTAGGGTTAGGGTTAGGGTTAGCGTTAGGGTTAGGGTTAGGGTTAGCGTTAGGGTTAGGCTTAGGGTTAGGGTTAGCTTTAGGGTTAGGGTTAGGGTTAGCGTTAGGGTTAGGGTTAGGGTTAGTGTTAGCGTTAGGGTTAGGGTTAGGGTTAGGGTTAGGATTAGGGTTAGGGTTAGCGTTAGGTTTAGGGTTAGGGTTAGGGTTACCGTTAGGGTTAGCGTTAGCGTTAGGGTTAGGGTTAGGGTTAGGGTTAGCGTTAGCGTTAGGGTTAGCGTTAGGGTTAGGGTTAGGGTTAGGGTTAGGGTTAGCGTTAGGTTTAGGGTTAGTGTTAGAGTTAGGGTTAGGGTAAGCGTTAGCGTTAGGGTTAAGGTTAGGTTTCGGGTTAGGGTCTGGGTTAGGCTTAGGGTTAGCGTTAGGGTTAGGGTTAGCGTTGGCGTTAGGGTTGGGGTTAGCGTTGGTGTTAGGGTTAGGGTTAGAGTTAGGGTTAGCTTTAGCTTTAGGGTTAGGGTTACGGTTAGGGTTAGAGTCAGGGTTAGGGTTAGGGTTAGGGTTAATGTTAGCGTTAGGGTTAGGGTTAGGTTTAGGGTTATGGTTAGGGTTAGGGTTAGCGTTAGGGTTAGGTTTAGGGTTAGGGTTAGGGTTAGCGTTAGCGTTAGCGTTAGGGTTACGGTTAGGTTTAGGGTTAGGGTTAGGGTTAGGGTTAGGGTTAGGTTTAGCGTTAGGGTTATGGTTAGGGTTAGGGTTAGGGTCTGGGTTAGGCTTAGGGTTAGCGTTAGGGTTAGGGTTAGCGTTAGCGTTAGCGTTAGGGTTAGGGTTAGCGTTAGCATTAGTATTAGGGTTAGGGTTAGGTTTAGGGTTAGGGTTAGGGTTAGGGTTAGGGTTAGCGTTAGGGTTAGGTTTAGTGTTAGCGTTAGCGTTAGTTTTAGGGTTACGGTTAGGGTTAGTGTTAGGGTTAGGGTTAGTGTTAGGGTTAGGTTTAGGGTTAGGGTTAGGGTTAGGGTTATGGTTAGCGTTAGGGTTAGGGTTAGGGTTAGGGTTAGCGTTAGGGTTAGGGTTAGGGTTAGCGTTAGCGTTAGGGTTAGGTTTAGGATTAGAGTTAGGGTTAGGGTTAGGGTTAGGGTTAGCGTTAGGGTTAGGGTTAGGATTAGGGTTAGGGTTAGGGTTAGCCTTAGGGTTAGGGTTAGGTTTAGGGTTAGCGTTACGGTTAGGGTTAGGGTTAGGGTTAGGGTTAGGGTTAGGGTTAGCGTTAGGGTTAGGGTTAGGGTTGGGGTTAGCTTTAGGGTTAGGGTTAGGGGTAGCGTTAGGGTTAGGGTTAGGGTTAGCGTTAGGGTTAGGGTTAGGCTTAGGGTAAGGGTTAGGGTTAGGGTTAGCGTTAGGGTTAGGGTTAGGGTTAGGGTTAGGGTTAGGGTTAGCGTTAGGGTTAGGGTTAGGGTTAGGGTTAGGGTTAGGTTTAGGGTAAGCGTTGGTGTTAGGGTTAGGGTTAGGTTTAGGGTTAGGGTTAGGGTTAGCATTAGCGTTAGGGTTAGGGTTACGGTTGGTTTAGGGTTAGGTTTAGGGTTAGGGTTAGGGTTAGGGTTAGCGTTAGGGTTAGGGTTAGGGTTAGGGTTAGGGTCTGGGTTAGGCTTAGGGTTAGCGTTACGGTTAGGGTTAGTGCTAGCGTTAGCTTTAGGGTTAGGGTTAGGGTTAGCGTTAGCATTAGGGTTAGGGTTAGGTTTAGGGTTAGGGTTAGGGTTAGGGTTAGGGTTAGCGTTAGGGTTAGGTTTAGGGTTAGGGTTAGGGTTAGGGTTAGCGTTAGCGTTAGGGTTAGGGTTAGGGTTACGGTTAGGGTTAGGGTTAGGGTTAGCGATAGCGTTAGGTTTAGGGTTAGGGTTACGGTTAGGTTTAGGGTTAGCATTAGGGTTAGGGTTTGGGTTAGGTTTAGGGTTAGGGTTAGGGTTAGGGTTAGGGTTAGCGTTAGGGTTAGGGTTATCGTTAGGGTTAGGGTTAGGGTTAGGTTTAGGATTAGGGTTAGGGTTACGGTTAGGGTTAGGTTTAGGGTTAGGTTTAGGGTTAGGATTAGGGTTAGGGTTAGGTTTAGCGTTAGGGTTAGGGTTAGCGTTAGGATTAGCGTTAGGGTTAGCGTTAGGGTTAAGGTTAGGGTTAGCGTTAGCGTTAGGGTTAGGGTTGGGGTTAGGGTTAGGGTTAGGGTTAGCGTTAGTTTTAGCGTTAGTGTTAGCGTTAGCCTTAGGGTTAGGGTTAGGGTTAGGCTTAGTGTTGGGGTTAGGGTTAGGGTCTGGGTTAGGGTTAGGGTTAGCGTTAGGGTTAGGGTTAGGGTTAGCGTTAGCATTAGGGTTAGGGTTAGGTTTAGGGTTAGGGTTAGGGTTAGGGTTAGCGTTAGGTTTAGGTTTAGGGTTAGGGTTAGGGTTAGTGTTAGCGTTAGGGATAGGGTTACGGTTAGGGTTAGGGTTAGGGTTAGCGATAGCGTTAGGGTTAGGGTTAGGGTTAGGTTTAGGGTTAGGGTTAGGGTTAGGTTTTGGCTTAGGATTAGGGTTACGGTTAGGGTTAGGGTTAGGGTTAGGGTTAGGGTTAGGGTTAGCGTTAGCGTTAGGGTTAGGGTTAGGATTAGGGTTAGGGTTAGGGTTAGCCTTAGGGTTAGGGTTAGGGTTAGGGTTAGCGTTAGGGTTAGGGTTAGGGTTAGGGTTAGCGTTAGGGTTAGGGTTAGGGTTAGGGTTAGCTTTAGGGTTAGGGTTAGGGTTAGCGTTAGGGTTAGGGTTAGGGTTAGTGTTAGCGTTAGGGTTAGGGTTAGGGTTAGGGTTAGGATTAGGGTTAGGTTTAGCGTTAGGTTTAGGGTTAGTGTTAGGGTTACCGTTAGGGTTAGCGTTAGCGTTAGGGTTAGGGTTAGGGTTAGCGTTAGCGTTAGGGTTAGCGTTAGGGTTAGGGTTAGGGTTAGGGTTAGCGTTAGGTTTAGGGTTAGGGTTAGAGTTAGGGTTAGGGTAAGCTTTAGCGTTAGGGTTAAGGTTAGGTTTCGGGTTAGGGTCTGGGTTAGGCTTAGGGTTAGCGTTAGGGTTAGGGTTAGCGTTGGCGTTAGGGTTGGGGTTAGCGTTGGCGTTAGGGTTAGGGTTAGAGTTAGGGTTAGCTTTAGCTTTAGGGTTACGGTTACGGTTAGGGTTAGAGTTAGGGTTAGGGTTAGGGTTAGGGTTAATGTTAGCGTTAGGGTTAGGGTTAGGTTTAGGGTTAGGGTTAGGGTTAGGGTTAGCGTTAGGGTTAGGTTTAGGGTTAGAGTTAGGGTTAGCGTTAGCGTTAGCGTTAGGGTTACGGTTAGGTTTAGGGTTAGGGTTAGGGTTAGGGTTAGGGTTAGGTTTAGCGTTAGGGTTATGGTTAGGGTTAGGGTTAGGGTCTGGGTTAGGCTTAGGGTTAGCGTTAGGGTTAGGGTTAGCGTTAGCGTTAGCGTTAGGGTTAGGGTTAGCGTTAGCATTAGTATTAGGGTTAGGGTTAGGTTTAGGGTTAGGGTTAGGGTTAGGGTTAGGGTTAGCGTTAGGGTTAGGTTTAGTGTTAGCGTTAGCATTAGTTTTAGGGTTACGGTTAGGGTTAGTGTTAGGGTTAGGGTTAGTGTTAGGGTTAGGTTTAGGGTTAGGGTTAGGGTTAGGGTTATGGTTAGCGTTAGGGTTAGGGTTAGGGTTAGGGTTAGCGTTAGGGTTAGGGTTAGGGTTAGCGTTAGCGTTAGGGTTAGGTTTAGGATTAGAGTTAGGGTTAGGGTTAGCGTTAGGGTTAGGGTTAGCGTTAGGTTTAGGGTTAGGGTTGGGTTTAGTGTTAGCGTTAGCGTTAGGTTTAGGGTTACGGTTAGGGTTAGGGTTAGGGTTAGGGTTAGGGTTAGGGTTAGTGTTAGGGTTAGGTTTATGGTTATGGTTAGGGTTAGGGTTATGGTTAGCGTTAGCGTTAGGGTTAGGGTTAGGGTTAGGGTTAGGATTAGGGTTAGGGTTAGCGTTAGGTTTAGGGTTAGCGTTAGGGTTAGGGTTAAGGTTAGGGTTAGGGTCTGGGTTAGGCTTAGGGTTAGCGTTACGGTTAGGGTTAGTGCTAGCGTTAGCTTTAGGGTTAGGGTTAGGGTTAGCGTTAGCATTAGGGTTAGGGTTAGGTTTAGGGTTAGGGTTAGGGTTAGGGTTAGGGTTAGCGTTAGGGTTAGGTTTAGGGTTAGGGTTAGGGTTAGGGTTAAGGTTAGCGTTAGCGTTAGGGTTAGGGTTAGGGTTACGGTTAGGGTTAGGGTTAGGGTTAGGGTTAGCGATAGCGTTAGGTTTAGGGTTAGGGTTACGGTTAGGTTTAGGGTTAGCATTAGGGTTAGGGTTTGGTTAGGTTTAGGGTTAGGGTTAGGGTTAGGGTTAGGGTTAGCGTTAGGGTTAGGGTTATCGTTAGGGTTAGGGTTAGGGTTAGGTTTAGGATTAGGGTTAGGGTTACGGTTAGGGTTAGGTTTAGGGTTAGGTTTAGGGTTAGGATTAGGGTTAGGGTTAGGTTTAGCGTTAGGGTTAGGGTTAGGGTTAGCGTTAGCGTTAGGGTTAGGGTTAGGGTTAGCGTTAGGATTAGCGTTAGGGTTAGCGTTAGGGTTAAGGTTAGGGTTAGCGTTAGCGTTAGGGTTAGGGTTGGGGTTAGGGTTAGGGTTAGGGTTAGCGTTAGTTTTAGCGTTAGTGTTAGCGTTAGCCTTAGGGTTAGGGTTAGGCTTAGTGTTGGGGTTAGGGTTAGGGTCTGGGTTAGGGTTAGGGTTAGCGTTAGGGTTAGGGTTAGGGTTAGCGTTAGCATTAGGGTTAGGGTTAGGTTTAGGGTTAGGGTTAGGGTTAGGGTTAGCGTTAGGTTTAGGTTTGGGTTAGGGTTAGGGTTAGCGTTAGCGTTAGGGATAGGGTTACGGTAGGGTTAGGGTTAGGGTTAGCGATAGCGTTAGGGTTAGGGTTAGGGTTAGGTTTAGGGTTAGGGTTAGGGTTAGGTTTTGGCTTAGGATTAGGGTTACGGTTAGGGTTAGGGTAAGAGTTAGGTTTAGGGTTTGGGTTAGCGTAATGGTTAGGGTTAGGGTTAGGGTTTGGGTTAGGTTTAGGGTTAGGGTTAGGGTTAGGGTTAGCGTTAGGGTTAGGTTTAGGGTTAGGGTTAGGGTTAGCGTTAGCGTTAGGTTTAGGGTTACGATTAGGGTTAGGGTTAGGGTTAGGGTTAGCGATAGCTTTAGGGTTAGGGTTAGGTTAGTGTTAGGGTTAGCTTTAGGGTTAGGGTTAGTGTTAGCGTTAGGGTTAGGGTTATTGTTAGGGTTAGGGTTAGGGTTAGGGTTAGCGTTAGCGTTAGGGTTAGGGTTAGGATTAGGGTTAGGGTTAGGGTTAGCCTTAGGGTTAGGGTTAGGGTTAGGGTTAGGGTTAGCGTTAGGGTTAGGGTTAGGGTTAGGGTTAGCGTTAGGGTTAGGGTTAGGGTTAGCTTTAGGGTTAGGGTTAGGGTTAGCGTTAGGGTTAGGGTTAGGGTTAGTGTTAGCGTTAGGGTTAGGGTTAGGGTAGGGTTAGGATTAGGGTTAGGGTTAGCGTTAGGTTTAGGGTTAGGGTTAGGGTTACCGTTAGGGTTAGCGTTAGCATTAGGGTTAGGGTTAGGGTTAGCGTTAGCGTTAGGGTTAGCGTTAGGGTTAGGGTTAGGGTTAGGGTTAGCGTTAGGTTTAGGGTTAGGGTTAGAGTTAGGGTTAGGGTAAGCTTTAGCGTTAGGGTTAAGGTTAGGTTTCGGGTTAGGGTCTGGGTTAGGCTTAGGGTTAGCGTTAGGGTTAGGGTTAGCGTTGGCGTTAGGGTTGGGGTTAGCGTTGGCGTTAGGGTTAGGGTTAGAGTTCGGGTTAGCTTTAGCTTTAGGGTTACGGTTACGGTTAGGGTTAGAGTTAGGGTTAGGGTTAGGGTTAGGGTTAATGTTAGCGTTAGGGTTAGGGTTAGGTTTAGGGTTAGGGTTAGGGTGAGGGTTAGCGTTAGGGTTAGGTTTAGGGTTAGAGTTAGGGTTAGCGTTAGCGTTAGCGTTAGGGTTACGGTTAGGTTTAGGGTTAGGGTTAGGGTTAGGGTTAGGGTTAGGTTTAGCGTTAGGGTTATGGTTAGGGTTAGGGTTAGGGTCTGGGTTAGGCTTAGGGTTAGCGTTAGGGTTAGGGTTAGCGTTAGCGTTAGGGTTAGGGTTAGCGTTAGCATTAGTATTAGGGTTAGGGTTAGGTTTAGGGTTAGGGTTAGGGTTAGGGTTAGGGTTAGGGTTAGCGTGAGGGTTAGGTTTAGTGTTAGCGTTAGCGTTAGTTTTAGGGTTACGGTTAGGGTTAGTGTTAGGGTTAGGGTTAGTGTTAGGGTTAGGTTTAGGGTTAGGGTTAGGGTTAGGGTTATGGTTAGCGTTAGGGTTAGGGTTAGGGTTAGGGTTAGCGTTAGGGTTAGGGTTAGGGTTAGCGTTAGCGTTAGGGTTAGGTTTAGGATTAGAGTTAGGGTTAGGGTTAGCGTTAGGGTTAGGGTTAGGGTTAGCGTTAGCGTTAGGTTTAGGGTTAGGGTTGGGTTTAGTGTTAGCGTTAGCGTTAGGTTTAGGGTTACGGTTAGGGTTAGGGTTAGGGTTAGGGTTAGGGTTAGTGTTAGGGTTAGGTTTATGGTTATGGTTAGGGTTAGGGTTATGGTTAGCGTTAGGGTTAGGGTTAGGGTTAGGGTTAGCGTTAGGTTTAGGGTTAGGGTTAGAGTTAGCTTTAGGGTTAGGGTTAGGGTTAGCGTTAGGGTTAGGGTTAGGGTTAGGGTTAGGGTTAGCGTTAGGGTTAGGGTTAGGGTTAGGGTTAGGGTTAAGGTTAGGGTTATGGTTATGGTTAGGGTTAGGGTTAGGGTTAGCGTTAAGGTTAGGTTTAGCGTTAGGGTTAGGGTTAGGGTTAGCGTTAGCGTTAGGGTTAGGGTTAGGGTTAGGGTTAGGGTTCGGGTTAGCGTTAGGGTTAGGGTTAGGGTTAGCGTTAGCGTTAGGGTTAGTGTTAGGGTTAGGGTTAACGTTACGGTTAGGGTTAGCGTAAGCGTTAGGGTTATGGTTAGGGTTAGGGTTAGGGTTAGCGTTAGGTTAGGGTTAGGTTTAGGGTTAAGGTTAGCGTTAGGGTTAGGGTTAGGGTTAGGGTTAGGGTTAGGGTTAGCGTTAGGGTTAGGGTTAGGATTAGTGTTAGCGTTAACGTTAGGGTTAGGGTTAGCGTTAGCTTTAGGGTTAGAGTTAGGTTTAGGGTTAGGGTTAGGGTTAGGGTTAGCGTTAGGGTTAGGTTTAGGGTTAGGGTTAGGGTTAGGGTTAGCGTTAGCGTTAGGTTTAGGGTTACGGTTAGGTTAGGGTTAGGGTTAGGGTTGGCGATAGCGTTAGGGTTAGGGTTAGGGTTAGGGTTAGGTTTAGGGTTAGGGTTAGGGTTAGGGTTAGGGTTAGTGTTAGGTTTAGGTTTAGGATTAGGATTAGGTTTAGCGTTAGCGTTAGGTTTAGGGTTACGGTTAGGGTTAGGGTTAGGGTTAGCGATAGCGTTAGGGTTAGGGTTAGGGTTAGGGTTAGGTTTAGGGTTAGGGTTAGGGTTAGGTTTAGGGTTAGGTTTAGGGTAAGGGTTAGGATTAGGGTTAGGGTTAGGGTTAGGGTTAGTGTTAGCGTTAGGGTTAGGGTTAGGGTTAGGGTTAGGGTTAGCGTTAGCGTTAGGGTTAGGGTTAGAATTAGGTTAGCCTTAGGGTTAGGGTTAAGGTTAGGTTTAGGGTTAGGGTTAGCTTTAGGGTTAGGGTTAGGGTTAGGGTTAGCGTTAGGGTTAGTGTTAGGATTAGGGTTAGCTTTAGGGTTAGGGTGAGGGTTAGCGTTAGGGTTAGGGTTAGGGTTAGGGTTAGGGTTAGCGTTAGGGTTAGGGTTAGGGTTAGGTTTAGGGTTAGGGTTAGCGTTAGGGTTAGGGTTAGGGTTAGGCTTAGGGTTAGGGTTAGCGTTAGCGTTAGGGTTAGGGTTAGGGTTAGGGATAGCGTTAGCATTAGGGTTAGCGTTAGGGTTAGGGTTAGGGCTAGGGTTAGGGTTAGGGTTAGCGTTAGGGTTAGAGTTAGGGTTAGGGTTAGGGTTAGGGTAAGCGTTAGCGTTAGGGTTAGGGTTACGGTTAGGTTTACGGTTAGGGTTAGGGTTAGGGTTAGGGTTAAGGTTAGCGTTAGGATTAGGGTTAGGTTTCGGGTTAGTGTCTGGGTTAAGCTTAGTGTTAGCGGTAGGGGTAGGGTTAGCGTTGGCGTTAGGGTTAGGGTTAGAGTTAGGGTTAGCGTTAGCTTTAGGGTTAGGGTTTACGGTTAGGGTTAGAGTTAGGGTTAGAGTTAGGGTTAATGTTAGCGTTAGGGTTAGGGTTAGGTTTAGGGTTAGCGTTAGGGTTAGCGTTAGTGTTAGGTTTAGGGTTAGGGTTAGGGTTAGCATTTGGGTTTGGGTTAGGTTTAGGGTTAGGGTTAGGGTTAGGGTTAGCGCTAGGGTTAGGTTTAGGGTTAGGGTTAGGGTTAGCGTTAGCGTTAGGGTTAGGGTTACGGTTAGGGTTAGGTTTAGGGTTAGGGTTAGCGATAGCGTTAGGGTTAGGGTTAGGGTTAGGGTTAGCTTTAGGGTTAGCGTTAGATTAGGGTTTGGGTTAGGGTTAGGGTTAGGGTTAGGGTTAGGGTTAGGGTTAGCGTTAGGGTTAGGGTTAAGGTTATGGTTAGGTTTAGGATTAGGGTTAGGGTTACGGTTAGGGTTAGGTTTAGGGTTAGGTTTAGGGTTAGGGTTAGGGTTAGGGTTAGGCTTAGGGTTAGGTTTAGGGTTTGGGTTAGGGTTAGCGTTAGGGTTAGCGTTAGGGTTAGCGTTAGGGTTAGGGTTAGGGTTAGCGTTAGCATTAGGGTTAGGGTTAGGGTTAGGGTTAGGGTTAGGGTTAGGGTTAGGGTTAGGGTTAGGGTTAGCGTTAGGGTAGCGTTAGCGTTAGTGTTAGCGTTAGCCTTAGGATTAGGGTTAGGATTAGGGTTAGTGTTAGGGTTAGGGTTAGGGTTAGGGTCTGGTTTAGGGTTAGGGTTAGCGTTAGGGTTAGGGTTAGGGTTAGCGTTAGCATTAGGGTTAGGGTTAGGGTTAGAGTTAGGGTTAGGGTTAGGGTTAGGGTCAGGGTTAGCGTTAGGGTTAGGGTTAGGGTTAGGGTTAGGGTTAGCGTTAGGGTAAGGGTTAGAATTAGCGATAGGGTTCGGGTTAGGGTTAGGGTTAGGGTTAGCATTAGCGTTAGGGTTAGGGTTAGCATTAGGGTTAGCGTTAACGTTAGGGTTAGGGTTAGCGTTAGCATTAGGGTTAGGGTTAGGGTTAGGGTTAGCGTTAGGGTTAGGTTTAGGTTAGGGTTAGGGTTAGGGTTAGCGTTAGCGTTAAGGTTAGGGTTACGGTTAGGGTTAGGGTTAGGGTTAGCGATAGCGTTAGGGTTAGGGTTAGGGTTAGGGTTAGGTTTAGGGTTAAGGTTAGGGTTACGGTTAGGGTTATGGTTAGGGTTAGGTTTAGGGTTAGGGTTAGGGTTAGGGTTAGGGTTAGTGTTAGGTTTAGGGTTAGGGTTAGGGTTAGGGTTACCGTTAGGGTTAGGTTTAGGGTTAGGGTTAGGGTTAGAGTTAGGTTTAGGGTTAGGGTTAGGGTTAGGGTTAGGCTTAACGTTAGGGTTAGGTTTAGGGTTAAGGTTAGGGTTACGGTTAGGGTTATGGTTAGGGTTAGGTTTAGGGTTAGGGTTAGGGTTAGGGTTAGCGTTAGCGTTAGGTTTAGGGTTACGGTTAGGGTTAGGGTTAGGGTTAGCGATAGCGTTAGGGTTAGGGTTACGGTTAGTGTTAGGGTTAGGGTTAGCGTTAGGGTTAGGGTTAAGGTTAGGGTTAGCGTTAGGGTTTGGGGTAGGGTTAGGGTTAGGGTTAGGTTTAGGGTTAGGGTTGGAGTTAGTGTTAGCATTAGGGTTAGGGTTAGGGTTAGGGTTAGGGTTAGGGTTAGGGTTAGCGTTAGCGTTAGGGTTAGGGTTAGGATTAGGTTAGGGTTAGGGTTAGCCTTAGGGTTAGGGTTAGGATTAGGGTTAGGGTTAGGGTTAGCCTTAGGGTTAGGGTTAGGGTTAGGGTTAGCGTTAGGGTTAGGGTTAGGGTTAGGGTTAGCGTTAGGGTTAGGGTTAGGGTTAGGGTTAGCGTTAGGGTTAGGGTTAGGGTTAGGGTTAGCTTAGGGTTAGGGTTAGGGTTAGCGTTAGGGTTTGGGGTAGGGTTAGGGTTAGGGTTAGCGTTAGGGTTAGGGTTAGGGTTAGGGTTAAGGTTAGGGTTAGGGTTAGGGTTAGCGTTAGGGTTAGGGTTAGGGTTAAGGTTACGGTTAGGGTTAGCGTTAGCGTTAGGGTTAGGGTTATGTTTAGGGTTAGCGTTAGCGTTAGGGTTAGCGTTAGTGTTAGGGTTAGGGTTAGGGTTAGCGTTAGGGTTAGGGTTAGGGT